>NW_028263370.1:9310663-10510663 GCF_051168715.1 Poecilia mexicana | reverse complement strand
AGTTGCATTGCCTGGCAATACACCTGAGCTTTCTTTTTTTTTTTCATATTTTGTCATGTTACAACAACAAAGGCTAGTGTACTTCATAAATGTGTGTTATATAGCAACACAAAGTAGTACATAAAGGGGAAGAGAAAATATAAATTGTTAGAATAAGATATTGGAACACCATAGATTTGAAACTAGTAGTTATTATAAGTCAAATAATTTGTAAACAAATTCCAGCTGTGTATGATTGAATTTTAATTATAAATGAAACTGCTTTGCAAAAGCCTCAAAGGTTTGCTGGAAAACATTATAGGACAAATGGCATCATTAAACCATTTAACACGTCAGAGAAGTCAAAAAGTTCTGGAGAATATTTAGGCTTAAAAAATATATACCCCGCTTGGAAAATTGTGTTGAGTGCTTTTTAGTCCAAAACCAAAAATGGAAAGAGTTTGGCAAAACTACAAACCTACCAAGGCATTATTGTCCACCTAAAGCGACAGGATGAGATATTAGTCTCTTTCATAAAGCACTTCAAGGTGAGATTAAGGCACCTTTTTGAATCCCCATATGTTTTGGGCACACTGTAAAGAGTTGGGTGGAAAACTATTCAAGCAAGATATTCACAGGCTTGTGTCAGATGACTTCTATACAAGCAAGCCAGCTTGTGGGGGGGGGTGTTGTAATGTTTATGCTTTTAAATCAACCCTTGAGAAAACTTGTGAGAGGCTGCAAAAGACTATCGGCTGGGGAAGCGGTTCACCTTCCTCTGGATCTTAAACATACAGCTAGACCAGATGAAAGTGCCATTATGTGTTGTATCTGCTTACTCAAAGCCCAGTCCTAAATCTATTTTAGATTCTGCAAACACACTTTACAACCGATGTTCAGAGACACTCTTCATCTGATCTGACTGTACTTGAGCTGTCTCGCAAAAAAAAAAAAAAAAGGTCAAAATCGTCTGTCTCAAGATCTACTGGAGCTGATCGCAACATACCCCAAAAAACCTTCAGCTATAACTGCAACAGAAGGTGTTTTTACAAAACGTTGCCTCAGGGGTGAAAACAAGTGAATGCCACACCTCCTCCCACGGCTTTCTCCCACTATCCAAGACATTAGTCTTAGATTAATTGGTTTAATTCGCCCCTGAGGTTCTGAGTGTGTCCATGCTTGCTTTTTGTACTTCGTCTCTGTGTTGCCCTGTCCAGTTGGCAACCTGTCCAGGATCCACCCCACCTCTTATGCAATGACTGCTGGAGACAGTCACCAGACCCTGCTGCGTTGATAACTGGGAATTAAGAATGCATTGATGAATGTTTCCTATTTTCCTTCTACTTTACAAAGTTCTGTGTTGCATTCATATGAAACCGGATTCTCTAAATACACAGAATTTTATGGTTGAAATGTGACAAACTGTGAAAGTTCAAGGACTATGAAGGTGAATACATGGTATTTATGAAAGGGTGTTCAGTGTAGGCTTTGGCTTGGTCACTTCTGAACTAGGTAATGATTTTTTTCTGAGTCAATACTTACAAGTATCTTTCAGGTGGTTAGCATATTAATATGAAAACATTCACAAGGTCTGAAATCGCTTTGGACGAGGTTTTGATGCCAGAGTACTTCATATTTATCGCTCTGTTCTCTCAAGATCACTCTCCTACTTTCTATCATATAGCCGTTTAATAATGTATTTATACATACATTTGCAGATAGTAAAAAAGGGCTATTTTTTTTTTTTATTTTTGCACTGTGGAGCGGTGCATACAGACTGAGGAGAAACGACTAAATGGATTTTGTGATGCATGGCAAAGCAAAAAAGGTCTTAAGTCTTTATGCAAGTTAATATTCAGTGTATAACGTAACATAATTGCTATTCATACCTCTGTTAAATTTGGATAATAAATTTTTGTTTAACACTAAAATATTTATTACTTGAGTAAATGCAATGTTCCTTCCTTTAAATAATATGTAAAATCTTCATTAAGCAGCACAGTCTTTTTAATTAATGTACACTAGAATGAACATCTACACAAAACATTCTTAATGTTCTGCTACTCACAGCATTAAAATTTGTATTAACACACACAGTTGAATATTGAGTTCTTGCTCTACTGAATTAATTCCAAAAAGTGGGAAAGCAATGAAACGACAACTTGCCAAGAGTTCAACAACAGTATTAGCTAAAGAACAAAGACAGTGGTTGCCATGGCAAATAATTCCAAGCCCCCTTGCTGTACCATTTCCAGCCAATTACGGCAAAAGTCAGTGTCATCTGGGTGGCAAAGGTTTTCCGCTTCTGATGAATCGCTCGCTCTGATGAGCGCTCGGCACAGTCTAGACACTGATATTTTAGGTACATCTGTGAGCTACATGCACATTTAAAACATGCACAACTAGGCACTGTCAGCCTAGCAAACAACCCCATATGTATTCACAGAACTGCTGAAATGATATGATTATCTGCCTGGTTACTTGGCACATCTAAGTGATACATTGTTGCTCATAAATTTTTCAGTGACTGCTTTTTAAATGTTAACAGTGTAGCTGTTATTTGCTGCGGGGGTAACACTGGAGTGTTTGTCCAATAATGTGAATCAGAAAATGCAGAGATTTTGATGCAAAGTGTGTATATTGTGTTGCTTTGTCAAAAGTCAAGGCCTTTTGTCTTGCTCAGACACTACCTACTTTATGAAAGGAAAACATCAGTGAGGAATACACGACTTCTATACAGACCTCAGACACTCCACTGTAATATGTGATTACACATGACGAGGTGGAAAACTCAATCAGTTATTGTGTGCACAGACACTTTTAGGGTTTAAATGCCTTTTTCAAGAGACTTAAGTCGTAAGACCTTAGTCCCTTCTCTATATCATGTGAGTATATTGACTGACCAGCAGTGTCAGAAAATTGAACCTTTTGATGATGGGTCACAGCTGAAATTCGATCTGAGCTGCGGGAGGAAAACAGAGGTTATGAGATCTCCAGTCATCTAATAATAAGTGTGTGAACTAAAAACACAAACACTTACAGTGGAAGAGATTCAGACAGAACAGTAGACAGTTTTCTAACACGTAACAACGTAATGATTTATTATAGGTTGGTAAATTACCAGAGAACAGCAAACTGATCATTACATTTTCTAAAAAAAGTTAGCGTAATATAAGTGAGTTATTAATCAGTCACCAATTAACATTAAACATTATCAGTTCCAGATCCTGCGGACAACGTAACAACATGGAAGGTGTCAGTGTGAATGGAAGACTACATTAGCTATTTGCCGTGTCAGTGAGGTGCTTCACATGAAGTCAGAGAAAAGCTTACTGAATGAAACGAAACGGAAATTCTAAAACTGTATCTGCAACGACATGAATAAAATCAATCCACGTCTGCAGATTGTTCCCTTTTTTCCTTTTAGGATTTCAGCCACTTCCTGTCATGAAACCTAAAGTATTTGGAAATATTAATATATATATATATATATATATATATATATATATATATATATATATATATATATATATATATATACAAGACACTGATAACTGGCAGAATCCTGTACCTCAAAGGCATATATCAAAGATAATAACACATTTGTGAACTTTTTTTCTGTTTTTTGTTTTGTTTGTTTTTACCTAGCAGGTGTTTTCCCTCTTCCTATGCTAAAATAAATACTCTTCAGCAGCCAATGCAAACCCCAAATAATTTCGTCAGTGCAATCAAATTAGAGTGCCCTCAGTGTAACGTTTTGGTGGCAAAACATGGAGAAGGTGTTACTGCCACCTTCAGTGTATATCATGTAGACTGCTTGACAACAGAGCTGTTCAGAGCATGTTCCCATGATTCAGAAAGGCCTGTGGGAGGTTTATTTTGTTTATGTGCGAGGATAAATAAAACAGATTTAATTCTCAGGTAAACAGCTAATTACACTGCGGAGCAGCAGCACCCATATAGGCAGCAGCTGTGAGACTGAATGGTGACTCAGTGTCCCTGTTTTCAGTGTGGAAATAGCACAAAATGTTACAGGGTGAACTTTGCCTTACTAATTAAAGATTACCAGGTAAATTGAACATGATGAGTGCTCAGACATTATTCCACAAGGAATAATAGTCACACAATGTTCTTGCAAAAGCCTAATTACATATAATTCATAGTTTGTCAACGCCTTATAAAAAAAATGACAGAAATCTTGTCAGTTGGTAGCCCAGGCTAAAAAAAAAATCTTCTTAATGAGATATTCTTTTTGTTGTTTTGTTTAGTTTTGTTGCCGTTTTCTTTGCTTTTTTTAGCATTATTTTGGTGACTAATTCATGCCACCTGACTACAGTTATATTTTGATTAAATAAGTACCAATAATATCCTTTCCTTCATGGTGACCTTGTTCAACTTAATATGACCAGGACTCTCTCTGTGTAGAGATACACCATCTTACAATCAAAATTCCTGGTGCTTACTTGTTTTACTGTTTTTTTTATTTTTTTATATCATTTATTCTTCTAATGTTATCATTTTAACATTTATTCAAGAACACTTTAGTGTACTTGTGGTGGTAATTACTGAACAATAATGGATGATAGCTGATGTTAATTCTGTTAACTATGCTGTTCACTCTGCAAGCAGCCATTATCATGATGGCCTTTAATGTTTTCACACCTTTATTTTTTACCTGCGAGATAATCACTTATTTAAAAGCCCTAGAATCACAGTTATATTTTCACATCCAAGTTGGGATTAAGCTTTAGCCCAGAAAGTAAATTCTTCTCTCTGATACATCTTAAAGGAGTCATTTTATTTTTAGTAAAATCAACAACCTTATTATTATTATTATTATTATTATTATTATTATTATTATTGTCCTTTCCAGCCAACTGAAAGGACATTAAGGTAGTTTATGACCTCTAAGCCGACTTGTTTACATTTTTCAAGAACACGTTACATGATATAGGATGAGTAATTATTGATTCTTATGAATCATAATCTCTTTTCAGCCATCCCCCCGATATAAAGGTTGAGGCATTACAGAATGACAACTGCTGACCTTTACCATTGCATGCATCTATTATCCAACAGGACTAATCATGCTCTTCTTGTGCCTAAGACAGATGTGAGAAGGCCAAGGGATGTGATGTGGAGAAATGTCAAGGTCTTGCTGTGTTCACATTTTGTCTGAAATAGGACCTTGCTGTTATAAGATCCTTTAGATCAACTTAAAATCTGGTCTCGTTTGAAAGAAGATGCCGTCCTTTTAATCCAGTGGGTGAAAGGCAATATGAACATGCTCACTCACAAAAGTCAGAAATAATAACTTTTATGATGGCCTCTGACCAACCTAATCAGTGTTCAGCCACTGTGTAGGCACAGAGACAAACCGAATGCTTCCACATGGATTTTAAGCTGGAGCTGGCTAGATAAGCCTATTTAAAATGGTTGTCGCTCATGTTCCATAGTTTATTCTTGAGAGAGTGGGCATAATTTTAGTAGGATGTTTTAGATATTACACATCATTGAACTGTAAGTTAGAGAGAGACAGCAGATGCTTCTGTCTGTATTCATTTTATCATGCAATTCAGTGTATGATGGAAACTAGGGAGCATGTAAATCAAAATGTCATCTTCATAGTTAGATCTCACTATTCACTACCTGAAATAATATGAAAAGTTTTCCAACATTTTGGTGCCAAAGCAGGTGACATCTTACACAGGTACATGTCAATTAAAATGTTTTAAAAATGATTCATTTTTCTCAGTCAATTTAATTCAAAATTTTATTACACAGTGATCTATTTCAAGTGTTTGTTTCGAATAAATTTGATGACTAACCAAAACCCAACATTTTAGTTTCACAGAACATTAAGATGACTTCTCAGCTGAAGGTTATCCAGAAGATGAGTGAAACCCACAAAATGTCATTTCTAAAGAACCTGGATGTTCACACCGTGTAGTGTACAAGCATATTTATGGAAAGTTTAGTGGAAGGAAAAAGTGTGTGAGAAACAAGAAGACATGCTGCCTTGAGAGGATCTAAAACAAAGTACGTTAAAGAATTTGGAAAAGATTCAGAATGCTTGGACTGTGGCTGCAGTCATGTGCGAACCACTACATATAGACTCAACTGAGACGTGGGCTACAGTGGTCCAAAGTTCATCTTTCAGATGGAGGTAGAGTTTACATGCCATTTGGAAATCACAGTGTAGGAGCCTAAATAGGAGTGGAGAGGAATGAAATGCAAGATGTTTGAGGTCTGGTGTGAGGTTTTCATAATCAGTGTTGATTTGGAGAGCCATGTTGGTTCTCTGTGTTTTATCAAATCTAAAGTCAGTGCAGCTGTTCACCAAGACATTTTAGAGCAAGTCAAACATAGTTCTGGGGCGTATTGGGTCGTTTTGCAATTGGCAGGTTGTAAGTTTGATTCCAGCTTTCTTATGTTGAATGTTTGTGTGCCCTGGGGCAAAACACGTTGCCCCAAATTGCCTACATATCGGAGTGCGTATTTGTGAGTTCAAATGTGGCTCTAGTGGTCAGTATGATTGGAAAAGTACTATTTAAATCCAGTCCATTTTCCTGCCAGGTTCATTCTCCGGCAGGTCCTTTTTGGCCGGCAATCTGATCTGATCTGAAGACAACTTATGACCTATGAATTATTGCCAAGAGGAAGATGAGAATCACCAAAGCCAACAATGACTCCTTAGCTGGCCACAATGATGCAGTAATTCATGTAAAATAAGCCTGGCAAAGAATTAAGTGTATATACTCTACTGGACACCATTTTCAATATGCCAACAGTCTGTAAAAAAAAAAAAAAAAAAAAAAAGTTCTGTCTTCTGGTATTGTAATTTTCTGAGAAACTCAAAGATTTGGCTTTTCATTCGCTGCAAGCTTAAAATCAGTGTTTTGAAAACACTGAACACTTGAAATATTTATAACTGTGTCTAATGAGTCTACACCAACACATATGAGTTTAAGTACTGAAATGAAATAAAATGGCTTTTCCATGAAATGTTGACCGTACCTGATCTTGTAGCACTGATATGTAAACTAGCCTTTACAGTAAAGTGGGTTAAACATTTCAATTCCCCTGAAACAGTTTTAAATAACTTCTGTTGCAAAGGGACAGATAGATTAAAAGAAACAACCCAGAGGTCCATTTTCATAATTATGTTTTGGTGCCAAGCTCCACTGCTTGGCCAGCACTCCTGGGAGATGAGGGTGGGTGGTAGAGAGCGGGAGCAAAGCGGAGAAAAATCAATATTTCAGTTGAAAAAAAAGCTTAGCAGTGTTTTTGGGTGGGTGCGGAGAAGACCTGTGAGAGAGGCTGCTTGTCCCCTCCAACTACAGTACTAACTTCAACAAAAGTCAAAAAGGATTGTAACATTAAAAAGCCACAGTAGTACCAGATTAAATAAAACATATTTCTTTCCTCATGTAGGGTCATGTAACTACTTTGTTACAGGATTCCCCTCCTCCCCACACACTTACCATTAAATGTTCATAGCAAAGTGAGCCAAAACTAGTCTACTTTGTCTTTACTACTTAAGATGTAAGCACAGCAAAGCAACGAGACACCCCAGCCAATGTGAAGTGTGAACACTATAGTTGTCCTGCGCCTTGGGCAAAGTGAGTCAGCCATTTGTTCTCCTCTCCTTTCTCTCTTTAATGCACCGTCATTCACAGCCACGTGAACAAGATAATCCAATATCCAGGACTTTAAGCCGAAGCTGAACAGCGAGACACTCCTCTACACCATGTCCTGGCACATTATTTGATTTGTTTATATTGCTTTCAATTACCTATCTCTGTCCCTTGTTGAGCTCAATAAAATTTTATATTGTGGATATTTATCTCTAGGTGGCCATTCTCTCTTTCCAGGGCCTAGGCATTCAAATTTCGGTGTAAATATGAATCGCATTTTCAAGTCTCTGCGTATGTGGCCGCATAAAAATCCCTTTGCTCCTTGACATTTATAAAGGACTGAACAAGCCTCCTACAAAACAGATTGCCACCGTCTTCTTTTGTATTACATCAGTTGGCTGTACCACTCCTCTTTGAAGTGTGTATCTACATCTGCAGCCATGTGCACTGTTGTATGTACTTGTCTGCATTGTCATCCACCCACCATCCCCCCCGTGCTTGTTTCCAACCTAGCTAGCAGCACTGCTTCACATCCCCAAGAGTTTACAGCAAATTATCATGTTTATCGAGAAGCCAGCCATGGTTTTAGCAGTAGTCAAACCTTAGTCATGGCTCCAGAGAAACGACCACTGTAAATCACGCTGTCAGAGTTTTATGCAAGCTCAGTCATGGTTGTCAAGGAGACTGTGATGTGATTTTGGCGGCTGTTTTCTGCTGCAGCCAACCACAGCTTTTGATTGAAAATCATATAGCCTTTCAAAAAAGAAAAGTCAACACATGCTTCTATTTTGGTAATTCAATATATAAAAAAAAGAAAAAACAAAACAAAAAAAAACATTCCTCTGATATTTTCAGCACTCTGGCAATTAGAGGAAAAATAATAAATACTACTAATACATCTTCAATTTCTTTACAAGGCAAATTGCAACCATTCAATCAAATATAGCTATTATTCCTCATATGGATTCTTTCACTGGCGACGTAGTTTTTTAAAGGTTTACAGTAAAAGTTTGTTTTGAACTTTGGAGTCTGACACAGAAAAGTGTGCAGGATGTTTGAAAGAAAAAGAGAAGTCCTCATTGTGTGAATGTTTTTAATCAGCTGAAACTTTCAGCTTTGCTTTTTGGTCCAAGAGAGGATCATTAGCTTTATGTGATAAGGATAGAAGAGGTCAGTTGATTGATGGTCTTTAATTTTGTTTAGCTCAATTCTTCTTTGGGTTTTTGTTGTGTTGTACTACTGCCTTGAAGTGGATATTTACGTTATAAACTGAAGCTTTTTTGTTGTTTTCTTTTGTATTCATATATGGATCTTTTTTCTTACTGAATTTGGAAATGAAAGGTGTTCTTCAATCGATGAAGTTTATATACAGCTTTACAGAAGATGTTTTTTTTTTTGTATTTATATTAAACAGTGCCCATTGATTATATTGATGAGGGAAAACCTGAAAATAATTTAGGCAAAATCCACTGTAAAGTATGATGAGTTGTAGATGTAAACATGTTGTAAAATTTTCTCTATTAAAGAAAACCCACTTTGTGCCAGCAGGTGGGAATAATAATAATAATTCAAAATAAGAAAATCCTTAAAGTAATGTCTGACTAATAATTCGCCCAATACAAATGTAACACTGTGACACTGTTTACCTTCGTATTACGTGACTCACAAATGCTCCACCAGTGTTGTGATTTCTACCACAGAAATCTGGAGTACGTATGGGCTATTTAATCAGATTTGAAAATCTCCAGGTATCTGTCTCACATTTAAACACAAGTTTTTAAAAATGTATATATATATATATATTTCTAATCTTTACCCAAAACTGAATTAATAAGATTCAAAGAAAGAAAAAGTATCTCAATCATACAAAATATCCAGACAGAGCATATGTCTTTTTTACACCCTTAACACTGTTTGAGCGCCTGCACAGAGAGAGACTGTGTTGGCTGTTGCAGCTTCCTACCCAATAAAACCCTTGCTTGGAAAGAATGGAAACTTTTTTTCTGCAAGTTTTTGTTTGCATATGATTAACTGGAGCTTGCTGTAACAAAATATACTACAAGCACACATTTTTGATAAGCCTTATCAAATCAGAGACAATGTCATCTAGCATTAGCACTCAGCCATGTCTCCTCAGGCAAACATCATCAGCTGCAGCAAGATATACTTTTATTAAAAGCCATATGTATCAAGTCACATCATCCTTTAGTAGGGATCCTCCTGTGTTCTTGTTTAAATGTCAGATATTAGCTTTTTTGTCATCTTTACTTTGCAAGTTCCCATAGTTCTATATAGTCTTCAGTTGTGCTTAATTAGTATTGCAGTTTAAGGGGAGATCAAAGAGAATTTCTACATGTTTATGTTTCTCTAGAAAATCCTAACGATACTGTATCTGCGCACATGTTTGACTCCATTGATCATAAAATAAAAAGCCTAAAACATTAATACGAGGTCTGAACTCAAAATCCTTATGTGATCACAAAGAGGACAGAAGCTGAACACTTGAGCGCTCTGCTAAAAGCAGTGCTGTCAAAAGACGACTTTAATCATCTAATGCACTGAGAAATAACTTTAAACACATTGCAAGGTAATTAACATGGAAGTCATCTGTGTGATAGAAAGTTATGGCATGTAACTAACTATCAGTGTGTGGAAAAGAGAAGGCTGTTTCATTTACATAACTGCTAGTGTGCTCCCATTGTGCATCTCCACCTCAGTTAAATGGTCCTGTTGTAAAGGGTTAGTCACAGGGGACCTGTACAATTGCTTGTGCTGACCTGGTAGGAGCTTTGTTAAGGAGTCATTGACCGTATAGAATCGGGTCATTGAACTACTATGTTGCCATCAACGGGTCATTGTGAGTGTCTTAACCTTGGGACATTACAATTTTGCATCAGAGAATAACATAGAGAATGACTTTTCTTGCAGTAATAAATAGAAGTTAGTGCTACTCCTCTGTACATCATTTTTACGGTTGTTCACGGTACTGCCATGATGCCTCTCTGTTATTTTTCTGTATTTATTTTATGTGAAGAAGAGTTACAGTGACTAAAAAGTCTACATGCTCCAGGTAAAATGTCAGATTTTTGTAATGTAACAAATCAAGACCGACATTTCAGAACTCTTTCCACATTTATTCTATCTTAATCTGGATGTACTTACCCTCAAACTAATACGTTGTCAAAGTACTTTTTACTTTTATCACACCACTCTGGTTAGGAGTCCATCAGTGTGGTGCATCTGCCCCCTCTGCCTTGCAAAACCAATCCTAATAGGACAGATTGCAAAGATAATTCCTACGCACTGCACCTCCCAGTGCTGCACTGGGTGCACAGTGTTATAATTTTACCTTTAGACTATTTAGATTCCTTAGATACATTAGAATCTCTCTCTAAGCCACATATGCCAAAGAAAATGTCAGAAAAAAGGAACTACTATAGGAACAAAACAGTGTTTGGTGTTAACCAGAGGGACTGTAACTTATGGCAGGTGTCTCTTTTAGCATAAAGTTTTAATGTGATGTTTAACTCAATAAAACAATTTTTGTGCAGGTTATAGGTCACATTAACAGTGTCCTGAATTATTTATCTTTAAATAGTATCTTTGTGTCAGAACTCTTGGCATTTTAAGTGGACTGGCTGTTTATTTTTGTTACCTGGGATTATAAGGAAAAATAAAGATTCATAAACTGCAAGTGTGGCATTATTGACATTATAGATTCATCTGACATTCTGCTTCAGTGTGCACCTGTTCCCCGTTTCCTGCCGACAGCTTTCAACACTGAACCAGGGGGTAAACTGCAGAGACTGTTCATGAAGGAGGGTCGGGCAGTTCTGTGAACCTGTCACTTTGTAAACAGTCAGTTCGTAAACAGCGACTTAAGCTCATTTCCATGCCAACTTAAGAAGTGTAGAGAACCTCTAAGTGCATTAGAGTCACTCGCAATTTAGGTCCACTTTGTCTTTTGGCTGGTTATGTGTGGGTTGACAGAACAAGGTAGCAAAGGGAGAATTTAAACTGCAGTCTGTAATCACAGTGACTCACGTTTCGTGTTCTAGCCTCACAACTTGGATTTAGTTGAAACTGTTTTGCTGCTATGAATGATACGGCTCAGAATACTGCATGTAATATTATTTTGCAATTTATTGTGATGTGATCTCAAAGAGGTGTCACTCAAAGGTTTGCTCTGACTTTAAACAAGTTTCTATGTTTTTTTTTTTTTTTTTGCTTCAAGTGAAAACTTAAAATTTAGAAAGGGTAATGCTTATCAGAGCACGTTTTGAGTCTGGAGCGAGCCCTTCAGCTAATATCAGTCTGAACATGGTTGGAAATCCATTGCCTTTGTTCTTGTTTTTTCACACTTTTCTTGTTTTAATATGCCAGAAGGTTTGGCATTGCTTTGATGTCGCAGCAAGCCCGGTGGGCATTCCTCCCGAGGCAATAAGCACTTCACTCTTTAATGGGGATTGATTTTCAAAGTTGTGGTTCACAGTCATTTACAGCAGGTCGTGAGCTCCCGCTGCCTGGCGTTCCCGATGGACTTGAACCTTACACAACCTTGACTGTATGTGTTACCTAATGTCATGCATCTCCACCTTCAGTCTCTTCCAGTCCATACTGTGAATGTACAGTTGTGGCCATTTGGAGCTAACAGCATGTGACTAAAACAAATGCTAGTGCTCCTGCAAGGGCTGGCACTACTATGCAGATAGAGTTCTTTCAAATGTCATCATATTACAGCCACCACCTTCATTTTATTACTAGACCGACTCAAAGTACTGCATTTTGGCAGTTTTTGTGTTTTTAATGAGCATATCTCTGAAAAGTCTGCCATTCTTTCTGTTCCTCCCACTGAGGCAATAGTTTGTTAAATTACCTTTCGCTACAATTACAGGAACAATTTTGTTATTTGGTATCTAACAAGTTTGCACATGCATAGTCAGCGTTTGCATAATTTCTTTGCTAAGTAGCTCCACCTCAAGAAAATACATCCCTGTAGCTTCCACAACAATGTTTCATGAGATGATGGCGTGCTCAGGGTAATGTTAGTTTTCCACTTGACATGGTGTTGTGAACGTGGTCTCATCTTACCAGTACACATTCTTCCATGTTTGCTTTTTCCACAATTGAAGAGATGACTTCTTGTATTTATCCTTCATCTGTAGTTTTCTTCTAGTCCTGGTCGCGTCTCTGATTAATTCTCCCCCTGCCCTGTCTGAAATCTGAACCTAAATGCAGCTGTTTACAAAACAGCTGCATTTATTCTGAGAAGGACTTACAACTAGGTTAATCTGATGACTAAACACATTGTTTTTATTATTCAGGATGCCAAAGTAAAGAAAGCTCATACTTACATTCAAGGATTTTATTTGTAATAATATCAAATCCCATCAATGCTTCTTGTTTCACTTCCCCACAATTCATTACTTTCTGCAGATTTAGTTCAAAGTATGTAGTCACTATTTCATGGTAATCATTACTATACTTGCAGTGTTTGTTTCTGCATCCTGCAAACTGTATTCTGCTATTTAGGTGTTCTGCTAAGAGCAACCAAAAGCAGTAGTGCTCTATAGCTATGGTTCAGTGAAAAATGAATAAAACTCTGC
Organism: Poecilia mexicana; assembly: GCF_051168715.1. Taxonomy (NCBI): domain Eukaryota; kingdom Metazoa; phylum Chordata; class Actinopteri; order Cyprinodontiformes; family Poeciliidae; genus Poecilia; species Poecilia mexicana. The sequence goes on along the minus strand of NW_028263370.1, from coordinate 10,497,441 downwards.
ATTTTATGTCCCTTCACAAACGGCTTCCCAGTAACAAGTTGAGAGTACAGATAACTGATTTACCATACAGTAACCATCAATGTCCTCTTCAATGAACCTTCCCTTCACATTATTTTTCGATTGAAGTTCTACTTCTTGCTTTCCTCTCCGACAAACTGTTGAACCTGGAACCTTGGCTAACAGCAGCGTTTGGATTGGTTCCATTTGCAAATGTTCTCTAGTGTAACTGCTGGAAATGGCTGCAGAATTGGTGCTTTGAAGGGAGGCACTCGAATTATTGAAATCACTTTGAGGTCAGCCGATTGTGAACTTTGCTTCTTGCGAAGTGAGAACAAGACAGACCGCTTTAAGATGTTACTCGACGTCTTATGATCATATTTGCCTCCAGACGACACATAAGAAGTCCAATTTAACCACGCCCCAGCTGGAGTAATGGAAAAAAAAAAAAAAAGCCGACATTGTCTGAGCGTCTTCCAGTTACTCGGCTCCATTTCAGTGATTTAAATGACTAGCATAAGAAGACCCATCTCTCTATGTGCCATGGAAACCGTCATCAAATTAGAATTGAAGTGATTATCCGCAGCAGAGCTAAAGGACAGAATCAATAGTTCTTTGTTCTAGGCTAAAATGAAGAATGGCCATTCAGCAGGGATCTCTCTCTGTTCCTCCTTTTCTCACACTCACACAAAAACACACACGCACACACACTCTTCCATCTGCCTCTTTGAATTCCTTATTCGGCTCCAGTATCTTTGACCATATCAGCATTAGTCTTGTGGGGTGTGCTCTCAGACCTTCCGTCTTGGTTTTTCTCACCCTTGTCAGAAAAAAAAAAGAGAAAGAAATTAAAACCCAAAGGAGAAGTGCTTCCTTAGATGTTTGCAATTAGTAGTTTGGACTAGATTTTGCATCTCTGGCCCCAGCCTTGCACTCTGTGTTAGGTAACAGGGAGTGGGAGTGGGCCTGTTGGGCATGGCTCCAGCATCCAGAGAGCCCTTTGCCCCTTTTGCCTCCTGAGACGCAACAGCAGTCAGAGGGCTGAGCAGAGCTGGAGACGGGAAAGCATGTTAAGAGGACAAAGTCAGAGAAGAGAGATGTGATTTCTGCTGGTTAAGTGGAGTTGTTGTATTCTAATTGAATCAGCGATGAATGTGAAAATGCATAGAATTTTTTTTATTTTTTTTTATTTTTGGATGCCTGCTTCTTAATGGAAGTGCAAGAAAATGAAACATAAACACTATTTCAAAGGAAATATTAATTGTGATTTCAGGATACTTGTTCAAGAGTTACACCAAGTTGCATGAGAACAAAAATAATTGCATCACAAACAGAAATGTTGTTTATTCATCATTAAAGATGTAATACTTAGCAAAAAGAGATAAAGGTGTAATATTTGCTCATAAAATATGATTTTTTGAGCAAAAGAAGAATATTATTTCTATGAGATACTAGGAAAAACCCCAAAAAGACAGAAGCTCTAGCAGTTCTTTAGTGGATAACAATTTTGGGTATCCGCAAAATTTTCCTGATTTCAAATGCACTTTGGAAAGACAAGAAAAAAAAAATATTTAAAAATTGTAAAATGTTTTAAAAATGTTAGAGAATTACCTCTTCAGTCCATAATAACATCACCAACAGCATTTAAGTTGAAAAATATGCTTTTCATGGTCCTCAAAGAAATCCAATGCAAACATCCAATCACATTTATGGGGCGCCAACTCACAATGACACACTTCCACTCTGTCACTAACACCACTTTAAGCGCACGCGCACACACACACGCACCCACACACACCTACATGCACACCCTGCTTCACATAAAGGACTGTAATCCATCAATGTGCTCATTGCTGTCACGAGTAAAGAGACAGAGCTCTAAGCAAGAGTCCTCTAAAACAAATTTGATTTACCTCACTTTCTCTCAAACAGTGACATGAGCGCTAGAAGTGCTAATGCAGACTGGCACCTTTCGCTGCCAACAGGCACACGTCTGTTCAGCTCAGTCTCAAAGCCCGAAGGTTCATGCTGAAATCTGATTTGTTTGGGAATGAGATTTGGGTTTTGAAGGGTTTTAAAGTTATTAAAATTAGCAATGAGGTGCAGTGAGGGTGTGGAGAAATTTAATAACTCCATGAGGAAAACCAGCTTTGTGCACGTGTGTGTTGTTTGTCATAAAAAGTGAATGATTCAGAGGTGGTGATTTTAAATATTCCATTTTGCACCTCTGACGTACTTTACTTTGTAAATTTAACCAGCCAGCTCTTTATGGTATATTGCATCCAGAGTCCATATTACACAGTCTTTAAATTCTCTGAAATACATTTAATGAGTTTAGAGCAAGTGAACTGTTAACTATTGTGTTTAGTTAATGCACCAAAATGAACTAAGGAATTAAAATATCAACTCAGGTAAGCTGACATGTATTTTCAGGAAGTCAACAGTCTGATGGAAAACATTTTATCTGTAAACTTATTTAAGAGAGAAAGAAAGATTTGTTTTGTTGTTGTTGTTGTTCATAAAACACAATTACCACCTTAATTATGAAATTAGGCAACCACTAACAAAACTCCTCAATTATTTAGATATGCTTTCTTATCATCAGAGCAGTGTTGCAAATGTTATCTTAATGACTTCTGGTTTCACTTTTCATGTTGCTTGAATCCAGTCATTTTGGATCCAAATAAATTCAGTTATTTCTTTGCAACCTGTTCAATGCTTTCTTCTTTCTTATAATTTCCCTGTACTAACTCAAAAAGTCATCAGTCAGTGTTTACAACAGTAATGTTAGAAAGATCAGAAATGAAACAACAACCCTTGTAAGTTTTGTAAATAAGGGAACCAAACACACTGACTTTCAGCATTCACTCTTCCTGGATGAGCATGTGGCAACAGTGGTCAGTCTCTCGCTGTATGTTGGTGAAGTTACAGCAATCCCTTCTACTGGCCATGCATGTAGCAAAAGGAAAAACTTCCCCTTAACAGATTGAAACCTCCAGTAGAACCTGGCTTGGCATGACCCACTGGGGGTTTGAGAAGACAGAGCATGCATGCACATACACACAGAGAATCACAGTTCAGAAGTACTTTTTATGTAAGACTAAAGTTAAAAGTTAATGGAGGTAATATTTTTTTTCATGGCTTCGTTGATGAGAGAGACGGAGCTTTGCAGATGAGGTCTGAGACAGTTTTCTATAGGTTGGAAGAGAGCACAGACAGTTTGTCACAGTAAAAGCTCATCCATTTGCCGTATCTTAGAGAGAGACATGGTTAACCAGTGAAAGACAGGACCAAGTGTGTCATCTATAAGTTTTTGGCAGCAGTAGCTCAGCCAATGCCCGACTCCAGGAAGGTCTCACAGCTAAACAGAAGACCAGACTAGATGTAGCTTGCAAGAAGAGAAAAAAAACAGAGTGTGTTAAGTTAAATGATGAAATAACAACATTAAGGAGGGGAATGTAGCTGAGTGAGGTGGAAAAGGGGTCAGTTTGTCCCCAAGGAGCCTGAACCTACAGCAGCATAACCACTGAGATTCTTCAGGATAACCTAAGTCACTCTTAACCAGAACCTTAATCAAAAAGGAAAGTTTTAAAGCCTAGTCTTTAAAGTAGACACAGACTAATACTGGGGTCTGGTTTCACAGGAGAATCCTGAAAACTTCTAGAAACTCTCAGAACCACCAGTAAACATGCAGTCTGAGAGCAGTGCTATAAACATCTGGTGTTTTTTAGTTTGCCTGTACTTGTCATTTGTTTTCCAGTTTAAATTTTAAGCTTTATTTATACCGTAGAGTAACTGATGTTTCCAGGTTCATTTTGATGTAACCATGTTTTTTTCATTTTTTGCTTGCTTTATTCAGGTGGCCAACTTGGCTTGCTCCATCTCCAACAATGAAGAGGGTGTGAAGTTGGTACGGATGGCAGCCACCCAAATTGACAGCCTATGTCCACAGGTAAATGCTTGGAAAAATAGTTTAAATGCAAGCTGGATACATGGCGTGGCCGACATTTTTTATTTTATTTATTTTTATTTTTATTTATTTTTCATTTTTTTGGTTTTTAGCCATTTTCTATTGATCTCAAAAGATTAGCTTTGGATTGTTTTTTTGTTTTTTTTTATACAAAGTGGAACAACTTGAAATGGCAGAAAAAAAGTCATAGTATGCAGAATTCAACGAATATAAGTAACGAATTGAAAGAGCTTGTAGCACCATTTCTCAGAATACAGACAATGATGTTAAAACTGGTCCATTATTTCCTAGGTTTAGGGTAATCCTTTTCACAGGGGACATAAGGCAAAATGAAAAGTGGAAATAGAGAAGAAAAGCTGAAGTTAAGATTCAGACTTTAATGTTCATTTTCCGCTATGTACACCCTCTATAACCCACTAACTCTGAAAACTTGGGAAAGAATTTTCTCCTGATACCCCTTGGACACGCTCAACAGAGACGGATTAAAAAACATAATCGACTCAGACTTTGTGACTGGGGAAAGAGGAACAAAAAAGAAGTGGAACAAAGAGTGATTTTCCCCCCCCCCCTCATCTGTTCTGAGTCAGTTTAGTCCAAGTTCCTTATTCTTCGACATATAGCACTGTCTTAAACTCAGCTGCTGCCACATCCTAGAGAAAATGTCTCTTTTAAGAAGATTTACGTTAAAATATATTGAAACAGAAGATATACAGAAGAGCACTAAACAAAAAAAAAAATCAACAGCTTAGCTAGTTAATACTGACTCCTAATTATTTTATCATTATTCAATTTCTCTGCAGTTTCTTAATTATAGTGTTTATAGAGACAAGTGCTGTGAATTAGGTCACAGTTTAAGTTCTTTAAGCTTTTCTCTTTGTTAAAATGGTCTTAAACTTTACCAAAGTAACCAATTATGACAATTTACTGTGTGTTATTCAAGGAAACTGTGGTTGCCTGGGGGTACCAAGGTAACCTAAACAAAGGCTATTTTGAAGATTTGGCAGAACTAAAAAAAGTTCATTATGTCAATCTGTGTGAAAAATGTAGCATTTGATATTGACAACAGTTACATTTTGTGCACTGCGATGATATAATATACTCACTGTGTTTGATCTGTCATCCATCCATCCATTTTCCGTCACCCTTGTCCCTCAGTGGGGTCGGGAGGGGTGCTGGTGCCTATCTCCAGCTCACGTTCCGGGCGAGAGGCGGGGTACACCCTGGACAGGTCGCCAGTCTGTCGCAGGGCGTTTGATCTGTCAGTTAATTTTAAAAGTATCGTATTGTACTTCACTGTTTGTTTTGCTTTTGGATTAAAACAGTTTTAGTAGCAATCCACAACCTGAACTGAGGTTGTCACTTGTCTTTTAAAATAAATAACCTTCAAGTCAAGTCAGTCGTCAGTCTGACTTTTGAAACAAACACATTGCATCATCTGTCCCGTATCTCCTAGTTCTCTTGAATGCAGCGTCGTTCTCTCCATGTTTTGTATAGTAATTAGGTTGGATTGAGTTGTTGGGGACCAAGGCATTAGTTATTGGTGAAGGACTCAGGCTTTGAGCCAATAAAAGGCCGAGGAGTTCACAGAGATTTGTAACAAACTTCAATGGCTTGCTCTGGTTAGAATGCCAAGAAGGAATCTCTTGGAGCACAAGTCCAGAGCCCCCTCCCTACTCCCGCCTGCATCTACCACTGAAGCCCCAGCAGTTTCAGACCTCAGGCATGAGTGGGAGGATTCAAGGCCATGTCTCGAAATTGTCAGAGAAAATCACTTTTAAGCAGTAAATAGCATGTAGGCAGTTGTTTTCCGTGGCACAAGATGGCCTTGCAGATGGGCTGCAGTCCTCGTCAGGCGCTGAAGCTTTCACAGCTCTTTGTACCAAAATCATTTTCTCAGATTGACACTGCAGTGTCACATCTCCTTTGGGATTTTCTGATTATTTTGTTTTCTAAATGTCTGTTATTTCTGTTATTTAAACGACTTTAGATTTTTCTAATGTGAAAATTAAATGTCGTTGAGTATTGCTGAATGTCGGGTTTTGAGTGCATGCTGTAAGTGGCATGACGGCTTTAGTGTGATTAAATTTGTTTAGTTATGATAATTTAAAAATGAAAAAGAATAGAGTTTTAGGTAGCACAAGATTAGCAGATAGCAATACTATAAAATTTGAAAGCGTTTAGGATTTTCAATGAATGAATGACTACTATTTTATGTTTGACTACATTTAAAAGTGGTACAATATATGACAACATTCATTATTATTATTCGTTTCAGAGCAGGTGGTTGCACTGAGAACCTATCAGTCATTTGCTTACAGTATTAGTCTTGATTTTACCACATATTTAAGGCCAGACTGGTTCTCACCTTGCACAATGTTTTTTTTTTTTTTTTTTTTTACATACAATTTAAATGAAAGACACCAAAGAATTTCCCTTTAACTTGATGCAGTCCCACTAAATGCAGTAGAGTAACGAGAGTATCGACTATAATGTGGAGCTGGAAACAATTCTCAGCAAATCTTCTATGAATATACAATGCTGTCATTCATGCATGCCGCCTCGTTCCACACAGGTTTAGAAAACATTAAGAAAGACAGTTTGCTGGAAAAAAAAACAATAGAAATCCTATTGAATATATGAATTTTTTCGTGGCGAGGCTTAAAATCCATTTTGCACAAAACTGCGTTCTAACCTTCATCTGAATCTTTTGAGCCATGATTATCCTGGATTATATTTTTAAGCCACTCACTTTGGGTTTATTCAGATGGCTGACCTGTTTTTGCCTTTACCTATAATTTACAAGTCGTATAGATACAACTGTGACACTTCGGGCTCCCATACATAAATCGAAGTTGGCTAAGATGTCTATTAAGAGTCGGTGAGAGCAGAAAATGTTGCAAGATCGAGCTCCATATTTCAGTTCAAGATTTTCCAATTTAACAGAGCTGAATATACTGCAAGTGCACATGTTGAGGCTATAGGAGCGGTGCTGTTTTCTTTTTCTTTTTCTTTTTTAGCATACATGTCCAACCATCTCACAAGTTCCACATGATCTACTTTTAAGGGTTATTTTGTTAGAAAATAATGGACTGTGGATTGTGAGTTTCGAATGGAGCACTGCAGGGTTATTGCTTCTGCTGTTTTTTGTAGTAATAAAAAGACTTACTTTTAATAATACATTAAGACATGTCCTAAATCAAAGAGAACTAGTAATGTACACAAATTGTTTTAGTTTCGCCATATAAATGCATGTGGAATGCAACACGATTTGTCTTCCTTTCCAGGTTATAAATGCTGCGCTCACTCTGGCCGCGCGGCCCCAAAGCAAGGTGGCCCAGGACAACATGGACGTGTTCAAGGACCAGTGGGAGAAGCAAGTACGCATTCTGACTGAAGCAGTGGATGACATCACATCTGTAGACGACTTTCTCTCTGTGTCAGGTAAAGAGCGGCAAGGATTATTTCCAGATCGTTGTGTGGAGTTTATGAAGATCAAAAAGATTTTTCAAAACTTTGCTCATTAAGAAATAGACGCAACAAGCCAGACATTCTTTACTTACATGAACGTAAACCAAGAATAAAAGAATTTACAACGGAGGGAGTCGCATTAGCCACATATTTTCTGTCTTTGACCGGCTTTTTAAAACAGCGATGGACAAATCTGAAGGCCTTCTGTCATTTTCACTTGATGACTTGGTGCATATGAGCATACACAATACATCACGGAAGAAACTAAATTAATCCAAAAGAATTTTCCCGTCTGGACATCGTACTCAAAGCGTTTCACTGTCTGGGAGCTTACAGAACATTTAAGAGTTATGGGTCACAGACTGGTGCAGCTGAACTACTGGTGCAGAATTTGCACATGTGGAGAAATCCCTGTGGAGAAAAAGCAACATATTTTCATCTGTTGAAAATATGTTGCTGTACAGTTACTACTGTACAGTTACTACTGTAACTGTACAGTTACAGTAACTACAGTAACTGTACTACTGTACTAGTAACTACTGTACAGTTACTAGTACAGTAGTAACTGTACTATGACAGTTACAGATGATGAATGTGAAATGATGTTTAAAACCAGCATTTAAAAGGTAAAATAAGACATGGAGCCTCAAATAATAAACATGTAACATCTCAGTTTGGCACACAAAAGCAAACCACTGCTTTAGGAACACACAGTGACAGTGTCGTCACTGTGTGTGACGACACAGTGTGAATTCACTGTTCAGTTTGTTGGACTGAAAATTACTTAAGCTGAGTGAAGATTAAATATCATTGAAAATGTCATGTTGAAAATCAGATTAAGACGTAAAGAAAATGCATTATTACTATTTTTAACTCATCAGTCAAAATCACAGACAAGAAAAGAGTGTAGAATAACTCATGGTCAGGAAAGAGAACATTTAGAATAAAAGTTTGTTAATTTTAGATTCCCTTTTTGACATCAAAGCATCTCCTATTTGATCAATTGTTTTGTTGTTTAATTTGTTTTATATTTCTTTGCAGCTAAATGTGTATATGTATATATATATATTTAAACTTTTGTTTAAATGTTAAGGAAATGTAAAGAATTTTGTGGGACATCAGTAGATCTTTATAGCTTAGTATCCGTGTATTGGGATGAAAGGTGTACAATATATATAACTTTTTTGAGTGGTCACAATTTCATTTAATTGTTTTCACATTTAGGGAACATTTAGACTTTAATTGGTCATTTCTGTGATCAGCACTCTCATCGATTTTGGTGGCAGTGACGGATACGTGTGGCATAACTTGCAATTCACAGTTGCAGTGTTAATGCCGTGTCCCGACATGTCTCAAAAAAATGCATGGCAATCTTGATATCAGACAGTTTTTGTGTTTCTAAGGAGAAGAAGAATATAAAGAAGGTATATGGTCTCTTTTGTTTGATTCAAACCAATTTCATTCTTTCTCTTCAGAGAACCACATCCTTGAGGACGTCAACAAATGTGTAATTGCCCTGCAAGAGGGAGATGTGGACACTCTCGACCGAACTGCTGGAGCCATTCGTGGACGAGCTGCCCGTGTGGTCCACATCATTAACGCTGAGATGGAAAACTACGAACCTGGGGTCTACACCGAGCGCGTGCTGGAGTCCATCAAGCTCCTGTCAGAAACCGGTTAGTGCACAACAGTGGTGTAGCATAAGAAGCCATAATTGAACATATTATTTTCACACTCCATCATTGAGTCATGTCTTATAAATGCATATTTTACCATGAATCGTTTGGCAAATACAGTAGTCTAACCCCCTCCCACAGTCACACAAAGGTTCATATTCTGAAACCTACTGTAGCTTTCATTACTGGCTGAATGCTCAGTTCCCCACATTTATGATTAGTGTCTTGGCTCTAACACAAAAGCTGGACACCACTTGTGAACCCCTCTACCAGTTCTGGCGCTCGTCCATTTTTCATCAGTTATTTTTTTTTCTCTCTCTCTCTCTCTGCAGCGTCAGGGCTTATTTTAGAAGACTAAAGTTTATCTCTGTGGTAGGCAAGACAGAATGAACAAATTCCTCCTGTCACAAGTAAAGTAGAAAAATGTACTTTTAAGCCAGACTTTTCTGTTTTGAGAATTCACCACATTTGGAATGAGCCGTGGAGACCGCTGTATGAAGTAAACACTTAGGTTAAAAGATGATTTGAATTGTTTAAGTATTATATTTATTCAACTGATGTTTTGCTCACACTAAAAGGCTCAGATGGATTTCTGACTGAAGAGCAGTCTAATGTGTCCTAACCTCACATATAGTCTCTTACTGGAAGGAAAATTGTATCTTTGGTGTCCAATTTAACAAAATGGGAGAACAGAGGAAATAAGAACTGCTGAATCAGAATGGTTTTACCTTTGAATGCACTAAGTGATTATTTTTTCAAATTGATTTTAAATAGTTGGTTCACTAATCTCAGTTACTGAAGAAACCTCTAAGTCTGAATAATGGTAATCAGGGGTGACCAAGCAGGGTTGCATCTGTGTGCTGTTTTTTTTATTTTTTTTATTTTACCTTTATTTTACCAAGATAAAAACCCATTGAGATTAAAAACCTCTCTTGAAAGGGAGTCCTGGCCAAGAGGCAGCAACAAATACAGCACAGAAAATACGCAGTTAAAAGAAGCTATGAAAGGACAGTAGAACAGACCTCAAGAACTTTTAGTTTAGATTTAAAAGCAGTAAACCAGATGAATTTAGACAACCTAAAAGTTTTTTGTAACTTGCTAATTCATAACACTAAATGATTTAACCAAGCCTCACCAACCACAGTATAACTAAGTGAATCAACAAGTTAGTTCTTAATGTTTTTTTCATACAACGGTCCAAAAGTGAAGCTTCATCAGGACGTCTGCTTTGTTACATCTCCAGCCCCGTCTGTTCTCTATAAATCACAACCGTATAATACAGGATTTTCATGAACTTCCTTTGGACCTTAATGGAGAGATTTTGCAATTTATATCCCGTCATGCTTCCCTTCAGTCACTTCTTTGACTTCATCCGCCACATAGTCTGAACAACAATCTCCTGCTTCTATGTTGTCAACTAATTGTAAAATCTCACAGGAAAGCTCACCAGAATCCTTAATGTCATGATTTTCAAAGAATGAGGCTAAAGTAGTGGAGTTCAGTGGATCAATGTGAGCCCCACCCAAAGCAATGCCTCTCAACCTCAAGGGACGAATTTGAACCAGGAAAGAATTATTTGCTTCAACTTTCATAAGTTTGCATGTTACTAATTTAATGACAAATTGAATAAATAAACTGTATATTAAATACATTATTTATGCATATAGTTAAACATTTATTTATTTCATTCTACATTTATTTAATGATTTAATGATGTATTTACTTATTTAATCTTGTCCTTTTTAACCCTCCATATTTGACTACATTCTGTCAAAACCTGCGAACAGCTAGATTAAAAAACCGTAAAAGTGTTTGTTTTATGAAATTTTAAATCAGGGTCGAAGGAGATCGGCGGCAATAACGAAACCAAACGCTGTTTCTGCTAGAATTAAATGTGCTCGATTTATTTCCCCACAGAATACAGCAAAATAACATGCATCAAACACTGTTACTGCTAGAACAAATATGCTCGATTTATTCCCCACAGAATACAGTACAAAACACTCTATGACTAAACACGTGATGCTCGATTCATTCAGGTTGTCGGCGCTTACCTCGTGAAACTTGGCCGGAGAGCCTTCGGCCTAGAGATAGAGCGGTAGCATCAACGTAGCTGGGCATTCGAACGCGATCCACAGCAGACTCTGACCAAAACCGCGGGCTTTTTCGTATTTTATCTCTTAAACAAAGGGATGCCTGCGTGCAAAGGCGGAATGGCCATTTCCATCCTTGCAGGTGAGCCATCCAATCAGAGGTAGCCGCTCTCTGACCATGAGCCAATCATGGGCTGAGAGCGTGAACCAGCAGACCAATCAGAGCCCAACCCAAGTCAACCAGAGCTAAGCACGCCCTGTTCACGTGATCCGTATGAGCACAATAATCTGAGCAGAATAAGTTTTATCAAACAAAGAAAGATCAAATTATAAAGAAAAGATAATAAAAAGAATAATGATTATCAAAGAACATAAAAGATAATAAAAAGATAATAAAAAGATAAAAATACAAAATACCAGATCAGTGTTTTTTAGGAAAGACTGCATATTATGTCTACCAAAACTATAACATGTCACTGTTTTTACACCCATGCATTTTTTTAATAATATCATCTGTCACAGCCTAAAACCTTATTAAAAGGTAACACTGGGCAGAGGAGCAAATTTGATTGGACTTTTGGGGGAGCCTGTGATCGATGAAGATGGAATATAGCAATGCTTGCAATATTTTCTGTAATGTTTGCAGCCTGCTGAAATGGATGTGCACACTCACCCCTAACAGGATTAACATGTAATGAAAGCATTTTTTTACTGTTAAAAGCAAAAATGACAGGGTTTTTTTTTGTTTGTTTTTTATTACATTGTACGGAAAGCTAAAATGGTGTACGCATTAAAACTGGTTACTCTAAATGTGAAATAATAGCCCTGCAAAACATACATGCTCTATAAATGTAGAAGCAAACTAATGATTTTCTTAATACAGTCATGTATAGCGTTTTATAATCACGTTCATTCAAGAAAGAGACTAACCAACCAGAGAAGAAACGCATTGAATTTTGTTTTTCTTACAAAGATTTTTGTTCTCTGCAAGAGCTGCGCAAATTGCCTAAAAGTATACTTGAACATGCCCTTTAAAAATGTACTGTCACAAACAGGAGACAAAACAGAGCCACAGGATGAAAGGAAAGAAGTCATTTATCCATTACCGGTATAGAAGAATAAAATCTGACCACAATCCGTCCTGTATACCAAAAAAAAAAAGTAGAACATCTTCTGACAGGCCATTATGCTCTGTCCACCCCCACCCCCCCGCCGTTCTACTTTTTTTTTTTTTTTTTTTTTTTTTTTCCACCCGCCTTTCTCTACCATCATCCCCGCTCCAGTTTCTACCTCTCCCATTAGAGCCCATTTAGCGAGGCGGTATATCTGTTGTTTCGCTCGTTACTTTCATCTGCCAGGATAATTGAGAGACACAATCTGCTCCCTTCCCTATTAGCTGATAAGTCGCAAACAGCATTCGTTGAGTCACGTGCGCTCGGAAAGCCATCTGTCTAACGCCCCTCTCCTGGTGATCAGCTCCACCATAATAAACTACTTACACTGTTGGTTATATGGCAATATAAGGACATTGTGATCTGTTACTGCATAATTCAGTTTAATTGATTAGGGTAATTAATTGATGGCATTTCATGGCAATATTTGATGAACACTTGAGGTCAATTTTATGCAACTACTGCATAACCTTGTTGAGCACTCTGACTTGATAATTACGCTGCTGTTCTATTAATCCTGAAGGGAGCATGCATCTTGTTTCAATAGTCAGCGTGGCGCAGAAGCATCATGTCAGCATTACCGAGAACAAATGGAGAACTCTTGATGATTCACCATTATGTTGGTTCCCCATTGATTTCGGTTCATCATGTATTTTTTTTATTTTTTTTTGGTTTTAAGAGTTTAAATGAGATTTAGTGGTTTTCCTCCACTAGTCTGACACCGTATCTTGATGTCCCTACAAAGATGAGGTATTTTACAACGCTGTAATTATGCTCAATTGTTAGTTCAGTTGCAGAATTTGTTCAGCTAGAAAATTAAAACAGCTTGGAGTCTGATTCATAAAGAGAAACAGAAGCCAAAAGTTATATAAATGCTTGCAAAGTCATTAATAGTCAAAAACTTTTTTGTGTTTTTGTAGGAGCTTTGTCATAAGCCAACACAAATCAGTGCGTATTGTTATTATATAAAAAAATATGTTTGTTTTTTTTCCCAATGAATATCTAAAGTGTTTTGTGCATGTATAATTACCCTCCTAAGTGAATATGAAGAACTACCTTCACTGCAATTATAGTTGCACATTTTCTGGGGGGAGTTTCTGCCATCATTGCTCATTTCATGACTTAAAAGCTTAAGCTAAGTCCACAGTCCTAATGGACCATTTGTATGTACAATTTTGATTAAAGAGGTTAATTTATTGCAATTTCAACCAAAGCTATAACAAAGCAAAATACATAAAAAGAGAAGTGCTGTGAATACTTTGTGGTACTCACAGGGTTGCAGAGCATAAACTGCTCTACAACTTTATCCTGATCTGTCTAGTGTGTCCTTAGTCTTGATGAAACTGTTTGTTCACTAATGGTCTTTAATAAACCTCTGATATGTTCATAGAATAGCTGTATTACGCAAGGGTTAAATAGCCCACGGGAAGACTCTATTATTAAGATGAATTCAAGAAGGGAGTTGGTTGCACTGGATTTTAACTTTAGAAATGAGTGTGAAGGAGGTTGAATAAAAATGCATACCATCCCTCTCAGATTTCTGTTTGCAAAGACATTTTTAAAGCATGTATCATTTGACTTTTGATTTGCAATTCTGCTTTGTGCTCTTCTGATGTGTTAAATGCCACCCAACTAAAAAGAATTTGACTTTGTAATTGACTGTTTTAATCTATTTTCTTAATTCTGGATTTTAAAAATGTACACTTACTTTTGACCAAGATTCAAATAAGCAAGCACAAAAATGTCCAAAATGTTAAAATTTCAGACTTGGTACTACTATCAGAGTTAGAAAATAATAAATAGATCATACATTTTGACACAAAAGCAAGGATTCTCTGAAAAAAAGTGACAGTTGCCACAGCTAGCATGATGTCTGTGGACTGACAATCCAACTTTTTTGACAACAAAATCGCTTCATTGCTGCAGTTTAGACCAGTTCATGTTTTTGAAATGGTGATGCTCACCTGTCACTGACAAGTCATCTTTCTTGGACAGGAAATGTATATTGGACCAATGACATTTCCCCTATTTTCAAATCTGTGTGATGGTGCTGAACTCACATTCGCAACTTGCCAAGTAGCAGAATGGGGCAGACTTCTTAAATACTTAGAAACAGAGAGGGTTCACACGGTTGTCATCGTCAATGATAGATTTTGGATGTCCATAGAAAAATGGCAACACTTGTGGGGGGATGTCTTGGCAAAATGAAGAAAAATACCAGGAATAATTCTGGGTTTACTCATATTGTCCTTGTCTGCAGAAAATGTTCTTATCACAAACCTGACAGCTTCATTGATTCATTCACATTTTATCTATTGGACAGTTTCTTCCCAACCATTAGACATTTCAGATTTTGGCTCAAAACACATTTTTAAATTTTGAGTAACAGTTCACTTTCATAACTGTAGTTTTGACAGAGGAGGGTCTGCACATTGAAGCACTATACATGGGTATCCATTATTTAGAAATTATAAGCTGTGAAAAATTTTAATGCATCTGCTTAAAATACTGTGCAATAAGAAAATTGTAAGCACTCAAAGATTAGGAGAGAGTCTCACATTTACCTTAAATGAAGAAAATGCTATGCAAAACATTACAATTTTATTTACTTTATATTATAGCAGTAATGATCGTCATCATGACTACAGTATTATTTAATGCTTATCATTAAATCTGTTATTTTTTCTGTTTGAACTGTGGACAGTTAGCCAAATACTTCTTATCTTTAAAATCAAAGTATGGTTACATATGAAGTTGCTGCATTGAATCTGTTATTTTGAAACTGGTATACAGTGATTTTTATTCCTAAATGTTTGTTTTTATTGTGACATAATCTAGAGCATATTTAACAGCTTGGTCACGTTAAGCAGCTTGGTCAGAACTCGGATAATACAGTCTAGACGGTTGCAAAAAGTAGACCAGTCAGATGTCCTCAGGGAGAAATATCACTTAAATTTTAACGATTCTGGATACCAATCGAGATGTCAAGTCCAGGAACCAGCAGTTGTGTTAGACCAGTGTTTCATTGGCTTCACATTTGTCTTTGATGAAGAGCTGTTGTTATTCCTGTTCGCCTCTTAGTGGTAGTATTTGTGGGGTGGGGCGTGGGGATGGGTGTAAGTGCTACCATGCACTTCTTATCTGGACCATAAAGCACTTATTGATCCTGGTGAACTTTTGCCTTCCTCTCCCCTCAGTCCTTCCCTGAACCTGATGTCTATGGATCTGAACACAGTCAAGGAGAAATCTATAGCTGGGGGGAAAGATGATTAAGTGTTGCTGAACAATGAAAAAGGATATAGGACCGCACACTTTTTTAGAGAGTACCAAGTCCAATTAACTAGACTCTACCAAGAGAATCAATAGCTGTCACCAAAGATTTCACTAAGCGATCTGAGTGAGATTTTAGTGGAATTCATTGATGCTTTTCCCCATTCATCCCTTTTCAGATTATTGTGCAAATGTCAAACTTTTTTTTTTCCTTTGCCCCCTATGTATATGTTTGTACATTTGCCAGTTTTTGAGGTGTCTATTGGTGCTGTTTGATTACTCCTCTGTTTATGCCCACGGCAACTCATGCCAATCACCACTCCCTCCCTATCATTTCTGACAGCTGCCACACCAACACTACGCTCGCCACAACTGCAGTACTTGCCCTTTGACCTTGTCTCAATTGGCCCATCCCTCCTTCACACATTGAGCTTGGTCAGATTTATGCTCAGGCAGAGCTCGGGCAGCCAAGGAGTGTTGTGCAAGGCTCTGCCATAGATTCCTGATAGACAGTCAGGTCTGGGATAGAAGCGTGTCCTTGAGAGGTTGAAAAATCAATAGCCTAATGGGAAAGTGGTTATGACTTCTCACAGTTTACCCCCGTCATGCTCCTCCTTCTCTGTTACACCTTCCTACCTGGAATAACACTCTGTATTTCAAATAATCTAGCCCCTCAAAAAGACAGAGAATTTTTTTTAAGTTGCTCATTAACGTGAAGCCTGCAGAAAGAAGATTAAAAACTGATATATGGTCCATATTTTGTCACCATGCCATTTGAGCAAGGGAGGAGTCTCTCCTTGTTATTACATTGGGCTGGAGAAAATGGGATTTAACCAGGCTTTTGCTGTGAGTAATAACACATACAGTCACTGTGCCTCCCACATGTCATGCCTGTAAATCAGTGGATCAACTGCACTAAAAGGAAATGCAGGCGGGACTTAAGGGATACGAGGAAAGACACTTCATATTTTTTTCCCTCTAAAATAATAGCTAACAGAACCAGTGGGTTTTTTTCCCCCTATATTCTTAATAAGTAAATCCACCTCACTGACCTTAGACAAAACTATTTGCAATTACACTTTCAAAAGTGTTAAACAACCCAATTTAGAAACAGTTGTGTACGCCAAATAAGGACCGTTTCAGCCCCAGGTTGATTTAACGTAACTGGGTTAAGAGTTTCATTTGTTTCTCTTAAGTGAAGCGTACCGAAAATGTACTGAAACTTGGCTCCAAAACCAATTTACATACAGAAACTTGATTTTAATATTCCTTTACACACCTAGTATTGATACACACTAAAATCTTGATAACAATTCATGCTAAGCAACAATGCATAAAATATTGACTGACATATTTTTGGTCAATATGGGAATGTTGACTCTGTAACCAGCTACTTAGCAGCTAAAAGGCTCATTCTGTAGCGTAAACAAAGTTATTAACACAAACTACTGTTGAAAATATTATACATCTGTTTACCATTGACTTTTAAAAGAGCTTTAGGGAAGTCTGATGAGAAAGTTGAATTGTGCAAAATGGCAATTTGTGAAGAATAATGAGTCAACTAATTATCTTTTCTCTAACTCAACAAATTGGGTCATACTTTTTGGTTAAAAATTATGTGACTTCTATACCAAAAGCTTAAAGCCAGAAATAACCCTGCAATATTTAGACAGTAACTAGAAACAGGGAGAACAACGTGTGCTTTCTGAATACACCAAGTGGCCTCCTTATTTGGCCCATATGTGTGAAAAACACAGCTGGCTGAGTCACTTTTTAAATCTGCGTCCATTGTTACAGTGATGGGAAAAGAGGTATTATCCAAAATGACAGCCAGATAGCAAACTCCAAGCTTGAAAGGAGAAGAGCGAAGGTCCCTTAATCAGTGTGTAAATAGAGGCGGGAGTTAGAAGAGAGCGCTGATGAGGAAATTACTATGAGACGAGCGGGGTAGAATGAGAATGTTGCAAAAACATTTTAACCAAGATTACACTGTGGGAGAGAAGACCAGATAGATACCGAAAGGAGGATTTTTGTTAGTTTTCACCCAGTCAGCGTTACATAAGCATGAGGTTTGTGGTTAGACCGAAGGTCTTTGGAGCTGTTAGGTCAAAGATTCAAATGAAAAATGACACATTTTTGTGATTGTGGTGTGCAGAGAGCAAAACAGCATACTGGTTTTGCAGAATCCGAGTTGGCTTCTCTTGCCGCTCGCTGTTTGTTGAGAGGCATGAAGCAGAAAAGATCAAGATCTGGAAGTTGTTTTTTTTTTTTTTTTTACAATGCCGTATAACTGCCAAATTTTTATTCCATTTCCATGCCTGTGGGGGGAAAAATGGCAAAACACTTTCCACTGGACCAAGGGTCCTCCACGTTTTGCACACACATCAGACTTGCTCTCTAATGTAATTTTTGGTGTGCTGGAGTAGGAAGGGAATTAACTGTATTAGCACAAAATAAACAACTCTCCTCTGGGTCAGCCTATACACTGCTTCATCCATGTGTCTCACATGCTTTTCTCCCTGCTCCCTTTGACTGCCTATCTTGTTACTTGCCAATCAAACCAACAGAAACAAATTGATGCTTGCTAGTTTCAAACAAAGCCACCCTGTTCATCATACGGTGGAAATTACTGTATATATTTATTGTTTTACCAAGTAGCCTGACATCAATACACCCTGGGCGTTGGGGACCCGGCATTAGAACCCTAAAGGTGCGTTGTGGTATCTGGGACCAAACATTAGTCACAGATCTTTTAACTCCTGTGAGTTGCAAGGTGCTGCCTCTGTGGTTTGACTTGTTTGTCCCACAGATAATAACAAATGCTTGATTGGACTGAGATCTGGGGAATTTAGAGGTCAGGTCAACACCTCAAACTCATTGTTCTGCTCCTCAAGCAATTCCTGAACTATTTTTGATTTGCAGCAGGGAGTATTATTCTGCCAAAAAAAAAAAAAAAGGGGGGGGGGGGGGCTAAAGCCGTCTGAGAATACAATTTCCACCTTTGCCGTTCTGTTGCTATACAGTTCAATACACATCAATCTGCACTGAGTGTTCTTATGCCTTCCTGATACATTTTTAGAACCAGATAAATTTCTTCAGCAATTTTCTCTCACCCCACGAACCACCCTTCTTCTTCCCAGAGGTGCATACATCAGTCATATCTGGAGCTATTCTGGATTCACTATAATGCACTCCGCTGACTATTTTCAACTGGATTAATAAAATTTTATCACGACGAACAAGTTAGCTATCACAGTTATCCTCTGTAAATGTATAGCCAGATTGATAATTAAGGTTGGATCGATCTCTGGATAATACTTGGAAATGATTTCTGCTTTTGTTTACTTTTTTCATGTTTTATGACTCCGCAGTAAAACGATACAGGCAGCAAATGAGGGAAGAGTTGTTCTGGCTGAAGTTTAATGTGAGCACAGTAAAGGAAGCTAATGACGGCAAAATGTTTCCTACAGGCTTAGATAAATTGTAAACTGCTGTTGTAAGCCCTGTGGCCACATTTGTTACAACAGTTTAAGTGTTCAACACTTCCTATGCTCTTTCCTCTCCTGTCCGGCTTCGCTGTATGGGAGTTTTTGTTTTTCCTGTCTTGCAGATTATTTTTGGCTATCTGATTGGGAGGGCGGTCCCATGACATTTCCCGATTGGCTTCTGTTGAGGCAAATCTGAGATTCACATGCCTGGATTTCCTGTTTGGGTTTGACATTCAGCAGATTTGGAAGCGGATCTGCTCATTAGGCTAATAAAGACATCGCTACACTGTCGTTAGAGATGGGGAGTTTTTAATCGTTGAATTTTGTAAATTATAAAGATACCAGAAAACAAACTGTGCAAACAGCCTCATACTGTAGATGAGTCACATCCTTAATATTATTGCCCTGTAACATCTGTGCCAACTGCACTGATTCATAATGGCAAAAGCTTCTGAAATATAGAGAATCTTCTCAAGTAAACCATGTTTTTTGTGATATTGTAAGGCATGTGCAGCTTGAAGAAAATGCTCTGCTATGAAGATACAACTACTTCAAAACGTATCTTGGTTTGTTTAATCACATCGGTCCTGCTTTCTCAAAGGCTTTTCCACTCAAAAAAACAGCTAAAACAATCATATAATGTGACACATTTATGCCTTAAGTACTAAGTGGAATGAGAGCCAGCAGTGATTTGCAAGAAATTTGAGAAAAGGTAAACACAGTAGATGGTCTTGTGTAATGGCAAAGAGCTCTGGGGCCGTTCTTTTCATTTTAGACGATGTAGATTTGTCAACAAATGGGTCCTGCTGTCTTCAGATGGCTGCAGGGAATTATTGAAGTTAACAGGAAGCTTTTAACAAAGTATGCAGCAGCTGTGGACCACAGGGGCCACCAGAATCCCTTCAAATTATTTACTGCTCATTGTAGACACTGATTCATACATGTTCTGCTTCAGATGTAACATTTCATACCAACTTAGGCAAATCCACTGACAGGGTGGTACAGAATTAAGTCTTGTATTTGTATTGTTCTTGCAGTCTTATATTTGTGTTATTCCTGTATTTTCGTAACCCATCGGACTACCGTTGATAAGTCAAAACACTCTTAAGTCTCCCGCGTAGTCAGATGTACTGTGCATATTGTATGAGGCAAGGAGACTATGAAATGGTTGACATTTCATAGTCGAAAGTATCGATTGCCTACATTTTTCGTGACAAATCCCTTTATTTCCCACAATCCCAGTGGGTACGAGCAAGTTTTATGAGCCATTTGGGCACCTTCTTTTCCACCAGCATGACTGTAAGTGCTGCACAAAGTGGCGGTTTGACTGATGTGCGTCCTTGCTACTGGTTGCGTGACTCCCAGCCTTATCAGCTTGGTGTTGCATTCAAAGCAGTCTGATGTGAACACTGTTTCCTGCCAAGCAGTTTACTGTGTGATACAGAGTACATGTACATGACCTTAAGTATTTTTCTTTGCGCAGACGTGTGCAGACTTTAGTTAAGTCTAAAGCAAATTTTTTTGTCATTAGTCACAGCATTCAAGAAATCCCTTAGCAACACAAATAGTTCATGTAAGATTCACCCAAAGAAAATCCATCACCTTAAGTCTTATCATTTACAATGTTCTACCCTTAAAGTAGTTTTATTTAAAAAAAAAAAAAAAAAGAGAAACTTGAATATTGCGATTTAATTTGATTCAGTTTGATGATATAGCTACAATTCGCAACTACTCAACATATCCAATTTAACACAACTTTGTCATTCGTTTTTGGGAAGATTTTGAACCGGCCCGTATATTACAGATTATTGCTCGTCTCTTAGCTTCATTTGTAACATTATTTGCTTTTAGCCGTCATAATATTGTGTTTAAATTGGGCTTTTTGGATGTGAAATTAAGGTTTATGCATCAAAAAAGGTTGAGACTGTGCTCCGTACATCTCGTTAAGCACGTCACCAGGGCATATGGCCTCTGCTTTGAAGTTTTCACGCACTCATTGTACTTCCATAACTTCTCAGTTTAACTACATTTAAGCCTGGCGGGTGAAAAAAATCCATTCCTACACGGTCACATTTAATTCCCTTCATCATTTTTCAACTGGAATGAGTGAAATTGCTTCTTACCAGCAACTTTGCTCATTAAGAGCTCGGAGAACATTTAAATATTTCTATTTAAATCGCCTTCCCAGCAATTCCCAAAAGCCTATTTTACGCTTCTGCAGTAAGTGGATTAAACTGAATTAAAAGTGAAAAGAAAAAGGCACAGTTTTTTTTTTGTAGTGCTTTTTATGTTTAGTGAAATATAGAGTATATTTTACATCAAACAAATAGGTACATTGCGGATACACCTTTAGTGCAAGTGGGGAAATTGATCTTGCTTGCTTTGTATGTAAGTGAGCAGGATAATGTGGAGAATAATAATGAAACCACACAGTTGGCTTTTAGGTGAGAGTCCACAAGCCAAGCTGCAGTACCTTATTGGTCTTTCCCCATATTTTCCTTTTTATCATCCATCTGTCCTCATTAAATTTGTTTTTCCCTCCAAAAGCGATGTTCTTTTAAATCAATCCAGGTATTCGCTCTTGGAAAGCTAAATCAATCTTTAATCATACATATTTGCTGCTTATTTTTTCGAAGTAAACGATAAATCTTTTTTTTTTCACAAAATGAGCTATTTTTTCTCCATCCTTCCTTGTCATTTTTGTACTAAAATATGTGCAGAATGAGGATTTCATAACAAATTACATGTACACTAGAATCACATTTAAAGTTTGTATTGCTGTTGCAAGCATTTATAGTTTGAAAAAGCCCTCGGTTGTAAAGAATATGTGAGAATCTTTCCTGTCTGATTACCGTCTACCTCTGTAAATGGCTGCTAATGTTATGATTAGTTTTTTCTGCCTCACAATTATTATTAATCTCGCCAGAAGATCTTATAGAAAGGCGGCCTGCTAAATATTGAAACATAAAGTCAATATTCCTGAATATTAAGAGCCTATTCAGTTTCATCACAATTCAGCAGAAACACACAAAGAGCATAAATCTCCTCCATCAACTCCCAGCAGTTTATGCTGAGAACAAAACCAGCCATTTTTGTGGTCAATAGGGTTTTTTTTTAGGGCTTTTGTTTGGCTCAAAAGGACTTTGATGAATGTTTCCTTTCACTGACATTATGATTTGACAGCCTGGACCCTCACATTAGCTCACATACTTATCTCTCTATTTAGTCATAGATGCACACAATTACACTGAGACCAGGCACCGAGCTGTTTTTGAAAGGAATAGGTTTACTTATGAAGGCACTTACTTATAAGCACTTTTGTTATAATTCAAAGAAGCAGATGACAATTACCAAATTTCCTTTTGCCTTTTTCTTCTGCAGTGATGCCACGTTTTGCTGAACAGGTGGAAGTAGCGATCGAGGCGCTGAGCACAAATCCCCCACAGCCCTTTGAGGAGAACGAATTCATTGATGCATCTCGTTTGGTCTACGACGGCGTCCGTGACATCAGGAAAGCTGTCCTTATGATACGGGTGGGTTCGTCCAGAGCATTCACTGAATTTCACCCAGATATCCTACAGCCATTGCCAATTAGCCATAACTCACAGTTGCAGTTGAGTTTGTATTATGACATCATTTTATCAGAACCAGCAATCTGGGCTTTGCTCCCCATGTGTATTGTTAAGCCCTTGACCCTGTCGCTGGTTCACCTCTTCTACTTCCTTGGACTTTTGAGAGATACCAACCCTTACAGAACCACCTACTTGTCCTGCTTACTAAAGTCCTTAAACTTGCCCAGGGATGTGTTTGCGTATAAACTTTAAAGACTAAATTAAAAGTTGCTGCCAAACATATGACCCCTCTCTCCATGGCAAGTCCCATAATAAAGAGATAATCAGTGTCATTCATGTCATAACATGGTGTATGTTAGGAGTTATGAGCATGTATGTCTAATTTCAGAACTTTTCCAACCTAAGTACCTACATTTTAATAACTGTATATGCAATGTAGCACTCTCCACTAAATTTAGCTTCTGCAAAAACACAAAAAATGAATTAATAAATTAAGGCAGTTAGGATTTAGTACTTCACAGTCTCCCTGCACTTTCAGTGTAAGATTCTCAAGTTCAATTTTAAAAATAAACAGGCTTATTTTTCACTCGTATATCCATTCGAGCTTTACTAAATGCACAGAGTTCTGTGCATTTTTTTTATTTTGTAGAAATAAAAAGGGGAAAATAAAGATATAATGCTAATAATAAAAAGGTTACGTCACAGATTATTTAGACATATCAATCAATCAATCAAATTTTATTTGTATAGCACATTTCAGGAGCAAGGCATTTCAAAGTGCTTTGCATCATTAAACACAAAAACACAGAGTCATGCAACATTGACTCAACAATCAACAACATTAAATTTCCTGCCGAGTCGAAGTTCTGCCCTTATGGGTACCTCATCAAAAAAACAAAACAAAAAAAAACAGGCAGGAGCGCTAGTGCATCCACATTTTAGAGTTATACTTATCTCAGGTAATCTTAGGACAGACCATGACTTGTATAATGCAGTTGTGCTGATTCATGACTCTACACAGAAGTGTGTAGACACAATGCCTGATATCAGCTACACAGATCTAACACCTCAATTCACAAACATCTCACTCGCACTACTGTGCCTTGGGAGTCTCAAGAATATTCTCAAAGAAGAATTGTGTGGCACTGTCGAACCCTGAATGCTGTTGTTTTTATAGTTGTGCCAAAGATGGACTGCATATGAAGGTGAGCAAAAAGTTTTGAACAAAGCAACTTTAACATTTCTGGAGCACATGTAAAACGTATGGGGATACATTTGTCTGCCTGTAAAGTTTGCATCACTGCCTCTCGGAGTCTCTATTGTCAGAGAGATCACTAGTGAGGTAATGTCCAAGATATTTGACCTCATCTGTTAAAAATCTGGAAAAGTCTGTTTTTGATGTTCCTTTGTTTCTTTAATCATTGTGAGACTATTACACTGCCATTATGTCATTTTAAGAGTAACACAAGAACAACCAGTTAATATTCACTAACTAATTAGTCAGGTCTTCTGTTTCTAGCCAATGACTAGAAGACCTAGCTACTTAACAGACAAGCCACTTTTATTCACCATGTGAAGAATCTGCTCTGGGTAGGTCATACAGGCTCAAATTTTAGAGAACTTAAACATTTTAATTTTATTATCTTTTGTCTGATTGTTAGCTCCAGTATGATGCAAATTTGTACTTACAGTACATCAATATTTTTAACACCACTAGTACTTTTTTAATTGCTAAATGACATATTGATGTAAAATATTTTATAACAAAACCATACCAGCATGAGGAAACGTGTAAAGGAACAAATAAAATATATAATTCACGTGATCTGTGCGTTTTCAAAACTGTTGAGACAAAAACAAAACAGCTTCATAACAAGCAGCAGCTCCACTCTGTTACAGAGTGTACATTTTTCACACAAAACTGACCCTCCCCTTTTCAGCATGTAATACATTTATTCAACTTTATGCAGCCTGGAAGGATTCCCATTGCAGTTCTGGAAAAAATCTAATTATGGAAAATAATTTGATGTTGGTAAATAATGTAAAACAGGCAGCTTTGAACTGCCCGGGACCAGCTGGCTTCATAATCCCATCCAAGTTCAATTACTTTCCGAGGAAACAACTTGGAAGATCTTTGCTTTCTCTGTTGTTCGGCTCTGTCATACAGATAGGAAATGTTGGTTCTATGTGTAATGCCCCCTCTGCCCCACTTTTTTTTTTCCTATGTGTTCACAGTCTAATTTTTCTCTCACTTAAACCGAGTATTAGGCTCTTTTATACTTTTCCTACTAAAGATCTCATGAGAATTCAATGGATTAAGAAGCCAATTTTCCACAGCATATAAAACTCCAGGCAGGTTTAGAGAAGTTGAGTTATAATGAAACTTTAAAACATAGTTGTGTGATGACCTATATGTCTCAAAATGTGGTCTTGTAAATTCAGAAATATCTCTGGATAGAGCAGCAAATATTAAACAGAGGATGAAATTCAGTCAGCTGGCCCAGTCTACAGTGCCTTTCAAAGACACCCTGACGTTTTATTCACATGTTGTCATGTTAAAATCACAAACTTTTTCTGTAATAGAACAATATAAAGTTACTGCATAATTATTAAGTGCAAGCAAAATGATACAGGATATTTGAGGAAAGGGCTGACATATATTTATGTTTAACGTCCCTTTTTCTGATGAATAAAATCCACTTCAAACAACTGGCTTCAGAAGTTACCAAAGTAGAATGAATACAATCAGCCTAAGTGTAATTGAATTTAAGTATAAACCAGAAGATCTCAGAGACTTGTTGGAGAATATTAGGAAATGTTGATACGTCAGGAAAATGCAGTCCAGACCCAGTTTCTTCTTTTTGTTCATATGCGACCCTGATCAAACTTTTTTATGGCCCTCTGAACTGCCCAATTACAATCATTTCATTGATATAAAATCGGATTTGTGCCTTCTCTGTATGTGGCACTAAATTGGACGTGTATCTAATAGTTTTCAAAATACCTGCAGTCTGAACAGTCATGCTGCATTTTATCCAACTTTTAGGTGACTGAAGATCGATGATACTGATTTTCTTCTGAGAACCCGGGCAAGTCTGTGTCAGTGAAGCACGTTACGTTATAATCCTACCACTCCTGGTTCCATCTATGCATCCAAACAGACTTCTCAACAGAAGTTGCAAGTAATGTGTCACAGAAGGCCATCGCTGTCAGTTGTGCTTTCTTTTTATGTAGCTTTTTTAGTCTTGTGACAATACTACCATTCCGTAGATTAGTGGTCCCCAAACTTTTTCCTGCTAAAGAGCCCCCTTGTGGTTGAAGAAAAATCCACATATAAACCGGAAAATACAATAAATGAAAAAAAAAATCTGAATGTTCTCTGGTATTGTTCAGGGGGCCGGACCAAATGTGGAGGCGGGCCGGATCCGGCCCGCGGGCCGTAGTTTGGGGACCCCTGCCGTAGATGGTGCCATTCCAATTTTACTTCTGTAAACAGTGCACTGCTGTGTGATGCTACACATATGGGTTGCTTTGGGTTATAGACCATGTACACAGAAGTCTGACTGGAGTTGCTTTTAATTAATATGAACGACCACACCAAAAAAATCTGATTTCAGTTAAAAAAAAAAAAAGTATATATATGAGTAGAAGAACATCAAGACCTGGTGTGTGGAAATAGTCTAAGAACAAAATGAACAATGGATTTAACGTCTTGGAGAAGTTTGATGCAAGGAGCACTATTCAATGCATCATATAAAAAGGTAAAGTGTCTAGCACTACTGCTAACCTACCAATAGAGAAAGCAGTCAGAGAAGCAGAAAGAGGCTGAAATCCTCAACTGAGATCGGAAATTTGGTTTTCTTCCTGTTAGAGGTTTTCAACAAGTCAAATAGGAAACAGTTAATTCATAAAAGAAGATAAAGTGGTCAGTGAAAGACAAGTAAAAGCCTTGTGTTGGAAAACTAACATCCCTAAACCCTCAGTAAAACACAGTGGTGGCATCAGCATGCTGTGGTTATGTTTTTCTCCAGCAAGGACAGGGATGTTGTTCAGAGCTGATCAGAACAACAAAAGAGCAAAATACTGGACAACACTGGAGGAAACCCTTCTAAAGTCTTGGGAGGGAATTTTTTTTCCCACTTTACAACCATGGACTGTTCTGCTTTTCCAAAAAAATAAATACAGTTTGTGTCTGTAATAAGACAATGTGAAAATCCTCAGGGGATCTAAATACTTTTGGAAGGCACTTGTGTATGATTCTTTATTTAAACCATATGTCACAAAAAAAACGTTTCCATTATTTAAAATGAAGAGTTAGGTTGAATCCAAGGCACTGCTTAGTTTGGATTGTGTTGTTTAAGGTGCCAGAAATGATATAACTTAAAGCTATTTTTATAATCATTCAGTTTAGAGGTTTATTTAATACCTCTCATGGCTTTGCAATAGAGAAACTGGAGTTTCACTAGCTTGTAAGATTATCATAATACCCATAATAGTTTAATCCTCTGTTAGAATGACCACAAGGTAAACAGCGGAATCATCCCATCATGATGTTCACATAAGTGCCTGGTCTCCTTGGTAACTGGCCCTCTAAGTTGGCACCTCGGCTGCGTCACACAGTGACCTCATTGAACAAAATGAGGGGGCCGCATTCTTTCTCGGTCTTTATGTATGAGCAAGCATCGCTTTTGTCAGGCCAAGTGTCACATTGCTTTAGTGAAACTGCAGAATAAAAATCTGCCACTTCCTTGCATGAACTGTAGCTACACTGACATTAGCAGCTTTGTGTTAGGAATCATTGTTGCAATGATTTTTATTTATTTATTTTTTTGCATCTGATTGCTTTCATACCTAACAATTATGTGTGAAGCAGCTGAAATAAAACAGGGTGAAATGGTGCGAATCTGCAACACACTGTAATTATGAAACAAAATACATGCAACTTAACAATAACTGATTCTTCCCCCAAGTCTATATTCTTCCTGTTTTCAATCTTTTCACATTGAGAAAACAAACTTTTTTTTTAAAGCACAAAACAAATCATTTTTTTAACTTCA
This sequence comes from Poecilia mexicana, assembly GCF_051168715.1. Classification (NCBI taxonomy): domain Eukaryota; kingdom Metazoa; phylum Chordata; class Actinopteri; order Cyprinodontiformes; family Poeciliidae; genus Poecilia; species Poecilia mexicana. The sequence continues at coordinate 10,469,678 of NW_028263370.1, read as the reverse complement.
TCTTTTACTTTTTTTAAATGTATTCAGTGACTCATAGTAGAATTAACTTGGAGACGAGATTGGATCTGAGACTAGTCAGACTTGTGACCAATGAGAAGGACTGTTCGTCCTGCTCAATATTTAATACGACCTTAGCCATGCAGAGTGAAAAGATGCGTTGAAATGGAGCAAGCGCCAAATATGCTAGAGCAGTTATTCTAAAATGCTGGACCCGATCTAGATTAGGACAAAACAGCAAGTCAATTTAGAATGCAATTGAAATTTTTTATGACTACACAAAGGCACTTTATTCATGATTGCACGAAAATGAATTAAGTTAAATCTATTTTTCCTAAAAAGCAGCCTTCCCTCCCTTTTTTCTAGAAATATTCTTGTAATCACAGCATGAAAAAAACTACACTGCTTGGCACTGGCTAATTCTATAGTAACTATTTTAATGCAGGATTGTGCATTGAATCATTTAAATGCTCATTTGCTCATATTATAAACAGTCGGTCACCACTCCAGAACTCTTTAGTCCCGTGCAAAAAGGCCCATCATGTTGGGCATAAAGACAGGGTTGGGTTTCAGTGGCATTTTGACATCCCCCTGGGGGAAACCGAATGATGTGCTGGTAGTGTGTGAATATTCCCGACTTCTTTTTGCAGATGCTGAAGCCTGTGGCCAAGAAAGACCAGAGTGAGAGTTGAACAACATCTAGTGGCTAAAACAGAGAGCAGGAGACCGAGATAAGCAACATCATTTCCAACTCCCACAATGACATCAGGGGCCTGGAGATATTAGCAAGCCTAACAAACAGACCAAAAAGATGTTGGCTGGCTGTATTACCTTCCAAGCCAGCATGGCATGCAGAGATAGAGGCAAAGTTTGCTTGAAGCTGTTTGTTTGTAGATGAACTCCTACAGGAATCACACCGACCAGACACTAAAAGGGAAAATAGTCCCGTCCTGCGCCATAACTTTTCATTTCATACTCACGAACGGAACGAGAAAAGATATCCTTAGCTGTTGTTAAGCAGTCCCTGAGAAAATGTTACTATGTCTAACATTCATATTCCTTATCAATAGAAACACATATTCATACCTCACCGTTTTTCTATTTCATCACATTAAAATCTGAAAAATTATTGTGATTTTACAGTGTTTAACAGACCAACATCCACATAATTGTGAGGACAAAGAAAGCTTAAATTAATAATTTAAACGTTTTTAAGCAATTTGAAAAGTTTTGCCTCTACTCCACGACCCTTTCCTCAATGTGTCCTTTGAAAAAAACGTAAAGTGTCCTTAAACACCTTCTTGCAGATCACTGTTTAGGCCTTCATCAAAAAAATGTAGAGTATGCAAACCTACCAAAACATGGCCATCTACCTTAAGTGAGAGGCTTGGTAAGGACAGCATTACTTGGAGAGATACACGGTAACTCTGGATTAGCTGCAGAGGTCCACAGCTCAGGTGGGAGACTGTCAACAAGATAAGTAGTCCTGCAATCAGTCCAGTCTATAAGACAGAGGCAAATACAAAATATATATTTCTTTGCAAATTCTATGTAGGGTGCTGACATGCATGCCATGCGGTATCTCTTGTCAAACCCCCCACAGCAGCCTAATTTTGAAAAGTCATGCCACTGTCTCAACTTGTGATTTATGAATGGCCAGACGGAGCTCAAAGGCAGCTCATCCCTGCGGATTTATGGCAAAAATGTTTTGTGAAAGAGGCTTATGTGCGGTGGAAAACTGTGGAGATGCTTTTTATTCCCAGTAGAGACGGGGAAGCTGGTCAGAGATGGTGGGAAGTTGGATGGTGCTAAAAATAGAGCAATCCTGTAAGGAAACCTGTTACAGACTGTACGATCTGTAACACCTTCCAGCACGAGCGTGACGCTAAGCAGCAAGAGCTGCAACTGAATAGTTCAGATCAAAGCATGTTCATGTGTTAGAGTGGCAGGGTTAACGTCCAAACCAACTGCTAATTGAGTGTCTGTGGCAGGACATGAAAGCTGATGTTCACTGATGCTCTCTACACGAGTGACAGCTGTAACCACAGTTAAAGGTGATTCTTCAAAGTATTAGCTTAGAGGCATGAATGCTTCATACCTTACTTTTCAGACTTCATGAGGACACCGGTATCCTCATTCTTGATTGGATAACATGTACAGTAAGTGGTTTTTTTTTTGCAGTGACAGTTAAAGAGTCTAATGTGTAAAAACTATTTAAAGTTCCTTTCTGCTTTATAATTTTGAGGCACTTTTTGTAGGTCTGTCACCTCATAATGTATTGAAATTTGAGATGATAAAAATCACAAAATGTGAAAAAATGAAGGGCTTATTTTCAAATGAAGTGAACAGTGCTGCTGTTGTTCACAGTGCCAAGTAATACCCTACCAGTGCAGGCTTATCTGTTTCTGCTGTCCTTTCTGTGGGAAGCTGAATGTCGCCATGTATTTATGGCGACATTCAGAGCCAAAAGTAAACAAAACCTGGCAAATCAGATGGTATTAAGTTCACGTCTAGGACATATTACACTGAAGACAGGTGCTTGATCAAAGTGAATCAACGCCTGAGATGCCTGACAGTAGACCCACCCAAAAGGTTACGTCCTGAAAATGTTTGTTGCCTTAAGAGAGAAGGGTTACATCCCGCTGGGATCTGGGCTGCCTGGTAGTATTACTAATAGGAGCTAAAAAATGATGTGATGGTTGCGCTAACCCACCTTGTTTCATGCCATCGTTTCTCACCAGGAATCAGTGACCACAAGAAAAATGAAAGAAACAGATTCCAGGTGACAAAAACCAGCAACGTGCTAGATTACTTATATAAAACAGTTGGTCACCGTGGCTCCAGAAATCACTTTTTTAGCAGCCCTGCAAGTTCTGCCTTCACTCCATGGACCTAAATCTTCTATGACCACTTTCCATGACAGGATCAAAAGCAGCCACTTGGCAACATAAACACCTAAGAAATATATTTCTGCAGCCATGACATAGCGAACTGTAAGGATTAAGATACAATAATTCCCAATGTTGAGGAATTGTAGGAGTAAGTCATTAATACTTTCAATACTTTGAGGATTTTCTGTCCCATTTTATAAACGTTGCTTGCTGAGACACGCTGAGCTTATGCCTTTTTCAGCTTTTCTTTTTAACAAAAGTGCCAGTCAACAAACAAAATCCAAAAATAACAGCTTGAAAAAAAGCTTGAAACAAGTTAAGTATGTTTCCTTTAATACTGCTGTGGTTATTATTTTCCAGCAGCCTTGTTTGATTACTATTTGTAGTTCTTAAGTGCTTTTATTCAGAGTACTTTGACAGCATAACATTAGTCAGCTCTTCACCCAACACTTTGTAAGGGTAAATGCGGATAGGTGTTTTTGAAATGCTACCGTTATTATTTAACAAATGTACATATTTCACTCTGAAGCTTTGCCTTCTATCAGGCCAGCTGCTGGATGTGTCCTGAAAACAAATATGGACTCCAACAGATGAAGGAGCCTGTTCAGATTTTCCCTTAAATGAAAATGACTTTTCAGAATTGAGATTCTGTTTTATAAACAAAGATTCATAAAATGATAGGAAGCTTTGTTCCTGTAATTTATGAAAAGTCAGGAAAAAAAAACTATGTAATGGATGGTCTTGGAATATTTTACTTGGCCTTTTACAGATTTTTGTTCAGACTTGAGAAGAACGACAATAAAGATTTAATGCCACTACACAAAGCTGTTTGAATATAGTGCATCTTCAAAAGAAAGTTACCATCCTTACTGTTGTACGGGGACTAATACAGAGAAATGTTTGATCATAACAGATCAAAGAAGATTAGGGATGTGAGCTGTTTTAGACCTAGAAGGCATTGCATTTCTTGCCTTTCTATTTCAAAAGTTATACTAAAAAAACTGGGCACTGCAATCTTTTTATGTCAGTTTTAAATTATTTCAATTGTAAGGGACAACCATGCCTTGTTAAAGACATGGAATTTGGTGAAAGTGTCTAGTTCTCTGTTTTAAATAATTAAAAATAATAATTAAATAATTCAAATGTTCAAAGTCAAATAATGACAGAGTCTTAAAAGTAGCTGCATGCTCCATTTTTTTTAGCTAAAAGTTGGAGACTCTTTTTGATGTAGTGTAGTCTTTTTTTTCTGTTTGTTTACAATTCCATCTGCCTTCTGAAACAGACCCAGATATTAGCCTATAAATGATACTTGGCTTCAGATTACTTTTATTTTTATTCCTCTAGAGCTAATTCCTAGTGCTTTGTAGAAAAAGAAAAAAAAAACAAAAAAACTATCTTCCGCATTTGTTCACTTTTATGTAGTACAACTCTATTCCTATGTTTGGCAGTTTGAGATTTAAAATTATGTTCATTCAATCAAGACGTTTGTTTGTGGCCACTCAAAAATCTTAATTATGCGACTAATCTAAATAAACATTCTGGATCTGTCTGTTCACATATAGAAATATATAGATTTATATGTGTATCAGAATTTTTTTTCTTTCTTACCTCTGAGTTTTGCTTCAGGTGTTCACAAATGTCCTTTGGAATAATTTTGCAGGTCATTTGGCTGACTACTTACTGAGTTCACTTTGAACTAAATCCACAGTTGCTGTATTGTATTCGGAATTCAAAACAGAAAGAATGAAAGGTGCTTTACCTTTTTAGAAAAAAATGAAGTTTATGCAACTGAACTTTTTCACCACTGAGGTTTGATTGGTTTGTTTTCTTCTGACTTTGCTTTTGTGCTTCCTGCAGACGCCAGAGGAGTTGGAAGATGACTCGGACTTCGAACAGGAGGACTATGACACTCGCAGCAGGACTAGCGTCCAGACTGAAGATGACCAGCTTATTGCTGGTCAGAGCGCTCGGGTGAGTGGGTAATCACTTCCTACTGTGCTACACCTTTTCACATGTGCCCCAGTTATGGAACTTGCAACAAACAACAACAGGGAAAAGCATATCTATTTTTCTTGGATAAAGGACAGGCAGTCTACATAAAAGTTTTCTTCTTTTTTTTTTTTCAACAGTAACAGTAGCTTTTATGGTTCAGATGTAGTTTGAAGTGATGTCTGTCGAGTTCCCAGCAGCACATGAATCAGCCCGTCCAACGTGTTCCACTTCTGCAGCATTTAACAGATTCTAACAAGCGTCACGATTTGAAATTAGCACCGTTCAGGGATGACAGGTGTAAAATTGCAAATCACAAACAAAGAAGTAATTACCAACCTCCCTTCAGACTCTCCCCAACATGTGACACAAACCTGTGCCAAGGCCCCAGTCGTGATCGCCAGGGTCTGGGCTTTGTTGCACATTAGCAATTTTTCACTTGGGCCCAGCTTAAAGGACATTAAGAGGGTATCAGTGCCTGCTCCCCTCCAGCAACACAGTGTCTAGCGGTGTGCTGCATGTTGAATGGATTGTGAAAGGCAGAAGTGTGACTTGGCTCAATGCCTCTCCCTGTGGCCCAGGCGAGACTCGGTACTGCCTGCTAACATCGGGGTAATCCACTAAAAGGGGGGAAATAAATCCAATCAAATCAGAAGCCTGCTTTAGTTAAAGGTCTGTAATGTGCAGCTACTACCTCCTTAATGATGTCGTTTTTTTATTCTCTGTTGGAAAAATCTCAGTACATGAGTAGAAGGCAATCTTTTCTTCCTCAAGGAGCCATTAGGAGCAATAATGTCAAGGTGTTTAAAGTAATTCATAGGGCCACTGTCAGCAAACTACCTCAGCAATTTAACACATTTTCCATCAACCCCATTGGTCATCCTTAAAAGAAGCAAAACCTAAGTCAGCTTCAAAGCCCCATGGTGTATTTGTTGAACTAAAGCATTTTTATAGCCACTATGTCTACGTTTATAGTTAAGTGGGCATTAGTGTGTTATTTTTTTAGTTTTGTCCACTCTGAAACTTCCAGTTAATGGAGACATGCACATTCTTAACATTTTAGTTTGAGCTGCTGAGCATATGTTGAGACTTTGACTGGGCCATTCTTTTCTTTTCTTTTCACAGTCTTTCAGAAAGCTGGTGCGCTTGACCCAGTTTGTCTAAAATTGGGTTTCATGCCCCAGTTTTAACATTTAGCTTGCTAACAGAGACATGTTGAGTCTGAACCGCAGCTTTTGATTTTACCTGGTTTTCTTTGCTGTTTCTTTGAATAATACTGTCTCATTCCGGTATAAATATGCTAGAACATTCCCTTCTGAGAAGGACTGGGAATTGTGTCAAAAGATTTTTCTTTTGAAATTACTTTTTCCACTAGAGAACAGCTCTGCACACTCGCACGAGTTCTGTTTGCAAAGTCTATTTGATAGGAAACAAATGGTGACATTTTAATGGAGCAGTTCTGATTGAAGAAGTAATGACATAGCGATTTTATAAACATTCCTTTGAGATTTTGAATTGCTTCTAAGTTAATGCTTTCTTTCGAAATGTAGTATTTTATTTGTTCAGTATAGCTGTGTATACAAAGTGTCTAATTGTGTATTGGAGTAGAATGATAATTGGTTTTCAAAATGTTTCACAAAGAATAACCCGAAACGTGTGTCTGTTTTACTTATTTACTTTGGTTGTCAGTGCTGTGTAACCAGTTTTCTTTGTAGTCAAAACCGCAAGTCTTTTTGGGGAATGTCTCATGAACATTCATTTTTACACTTTGATTTTGTTATCTTTGGCTGGGTCATGTGAATATGTTTTGCCTGAAGCCATCACATTGTAGCTCTGGTTGTTTATTTGGGGCTGTTTTCCTGCTGGAGAATGAACCACTGCTGCAGTCTCACATCTCTTTTTTTTTTTTTTTTTCATTTTTCCAGAACAACATCTCATCTTATGATCTCTAGCAAACCTCTGAGTCTACATTTTACACAAGTGGATTCTCTTTTGTAATTTGGTGATTCTATTTTGGAGTTTCAGAAAAAAATGGAACCATAAGCAATCACATTCCATGCTTTTTGTTTTTTTTATTTGTAAAAAAAAATAATAATGTAAGTCAATTACAGTGATCTGCTGTTTTGGCATTGGTTCATCTCCAAAAATACATTGAGTTTGAGGGTGTAATAAGACAAAGTATGGAAGAGATGTCTTGGTAATATATCCAAGATGATTACTAACATGTAAGCATCTTGTTAAACTTTAATAGATAAAGTTTAACCTCAGATCTTTGCAATGAAGAGGAAGTTTTGGCTTCCTCCAAGAAAGACTGTGGGGGTTCTGGGTGTGAAGTACTTTGGTTTGTTGTATTTGTACTCCCACTAGGGCTCCTGCAGTGTAACATTGCAGAGCCATCTGAGCTAAGATGCACCAACACTTGTACACAAAAGCGCTTTACAGTACCAAACTGTTAACTAGTTTTTCTGGCACTCAGCTAAGCTGTGAGTGGGCAGTGCTATTTGAGAACAGTTTTAAGTTGCAAAGTGTCCCATTTCTCGTGACTTCTGACTGTAATACAGTGATGCAGAGCGGATTAAAGTGCATTAACACATGTTGCAAATATGTTTGGATAAAAAAAAAAAACAAAAAAAAAAACAGATGATATTTTTCCTACTTGTACATATTTTTTTTTTAATTCCCCTGTAGTAAATATCTGGCATACTGACAGTATTTTTCACAGCTAGATGTGTGCTGTTTTTCTACCAGCCGACAGTGTCATGGCCTCTGAGATTAAAATTTAAAACATGCACAGGGCAAACACATCCATAAAAGATGTTTTTTTTTTTTTTTGCTGTAAAGTAGTGGTGATTTGCACAATCTGCTCCAGTCTGTGGTGTTGGGATAAAGCTCGCTGTCCTCTTACGGTCATGCCAAGTCCACGCTGGTGCTCCGTCTTCTCTTTCAAACAGACAAGGAGAGTAATCCATTTTCTCCATAGGAGCTGACATGAGCACACTGAGGTTTACAGTTGTGATCCCTCCAAGCCCATCCAGTGCACAGATATCATACAAAGGACGCTTATGTGATATCTCAATTCTACTCTGCCTCACTGTTCTCTCAAGTCTTTTTGTAACATCAAATCGAGTTTAAGGCTTTCTCGGGAGCTTATTCTATTTGTGTTTTGCCTTGCAAAGGGCTTCACCTTTTGCTTTCTTTTTGAGCGCGAGGTGATATATATATGTATATATAAAAAAAAGGAATATAAAAACAAAAAAAGGTAAATTATAATTCTGTTAAAGAATCTAAACAAAACCTTCACTTGTGTGACACGCCATGGATGGTTCGCAGGCAGTCAAACACACTGTAAACATTTTTAAACGCTGTGATTGGATAGCTTTGCTGATAGGTCATCCATAAAATTGAACTCTGAGTGTCTGGGCAGTTTATTTCAAATGAAAGAAATTAAAGTCATTTCAAAACGCCGCACTTGGTGAAGAAACCCGGAAAGCGCTCTAATCCCCGCAGACGTAGCCTAGTCGCAGAGTGTATTGGCGCTGCTCTCCCTCGGCTGGATTTGCCACTATGTTAAGCTCCCAAGGCCCGCTCCTTGTTGTTATCAGTAAAGAAGGGGAAGGGATTTGGGGATAAGTGAATTCTAGAGAGCTACTGGGGGAGGCGGCTGAGATGGGGTGGGGGCTGGGTGCAGCGCCATTGCTGTGCTCCTCTGACGTCCCAATTGGCTCATGTGTTTACCCCTGTGCTGTGCAGCTTTCCTTTGTGTTCACAAACCCTTTCTCTGCCTTTCCTCCCTGACACGCTCTCTTTTGTCACACCATTTTAGAAGTGAATTGCTATACTAACCAAATCCCTGACTCTCTCTCCCCAACCCCCCTTGAACCTATTTTTCAGTCAGGGAATTTTCTGTCTTTCTCCCCGAGACTTTTAGCTCCTTTTATTTGTTGTGGGGGAGCAGCCTGCCCTGATTTAATGCGCTTCTTTTGTATAGAGATTGCAGTGAAGATTCCTTATTTGACTCAGAGAATTAGCCACACATAGAATTATTAATAAATCTCTGTTTACATTTGCACTGTCTGACTCAGAGCATTGGCATTAAGCAAAAATCACACATGGCCATATCTATGATACCAGCTGTACACACTTTAGAGTTATTATAGAGTGAGTCATCGATTGCTTTAACAGTTGGACACAGGGGCTATATGAAAACTCAATATGTGAAAGACAGCCCTACTGACCTGAACTCAGGCGGTTCCGGTGAATGTCACAGCACAGTCAACCGAGCTCCTGGTGATTAGGCAGCAATTACCGAGCAGCTTTGTTTACATTATATTTTTGGCCACATTGGACATGAGCATGTAATCAGCAAACCACACCCCAGGGTGCCACTGGCATACCCAAACTTCAAGCTGAGCGCACAAGAGCTTATGAAGAGTCAGTGGGCTGAAATTAGCTTTGTTGTGTTCACAGAAACGCTGCAATAAAAACTGGTTTTAGATGAAAACAGAAACATAAATAAAACATTTTTAAATCAGAGTTATTCTTGTTGATGGCAAAGCACTTAGGGAGGATTATAAAGAGTATCACATTCTATCTAAACTGAAGTTTAATGTTTCTTTCATATGAAGAAATGAAGAGCTTTTTGTGTAATATTAAGTCCTGCCACGTTTATGAAGTGTGTGTTCTGTTAACGTGCACCATTTTGTATCGAGTGCAAGTATTAAGATAAAAGGTTTGAAATTCACCATATTCTGATTCATCAAAACATGGTATGCTACTTTCTCGTTTTTTATTTGGGTGGGGGGGCTCACCTTCCTAACAACACAAGGACAAATATAGAATGCCATAAACAGAATGTGTTAATGCCCCCAAATGGTTAAATATTCATTAGCTGAATTATTTTGAAAGGTGTAGAGTTGTCATATCATTTCACGGTAAGAAAAGTGCAGTGGAAAAATATTTACCGTGTGTTTAGTTACTATTCAAATTTCCTGTTTTATTTATTTTTTTCCTCTTTGGTTTCTCTTAAATGTTTCAGGTTATAACACAAACATTAGTATCACATAACCTGAATAAATCTATAAAAAAGCCTCAAATTAGGATTTTATTTATCAATGAAAAAATATTCATCCAAACAAAAATGACACTATGTGAAAAAATAATAGCCGCAAGTTAAATCATGAATTAACTGTGATTAAACATATTTCTTTTAGTACAGTTTTACCAGTCAAACCAAGTGCTAATAAGTGTAAATTCCTTCTGTGAGTGGTCATTTATTAGAAAGTGAATTTGCTGGAACAAAGCATTTTAATACTGTATTAAAACAAGGAATGTGATTACAGAGCTGACACTTTAAGCTGTCTTTTGTATATTTGATCGCAGATTAGTAAGGTTCACATTATCTACTGTAACAACCAGCCTCTGTGTGTATTCCCTAAAGCATGTTGATCCCTTTTCGCTGCAGAAAACATAAACGTCTGTGGAAGAAATCTTAAGTGCACATATTGCACTTAAATTATATTTCAGTGTTCTTTAGTAACTCAATTAAGGAAACGAAGGTTGCACATTTTTCTAACCCTGTTTCGAAGAGCAGATGTAAAACAAAATTTTTATTCCACATTATCAGGGACATCATTCCTCCTGCTATACATCCTGCTCCCATATCTTCAATTGAGGACTCATATTTTTTTTTTTTTCCTTTTTTGTTGAGGTTAGAAATGTGAGCAAAAACATCTCTTTCTCAGCATCTGCATTGGTGTTTACTGTCCAGCTCAGCCTGTTATCTGAGACAGCTTTGCACATGTCACTTTACTGAGCCAAACTTATTGGTACATTTAACGCCTCTTGTTGCTCTCTGAACATTTTAACAAATATTTTTCTTCAGAGAAATCTCATAGTGCATGAATTCCAACATGACGATAGTCAATGTTTAAACTGGCCTTCAGGTATTATTCCAAAAATGCTGTCATCTACCCACCTTTTAAAAAAATACAATTGCCTTGACTTCAGCTCACTGATACTTAAAAATAGCTAATATTGAGTCTTCTTTCTTCAGAAAGAACGTTCGCACTGAAGAGTGTCGTTGCAACTTTTTAGCTTAGAAACTTTGCATTCATTCACTGCCAAAATAATGAACATTTGAGTTTCTTCACAGCTGATTAAACAAAATAGAGTGACTGAGTGCGGTCACCAGCCAATCTCTCACTTTATCAATAATTTTGACTCAAATTATTTACCTTAAAAAAAATTAAAAACCTGCCCGACAAATAGAGAACTTCTCAAAATAGAGAACTTAACCACAAAGTCCTAACTTTGAGGTAAAGTTAGGACTTTTGAAATGATGAATGAAAAGGCAGATATAAAAAAGTATTGCAAGTTCATCTTATGCGGGTCAAAATGAGTAAATTACAAAACATGTGCAAAGCAGAAGATTCATCTTGACCAATCTGTACGTTTCTCAGCTATAGAAAAATCCCAATTGAAAAGCAAGGGAGGGACAACCATTACTGCATGAAACGATTACTTGTTTCTTTTTCCTAGCATATACTTTTCATTAAAAAAACAACTTGAATGTAAATAACTTAAGGGCTTTGTCTAATTACTGAGTTAATCTACAGCAGGGTATTTAATATGTAAAGCAGTCATATATATTAGATGTTCAATTATTGATTAAATGAATAAGAGTACTGCTGGCCCAGATCCCCGAATTCACAACAACTCAAAGCAACACACACACACACACCCCGCAGTGGTAATATGTGATGCCTTGCTAAAAATCTAATGTGTGTTTTAAATAGTTCCTTCCTTGCTGTGCAGTCTAAATACATATTAACTTGGTATTTGTTTTAAATGCAAGCAGTGTTTTCACCCCCCATGCTGTTTAATGGGATTTGCCTCCATGCTGTTGTTTGTGTGTCCTGGCACGAGCAGCAGAGGAAATCTACACTGGGCTTGAGGGGGCTACTTTAGCTTGTTTGTTTATGCCAGGCATTTTTTTTTTTCTTTTCAACTAACCACCATGAATGCGCCGCCGCACTCAGAGAGCGATCAGAAGGCCTAAACTCATCGACGCACCCGTTAGCCGCTGATGAGAAAGCTGGGCCTCTACGCCTTTCTGTTTATGCCTGTAATTTCAATTTTCTGTTTCCCATTGTGGCTCTCCCTCCGTATTTTCTCTGAAAGAATTTCAGGGGGACAAATAAACCACTTTTTTTTTTTTTTTTTTTTCATTTTCCTCCTGACACGTCTACCAGGGGACACAAGCAAAGTGACTCGCATCTCACTGTACCCCCCCCCCGCCTCCCCCTAACACACGCCAACTATCTTGTGAGAGAGTCAGGAAGGAAAAGGGATAAGGAGGACTTGGGTTTTTATAACAGGAAAAATGACAGTTCTTTGGAGGACAGTGATTAATAGGCGAGGTTAAAAAACTAATAGTGACTTTTTCTGTTTTTTCCACTGTACTCGTTTTCAACCTGTGCTTCTGGAGTCAATATAATCGACCTAATGGAAACCAGGTTACTCTTCCTTCCACCTCACCCTGCTGACATAATGTTGAAGAAATGCATTATTCATTCTCTGGTCTTAGAGGCAAGGTAATTATACATTTATCTTCCAAATAATACTAGGTCCTAACTGTGCCTGTGACCTCGCCACAAGATTTATGCCATTTTGGACCTGCCCCCAAAGGCTGCTAAGAGAGGAAATGTATTTTCACAGCTGGGAAAAAAAAATATGAAGGCAAAAATGGATTTGCTTTTATGGGTATAAGATGTCAAGGGTTTTGAAAAGGTCCCGTCATTAAATACAAAGTCAAGAACTTTATTTGAAAGTGTTCTTAAAGGGCAAGATGACAGAATTAATGTTCAAGTTTGTAGTTTTGCAGTTTCTTAAAGTTTAAAAAACGGGTGCTTTCGTCCGCCTTTTATCTTCATGCAGTAGGCACTTCTACTTACCTAATCCCTCTACTTCTTCAACGTTTTCTTCATTTTCTATTCTTCCCTCTTCTCTAGTCTTTTCTCTTCCTCAATTCCTTTCTCTTACATTCCTTCTCCTGAGTCATGTTGCCAATTTATTCTTCTAAGTTTTACCTTTCTGGCGTCTCCTCTACCACTTCTGATGCTTTTGTTTTTCTGTGTTGCCTGCAGGCCATCATGGCACAACTTCCCCAGGAGGAGAAGGCAAAGATTGCCGAGCAGGTAGAGAGCTTCAGACAAGAGAAGTGCAAGCTGGATGCAGAAGTGGCCAAATGGGACGACAACGGCAATGACATCATTGTGCTGGCAAAACAGATGTGTATGATCATGATGGAAATGACCGACTTCACCAGGTAAAATCACCACCTAAAATGTCATTATAAAACATTCAATGATTGTGTGTACTTTTACTCATCTACATTAAAGTGCCAACATGCAAAATGCAGCGTGACAAACATTTAACATCGTTCACCCTAAATTCACAATTCCCACAGTAAAACAAGGCAGTGGCTGCGTCAAGATGTGGGGATGCTTTTTTTTTTGTTTGTTTTTTCAGACGATTCAGACTTTGTTGGAGCAGTTTTTATATAAGAATACCCGAAAATGACAGTATCAGCTCGAGTTGAGACAAGAGGACCAAAGACATACAGCGTTTTTCAGAATGGATTTCTACAATTTATTGAACATTAATCTGAATTGCTCTAGCACATAAAATCCTTTGAAAATACACTGAGGTTTGCGCTCTTAAGATGATGAAATCTGAAAAAGTCAAAGGGCTACCAGTACTTTTGGAAGACACTGTATATTCAGCAAAAAACGTTTCTGATTTCCTCCATCTAGGCCCGGGAAATTTCCCCCTAAACAGTCTGATGCTTGCTGACCCAGTTCATTGAGTTGTGATCCCTTGCAGTTAAAAGACATGGGATAAAGCAGAAACAAGTCACTAATTACAGATCAGAGCAGTGATTCGTCATGAGTGTGTGTGCCTGTGGTGCTATGACTGCACCATTAATACTTGATGTTGACCACATTCAGACTGGCACACGCAACACATATTAGCTTGTCACTGAACAACAATCACACGTAGCACACAAATGTCCTTAGTGGTCACAACTAAACAGTAGCATAATATGAAGCGTTACTATCAATGCTAGTAGCATCAGTGCTGCTATCTCAGTGTAGCATTGAGCTAGTAACATGGCCAAGACGTCATTATTAACACAGGAAACCCATGCCTAAAATAAGCTTTGTTGTATTTAGCATTATTAGCAACTTTGTGGTTACCTGCGGATTCACTAAACCGATTAGCCGGAAGTCATCATGATCTTGTTTAGCAGCTCCACAGCAAGTACAGTGACGCAATAGATAAGAAAACATTACAGGCAACAGAGAAGTATGAACAGACTGAAAAATATAACCCAAAAATAATGTAAAGATATTTATGCAGCACCAGGAGAGAAGATTTTTTTTTTTGCACTTGTAGACACTCAACAAACAAAAAAGAGCTACAAAGTGGATTTTGCATGATACAGCTCCTTTAAAACACAATCTAAAAACTTGCCTTGCGTTAAGCGCCCTTTATTAGGATACATTTATATAAAATGCAGTGCAGTCTTTTGTCTGACTTTGTGTAATTTCTTTTCAGTAATATTGCAAATGTTATGTGAACTGCTGTTTCAGTTATTAGCACTGTTGTCCGGTTTCAAGAAAGTTATAGGTGCACATCCAGGCTTGGCGTTTTTCTGTATGGAGTTTGAATATGTAGTCCATGCATGCATGGCTTCTCTACTGACACCACACAGTGATACCGCCCCCCTCTTCCTCCCCCTCCACAGTCCAAAAACCTGCTAGATAGTTGGTCTCTCTAAATTACCCTTAGGAGTGAGCATGTATCCATGGCTGTTTGAGTTGTGTCTCTTCGTGATGCTCCGCAATGAAGTGACATTTCTAGGGTATACCCCAACCTCTTGTCACCTCTCATTTATTCTGGCTCAGACAACTCTTACAGTTTCCCTTATGGTGTATTGTCACATTATGATACTAATGACTATACAATAAATTGTACAACCCTAATCAACAGTTTAGGATGGGGAATTTATGTACAAAGGCGTGCATTTCTGAAATATGGCTATTAAAATGAAAGCTAGTTCCAAAAACAGGCCATTGAAAGACAAGACAAGGCAAAAATGTCACTCTACTGGTGAAACTGGTAAAGGCCCCCAAAAACGTAAAATACATTTATCATGTATCTTATGCTTTACAATTATGCACTGCTTTGTGTTGGTCTATCACAATAAATATCTCAAATACTTAGAAGTTTGCTTATGGTTTCCTTTACAAAGCACTACCTATTTCTGACTTACATATTTACGTATTTCAGACTTACATATTTATCCTTCAGTTTTCGTTTCCGTTTGAAAAATACATATTTTGCTGTTTTTTTGGTGGATTTCATGTCTTGTGTTACTGGTGCTATACTCAGTCTTAAAGTTTTTCATTATCTATGGCTTTAATTCTTCGCTCACAGTCCTTTGTTTCTTTTCCTTCTTACAGAGGAAAAGGCCCCCTGAAGAACTCCTCAGATGTGATCAACGCAGCGAAGAAGATTGCAGAAGCCGGTTCCAGGATGGACAAATTGTCTCGCGCTGTTGCAGATCAGGTAGCTCCATAACTTAGTTTGTGTCTGTCACTATCACTCTTTGTCTTAATGCATTCCTGGGGGTTGTGAGTGTGTACCTGGTGGAGTCCAGGCAGCTGGCAGGAGAGCAAATTTTTAATTTAGAGTAAGTGGGCATAGCCAATGGAAATCTTTACTGTGAGAGTTGATGAGCGTAGCTGGAGTGGTAGAGCTGTGCTGCCGGATGACTTTGTCTCCCAATGGAGCCCACACAGAGAGAGCAAGACAGCAGAACCAAGTTGTGTCTCTAATATAATTAGCTTCCAGCCGAGGTGATGCATTCATTATCAGATGAGTACCTCTCTAAAACATGCTGACAGACCATTTTCAATATCTAATCAATCAGTTCTGGGCTGAGGGACGATGGGAGTGAAAAGAAAAAGGTGTTTATGCAGTGTAGGTGTATGTACACATAATGAACTGGGAGGTATTTCAAAACTCTCCCTCCAGGTAATGCATAATGTTCTTTTTCATTTCATCTGCCTCTAATAGGAAGTAGCGATGCCTTGGCCTCCAAACCCACTGATATGCTGAGACTGCCTGTTGTCTTTGTAATTGCAACTGCTGTTGGCTTGCAAAGCCTTGGAACAATTACTGTTGGTTTCAATATCACTTGCTGAGTGTCTGTGCTAGCAGTGTTGAGAAGAAGAAATGTTTGACCAAAATCTTCTTTTAGAATTGAAATGATTGCGTGCAATTTTGCAGCCACTGCAGTCACGATGAAGTCTACAAGTTTTTTTTATCACAAGGCCTTCGTTAACTAATTATATTCTAGGTCATCCTCTCTGTCATCTGCCTTCTTCATTTGCTTTGGAAAATAACCATATTTTTGTGGGCAGTCAAATGAAAAATGTAGGCTGATTATTCAATCTTCTTTTAATTATTTTGTGCCTTTCTTGACATCTTCAAGCCCGTTCAGTTGATAAAAAGGTCAGGGATCTGATTTTTAAATTAGAAGTGTTCTACAGTTTTTATTTCAGTGCTCTTATTAAACCAGAAAACTGAATTTGTTTTGTGTGCATGTGTGTGTGTGTGTGTGTGTGTGTGTGTGTGTGTGTGTGTGTGTGTGTGTGTGTGTGTGCGTGTGTGTGTGTGTGCGTGTGCGCGCGCGCTTGTGTGTGTGTGTGAGATTTGAGACCTTTAAAAAAACCTCATGTTCACACCAAAAGATATACTTTTCCTTAGAAGATGCCTCTTTACGACTAATTGAAGTTGTTATCTGAAGCATTCTTTACCATTTATCTACATCAATTTGTCAAAGCAAGAACCTCTAGATAAAAGGCCCCTTAATGATTTGTCAAAACCTTTATTAAAGAATTAGCCCTGCCAGTCACAGTTAATAAAAGTGGAGTGTGCCAAACATATGCTTAGGAAGTTATAGACCTTCTCTGTACACTCATTTTCTATTTTATTAGCTACGTCTTGCTAGTATTGTCTTCTGTCCCTTTTTACCCTATGACGTTGAGAACAAAATAGATGCATTTTCTAGGTTTGCATTAGTGTAAAGAAAAGTGTCTAATTCCAAAATGAATTATCTGTCAAACATTGGGATGAGCAACACATACATGTGGGTGATTGGCAGAGCTAAGACCCTCCTCCTGGCTCTGATTGTTTGTTTCTAGTTAGCACTGAGAGCCATTACATATTGCAGCTTTCAGTCCAACCTTAGCTGTAAGTACTTACTAAGAATTTAGGAGTCACATCAGACATATAATATATGACCACTCCCATAATATCAGACGAATCAAAAAGTGCACTTCACCTTTGCTTTTATCACATATACTCAGGGATTTTAGATTTGCTTTTATCTTTGTCAGTATTACTCTCAGGTCTAAGGTCCTGTAGCAAACAGGTGGTTTAGACAAGCGGGGGGGAAAAAGAAAAGACGTTTATCTCTAAATATGTTGGAAAACATGATTTTATTACACCAGTATCTCCACATTTTGTACTCCCTCTGTTATTGTGACAGTATGCAACTTACCAGAAATATACCAGCAAGTCTTCAGCTGCTGGCATACTGTGAAGTGTCTGCTCGTTGTTGGAGCCGTAGAGTATGCAAAGCGTTCAGCGGGACAGGAGGCAGCTGCAGTCAGTGCTGACACTGTTTAGCTCCAGTCACACCATCCTGAACATATTGCACTGCACAATCTGACTCTGAATTCTGCTTTGCTACATTCCCTCCTATGTATTAACGATCACCAACAGGGATACGTTTTTCTGTTTGTCTCGGATGTAACCGCACTTGTTTCTACTTGAGGTCACACCTGTTGTTTAGCCCACACTTTGTAGCAAACGGCACTAAGAAGCTTCAACTATTTTGTTTGTGAGTGTATTCGCTTGTTGGCTTGTGGACTGCCAAATGACAATCAGTGTTTAACAAGGCTCGAGTGGGAGGGAATACTGCACGCCATGAGGCAAATCACTTGAAGAACCTGTGTCGGAAATGAACAGTTTGCTGTAATAAAGAGGCCAGGTGGCTTGCCATTTTTGATTCTCACTTTAACATTTCTTAGCCGAGGCCGTGCTGAATATGCAGAGCCTTCTGTCACACTTCTAGAGACATCAGAGCTTTCTGCTGGACATAGTGGAATATAAGGGTGTTTTATTTTCAGCATGTGTTGACTATCTTGAACATTCACCGCGACAAGCAGACAGTAGTGGCCAGTGACTAGTTACATTTACTCAGTTAAATTTGCTTGTGTAAGTCTTTGATAAAGATGTACATTGAGTTTTTAGTTTTACCACACCATACTTTTTACTGTTACTTGAGTAACATTGCTGTGAAGTGTCGCTACTCTTACTTGTGTGTAATTTCTGGCTACTCGACCCACAGCGAGTAACTTTAGTGAATGAAGAAGATCAAGCATGTTTTGACCACCCCACCCATAGTTTGTTAAAGTGAGACGTCTCGTTTGTACATAAACTTCATAATTTTAATGTTATTTTCTCTCCTGAGCCATTTTTAGGTCAAGTGAATATAAAGTTAAACGTGGATGTTGTCACTGATGGCACCTTATCCTGGTCTAACATATATAGACATTACTATAAGTATTGGTTTCAATAGTTTTACTTTGAAAATAATTGATTCAGAAAAAAGTTTGACTTGATTTTTTTTTTTTTTCACAGTAATGTATCTATTTATTTTCAAATATGTTTATATCTTGTCCATCTAATTACATAATTTGTAAATATCAAATCATATGTTATGATATCAAAACACTCGGCTACTGAGCACTGGAGTGACCTTTTCACCAAATACTTTTTAACTCTTGTGTAACTTTTTTTGGTTGCTATTTTGTTCTTTTACTTGAGGAAAAATCCGTCGAAGTTGTGGCTCTTTAGCTTGAGTACAAATTCTGGCTAGTCTCCGCACCCAGGCAAGCAGAACAAAAAGGCATAGCTTATTAAAACCAAAGACATCAGTTTTATTCTTTATCACATCGTAAAAACATGCAACAAAAGCAGATAACATCGATTCCCTGTCCTTGTTGTGCATAAAGAAGACAAGTATTTTGCATTCGCACATTCTTGTAAGGTGGGCTTGTTGAGAACACTGCAGCTTGACATTATGTAGAAATATCTTTCCACTACTCTAGGAAAGTGGTAAACCTAGTCAGTCCTATTGATGAGCACAAGAAGACAATTCAGCGTAGAATGATGAGAGGGCAGCAAGCTCTTTCATAGTCATTTAAATATTGTACTTGACTTTGACAAAAAGGCTTTTGGGAACCTCAGTCCCACAATGTCTTTCTGCCCCCATTTTCTATGCTTCTTTCTTCTATCTCAAGCACTGACACAATAAATAATGCTAAATATCACGTGTTCTTTCATCGCAGTGGATAAGTTGATATCCAAACGTATGTCGATTTATTAGACTTTAATTTCTTTGATAGTTTGTGTATGTTTTCATTTATGCTGTCAGAGTCAAATTTGTGGATATTAAAGAATTTGTAGGCTGAGGTTCAAAACAAAGGTTCAAAAGTTGAATGGACATGGAACTCTAGGATGCCACAAACACTACCTATAAAAAGTCTTCACTCCCTTGCATGTTTAAACTTATATTACTTTAACAAATCAATCATGATCAACATAATTTGGCTGTTGGCAAACTAATGAAATGAAAATATTTAACACAGGTGACTGCATATTTATTGACTCCCTTCAAGTCGATATTTAGTAGATGCACTTTTTGGTGCAAACGCAGCACGGACTTTGGGTAGATGGGTTCGGATGTTTTCACATCTGGATGATGCAGTTTTACTTTACTCTTCCTTGTAAAATTGTTTGAGTTCTGTCTTAATAGTTTCCGTTGATTTATATTTTCTTTTGTTTTATGACTATAACTAAACAACAAACTCAGTGTTTACACACATGCTGGTGTTTGCACTATTTTATTAATTTCGAATAACATTTCTACTGCGGTCTGCACATTCTCTGTTGTTGCACAGCAATAAGTGCTGCATTAAATTCTGTGCAACCCGACATAAAATATCATAAGCATTTGCTGCCAAACAACTTAAGTTTTCTTTGGCAGAAACTTTGGATGTTTCTGAAATTCATCCGGAGGAGCGGAGGACATGTCTCTGAAATAACATTCATTCCTTTCTTGTCTGCTTCAACAATGCTGCCAAATCTTTGTGAAATGTTCTCTTCTGCAATCTCAGTGGGTGTCATTCAGCTGATTACTATGTAGGGCAAAGAGTTTGATTCATATCACTTTGAGACTGAAAGCATCAGTAACCCCCTGTTGCCCACACGGGGGGTGAGGGTTGAGATGGGGTCTAGGGGAAGGTAGTGATTGACAATCAGGGAACATCCAGTTTTTTTGGGCTGTCGTTTTTTTTTTTCTATTTTACTATGAAGAACGATTTAACATTTTACACCAAATATTTCAGAGCAAATCTTTAGTGTAGGATTCAATCATTTTTAAGCAATTAATTGTACAGTAGATATTAAAGCTGTTCATAGAGCTATTCAAAAGTAATAAAAGAACAACATTGTAACTGGCTACTGTGCTAATTTTCATGCCTGATGAACATGGGTGCTCCACTTGTTGACAAAAAAAACGTTATTTTATTGAAATATGTGGGGTGTGTGTCATGTGCAGATGTGTACAGTGCATATCTGTTGGTATGACGTGTGTATAATACAGTGCTATTCTGTGCCTGGACATATTGCATACATTGACTGTGGTATCACCAACTAGTTTTTATTTTTATTATTTATTTTAAATAATTATTTATCTTACGGTGAATGTCCAATTGTCTATGCACAGTGTATAGGACCCAAGTGGATAAATAAATATTTAATGAATTAACGTGAATGTAGGTCAGACTCCTATCAGTTGCAGCCACTTTATATGCAGAGGACAATGAATCTTCATTGGTGCATACAGAATGACAGTAAAACGAAGCAATAAATGAAGTAATGCAATTTCCTGTGATATTTGAGTTGAACATGAATACATTTTGAAATGCATGTCTCGTACATGGTGGATGTATTTTAGCAGTTTCAAAACAACCCTTGGCACTTTGGGTTTGCTGAAAAGTAAACAGCATGGGCTACATTAGAAAGGTGAAGCGCTACTTACCTACAGCAGAGTATTCTTCCAATAAAGATGAAAGTCAAGGCAGATACACAGTAGTGGGATTGGGTGTTGGTATGAATAAACATCCAAGTAATCACATTTCTTTTTTTTTTCCTTTTTCATTTAAGTATCTTTTTATTTAGCTTTCAGCTTGAGCTCTGAGTACAATTAAGAAATCCTTTGAAGCGTCAGGTAAAGAAATTATTTAGTTGACTAAAAAGCGTACAGCTAGACATCGAGGTGTTTCATCATTTGTCACATAAAAATGCAGGACTCCACACGCAAAGTCCTTGTGGCTTGCTGACAGCAGTGAACCCCAGTGTGATGTGATGTTCTGTGTAAATAAAAGACTCTTTGGTAAAAACAGAAGGCAGAGCTTAACAGGCACTACTGGTTGTTAGCGGATTCAGAACAAGATAAGTGCAGCATTGAGCATTGCTTCTGCTGAGTCGACGTATCTAATCCCGGAAATATCAGCTTGTCAGAATATTGAGAGTCTTTGTTCTTTGTATAGCTTATGTCATGAAGTTATGAACAACGTTTACGGGGTAACTTGTCCACATTTTTTCCTTTTTAAAGTGTTGGCATGTCACCCTGTCAGAGCAGATCCAAAAGACAGGAGTTCAAAAGCAGCTTGAGAAAGTCTGCAAAACTAGGAGAATGCTTTTCATTTTTGTTTCCTTTCAGGAACTACATGGCATATGATGAATTATAGCAAAAAAAAAGATAAACAACTGTTTAACATTTCATTCCGCTTAAGTTATGAAATCAGCAGTTCCGACTCTTGTAGGAATACAGCATTTCTAAAACTGATTTATAGCACAGGGTTTTATAATGTTTAACATACAGCAATTTAAAAAAGAAAGTAAACCCTCTTTCGATTCTCAGGTTATATGTTCTTTGTATACGTCTAGGAAATATATCTTTTAGTTGTTGTAATTTTAGTATTCATAGGTAGACAAGCAGAACCGCAAACTAAGCATCCTATAAATCAAATAGTAGTTTTCAAGTGCGCTGGGTATTAATCCTTTTCACCATATTGCTCTGCATATTAATACAAAGAGCGTGTCAATATTAATTAGCTAATTAGTCAGGTTATCTGGATAAAGGTAACCAACCTGTTGTTCATTATATTGCATTTCCTGCTCTTGAAAAATATTCTATTTATTACTGTGAAAGGATTTACTCCTAATGGTCTTGAAATAGCCTTATTACTGTCTCAGATTGATGAGCAGAATTAATAGCTTTCCACAATATTGATTCCAACCTGCCAAGAATTAGTTAAGTGCTTTTGATTAGTCACAACTAGTTGCTTTTAATCACTATTCTTGAGCAGTAAAGGTAGACCTCTTTGTTCACACACTGCTTCTGCCGTTTATTTTTCTGCCTTTTCCTTTAATTTTTCTAAATAAAAAGTCTTATAAATAATATGTAATGTGTTCCTGTTCCTCTGAGGTTCCAGTTGCCTTATGTTAAACCCTGCTAAGAGCCAAAGGCTTGTCTTTTTACATAAGAACTTAACATTGAAAGAGAGCCTACTTTGTGACAGCTTTCCATTAGAGGGCATGTATCACTGTGTGTATCTGGATGTGTCCGTCACTGTGTTGTCCATATGTCATTCGTCATTCGTTTTGAATGTCTTGTTTTTTTTTTTCTTTCATTAGATATTTATTGTATGCCACAAAAAAGCCATAAACAAAGATAAGAAAAAACATATTTCATGGCTGCAGCTTACGAAGTGAACGCTTTATGAAAAAGCCGTTCATCAGTATGAGGCAGAACACTAAAGTTATTTTTTCTTCTTCTTTTAAAGGATTTTTGCTAAATATCCATGATGAATTCTTTTTCTTAAATTAGGCATAAACAAAAGACAAAAAGACTGTTTTACAGAACAGGAACCACAGTGGCATTTGCGGTCAGAAAGAATATTCAGAGGGTCGAACCAAGTCAGGCGGTAAAGCAAGGAGTGTTTTCTGACTAGTCAGTAATGAATTCTGCTTCACCGTGTCAGACAAGGAGGGGAAATGTAAGAGCTTCAATGAGCCCAGCAAAGTAATAGGCCGTACAATTTATTTACATCAACAGGGAATCGGTGATAGCAGTGGACTATTAGTCAGCCATACAGTGGGAAACAATCGTGTCATGTCTGCATCAAACTCGCCTGAGGCGGTGCTGCGCCTGTATGTGTGCGCCTGGGCCTGAAGTGTTGTTAGTGGTGACGCTAGCCAGGAGTGGCGATGCAGCGATAATGCCCAGCGAGAAACATCTCCCCTCGAGACCCCCACCGCACCCGCAGCCCAGTCCTCACCGGCTGCTGAATGAGTTAGCAGCTTCAGATCAGTGTCGCTTAATGTGGTTCTTCACAGGACTTTACAAAGTCCCATTCCTATATGTGTAGAATCCACAGTAAAACCTTTATGGCTGAATTAATTGGGTTAATCGTGATGAATCAGTTATTGTCAACCAATTTAAGTAGTGGATAAATCGTTAATCTGGAGCATGCAGATTCAAAACAGTTCCTTTTTCTGAAAGAGCACGGTCAGAGAAGTCTTTTGTTTGTAAAAATGCTCGAACAGTGGCACATGTTTAGCAACGCCTGGTTAAAATTCTGTTTAAATGTTTCTTTTCTTTTTTTTTTTGAAAAAGGAATTTAATTGTATACTTGCATTTATAGTACAATTTTAATATTTTTGTTCAATAATCTTAAGTGGTTAAATGTAAATTCTGCAGAATGTGGCTACTTTTTAATCCAATTAATTGATCAATTCAGACTAATCAATAGATTAATCAATTACTAAAATAATCGTTAGTTGCAGCCCGAGATACTTTACCATTATATATTTACCAGCAACTTTATCAGGTACATTTGGCTTTTACTGGGTTGAACCACTTTTTTTCTTAGAATATATTGATATAATGGCATCATACATTTGGTGAAGAATTACTGGCTGCACATGTCTCATGTCACATCCTAAAAGTGTTCTGTTGGGTTAATAATCTAAAAATCCATTTTTGTGGCTTGGTACATATCGTTCTGGAAATAGTCATCAGAAGATGGGTAACATATGTTTAAAGTCTTTTAACAACGAGGCAGCTGAATATATATCAATCACTTTTCAAAAAATCCATAAGAACTACAAATGTAAAGTATCCATGGTGGCAAGTTGTTCGGTCTGTGAACGTTCGACTATTTTTGACCCATATCTGAAGAAAGGGAGCACGATAAATTGATTAACACGCTAAAAGCTTTGCCGTCTGTTTTGCATGTGAGGCAAAATGTTTCTGGATGACACTGACGTTGTATTCTTCTTTAAAGTTTGTGGTGGTTAGCTGTTTTACAGCCGGTTTGGCTTCAACAAAAGGCATGTCAGATAAACCAGCTCTTGGTTTCTCCTGTGTGATTGTCAGATTCACTGTTGATGTTGAACAATAGAAGAGGTGTACCTAATAATTTGGTCATTGAGTGTACATTTGTGGGCGTAAGAATGAAACATCTCACCGAACAACAGAAAAACTGTTTTACACTGAATTTCTAACCACCAGGGAAAAGCACCTCCAGTCAGTTAATACTATTTGTTTTAGCGTGAAAGGGCTTTTGTCAGAGGAAAAGAAAGGATCTGAGTGGCAAAGGCTTCCTCAAGTCCTTGGGGAGGTACGGTATGCGCCTATTAGAGATGTTTAACTTACCACCTCCCTCTCCTTCAGGCCAGAAGTCAGGTAAATGACTTTTGCATTTCACTATGCAGGTCTGCTGAATGTCCCAGTTTGGACCGTTTAATATTAATGCTATAAAAAAAACCAGAAGAAAAAAAAAGGTGTTTCACAAAATGATGCTCTCAGTGTTTAAGCAGCTGATGCAGAGTTCTTTACCCACTGAGAGCTTAGTGGGCCATGGCTAGCTTCTGGAAGGCCTCCAGATGGAATTACGAGGGCAAACTGTGTGATAGCGGGACAACCAATGAGGCTGTCCTTGTATTCCACGCTGGTCCATTTGCTGCACTGTATGAGTAGTCTCTTTTTTTTTTTTTTTTGCTGCTGAAGTAGCACAAAGGACAAAAGGACCAGGTCAGGACTTCTGGTTCCTTTAAAGCGACGAGGGCAAATGAGAATGGAAAAAGAAGGAATCAGGTCTCCAAGCTAATGCCCTGTGCAGAGAAGTTGTAGAGTAATTTGCATCCCAGAATGTGTGAAGCCTGCTGTTTTCCCTCTCGTTCTGCACTAAAATAACCCTGACTTCAATCACAAACAACTCCCATATAGCAATCCAATTTGGCAGAGTTTGAGTCATGAATTTTTTTAGGAGGGGGTGGGGGGAATCTACTTTTTAGAATTATGCAAGTGTTCTTTAATAGGCAGGAGGATTTTTGCAACAGTGTATTGAAGCCATTGACCTTTTCTCCTGCCAATTTTATGTCTTTGAGTGGATTGAGACTATGAAATCTTTTCAGCAGTGTTCTTTTTTTTCACATTATACCATTGACAAGGCACTTTCAGTCAAGATTCAACCAAAAAGCTTTATTTTATGAATGCAGACACTATTTCACCCAGAGTATTATTGAATCTTAAGCATCCCAATTCCACAATTTCCTGCTCACTCTAAATCCCTTAATGGTTTATGTTGTACATTGTAATAAACAACGGATGATTCAGTGCCATACAAACATTTTATACCTCCGTCATCCTTTTACCTTTTTGTTACTTACTATCATGAAAGGGTATCTGTGTGTTAGAATGGCTCTATTAAAGTCCAGACTTCAGTTCAGTGTAGAATCTGTATTTCTTTTTGCTGCAATAAGAACATAAACAGCTTTTTATTTCACGTTCATGTTTTTTAAACAATTTTTATTTCTCTTCCCCCGTTACAATTTAGTGCCCTGACTCAGCCTGCAAGCAGGATCTGCTGGCCTACCTGCAGAGAATCGCCCTGTACTGTCATCAGCTCAACATTTGTAGCAAGGTGAAGGCGGAGGTGCAGAATCTGGGCGGAGAGCTCATTGTTTCTGGGGTAAGTTTGTCATTTGAAAACAGCACATGTTCTTCTCCATCATCCCTGATTGTCCCAGACAGGTTTTTAATCACCAAACCCCTACAGTTGACTATTTAAGCTATTTTTTTTTTTTTTTTTTGCTTAAGGTCACAATGGAGCTGAGATGACAGGTTAAAGGATTATGCAGAATGATGCTAATGCAAAATAATAATAATTATTATTATTATTACTTTAAAAAAACAAGATCATTGTTTCACAATTAAACTTTGCATCACGTAAACAAGATCTCCAGATGGTGTTCTAATCATTATTGATGCAGTCAAAGTTAATTTATTAGTAATCAGTGCATGACATCCTACCTTTACCACAGTTAGCTCAAGTGAAAACTTAATTAGATTAATCTGATGATGGTTATGCACCACCACACTTAACCACGTTGGGGTTTTGGTACCACCAGAGTAAATCCAACCTATATGTCAATTTGAAACAAAGGGCTGTCGGTTATTGCGCAATAGCCAGCCAGTGTTCATGTTGTTTCACTATGAGTTGAATATTAATCAGAGAAATACATTTCTAATCAAATACCAATCAATTCACTGAGTGTGTTTGCTTAGCAGTTCTAATTATACAATGTGTGGAAATTCAAAATGTACCATAGTGGATTTATTGCACATTTCAGAGCTTTCTACTTCAGTAAAAGGTGTCTTTGTTTAATAATTATATGCATGTCCTAATTCAACATGCTTCATTGTTGGTTAGGAAAACAAATAGTTTTATAGAAGAATTTAACCTCATCTTGTGTGTTTAACTCACATGTCTTCCAGATGCTGATCCATTATTGATTCATCTCTGTTCATTAACAGGCATCTTAAATTTAGCTACATTATCAGTTAATTTCCATGTTGTCCCGAAAGACAAAGAAATACATTCAAATGATTAAATTTTAGTATTTATTGGCTTTACGTTCTGTTTTGAGAGATTTTAAGATTTTATAAATATATGTCCAGTCTCTTATTCTCATTTTAATTTATATATGAAAACAGGGAATTACAAATTAGTCAGCCCAAGAAATATATTTGAACTTTTTTCTTTTACTTGAAAAATTGATAAATGATATATAGTTGGACTAAATATTTAAAAAGTAATTAAATAATTACTGGAAATCTCTCTTTTCCCTCTTCCCTTTCCGGAGGGAAACCACTGATGAAAATTCCAATGCCATTATTCATCACTATCAGCATTTTTGTTTATGAAATCTCAGGCAGATTTCAAAGATGTATGTTGACTCAACAATATACATCTTTAATAACTAAAAAAACATATTAGGACCACAATTTGGAATAAAATGCAGTACATAGCAAAACTGCTCTTGGAAAGGTTTCGTGTCTCTTTCTGCTAGAAATATCAGAGGCTCAGTTGTTTCCTGACAAAGACAAAACTTTGAGGACCAGAATAAGAACTTCAAAGATGAGATTCCTGGAACTGTTGTTTTGATTCAGCAGCCCAGTTTTATGTGCATTTCATCATCCTGTATAATAGTTTGAGGTTTAAATGAATTCTTGACACTTTATTAGTTAACTTCGGACATGATAGTGCCACCACTGTGATTTACAACTGCTGAGTTATTCTTGTGGTTTGATGCCTTATTGTTATCATTTTGACTAAAAGTTTGTCGAAGTAAGACTATAGGATAGTTTGGTTTAACTTAAAGGTGCTGATTTTAGAGAGGGACTCCTTTACAAGATATCTGTACTAGACAAATATGGCTTACAAATAAAAACATCCAATTTCGTTATTCTTTGAAAAAGAAATTACAAATTACAGAAAATGCTTGTTTAACTGCAAGCTGTGAAATCTGGTTGTAAAACAAGAGGGAAGGCCTTGAGTGGGATGATGTCACTCTGAAGCCCTCGCTGCAAAAAATTCAGATTTTCAGAAAATTAAATCTTCATAAACAGCAAATTCAATTATTCAACAGAACCGATTTATCACCCAGCCCTAGTTTGAACTAATTATCTTTAATGTGCTCTAATTCACAAAATTGCTTTAAGACATTTTTTGCTGTCTAAATCCTTAATCACCCTTCTCTTATCTGCATTGTCACGCAGTCATCGCTACACAGAAGAAGACAAGAATAAACAGGGCACTTTCATTTCATTTTCCCCCATTTACATTATGTCGCTTGCCCACTTAAAGTTCAACTTGACTTATTTTATTATTTATACTTTGGCTTCCAATGCGTGTTTAGTTGATACTCCATGATTTCTCTGCTTTCTCGTAGCTTTTCTTCACATTAGATATGCAAGTCCTGCTGAGATTTCAACCTTTTCATGGTGGCCAGCTGGAATCCACACTCATTAAATTGAAACAGTTGACTCATCTCAGTGTGATGTAGGAGGAGGCCCCCTGGCCGCCGGCCCTTAAATGTCAGGCAAACAAAACAGAAGTAGGCAGAGGTAGACCTGACCCTTGCGTCTGCTCATTAAGAAATACTAAAATAAGTAGTCATATAGCGAGGGCCGTATTTTTATCCATCTTAATTGCTAGATGCATCCGAGATCCCGAAAGGTACTTCACATAGCTTCTGCATCCTAACGTTGAAGGCGAAGCCAAGAAAGTAATTGCTCTTTTCCCTCATGTCACACATTGCCTTTTTGACGTTTTTCTTTATTCTCCCTCCTGTAGTTGGACAGCGCCACCTCTCTGATCCAGGCAGCCAAAAACCTCATGAATGCTGTGGTGCTGACTGTAAAGGCATCCTATGTAGCCTCCACCAAATACCAGAAGGTTTACGGCACGGCCGCGGTTAACTCACCGGTGGTTTCCTGGCGCATGAAGGCTCCCGAGAAGAAGCCTTTGGTCAAACGGGAGAAACCAGAGGAATGCCAGACGCGCGTGCGACGAGGCTCCCAGAAGAAACACATATCCCCCGTCCAGGCCCTCAGTGAATTCAAGGCCATGGACTCCTTCTAAAATAAAAATATAAAAAAAAAAAAAAAAAAAAAAAAAACAACAAAACACGATGGTATAAGTCGGTGAAAAAAAAAGTCCCTTTTCACATTGTGTTAATCTACTTCTGTTTGCTGTGTGTGCTTGGTGACACCGCAGGAGGACTGCAGTACATATTTAACTGCCTTTACTGTGGCTCGGCTAACACTGTGGTCTTCATGGCTCACAGAACACCAACACACCCGATAGTATTTATTGATCCTATTGTAGCTTAATGTGAGAGCCAAAATGTGACAAACTACTTCTGAAAACCGGGACTTAATATTTATCAAAAGAGGAAAAGGGACAAATAACAAAAAAGAAAAAATCCCAGTCGATATTCTAGCTATATCATTAACGTGCTGCAGACTGGCTGCTTGTGAACACACTAAAACTGAATGGAAACTGAATGAGTAGAGGAATCATTCTATGCTGAATAAATTGGTGGTTTTGACCCCTCTTGATTTTTTTTTTCTTCCAATCTGAATGTTAACCTGTAGTTTTAGGAATATCCTATGTTAAAAATCCTGAGAAGCATCAGGATCCGAATAGTTTCCTTCCTCATAACGATTACTATGACAATAATCCACATGGTGTTTTCTTTTTTCTACCAAAGCACATTTATGGTCTAATGTATCCCCCTTTAAAATCTCTTTTATTTATAGATTTCATCACTAACTATGATGAGCTTGTTTGGAAATTGTGTAGCGTATTATTTAGACAGAGAGGATTGATTAGTTGTGGTTTGCTCTGAGAATAGAATCCCTGCATACAGTAACTTTATATTCACCCTTCTCTAATAAATTCCTTAACTTGACCCTCTAAGTTTCCTGTGTTGTTCTTACCAGCATGTATGTATAATTGCTCCTCACTGTCGGGGGAGTAAGAAGGTAGACATTCACAAAGAAATGCAGCCCATCAATCTCCAACACCAAGTTGCATTTATTTTTGCATAAGTTTGAAGTTCTTCACAGTAAATGCAAAAGTGATCAAAGAAATGCAGCTGAACATCTTTTCTTTCTTTTTTTTGTAGTTTAATTAGCAAAGAGAGATTAAGTTCGTTCCTGAACTGACAATGCACTCCCTGTCATTTGGGTGGAGGAATTATGTCATAACGGTTTTTTCTAATTTAATAAGTGGTGCTGCAATATGCAAGATAATGGAATGAATCAAATTGTTGCAATGTCTCCACTTTTCTTCTCCTGCATTAATATTTCTACGAGCTTTCAGCTGACGGTATTTTTTTTTTCATGATAATTGCGCAACATAAATGGTTCCAGTAATTCAGAATGCAAAGCTGTTTCCTTTAGCTGTTATCTGCATAAATAAATAGGGATGGGATTTATCCTAAAAGTGTGTTTTGTACCTCATTTAAATGTGGAAAATTGTCAGCCCAGGGAGTTTCTTTCTGCAAAGGGTCATTTCTAATGAGCAAATCTGTCTCTGCCATGTTCACAATTAGAAAAGGCTTTAACAAGTTTGCAGTCAAAACAAATACCCTAATTAATTTAACTGTAGGAGTATTTCAGTGAGTACAAATTGTAGTTTATTTTAAAGGATCAAGCATCATCTTTACAGATTTAAAGACCTGTATTGAGAAAGTCTTTAAATGCAAAAATGTTTTGATCCAGTGTCATAGGTCAACTTTCGTACTTTATTGTGACTTGCGGTGTTAATATTTTTGAGATGTTTGCGATAGTTCTCCTAAACAAATGGCTTTTTCCGTCAACATCCTAAATGGATGACTTCACACAGAGATTCCCAGACGACATACCTTTAGCTTGTCTTTTATTTCACAAAGGTCAAAGTTCTCCTTGAACTTTTCTTTTCCAAAGCGAAACATATACTTTCATCCGGACATTAGCGTTTCCCTTATTGTTTTTCCGTTGCCATCGACATGACATCCACTGACCTTGGCTCTTTCTTTGATATCTACAAGGACTATAAACGGCCTGGCATTTCCTTCTCTTTGTGGTTTAAGCTTTGTGTCTTCACCACAGAGAGTTGCTGCAGAAATTTGTGAACTGCCGTCTGTTCAATGAAGTCCAAGAAACTGAGGTCGTCCTGCTGAAAACGCCTTTCAGCCATGTCACATCTACACTTAAGCTTCTCCAAACAGGATTTCTTCACAACCAAAAAACATCAACTGGAGAATAAATGTTCCCTTTTTATTAATTAAATAATTATAATTCATTTATTTAAGGGTTTTAGCATTTTATGTGTCAAACTAACGCAAAGAGGTAACTAATTGTGAAAGTGGAGAAGAAAACATGCAGAGTTTTCAAATGTTTTACCAATCAAGTTTGGTATGAAGTTGTGTCCATCCCACCTTACTCTGACCCGCTGTGACAAATAAAACAAGACTATTTATACTTGGGCAAGCCAATAAATGAAAAGCAAATCCTCATATTTCAAATCCTTACTTCACCTGAGAATCGAAACATTTACTTTAAGAAGCGTAAACTATGCCATCTTTGCTTCTAAACATTTAACTCAATTTTTATATTCAGTAGATATAAATGCAAACTTTTATCAGACGATCAGTAAAGTTTGAAGAACTTGGGAGTTCAAGTTGAACTCCCAAGTTCTTCTCAGGCGTAAAACCCCGTATTGACCGATGAAGCCCATATCAATTCGGCTTAAGCCCGCTGAGTGTCACAGGCTTGAACAGAAGGTTTGGGGAAAAGAGACCAACAAAATGAGCCGAGTGATCAGCAGTCAGAAAGGGAACAACATAATGTTATGATCTTACGGTGACGATGTCGGTCCCCTTTAAGGCAATAAGATCAGTGTGAGGACAACCAACGTGGAGTGTTGCAGAGCTTGTCTGATTTTTGGCATGCCGCTGGGGCCTGGCTGCAAACTCACTTCACGGTGAGTGATTTCAGCGAATTGGGTCGTTTTAAGAGTCGGCACAGTGCTTTCCTTTTACATAGCGGAGTCGTCGAGTCCCCGAAGGCCTCGCAGCCTCACTCTGCCGTTAAAAAACGGAGAACAGATCAGCTAATTGCCGCACGCGACCTTGATCCTCTCGCAAATCAAAATCATCGACGAGCTGAGCTGTCCCAATAATGGTTCACGCAACACTGGTTTAGATTATTCTGCAATTCAGCCTCTGATAATAAATGAGGTTCTTTATGTTTCCACATTGTAGTGCTAATGACCATTAAACACAGCATGCATTAGGCATCTGTGCATCACCAGAGTACCCTCTATTTAGGAAACAGGGCCACAGGGGAAAAGTAGTAACACAATCCAGTTAATGGAGGGATTAATTCCTGGCTGTGGTGCCGTCTCTCCACCAAAATAATCCCTGTGTGTATCCATCTCCACAATCCAAATAACACAAACCACGATGGCTGACAGCCTGCTCTCTGAAAATTAAAAAGAAAATAAAAAAGAAATAATTAAAAGGACATAATGATGTTAGCAGAAACACCAGCGCGACGTGGGATTTTTTTTACTACTTTGATTCGTTAGATGTCTAAGCAGGATGTGGTGTATTGAAGGGATTAAAACCGAGTTCTAATCTAGTTAAACAGACCGCCCTCAGAGCAGGCACAGAAATGGATGGAGAGGAAAATGACTGCCCAGGCCTCAGAGGGAGAATGTTGATGAACAGCCCACAACCAGCTGCTGCAATATGTTATTCTGCCTTTCGTGCCACCGTGTCAGAGGCCTTGTGACATCGCACACTTTGCCATCTGCACATATTGACATCGGCGCTCTGAGGGACCTCTCTTATGGCTGCAGAAAGAAACCGTGTCACAGTTGCATGCCCCTCTGTACCCAATCAGCACGGTTTAAAGAGATATAAAAGGTTATCAATGGAACATCATTCTTGTTCTCTGAAGTATGCATGGCTCTAGACGTAGGAAGCGGTATTTTCTGTTTTACTTGGATTCCCTTATCTTTACACAGACACCAGTGATATCAACAATACATATTTCAGAGCGGATGATTGTATTCCGCTTGAATTCCCCTGACATATTACTGCTACAGATTCATGGCAGACACGTTTTGGGGAGATATAAAAATGAAGCCGCAGATTTCTTGCCTTCCTAATTTATTCATACGTTTACGTCTTTCTGCCAAAGGTCACACCGGATTCGCAATCTTATTTTCTTTAACAAGTCACCAAGTGGAGAGGTTCTTGATAAATCATGATCTCCTCTGAAAGTTGGGATGTTACACAAAAGTATGTTTTAAAGCTGAGCGCCAGAAAACAGTTTTTCATGCTTCCTCGATTCTAACTCCAACGACGGGTCTTTAGAGGTCAAGTGGACACAGTTCTTCAGTGTGGCTGCCCAGATTCACTCCCCGCCTGTCACACTCAGTCCATTTTCACATTTCACACATCCAGGTAGTGATGATATTAAGTGCCTGTTGGTTATACATTCAATTTACAACACATATTGTGGTCAATATGTTGAGATACCGACATGAAATATTCAGTACCAAAAACATACTTTTTCTTTACTTTACTTTTCTTAACTTGTTGGCATTTTAGGACAATAATGCCACCAAGTTAAAATAATTGAAGGTAAGTGCTTCAATCATTTTAACTCTGTTTGAAGCAGGGGTAAAATATTCCACTGAGATCATTTTTCTCTTAAAAGAAGATGATACATCATCAGTTGTCGTTGCTCTTTTTGTCCAAAGATAACACTTATGGTGCTGTAAAAAAGGATGTGCGTCTTCACTGATTCTTGCTTTACACTGAAAAAAATTGGATAAAACAAATGTTATCAGTCAAAATGACTTGAATGAACAAAAAAAAGCAGCTTTTACGTGAAAACCAGCCATACTTTGCATCAAACAGCAATCGTCCCTGTACCTAATTACATTTTCCCCCTTCGTGAATGTTAAATTTAGCTGAGTTCTGCAGTGGTTTAAGTGTTTTTTTTTTTCTGTTTTTTGTTGTTGTTGTTGTTTTTGGTGCACTCATGTGACTTGAATAACAACCGATAAACATAGACACAACATTTTTGCGCTGCACTGCATGTTTTTTGCATCGCCCTTGGTAATCTTGATGTGAATCCTCACACATTGCAAAAACAACTACAATTTACAACCTTTTCTTAGGATATAAAGAATCTTGCCTGTTTGCGTCCCTCATTTATCAGTGGTGGTGACCTCATCCTTCTATCATGGAGTCCAATTTGTTTCATGGTGCAGGTTGAAACCAGCACTCCAGATTAATCCCTGTCAAACTCAAGCCCTGCAGATGCTGTGCTTTTGGTTCACAATCTGTATTAATCTTCCCCAAGTCTCTTCTCTCTGCGCCATCCTGTGACACTGCTAGATAACACCAACGAGTGGAGAAGAATATCCTTAAGTC
The DNA here is from genome assembly GCF_051168715.1 of Poecilia mexicana. Taxonomy (NCBI): domain Eukaryota; kingdom Metazoa; phylum Chordata; class Actinopteri; order Cyprinodontiformes; family Poeciliidae; genus Poecilia; species Poecilia mexicana. The sequence continues at coordinate 10,435,248 of NW_028263370.1, read as the reverse complement.
GTGTTTTTTGTTCAACTTTTTGTATAATCATGTATTCAAACAACATATACAGGATTGAGAACTGTTGTAACTTTTTCATGGATAATTGTCACTACCAGTGAACAGCTGTTCAAATGCTGTTTCCATGAGCATCTGCTGGTTCAGATTTTATACTTAGAGTTATTTCATTGGACTTGACTTTGTTACTCTAGACACTGCCACTGTCTGGACATCCATCTCTAAAAGTACTAGATACCAAATTGCTGTTATTAAAATTGAATAGTAAACTGTTATCAATATTCCATCATGCATCACTGGCACTTCGTCGGACTGACAGATTTCTGTTGACTTATTTATCACTCTGTTCTGAGATAATGCTCATTTTCCTCTTGTGTTTAGAATGTATTTTTGTGGAAATATTCATTAATAAAATGTACATTTGCATTGTGGGAGAAATTAGGGTTTTAAGAGTCAAGATGAAGAACTGAATGGGAAAGCATTTGACAAAAGTACTGTGTGTACATTTAAGACAAGGTTAATTGAATAATAAAAATGTATATATTATATATGTGACTTCTATACATAACTGTATTTTTTCTCACCCAAATATAGTATTATTAAGTTTGTTTGTCATACACATGTTTGAAGCTCAAGGAGCAGGAAGTTCACCTGAATGGCCAAGTAAAACACTCTTTGAAAAGATGTTTTCCATCTTTAAAGATGATTGAAAACATACTGATTAATATGAGCTACTCATATTAATCATAATGCCTACATAAAAGGGTTATATTAAATATTAATTCACGTGTCTGCAGATATGAGCTCAGAATTTGGTCAGAAAAAAGCAAGTGAAGCAACCAGGTTAGGGTGATTATTCAACCAAAGGTGAACTTTAACTGCTCCATTGTAAGTGGATGCAAGCTGCAGTCCCCTGCATCATAGTCAGATGTGCTATATGGCCCAACACCATATCCATATATCTCACTGTGCTAGATAAAGGTCACAGTACCTCCTGCATTCGCATGGAACACTTGCAGTGGACATAAATCATGTGCTGCACAAATATGTAATGTGAATGTGAAACCAAGATATCCTTGAATGCACACACACCACTTACAGTATTGTTCTTATGGAAATACATCACAGGTTTATTCATGCTATCAGAGTCGTCGAGCTGATCTGACCCACATAGCTCTGCCATATATTTTTATAATCTGAGAAAATCAAAGAAGACGCGCTGCAAAAATTTGGTCAGGTTATGTAAAGTGAACAAAAACCCAATGGGAACAGAGTCTTTGTCCTACATAATTAAAAAAAAATGCATTCATGCTAAAAAGGCCATAATGTGTATAGTTCTGTTTTAGGCTAACAGCAGCAGCCTCCACAGAAGTCATTTAAATGTGTACAGAAGCCTTCCATAGCTGCTGTACACGGAAAAGAAATAATATTAAAAAAACACACACACAGCTGGCTTGCTGGCTACATGTTCTAAGCACTTTGGATGCTGTCAAAGGACACCAGGATTCCCAGGCAGAACCTCCTCAATTACCTGCTCAGCAGGATGGCAGTGATGGACAGGGAGAAGGAGGGGAGAGGGCAGGGGCTATGCCGCTGTCTCTGGGTGTAATGGACAGTGGTGCTGCCAGCTGAAGAGTTTGGAAGGGGACCATGTCCGTAGTGTTGTGCTGACCTTTACAGTGATGGGCAGTTTAGGGATTGTGGGCTGTTATTTTGTCAGTTTCAGACTTGTCAGTATGAGAGAGAAAGAGGGTGAGAGATGGGCAGCGCCAACAAAGGGTAGGTGGTTGTACGAGCCGTCCTATTAGAGAGAGATACCTGGCCGGGGGACTTTTTGTCAAACCTCTGTGGTCAGCTGACATTGTTATTTGCAATGACAAGACGTATAACTTTGCAACCTTTTCGAGAAGCAAAATAAGCGTTTAGTAAAATAATAAATGAGTCATTTATGCTTTTATCCCTATTTTAGCTGATCTTAGACTAATTGTGTCTACCAGTTCCCTCAGGTTACAGCTGTCTTCTTGCAGCCTCTTTCCCATGTGAGTGGGTGAGTCTTCTTAAGGCGCTCCAGTTTCCTCCAGCAATCTAAACGCTTGCATGCTAGCATAAGCAGAGTCTTAACTTGCAATAGGTAAGGATGGAAGCATGCAATAATGTTGTATCTTTATCAATAATGTTGTAGTGTCTTGATATTTTTATTGTTTTCAAATGTACAATATGGAAAAAATAGCCCCCTTATTCCTCTTTGTTTTCTTCTTGAAAACATTTATAAATTAACATTAATAAGTGTTAATTTATTGTAATTAACATGTTTAATTACAATAAATTAAAACACGTTAATTTATTGTAATTGTGTATATTAAATAGCATACAACTACAGTAACATGCGTTTCATGACACAGGGGGAGTTATCTGTTAATAACCAGTCTGACTTCGTGGTCAGCCATGTCTGTCCAAAAGCTGCATTCATTCAGTTTCCATGTGAACCAGCGTTTCTCCCACTGGTGTCAGTCTTTGTAATTTTTAGTTGTGTCAGGTTCTTGCGGCAGGACATGCTGCTTTTCTGTTTGCAAATAAAGATATAAGTTGACAGAAAATATGACCAGCAGAGGAGGAGATGACTGAAAGAAAATGTGGAGGATATTAAGTCAGCAAGAAATATTTAGCATCCTACAGCTTGAGACCATTCTGGATTGATCCAAAGTAGATCCTGTCTCTGTAGCAGGGCTATTTGACTTTGTCTGTGACAACTGACAACTTTTTTTTAACAGTTGTTGCATGGAAGGGTTAGTTTAATCTTGATTACACACTGTATACAGTCAAACTCTGAAATAATATGGATTTCCAAACAATTCTATTTCATTGCCTTAGGTGCCAATTTAAAGTTTTCACTATGTACAAGTTTTATTTTTCTTTAACCACGTGTAATCAACCTGAACTTCGCTCTTAACAGCAAGGATTACCAAACCATGCTGGAGGTCCACAAAAAAAAAAAAAACTGACTAATTTCTTCATTTACTGTGCAGCCCAGCAGATGGTACCTTAATGGCTTACTGTTCAAAATACATAACAGAAGGGACAGGGCTGTCATTGCTTAAATTACTCAGCAAAAGAGCCAGAGTGGCACAGACTGAAATCTCCTTTGCAAATTTGAACAAGGTCATATTAAATTGTTCAGTAGTTGCCCAAAATGGCTGGAGAACCAGCTTGATTTATGTCTGTCTGTAATTGAATGAGGAAAGAGAGTGACCTCTGCTAAGCCTGAAAATTCTAGCACACACATGGGATGTGGAAGAATTATTTCCTCCCATCACCAACCATGATCCTCTCTACAACTATTAACTATATAATGAACATTAGCTTTCAGAGAGAGTGGACACCAGAGGAGCTCATCGGCTGGAGTCCATACTTACCCATCAGGAGGGATGTGCTTTCATAGAGCGTAAGAAGCGAATGATGACACTTTAAACAGTGCGCTGCACGGTCAGCAGATTTTTTTAATGTGTTTTTTAGCTGCAACTACATAAAGCAGAGCTAGCTACTCCTATAAATCAAGCTACAAAATAAAACCACTTGTTTTAATGGGTCATCATATCATGAGGTTTTTCTCTTTAGGGAAGTATCCACAAACTGAGGTACAAGCTGTTGGAGTCAGTTGGAGCTGAAGTGTATAATGTAGGGGACACTCAAAAGCTGTGCAAAAAAAGAAGAAAAAAAAAAGAATGGAAGATATGTGAAGAGCTAATTTTCATTACTTTTACATGTGGACTCAAGTGTAACCTCTTGGAACTTTTAGGAGAACAAATGAGTCTTGATCTTGCACATCTTTTATATGTATCTTGGAGATTAGATACGCAAAAATCTTGTCCTGCTAGTTGAACTTCATTAATACTGGAAGTTCATTAAACATATGACAATCAGTGTCTGTTCTAAATTATAATAAAATGCATGCTTGTTATGTCCAGTCACTTGTTCAGCAGATTTGATTTAAACCACACTGTCAATTATACTGAATGCTAACTTTGGATGGTTTCTGACTTGCTTTAATTTTTGACCATTTCATGTTTTATTGATCAAATTATTATTATTTTTATTTTATTTTACCTATTATTAAGTGGGAATTTAATGGTTTTATACAGGCATGGAGTAATTAAGTAGGTTTTTGTCCAAATTCATCTCAAATTATTTACATGGCCCCCTCTTAACCTTTGGAAGCTCTCTTCTGTTAGAACCTTTTACATAAACAAACGTTGAATTACTGTATGACTCAAAACCCTGTAATCTCAAAAACTCTGCAGTGTTGTGCAACAACACAAGCAAAAAAGTTAGAAATTCAGTTGCTGATACAAGTTAAATAAATAGATAAATAAATAAAGTCCTTTGTCCAATTTTTTTTTTTTTTTGAAAACTACATTATAAATAAATGTGCTTATCCTTTGTAATGGCTCATGAGGTAGTATTTTTTTTTTATCTTATAAGCAATATTGTAAACTTTTTGGTTGTCAATAAAGTCTTTTATAACCCTCTCCCCTCCCCGTAAGCTCTTTTTGTTTGCGACGCGAGTTTGTCTAGAGAACAGGTCTGCACAACACTACAGAGTATCCATAATCGCTACTATATTGGAAAATTATCAAAGATTGTCTTCAAGAACCTTTATTCTTTCCGTACTGGAGGAAAGAATAAAACTCGTTAATGCAACGAGTTTTGGTAAGTTTTTGTTTTTGTGCTCTAGCAACGAGGTAATTAAGTTCCATTTAAGCACCGTGACGAAGAGCCGAAACTGCGACACGAAGCAATTTAAGCCTTTATTTTCAACACCGTATACCTCTGTGTATTTTATGTTTATTATTTGGGTTTATTATGTTTTTAAAATATTGCCCTTTCTGGAAGAAGATTAAGGCGGCTTAGATGAACGTGCAAGCGCCATTTTGTTTTTCAGGTCAAGTAGCCCTGCAACAGACCTTGATTTTGATTAAAATTCCTCCTTATTTTTGCCATGTGGACTAAAATTATATTTCTTGTGGCCTAGCCTGCAGGGCACAGTTTCAATTCCCCCTGAGAAGACCCTGGATTTCAGATGTGAATCTCGGAGCCCTCCCCTGTGATCTCTAGGACTGCTATTAGGACAAGGCATAGTTCCACCTTCACGGTAAACTCACTGCTACACCAAAGTAGGAATTTAAATTTTCTCTGAATAGATTAGACATGGACACTTGTGTGCAACTGATCACATCACTTAAGTATTTGCTAAGCTGAAGAACAATGGAAACACTGTTCTATTTTTGCAAATTATACTGTTTGACATTTGATATTATTTTGAGCTTTAAAGGATACTTGTATGATTAATTTAAAGTGCTACTATTGATTTGAGAAGGTGAATTGTGTGAAACGTATGATTAGCTTAACCTTAAAATTAAGCGAACATGAAGTGTATTACCCAAAATCATACTAAAGAAAATAAAAACAAAATAGAAATAAAATTAGATTAGAAAAACATTTGAACATAAAACCTGTTATTTCAATCCTTGACACAAAAAGGTGTTCTAAAGCTACCATATGCAAATTAATGTGCCTAAACTCATTTAACTGTCTTGTCTTTTGCCAGCTGATATCTATGTTGCTTTGATCATGACTATTAAACCAAGTTTGCCAGTAGCAAATCTAGAACTGCTCCAATAGTCTGTATTCCTCTGCATCAGTGCTATGCATATCCTACATAATATTTTACAAGGTCTGAGCTGTAAATGGGATTTTGGACCATACCTTTTTGCACTTCAGAAATCCCTGTACCTCTATCATGTTCTCTTCTACTCAGCTCACCTGCTTGTTTTATATTCAATACAGCTCTGAAGACTATAGTGGCCTTGAAAAAGATTGATTACAACAGAAAAACCTAAACAGTCTACACGTTTTCATGGTTCATTGTAGCTTTAATGAATTGCGTGAAACATGCAATGGCTCTTTGTTGAAACATGGTGTGTTGTTAATTGTGAAACTGTTTTATTCGTCATCTGCTTGTGTTGGTCTACTATGTCTTCTGAAGTCCACAACTAATGCAGCTGTTTACTAGAAAAATTGAAAGCGCTTCATGCCTCCTTCTGCTAACAAGCTTTATGGCACCTGCCCACTCTGCCAAAGGTTTCAAAAGCTGGTTCAATGACCAAGGTGTGACTGTGGTTGATTGGACACCAAACTTGCCTGACTTAAACCCCGGTGGGGCTTTGATGAAGATGAGGCGCCAGACCCAGCAAAGCAGATGAAGGCGTATAAATAAATATATTTGTTAGAAGCCAGACATTTCTGTAGCCTTTCATAATATTGTAATTTACTGAGACGCTGAATTTTGGGTTTTTATCTGTAAGCCATAATCAATATTAAAATATATAAAAACTTGAAATATTTCTAATATTTCTATTTGTAGAGAACCTAGTTAACGTATAAATTTCAGCTTCAGAAATTATTTGCAAAAAATATCGAACTTTTCCCCGTATTCTAGTTTTTAAATTTGCCGATATATGAAGTTGAATATGAATACAATAGTAGGTTGTTAATTTTCAAGGGAACTTACAGATGTCTTAAGGAGCTTTGAGGATTTCAGGCACCGTGATTAAAATATCTAATTCTCTTTCTAAAAAGAATGCCTTTTTTATTTATTTATTTATTTATTTTTATTAGAATTCAAATCATTTTTTCCCCAAATGTGTGTGAAGTTGTTGTCAGGAATATCATTGACCTATTTAAACACACGTTTTATGATTACACTATGAAATGGCTCACCAGTGCAGGTTTAAGCAGTGTGCTGCAGTTTGACCTCGTACTCCATTAACCTTACTGGGTATTTGAGCAACATGCATTCTTTTTGTCATTTCTGTTCTACGGAGGGATGAGGACACGGTAATATCCCCAGGCTTTATGCAGCATATCGTCACACAAAGAGCGGGCCTGTTGTGAATGTTTCCATTACTGTCCTGTTTGAATTAACCTTGCCAAGCCTGTTCTCTAACTCGGAGGCAGTTCTCACAGCATGACAGCGTTGTGTTAGCCAGTGGCTAATTCCTTCTAATTGAGTAATGACAACAATTCAGTCTAGTGACACCTGCACTAGAAGGTTAGTCCAAAGCCTTGCCAGCGCCACACTGAGAAACTAAGTCAAACCTACCTTGTACCACACAGTGCACAGCAGGTGATCTCCTCAAATCCAATAAATCTAACTGCAGGCATCGAACACACACACACGTCCGCACGCACGCACACACACACACACACGCGCACACACACACACGCACACGCACATTGGTGTTGGCAGAAGCCACATCCTGCAAGAAGTTTTGGTTGTGGGCAGTTTGTTGTGGTCTTATCACAAAAATGCACTAGACTAAATCATAACCTGTTCTTGTTGGGGATGAGCCCCAGCCATTGTTTGTGAAGTTATTACCTCGGTACACTGAACTTAATGTTGGGCTTAATACACTGAAGCGACTGTTAATACAAGTGGAATGGCTGTCTTCCTATGCTGGTGACTGCATTGGTCTTAACCACCCAGGAAATGATGCATTAAATTTTGTGGTTACATGTGCACAGGAAGTCTTTATCTTCAGACTGTAGTTTTCACAGCTTACGATAAAAAAGACTTTATGATGTGGCGGCTTACAAAATGTCAGGATTTAAGTGTTTACAAGATTAGAACAAAAAAAAAAAATACAAGTGTACAGATGAAATTACACACCTTGGTCTTTACTTTTTTATTATTCCTAATTTTAATCTCACATTTAATGATGATAAAAAAATAAATATTGATAGAAATGGTATTTGGAGATTTCTATGCCAGGCCTTCATTAACTCTTCATTTCTCACCCTTCGGTTCAGTTCTTTTTAATTAGGTGAACTGTAACTCCTTATCTGCAACTCCTAAAGGAATTAAATTGAAAGAAAAAAAAGGAACATCCAAAAGCTTAACTCTCCATATGGCAGCTTTAGCCATCAAACATGTATATTTGGGCAGGAATAATGGAGCATATGCACGCTTAGCAGATTACTGTAAAAAACAAACAAACAAAAAAACCTTTGGGAGAAATTTGTGGTTTATGCCATTTTGTGACAAGAATACAATTTCACTGACTGGCACATGAACAGATTCCATGATCAGTTAAAAAGCATGCACTTGGGGACATGAAGTAGCCCGTTGCTACTTTTTGTCAAAGATCTCGAGCTCTAGGTTTCACTAAGCATTCTTCATGCCCTTTTAATTTCATTCATGTGGCACTTAATAGGAACAGGAGTTTGGAGTGCGGCACCAAGGTACTGTTCTATCCATTAAATGTTCAACTGCACATTAAATGCATCTGTATCTTCATGTAAGTAGTTCAATCCATCAATATTATGGCTGTTATATTGCTTGACCATGGTCCAAGAGAGACCAATGATAATAAGTTTAGTTTGAACATGAAATATGGTCAACTTCCACAGCCTTGTTTGTGCAATAGAAGAAGCAAAGAAACAGAAATCAATAAGTATTTCTATCGAAGAGTAGAGCTGGAAGATGCTGCCAAAAATTAAATGTAATTTTATTTTATTTTTTTACATATTGGTCAATAAAGAAAACATTTTATTTTACTAAGGGAGGTAAAATTCAGATTGCTAATCTATAACAGACTGTAGTGGTGTGGCGATGAACACTTAGTGCACACAAAGATCACTGATCTTCTATACTTGCTGTTATAAGCTTGAGCTGTCAAGCTTATAACAGTCAATGTTCAATGCAAATAATGTAGGAATAATTTCACTTGTTCTTTTTCTATGCCCAGTGTTTTTACAAAACAAGGTGCTGGAGGCTAATTATGTCATGTGCTTGTGTGTATTACAGAACCTAAATTTAGTTGAACCCTGAAGGTAGAAGGTGAATAAAAATATATTTAAAACCTAAACCAGCGGTGCTGCAAGGCAGAATGTCCAAAACATGCTTTCAACACATTAACATAAAAATAAAACTAACATGATTATTACAACAAATGCACCCGCACATTTGTGATGTCGAACACCAGAGCAAAAGAAGCCCAGATCAGCACAATTCTGTTTAAATCCTTCTGACATTCGGAAAACACTTTACAAACAACAGTTATCTGATCTCAGTTTTATTTCATTTGTTCATTTATTTTTGCTGTTGTCAGCAAGAGTTATTATCAAATGAACAACTTGGTCTAACCAGCCAGTGTCTAGTAGTGGATATGTCTAATCTAGAGGGTGGAAATGTCATTGTAGAAAATGTATTTTCATTACATTGCTCAATGCAATATAGATCTCAGTTAATTTGGGAAGTGAATAAATCCTGCTTTGCAGTAGCGGCCGATGGAGATTTTTGTGGAATGGGAAAACAGATATATAATGAAAAACTGCAGATTGAATTCTAACAACACAGGCATCCTGTTTGAAATGTTAATTATTTGATTTTATTTAAAGAAAAAAACCAAAAAAAAAACCACACACACACCAAATACTTGATTGCTGTGCATTAAGGCTTTGAACTGTAATCATTGTAGCTGATGTTTTTTTTCTCTACGTCAAAAAGCTTTGCATCGCCCTGCATCACACTCCTTGACCCAATTACACTGATAAATAGAAATCAAACAAGACATAGCATATTAAAAAGTGCAATTTTTATTTTTTTATTTTATGAGGCCTACGTTATTAAAAGAGAAGTTCACTCCAGCAGCCTCTCTCGGATGCAGAAAGGTTAATAACCAGATCGTTGAAGTCAGGACACTTTTGGATGAATTCCTGCTTAACTGTTCAGTCGGTGCATTTAACCTTTCCTGTCCCATGTTGCTGATGAGAAATGACTTGATCCTTCTCTGTGTACGGAAACATATTCTGACTCTGCAGTCAGCAGGGTTGTGATGGCTACTTGCATTAATTTAGGGGTCATAGCAAATGTGCGCTGAAGATTGTTCTCCGTCAGCGTCCCCAACAGTGACGGGTCAGAAGTTAACCCTGCAGACCTCATAATGCTGAACATCATAGTTCACCTTTCAGCTTTTCTTTTTATATCATTGGAAAATGTCCATATGTGGCATCCGATTTTATTTTATTTTATTTTTCTGTGTGAAACTCGTGCTACAGACCAAGAACAGATTCTGAAAAGTTTTTGTGAATTTAAATTCTCCATTATTCTGCGCCTGGTAGGCTAGGTGCAAAGACTAGACCCAAAAAGTCTGCGCCTGGTAGCGTGTCAGACTATCTGCATCTGAGTTTGCTTTCTCCGTGGTCAGTGACTCCTTGAGGTCACTTAGCTATGGCTAAAGATCATGAGTTTTTTGAACCGACTTGTTCCAGTTCAGATTTTTATTGATTATGTTAACATACAAACGGCATGAGCAAAGGCCTCCTTCGGCCTAGCTTGTAAACGGTAGGATTTGCCGCCCATCACAGCAGCTCCGTCATAAATCTGGGCAATTGTTTCATTTCCCAGTTTACACGGTTGGAGTTCTTCTTTCAGGAGCTTTTAAGACCCACAGCAGACCTGTCAGGAATCTCTTCAGTGAATTCATGCTCAGGTGAATTCAGTGAAGTATCTGGAAACAGTCACGCACTGCACCCTCTGTAAAGCAATGCAGTGGGCCTTATCCAGCTGACAGGCCATTGCAGCACACATCGCATTGACAACGTGACATGTCCCTTAAATACAGTCATGAGGTTTCTTCTGTTTCTCTGAGGGTAACTTTAATTATACTGTGTAAGTCTTTTTTTGGTGCCTCTACATTTTAATTGATCTAATTACAAACCCAGCAGAAGGACCAATGCTGTTTTTTCTGGTGTTTTTATTTTATTTATAATCCTTAACAGATGTAATTTCAATTTAAGCTAAAAAAAAAACAAACCCAAGTAAAAGTTCAGTTTTTGTGAACTAAAAGTATAAAGTACAGACAAATTGTACTTAATTACCGAAACACGACTCAATGTAACTACTTTCCACTCCAGCTGTAATTGTGTGGCTTTAGTTTTAGCTAAACCTTTAAAGCTCCACTCGACATTCTTCTCGATTCTCAGGAAATCCTTTGAATAAATACCAAGATGTCCTAGAAACTTAAATGAGCAAGCAAAACAAAGCTATGCCAGAAAAACCCCAATACTCTTCCTAATTTTCTCATTTTGGCCAATTTACAGATGCCCATTACATAATAAATGCTTATTTTGCCTCTCAACAAAAACATTGAGTCAGTCTGTCACATGAAGAATTTTCCTTAACTGAGTTATTTCCCAACTGTCCTATTAATCAGAATCAGCTTTTAAGCAAATGACATGCATTTAGGCACTAAAAGGATCTCATTTTGATGACAAAAATGTAATAACAGTTGCTTTGTTTCTTCTCCCTGAAGAGCTTCGACTGTGATGACGTCTTGATTTCGACCAGCCTGCATCAATTCTTTAATGTCAGTCAGATTTTATTTGTTTAATATTGCAGAGCATTGTCCCATTTTGAGGTCCATTAATTCAGAGTGGTGTGAGCCATGCGGCTGAGAGAGAAGGTCATGTAAGTTAAATAAGCCTTCAATATTTACATAATGAATAAAATAGTTTGGTAACAGGCACTATTACTCTGAATAGTCTTGTCGCATTCCATAAAGGGCAGAGTGAGCCCTGCATGCTGTGGAGGAGAAATGCCAGCCTGTTCATCTGTGCAAAGGTATTATGAAATGTGACCCATGGTGTGTTGTTTGTCAGAACTTGTGAATGACATTTAATGAATCACAAAAACCATTGTTCTTCCCACCATGGGTTACAAAAGCTTAGTTTTAGCTCACTCATAATACGTTCTTTGTTTGGAGGGCCAGGTGTCACGGTGTCTGTGGGATGGCCCATAATTTTTATTTCTTCTGGCTCATCCCACAAGTTGAGATAATTTCCCTCATGTTGGTCCAGTTTTTCAAAGGTCAGGAGAGCGGAACAGACTGAGATTTGGCTTATATTAAATGACTATGAAGATGGCAGCAAAGGTCCCAACGTAAGGGGCTGTGTTTCAAGTCAATCAAACTACACGCATGGGTCAAGTGAAGGTTAACATGCTGCCATCTGTGCTGCATAAGTATTTACATCCCAGAAAGATTACAAGATTTCCTATCCTAACCTTTAGAGATAATCAAAACATCAATTTCATGATTGATAATCAAGACTGCCATAAAAAATATTACAAATAACAAAAATTACTGTACTAACTGAATATTGTAATGCATCTACAGAGCAGTTAATACTATTGTAAATTAATATGATAAATTCTACAATTGTAATGCGTATGAATGTATTAGTGTAGTGAAAAGAGATGATGCTAATTACAATATATTTTGGGGAATACAAAATGTAATGTCACCGTCTTTTGGTTAGGAATAAGTCAGGCATCATTTTTACCCTATTATTACATATAGACAACTCATAATTACAGTGGTGGGAAAGATATTTTCCCCTTTCTGATTTCCTATTTTTTTGCATGTTTGTCACACTTCAGTGTTTCAGAACGTTAAACCAATTTAAAAGAAACACAAGCACAAAATGCAGTTTTTAAATTAAGGTGTTTATTATTAAGGGGGAAAAATCCAAACCAGTTTGAGCCACGGTTGAGCAACAATGGATGGGAACTGTCTTTATTTTTTTATATACATTTAGTTTGCTCTACTTTTCATTATTGTCATTGTGTAATCTACTTTTATATCCTTACTGTGATTTGTTGTAGTGTTTTTTTGTTTTTTTTTTTTGTGGAAAAAGTAAAATCCATAGTAAAATTATTCTAAGAAAAAATTATGTATCAATTTTGATGAGTGGAATTTACATGCCTTAAGTTTTTTCAATTTTATCGATGATGCTAATAGTTTGGTTTTGGTTTTATCTGGCCAAGACGGCTCGTCCTCTTCCCTTCTGTTCTCTCCCCTGGTTGGTTTTGGCAAACCGTAAACAGGAATTCTTATAGTATTCTTTCCACTATACCTTTCTTCTTGCTAATTCTATGTATATAAAGATCAGATTTAGGAAGTGCATCATTAATAATTACTATACTACGTCGTCTTCCACCAGAGTTAGCACTTCTTGGCTGTTACGATGGATGTAACTATCCAGTAAAATACAAGCTGCCTTTATTGGGCAGCAAAATGTTGTTTATTTATTGAAATGGTATGGGACGTGATTTGTTCTGTATTTTGATAAACGTTCAATAGACACATCTGTCATATACACAGCAATACTAAATGAAACTATAATTAACAAAAATAAAACAGGAAATATTAAGATCAGCTCAATTGTCATGTCAGGACTTCCACAGAACCCCCGACCCGCTACATACTGGTGCAACAGGCAGACACTGCTGTTGCCTAGAAACAGTCACATCACACATCTCGCTGCTTTCAACATCCGCGCCTTTTTTAAATGTCCAATCAATACTCCACCATCTCCCCAGAAGGGAAAGCCCTTTCGAGGATACACACAGAAGTTAGAAGACCTATCTATGGCTGAACAGCGTCAGTCAGAGTGAACACAAGGCAAATTTTAAAAATGTGTCTGCGTGTCATCTCCTTCGTCGTCTCAAACTATTTTGCTAATCCATGTACAAAGACAAGTAACTGGGCTCTGTTACTGACATCACAAAAGCCATGACATTAATAAACTTTTTTTGTCCCTTTTACTCAACCCAAAGCGTGTCCTTTTGGTTTTTGCATTTAAAGACCGCTTTCCTTTCATCCGCATTAACTCCACAGCGGCAGAGAGGAGCTGGTTTGCTCAGGCTGCACAGTTGTGTCCATTTCAAACACAATTCCAAAATTATTCGCAGCATCTTCGCCGCATTCTATCCTTGTTTAACTTCAAGTCCTCCTAACCACAAAGTAAATTGTACACAGTGTGATGGACAATACCGTGCTCAGAAATGTCCCGTGGTCAGACAGCAGCCTTTGAATGTGATAAAAGGCTCCGGATGGCAGGAGGGTTTTCACATGTCTGGCCAAGTGTTTCTGACAGGAGGAGGAATACGAGGCAGCTGGTCGGGAACACCAGCACTAACGACTTCAAAATGGAGCCTTTCATCTCACCAACAGTCAGAGACATATCATTCAGGTCTCAAACAAAGTTCACATTTTGATGCAGCAGGCCAACAGGAAGATTTTCTTTAGCATTCTGGGCCTATACTATTCCAGTTAATCTGTGTGTGTATGGATGAATATACTATGCATCTCCTTTATTCTAAGTTTTCTCCTCTAAAACCTTGCATGTCAACCCTTTGTCCATCCATTTTTGTCATGGCTGCCAGAGATGGCTTCCATCTGTGATAGTTGGTGTCTTTGAGTTGTCCACAGAGTAAATTCTTCAGCCCTGTGTTTATTACCCACATTTCTTAAATTGAATAAATTATACATTTTGATTAGGTTTTTTTTCTTAGTTTTTAGCACAATCCAGTCTTCTGTCTTTTGTAAAAAGCTCAAGAAAACTGCAGAACTCTTCCACAACCGGCTGCATTATTGACTGCCTGAAAGGCAGTTTGTGAGACAGAAAGGTTGTGAGTCTGAAAGAGGCTTTAAAGGGTTTGTACATACACCATGTCTCCTCACTTTGTAGACTACCTGTACAACTCAAAATCCTATTACCTGCAGATGCACTCAGATAACTAGAATGTTGTGCAACAGTGCACAAAAAAGCGGTAAAACGTTTAGTTCACACCGATGTAGTAGCAGTTACTTTTACTGGCAACATCATCAATAAAAAGTCTTTAAATAATTCCATCTTTTATTGCCATGGTTGTAAATATTGCAAATAAAAAAACTCCCACTTCAATTTGACTAAAATCATCAGGTGTTTTATTAAAAGTAAAATAAAACTGCTGTCAATACTCTGTAAGGTTGCCTTTTGCCAAAGAGACATTACTTGGTGTTTGCCTCCAACATTTCACAACTTTTTAAATAGGATTTAGGTTTTGGAAATGGGATGTAGATTTATCAAGTTGATTTTGTGATGGATGAATTATTTCTATGTTATCCAATGGAAATACCCACCTAAGACCTGTTGTAAATGTTTTAGTAGAGACCACCAGAGTCTTATTATGCAATACTTTAGCAACGTGAATCAATTATGGTCCATTAATTTCAATTTTAATTTGCTCTGACTAGGAGCAGGGCTGCTTTCTAAATAATGACATAATGCTGCTGGTTTCTCTTTATATCTTTGTGCAGCTTATTTCCATATTATCCTCAGTTCTCATATTATTCCCCTTTATTTCTGAATATTTCATTTGATTTCATTGTATATCCGCATTGCACTGTTCCCATAATATGCAGTTAATTTTATGGCATTTATCTACTCACAAGTATCTGCATTAAGTAAGACAATGTTTTACTCAATGCTTATTTTTCACACTGTCACACTGATGGATGCTGAGGAAACGGCTGAAAGCAAATCTCTCAAATCTCATCAAAAAAGGACATCAATATCTGACTTTGTTTTTTTATTTATTTATTTTTTTTTTTTATTTAAAATTTAAATTTAAATGTACATTTTCTCCACTGTACATTAAATTCCCCCAAAACTCAAACACATTCTAGAAGGATAATAGTATTAACACCTGAACTGGATTTGAGATTAAAAAATTCTATATGTGACACCAACATGCTAAATAATAAATAACAAATAATGTGTTTATTATGTTGTTTTTGATTTTTGGGTTTAACTGAGTGACTTATATTTTTTTGAGTTTAGAAACAATTTGCACATTCAACCCACAAAAGCAATACTCTATAAAAAAAAGAGTGTTTAAAGACAGCATTGTTTACTCTCAAAAATGTAAACATTTTAAATCTGTTTATATTTATGACATTTAAAGAAATTATTTTTCTGAAGCTGTTCTCTCATGCAAAAATTATTGCCAGACTTTTGGCAAGCTCAAACGGAAGCCAACAGACGTTGGGGAAGGTGGGCAACCTGTTGCCCATCTGCTAATGGAGGTGACCAAACTGCCTCTCAGTGATTTTTGGCAATGAATAAAATTACACACTAATGCCAGATCCAACCCGCAACTCTACTATTACCACAGTTCTTTTAAGGTCTTAACTGATGTCAGTCGTTATATGTTCCATGCATATTGCATACATTTGAATATATATTTGCAGTAATCTAGTTAAATTAACTCACCACTATCCCATTTATTCCATTCTGAGAGAAATTACAGCTAAATGTTGGTGATGGGGAGCCTTTGATTTCTAATTTGGAGCCAAATTGGAAAACACTAAATTTACCAATCTTGCACAACTCGCTTGATTACATTTTGCATTTGTGTGTTATGTGTCTGCTCAACAGGGAATAACACTTGATGTCTCTATTTTCATAGTTTACTTTTTGATGAATATTGTCTGTTCTTGAGCTGCCATGAAAACAAAGCATCAACTGTTTTTGTGCTACTCATGGTTGAATAATCGATGTAAAATATGAGCCAGAGCCTTATAATGCAGTAAAATATATCACTAGCAGTTGTATAATAACTCTAATTTCTGAAGTCCCATCAGTCAGCAGAGGAAGAGATGTGGCTTGATTAAAATTAGTTTTTGTCACACTGGCAAAGATTAAAAAAAAAAAAGAATTGCAGATCAGCTGTGCAAATAAGGATACAGATTAAAGCACAAATGCAAATTTCACAATCTTAATAATTTGGGAGATCAGATGTGTGAAGATAAATTGAAAAATCAGCTCATTGTAATTCTCAAGGATAAAGCAACAGTACATTAATAGGTTATAAAGAAGCCTTTGAAATCCAGCTCCTTTAATCTATCTACAAGGATTGTTCTCCTTTTCCTGTTACACTGCAGCACACCCCCATCCTTCCTTCATTTCTCTAGCCTGGGGATCCTGAATGTCTCCAGAGGCCTCCACTTCAGTACAAAAGCGGCATTAATGAACTCTTTAGCCTGTGCAATTGCTCTCAGGGAAAGAAAAGTACAAAAAAAAAAAAAAAAACTTTGATGCTTTGTTTTTTTTTCTCTTCTTGATTTTCTAAAATGATCAGAGACATTCCTATGTCACTAATTTCTGTCAGTGAGGGGAACATTTTGACTGATTTATCCCCACAGAGCTGGGGAAATGGCAAGGATGAAGCACAGAGAGAGTGCAAGATCATTCTGCTTTGACTGTCAAATAGGGAGAATAGGGGGACGTGAATGAGCCTGGGGGCCCGCACTCTGGATTCTCTTTATAGCTCTGCCATCCCATCCAAAAAGGAATTTTGAATGTAGCTGCTACATATTTAATACACAACTTGTTTCACAGATGTTTCTCCAGACATATTCTACCTCATGAAACAGGTTAGATTATTTTTTAATAAGCCAACATCTCCTGTTGTTATGATGATAAGTTTTAAAGCCCATCAGTGCTGCTTTGATGTGAATGCTGACAGATGTATGCATAAGTGAGAATGACGAGACAAAGGCAGGCAAATGTGGTGCATACATGCAACTTTTCATGTAGTCATTCATGAAGGAGATCTTCAAAGGTAGTTGTTTAATGTGAATGTGGGCGTTGTCATTATGAGCACCACTAATCAAATCAGAACCCAAGTTCTGCATCTAGTTCTGGTTTCTATTTTAAAGATAGGTGGAAAAGAGAAGATGGTGTATAAATAATACTAATATGGGATGGTGGTGTCCCATGCTAACACAAAAGATGGGCAATAGTCATGGTAATCTACCCATGGTTTTAAAAGGTTACAGTTTTATTTAATCAGCATTTTCCATCATAGGGTTTGTATGTGTCACAGACTTAATAGCACTGTTTCTTTGCATAATACTAAAGTACCCACAAAATTGGCCTGTTGGTATTATTAGTGTGTTGTCTAGTAAAAACATCTGTATACCACAAATCAAGTATTTAGCATCTCTGCTTTTTGTAAAAAAATAATAATAATAATAATGTTTTTCCTCACCAGTAGAAAAAGTATTATGGCATGAAATCAGTTTTACATTTTGACATGGGAGGCATTTCATAAATTTCTTCTGCTCATAGCCTCCCTAGATCCTACTGGCTATGTTAAGGTCTGAATACAGAACCGTCCGTTATTGGTAAAGTGCTGTGATCTTCACAGAATGTGAAACTATTTGTATTCTCTGCTTCGAAGCTTGATTCTGCCAAACAATCCTTAGCTTAGCATTCTGGGTCCTGGTGCCTCATGCAGCTGTTTTTATAGTGCATAAGCCTCATCTACAAAAGTAACCTTGCTTTTATGTGTCAGTTTTCTGAGCCCAATCATATTTTTAGGAAATGTGTTAAGAAAACTTGACTGAAATATGACAGGGAGAAGCAAGCCTTTATAGATGAGGTCTTTTAAGACAATCAGGAAAAATGAGGAATATAATCACTCAGCAGAGACACCCTGCCTTATCAGGGTTTTGATGAAGTAAGAGTCTTCAACTATATGAAAGTGGATTTTGTTTCTTTTCAGAACAAAGGGTTTTCTGTTTTGTAGAATCTCAACTGGATCTATTTCTGTATTTAAGGGTTTTCTACCTTAAAATAAATGAATAAATAATTAAAGCTGACTTAGATTTTGAAAGTGGATTTGAAAAGGTTTTTGCATGAAATACAAGAACTCATCTGCATCTCAATAACTTTAAATATACGGTAATTGTAATCTAAAGGTGGAATGTATGTAATACAACTCTTTGGACAATATGAGCTATATTAAAATAGAGTATACAGATCAAATTTATTAAAATCACTTTTGATTGAGTCTCCAATGGCTCTTCTTGTACCAGACAAGCGCATTTAATTATAGCATTTGAGTTCTGAAAACCAATCGGTTCACATTTCCATGTGTTTTTGTTTCTCTACATATCTTAACATGATGAAATGCATAATAAGTTGAATTATATCAGTCATAAGCATGTTCTTGTAAAAGAAGATGCATTGAATGCTCCCAATGGAACAGAAAAATCTCATCATCCTGACAGAACTGCCATCACATGAATTTCTGGGACCATTTTGTGTATCTAACTCCAAATCCTATTATGCTACTTTGAAAACTGGCAACTTCCAAAGAATTGGACCTACAATGTACTTTTTTGCTTTTTCACAGTGGCCAATTTAGTAGGTTGCTATTCCTCTCACCCTGCTTGCAGAAGCTTTTAAGGCACACCTTTGAAAGTGTTGGAAGTCTATTATAGGCCTTTTAGTGGAGTGAATTCATGCTGTGTGTGAAAGTACTGAGGGAGAGAGCAGTGCAGCCACACATGGAGCTCAGCCGCAGGTTTCATGGCTGTGCGTTGGTCAAGGGAAAATTACATAGGACTTTAGAGATTTGATATAATAATAAAAAAGCAAACATACTCATCCCTAGCCCATTGTATTCTCTTTCTTGAAAACCAACCTGTTTGGTTTCATTTTTAAACGGAAATTGCCTTAGGGAAAACTCTTCACATAGGACAAGACATCAGTCTCAATTTGCACTCTAGCATGTTTATGAATGAGATTAGAGGGAGAACAATGTTATTTTCAGTATAGGGAATCAGAAGACAATTATGATGATCTTCTTAATATGCATATAATGAACTTTTTTAAATTTCACTTAGTGAAAAATAAAAAATAGTCAAGCACATGGAAGGAGGTTCCTTTGGGAACAATTTCAAACGAGCAATAAGTATTGATGTGAAATAATATATTTGCAAAAATCTTGGCCCAATAGTACAACACCAGAGGGCATGAGTGGGATCATGAGTGTCGCAGGCAGTTAAAGACAAACATAGAGTAAAGGTCAAGATGCATTACACAACATTTCCATCACTTGCCAGAATCTAATAGTCAATCTGAGAGTTCACACAAGGCTGAATGGTAGTAATGTGCAATTGCCCAGAATTAGGGCAATTGCCATAGGAGTTTGATGTTTGAACCACTGAGTACTAGAGATATCTGGTCATTTTTTTCAGATTTAATTTTTATGTGTTTGTAATTTGTGATGCTATGAGAGCTCTTGCGTGAGTAGAGTAACGCAACAAAAGTGTTTTCATTGCAGTTTTGAGAAATACACCGATTTCGATACTCCCAAACAACTAACTCATTGTAGTGCAAAAAGTTTTCATCGAAAAAAAATGTTTTTCCAAAATTTACATATTTCCATTCAGCAAGTTTTGTTTTTGTTAAAAACAAAACTTGTTTAATGGTTTTATTAACCATTAAACTTTTTCAGTTTAATGGTTAATAAATCTCTGGTGCTAGCAGAACATTCAAAAATAGGTCGCCATTAAACCCGGAATAATTGCTTATTAATAAAGATTAAAAACGACATTTTTGTTGCCGAGTTGCATATTTGCAGTCGTTGATATCTCTACTCTGTACAGTTCTGCAGACCGCAGCCCAAGCCAAGAATATTAATAGCTCATCATATTTTCAAAAAAGTGTTCTTCAAACCACCACTGCATTCTAGAAGATGTGACTGACAATACTCGTGGGGAGGTTAAGTAGTGGTTCCCTATCCTGCCTCAGTCGCTTGTGGAATAATCAAGTAGTATGAGTTTTTGTGCTACGAAGAATAGAAAATTTAAGAAATTATCTTAAATTCAGCCTGGAATTGCATCGTCGTCCTGTACTCTTACAGCTGTGTGCATCTCTGACAAACTGCTATCCTGAAAAACTTGTCACAGTAAAGAATTTGGCTCTAATGAGTTCCAATTTCTTTATTTCTTCAAAAGAGATCATCATGAAAGGGAAAAGCGTTTCATCTTTGACTCTGAAACAACATGTGAATGAATGGAGCTGTGCTAACTGTCATGGGGGTTTGGACCTTCTGATGAAATATCAAAAGTTTTTTGCTGCAGAGCCTTGTGGGCATGTAAAGACTGGACAAGGTGCCTGCTGCAGTTTGTTACAATGACTAAGATATATGACAGATCTGCACTGTTTTGAGTTCAGCCCTTTTTTTCCAATCACTTTGCAAGCCAGCCACATTTGAAGATTAGATTTTGAAAGGATTTTCCTTAAATTATATGTGGATGCATAATTACCAGAAGCTGCTTAGTAAATAAAAAAATATTCAACATGTTAAATTATTTGCCCATGTAATGTAAATTCATTTTGTTGTGTTTTCCAAATTAATTTGAACACAAGCAAGCTTGGTTGTTGTTCTGGTAGGTGTTTGCATTAGTTCTTTCTCAATTACTAAATGTTTTCTATTGCTTTGAAAAAAATGACTTTTCTTTCTTTCTTTGATCTTTATTCCTGGACTTCAAGTGTAAGACTGGTATCTGGTTTTGATCCATTTTCTATTTGCTTGGAGAGCACAGACATCTAAATGTGATCTCCAGACTGAGCAATAAATCTCAGAGCATGCCTTGTTTTGCCATATGAACAGAATAATGACACACACAACTTTGCGTGTGAACCTTAAGACTATACTAGAGGATTTGGGAGACTAATATTACTTTTCAGCGCTGTGTTATGTTTTGTTTCTGTGAACCAAATGAATAACTTAAACGATTGCCAGAAATTGTTTGTTTTGAAATTGAAATAATATTATCGTGTAATCTGTAAAACTGACAAGGAGTCGGTAAGAGATGTACGGTTAGGTTATTTGAGGGTTTGTTGTTTTTAGTATTGACCGTATCAGGACAGGTCCTAGCAGTGAAGTACTGACGAGGAAATGAGCTGGTTGCAAAACGAGTATAGGTAGCTTCTACTGACACGGTTTACCAGAAATGGGTTTTCGTTGAAGGTAGATTTTCCAGGTGAGCAGCATTGTGTGATCTGAACACACTTCACTATGTAAGAGCCATTGTTGTAACAGAAGACGCTCACCTCTGGAACACACCCGACGGTGGGACATTCCCATTATGCCTATATTTGATTATAAATATTTGAACAGATGAAGCTTTTGGAAAATGTTACCAAACCACAATTCTCTTCCTGATATCTTGGCAGATTTTTTTATTTTTTATTTTTTTTGGACTTTCTAATCATGTTAAGCAAGAAAACAATGCATACATCTATAGGTTTGCCTTCATTTGACTCAATTGTGTCAATTAAGCTATCGGGGGTTTCCAAATCCAAATGGTGAGATGGTGATCATTCTGAATCTAAACTTATGATTTTGAAGACACTTTCTTTCTCTTATTATTGTGGCATTTACCAAATAGAAATAATTCAGGTTATTCTAACCGACCTAAAACAAGAGAACCTTGGTCTGATGTAACTTTAGACACCGAGATGTTCTTTTATTTCGTTTATCTTAGATTTTACTTTCAACATATATTATTCAAAGCCTTATCAAAATTCTGTGCTAAACTGATACTTCAGAAATGTCTATGCTCTATATAAACATCTGTTTTATTCTATTTTCCCTCTGATGGTCTTCTTTGTGCTCTTCCTTTTTTGTACTCAACTTTGGCAATATGATCCCTACTCGTGCTGGCTTTGAGTGCTTAATGTGTCGTATTTCTAAAGATTTCCTAGGAAATTGCAAAAATGCAAACGAAAAATAGCCAGACTAAAAAAAACACACTTTTGCATAATTACTGAACTGGCATTTATGTAATGTCAGAGTACAAATTCACACCTGAAGTAGGTTTTCTAATGGAGATTTGGCGTAGAAGCTGGGATTTCTCTGTAAAGTGCTTTCACAGGATGCACTGTAGTTTGAGATGTACAGCTAAAAACACAATGACAAACAGAAAGCAACATTCTGCCTTATTTGTGTCTTAATTCAAAGAACATACAGTTTTGGACATGCATAAATGATGGAAGTAACAATGTTGCATGACATAAAATGGATAAGTAATTTGTGTGATGCAAGACTCTAGAGAGTTGTATTGCCTTATTTATCTGAGAAGTGCATTAAGAGCATGTCGTCTTCATATTTCATACTCATATTTCAGAGTTTTCTGTTTGCACTTATTTGAAAAATCTGGAACATGCTATTTATTTAAAGATGGTGGAATTTCTTAAAAAAATATGGCTGTAGAATATCCAGATCAGTAGAGGTAAGGTTAATCATCTCCCTTCAGAAATTCTTTTTAAATTGGAAATATATATCATGTAAATAATTCCGAATTTTCAAACAAACTTGTCTTATTACTATTATTTTTCCATATTAAGCATTGTGTTTATTTCATCGCATAGGAACATGCATATGAGTATTTACTGATGTGGAGTAAATATACATCTACCTTATAACTGTCATGTCGTATAGTAACTTCACAAAGGCTCATTTTAAAGTCCCTTAAAGTTGTTTAGCAAAAATCATCTCTTTACAAATGTCTGATTTTTGTAGCTAAATGCAAGCAGGGAAAGAAACATCTTCTTTTTCTCCATTCAGCATGAGCTGTCGGGATAGATAAATGGAATAATAAAACAATACATCAACAAGTCTGAGATTTGAGAAAACATTCTAGCATAATTAATCCTTTGCAGCTCTTAGTCTTGCAGTGTTGGGATACTCTTATTCTCACTTTTGTTGTGCTACAGTATGGTCTAGTTTGGCTATGAATAACTATATTTTAGTACTTAGAGTAATTATTAATAAAACTAGTAAATTAAATAAAAATGACCAAGTGAGGACACCACTAATATCAGAAAAATAATAGCCAAATAGTAAAGTCTATTATTTTCTGACTACCTGATAAGGCCTAGATTTTAAAACATTAGATAAAGGAAACAAAATTATCCAGCATGGGTATTCTTTGAACAGCAAGATGCTAATTTTGAACATGTATTACGGATGAAATTAAGCATGCATGTGTAATGAATACACACTAAAGCTTCAGAGTTTAAGGATACTACCTGGGACTATTGGCAAATGTTGCTTCTTAATTGGTATTTGTGACAAAGAGAAAAAATAGTCTGATTTTAAACATCTTGTATACTGTAAAAAAAAGGGTTAACATGGCACTGCATACATGGTGTCTGGATGTATAAAAATATGCTGATTTCATGCCCTGAAAGCCTCTGTGTCTGAATTTCTTCTTGGGATATTCTTTTTTTCATACTGCCCATCATGAAATATATTCTCACATAGACAATTCTGTCACTATCTGGGTGCCTAGCTATAATTATTTAGCCTTTTATGCTACAGTCCTGCATACAACTGTTGACAAATATTTAATATCAATTGCAAATGTTATGAGGTAGGAGGAAATTCTTTTTTTTTTTTTACTCTATTACTAAAGGTGAGTATAGTGCTTACGTGTACTTGTGAAGTCTCAAGGTCACTTAGGATGAACCAAAAATGAGTATCATTGTGAAAGCAGCATTTATTTAGTTTGAAATGCCTTATTGATGAGGAGACAAGAGGGAAATGGCCAGGCTAGTTAGGCATGACAGAAAGTCCATGTTATGTCAGATGACAGCTTTCCACAACTGTGAATGAACAGTATGTCAAAACTCTGAGCTAACAGGCTGCCAGAAAATGAACAGCTTACTGCGTCCTCCTTCAGTTGCCCAAAAGCAGAGATATTAAGCACAACAACAAAAAAGTTGGACTCATCTGGAGACCCTCCACTGGTCCTACTGAAATAATGATATTTTAACATTTTTAGCAGTTATATTTTAAAAAGCTATGAATAATGTAACTATAATATCAGTGTTAGTGTTTTTTTTAATGTAAAACATGTTTCCGTGGGTCAACTTTATAATTCACACATTCCATCTAATTATAGATGATCAATGGAAAATCCTTCCTAAATATGAAATGATTTAATTCAGCTTCTATCATTGTCTAATATATGATCAATTATGTAAGCAGCTGAAAAATACACCTATGATGTGGACAAGACTTAAGATGTTGAAATCTTCTGTAATGTTTTAATCAGTCAGTTTCTTTTTTGTATAGGACATTTCAGCAGCAAAGCAGCTCAAAGTGCTTTCTGTTGTGGATTTTATTTTAAATTAAATGTGTAAATTAAAAAAATGTAAGTACTTTATCATAAATGTAAAATTATTAATTTTAAGGAATGTGTCTACGTTAATTTATTATGAACTACGATTTATTTGTGCCTCACGGATTTACAAAAGTAGCTTTAAACATTTGTCACGTTTCAACGCATTCATTCTCGTAAAGTTTCAGTCGGCCTTTTCTCACAAGTCCAGAAATTGTCTGGAAAAGTCAACACTATAAAAGAGACGAGCTGCTCTCGCTGAGGCAGGTTTGAACAGGCCTGTTAAGGTTCTTTCTCTTTATTTATCTTTATTTCATGAAACTTTTTGTTCGAAATCTGCTAAAACACACACAAATACTTGTGCTTTATAAAAAAAAAAAATATTTTTAAAGGAAACCTGAAAATATAGCAAAGGTAATTTGCTTACTTATTGGAAATTTGCTGGATTGAAAAACATGACCTTATCATTGTGCTTTTTACAGGGAGCTGCCAAGGCCAGTCCTGTGTGATTTCATTATTTGCTGTATTTATTTGTGATCCTTGTTGCAGGGAAAATGGTCACACCGTGTCCTCATAGCCCCCTGGCCAATAGTTTAGTCTCTGAAAAATCCCCAATAACTCACCGCGGGAAACGAGCTGCTCCCTGGAAGCTGCCTTAAAGCAGGTTCTCTGTTTAAGAGGAGGAGGAGACTGTTGGTGGTTTTATAGCTCAGGATCAGAGCTTAAATCTCAGAGATCCATTGCAAGTTTTCCACCTATTAGCTCCCTTTCTTAACACCCAAATTAGGTTAGATTCAGCCAAGGAACAACTAATTGATTTCAGCTAAACCGATATTTACATTTTCTTTCGTGAAGATAATCCCAGATGATCTTCGTTGCTGATTTAGCTTCCCAAGGAATGTAAACCTTATAGGCTTTTGTTGAAAATCTCTGATTTAATGTGGGAAATTTCCAGACAAGTTTCACTGGCCTACAAAAACAGTCATTGGTAGCGAATACACTTAGAAACAAAACACGCTAACATTACATAATTTATTCCACCCTCATCCTTTTCCTGAATTCACACTGTGCATCATGCCAGCTATGCCAAGCTCCTTCTTTTGTATTTCACTTTCCCTCTGTGCCTACAGGAACTGCTCAGCTGACGCACAGGATGTGGGGGGAGCCTTCCTCACCTGCATCAGTGTGTTTGTAATTCTAAGGTGGTTTTAAAAGTTTCTGAACTACAGTAGACATGGAGAGTTTAACTAGTTAGGTACAGTTTCTTCCAAAATTATCTACAATGAATGATTTTGAGAAATTGTCTTGAAAGCTGCAGAGGGCTTCATGCTTTACAAAAAAGACAAACAATGTGCAGCATTTCTTCACGTTTGTTTACACAAAGAAATGTAAACAAAATGAAAAGTGCAATATAATTATATAAAACTATATGTAATCAAAGCATCTTGTCCTGACATTTAGTCAGATAAATCTGTATAGTTTTGTCCAAGCTCTTAAATATGGCTGACTTCAATTTACATCCACTTTCATTCATAAAACACAATCTGTTAGACTAATAAAAATATGAATTTAATGAGGAAGTGGTTAAAGGAACTAGGCTACTAATGATGCAGGCATTTTTTGAATAGAACCTACAAAATGCAAAAGATTTATTAAAAAGAAACCATCAATGATGAAAAAAGAGACTTAACTGGAAAAAAAAAGTTTTGTATGACAAAATTAGATTCAAATGAATATCAATGGAAGCTTTGTGCTTCACTTTTAAAACATATTTTACTCTAAAACCCTGCTTATGTGAATTCAAATGTTTTTTTTTTGTTTTGTTTTTTTCCAAGAAATATTTGCTGAAGGTAATGGCTTTTAGATTTTTGCCGTTGATCACTGATACTACTCTTGGTATTCACAAAGAAAAATAAAATACAAATAGACATGAAGCTATCAATTTAGCAAAAAAAAAGAAAAAAAATGCTTTTTATAATACATTTAGGAAATGGCTCTGGCCTGAATGTTGTGTAAACCACTAATCTTACCTTGTAGAATAATGGCAGTGATAAATTTGCGCCCCAAAATATTCCTGCTGTGGGACTGAAATGATTACACAATACATCTTGTAGTATTTTCTGCACAGCTGCACATTCAGATAATTAAAATGGAAAAAAAAGAGAGACTTTGTCCACAATGAGTAAATGCATTCTGACAACACTTAACTGAAGTGCTGCAATGCAAAAGTTCACATCCCACGGACTGCTCAGCTCCACCTACATAAGTTGTCAGGATCTGTGTGTACTTATGTGTCTTTAGAACAAGACAGTCCTTTCCCCCATCTTCACATTATTGCTACATAGCCTTAAAGTAAATAATAATAAAAAAAACTTAATTATGTGGTATAGGCCTGGTAAAAAACAGTGCCTGGTTTTCTGCTTTTCTTTCTACAGATCTAGATCCTAGAAAGTAAAACAAAACTCCACAAGAGAAAAGAAAAAACACACAATAAGTGTGTGTCTATTTTGAATACAAATGCTTTGCCTAACAATTCATATCTGTCCTAATCAGTCTGTCCTAATCTACAACATATTTTACAGGATCTTTAACAACATAACGTAGAGCGTAATTGTGAACGGGAAAAATATAAAACAGAATTGTTTTTTTGTTCTTGTTTTAGAGCTAAAGTCTAAATAGGTATGTCATCCTCCTTTTGTCTAATAAATCAAAAATCCACATTGTTTGTACAAAGGGAAAAGAATGTCTCTACAATCTACAGATGGCAGAGACATTTCTGTAAATGTCCCTACATCCACACAGACTGGAATTTTGAACAGTTCAAGCTCAGTTAGACTTTTGGACATCACATATTGCATTAAGCATTAAACGTTTATAAATGTTTCAGATGACAAAATCCAAGTTTCAAATTTTGGATCTTTGTGAGATCTTTGAGAGAGTTTGAAACGACTCCGCCCATAACTTGCTGGCTGCCATCAAGCATAATGGCAGCTTCAGAGTCTCATTTCTCTTGGTTTCTGTCGATGTCGAACATTTGATTTTCAATTTAAAGCATCTTTACAAGATTTACTGCAGCAGAACTGGATAGTAATATAACCTGAATAGAAGCTGATTAATGAGAAATCTTTTGGACTTTTACCAATAAAACACTGGAAATGAAAACTAATTTCTTTCATAAGCCATCGTTAAGTGGCTGAAAGCTCATCAACACTGCAACATATTGCAGCATATTGTACCTTTCAAAGAAAAATGCTACCGATCAGATGAACAAGAGTGGAAGAAATGAATGCAGGCTATTGTGGCACTTGTGGCCACCATTAATGCTCCTTCATTTGTATTCAAGTTCATTTATAAAACATATGTAAGTTATTCTTACAGTTTAACATTACTGGAATAAATATGTTACACAAGATCACGTGTTAACATTGTCAGACCTTCACATGTTGATCATGATTATTATTTCAGATTTCTTTTTTTTTTTCAAAGAAGGTGGGACTTGCATTACTTGCAACACATTTAGAAGATCTGTCAAGATACAACAAAAGGTTTTTCTTAAAGTAGCATAAGTTATATGTTAATGTGCAGACTTGAAATATATCCTTGTGACGTGTCAGACTGCCAGATGTTGGCTGAAAATGTGTATTAGGCTAATTAGATCAGTAACAAATACATCTTTAAGAAGAAATGTCTAAAGCTTTGTGTCAGTACCCACAGCTACTTATTTGGCATGTTCAGAAAACCAAGAAGTAGTTATTTTTATTTTTATTGTTGTTTTGAAACAAAGATGACATTAGTTTGTGCTGTTGACTATTTGACATGAGGTAATTAATTCTGATTTGATTTAAAATGAAGGGCAAAATAAAGTTGCCTCGTTTGTATGACTGTATCCCGGTGAGTCATCATAAGTCCCTTTGATTAGAAATATAGTTCTTCTATATTTAGTTTGAGGAGTTTGCCAGAGGTGTTTTCATACTGTTTACATAGTCAAATATTAACTGCTCTGCAGTGACTAAGAAATTGTATTTTTCTTTAAGTGCCACCTACTGCTGAGCTGGCAGATAAACAGAAGGAAGACCATAAACCATGACCTTGTCATAAACTGTAATGAGTGCATAAAAAGTTTCATTTACATATAAGTAACTAAGCAGTAAAAGCAAGTCATCAACTTGTGTCAAGTCACTTGTGTTTACGTACTCAAATAGCACATATTTTCCCAAGAGTTATTCAATTCTCAAGCGCTTTGACTTTTGATTTTCTTAATAAAATCTTTTCATTTAAAAATCTGTTGGATCTACACTAGTAGGACCGTATTTTAATTTCTAAGAGAACACTTGACCCACTCCTGAAAAACTTCAATGAAACAATCAGCATCAGTATTGGCCAATATCAGTCATTATTTAACATATTGGTTTTGGTTTGATAAGTAAGACTGGACTGAAGTAAACAACTGATATCTTTTTCCATCTTGTTGCCATTTGCTTATGTTGTTCAGGAGGGGAAAAGAGGCTGGGCATGTGGTATTTTGTTCAGTCATGGGACAGTGATGGTGATCCAGACAGCATGTAAAGTGGAGGGATTTGTATATTTATATATATGTATGTGTGTGTGTGTATGTATGTATGTATGTTATTGGTAAATCATATAGTTTGTGTCCTTGTGACCTTTGAAGTCTTTGGCACTTTTGTCACACACAGAAACACATATGCCAGCTATGTGCATGGTAGACGCTACTACCTATTTGTTGCAACCGGTATGGTATGAAACATTTTCTGCTTTGTTCAGAAAGCATCTTGTAGACATCAGCTGCAATGCGGTCCGCACTCTGTTCTGTCTACGGACGGATAAAAACCACCCGATTGGCACCATCTTGGGACAGGGAGGACGTCACATAAATGAAAGGTTGTCCATTTAAATGTACCTATTTGTCCCCTAAAAAACTATGGAAACTCGGGCATTTTCACCAATCAACTAAAGTCCCCCAGATGCCTTGGACAGAACGTGAGAAGTGGGATATGTCTGGGGAAAGGAGGATGTTTGCCACCTTAATCTACATATGCCTACCTTGCAAGGATCACATTTTTGTTTGAATTATAGACATTTTGTCAAACACAGCTTCAAGCAAAGACATGGTCTTGCCGTTTCTTTCTAGAAGCATATGAAAAATATGAAAGTTGACCATAGTTTGACTTTCGAAAAGTATTTTACCAACAGACTGATTTTCAAAAAACTGACAACTTATTTGCGGTGCTCAGCAACTGCATTTATAAATCTTCAAATTATGAAGCATTACAGCTATAACTGTATTTTACTGGGATTTAATATAATACAGCAAGCCAGAGTAGATGCTTTAAGTTTCAGATTTTTACTTGTAAAAGTGTTCTAGGACGATGGTAGATTTTTCATTCTATTTGTATTTCCCCCCAAATATGTCTAACAAAAATATGTTTTCTGCAACAGCCGTAATTACAGATATCAATGCTCAGTTAAAATGGATGAAGACGCGAGTCAGTAAAGAAAAAGAAAAAAATCAAATTTCTTATCATTTTAAGTAAGGATATAAAACAAGTGTTACTTGTTCATGAGTCAAATACGCCTTTGAATAATTACATAATTGCCTGTGACCCTAAAATCTTAAATTGTCACTGTGCACAAACTACAGTTTTGCAGCAATGTGGAGAATGGAAGGCATAATGCTAACAAATACCATAGTGATAAACAAATATTCATTTAAGAACTGTATTTAAAGCAAATATATTTGACAATGGTATAAAAGATTTTATACTTTAATTTCTCAAATAAAGCCAACAGGATTCATTATGTACCATATGTTTACTCTTTGCTCACTTTTGTAAAACAACTCAATCTACCATACTTAAAACTGAACAATACTAATCTAAAAACACGTACTGTGGGCCTCCTACCAAGTTCCAATGCCCTTTAGGGTTAAAATACAATTGTTAGTCAGTTAAATTTAAATGGGATTTCTTTGCAGTTAAAGTAAAGCAGGAAAAAGCAACATTTTTCTACAATCTGTTGCTGAATAGAATATGTATTACCCAATTCCCCTACCTTCTTCATTGTGCAACATAAATCAGTTTTGTAAAACATATGGTGCATTATTAGTTTGTTTGCATTCAGGTGATAATGCAGCCCTTATTATGTCTACATGAACAAATGTACCTAATATATTATCCTGACATTTTTCTCTTAAGACATTAAGAGAAAATGTATTAGGAGCCCTGGGTTAGGATACAATCCGTTAAGAGAAGACCAATAAATAGAAAAAAAACTGTCAGGAGTGAATTTTAAGTATCATGATAACAAAAAGCTACAGAAATACATAATTTAATATTTTAAAATATAGTAGCTATATAAAATATAGTTCAAACTTGCACCTTAGGAACCATTTCTCCAATTATGGCACTGAATGGTTAAATGGTTAGTACTTGCTAATACCAATGAAATCTTTACAAAATTTTACTCTCTAGGCATTTGACATATTGTCTGCAGGTTTAGACAACACCACCAGATCTCTGTGAAGATATTTGTTGTATTTGTACTTTTAGTTTAGCTTAAAAATGAAAAAAAAAGAAGTTAAAAATCAAAAATGTATTCCATAAACAAAGGTGAGTAAATACAGAAGTTAGTGTAATTCAATAATAATTATAAAAAATTGTGATTACAAATGGAAATTAGATTGATTAAATCGATGGTACTTTTCCTTTTACCTTGTTTTGCTGTCCTGTATTGTCCCCTATAGGCAAAACTCCATAACACATCAAAATTGACCACTCAGTGAGGGCAAAGAGTGAAAGGATTATATACCTTTCAAAACTACTTTCAAGTCAAATTATTGGAATTTTTTTGTAGAATTTATTTTAAAACTGAGGTTATTATAGAAGACATGAATTCCAAAATTTTATTTTTTTAACAAATCATTTTATACCTTTAGGAAAGATTTTTTTTCAGACAATCTGCAGTTATAGCCTTTTTTTAACTTTTATTCGGTTATAGTAAACATTATTTATTAATGGTCTTAGTCACGGAAGCTACGGTGCTATGAAAAAAGCATTTGATCTCTTCTTGTGCTCTAGGTAATATTTTTTTTAACGTTTTGTTTATTATTACATTTTTGTTAAAACACAGCAATCAGGAACAAACTGGCTTTGTGAAAAAGCAATCGTTCCAAATAGACCTAATAACCCTTGGCGTCAACAACTGCCATCAAACATTCATGATAACTGGCAACGTTTGCTGTACTGCATTGGCAAAATGTTTGGTCCATGTTTCTTTGTAGGACAGTTTTAATTCTGCACTACTGTAAGCTTTTCAAGCATGAACAGATTTTTTTAAGGTCATGCCACAGCATCTGAAATGGATTTAAACCATTCAGAAGAGGACTGACTTGTGTGCTTTCAATTATTTTCTGGCTGCATAACCCAAGGGCACGTAAATCTCTTAATAAACTGATGGCGAGAGATTCTCCACGTGATTTTCCCATAGTGCGCAGGATTCACTGTTCCCTCAATAATGGCCCCGAAGCAAAATAACTGCTCAAGACAATCAGGTTACATCTAACATGTCTGACTTTCATCATGTCGTTTTTTTTTTTTCATGACTAGATTGTCAAAGAAAAAAAAAAATCTTCGATTCACTAATTTTGAGGGACAGGTTGAGGTAAATTCTGACCATGCCCAAAGGAACTAATAACCTTTTTGCCTGATCTTTAATTACTAAGCTGTTTTCTGAGTCAATAATCTAATAGTAAAAATGTTACCTCACTTTTAATATGTTATTATGATAGCAAACTTCAGAGTGCTTTAAATGCAACATTAGTTATTTTGTAATCTACAACCAAGTAGTTTACTTGACAAATTAATTTAGCACTTAGTAATTTTCTTTTCCATCTTTGTTTTTTGTTTTTTTCTGTCGTCTAGCAGGTATGTCATATGCAAATACAATTAACATTTTGCATCAGTAGATCATAAGAACCACAAACCATATTTTCTTCAGCTAAATTTAACCTTCCTTGACTGCTTTCTCTTCAGTAATGTAGTCTTGCTGTGTTTTGTAAGTATTACACCATCCCCTTCCTGAACAAACTCAACTATTACATGACATTGCAACTGTGTTGAACATATTCCTTCCCATAATGACTGATGTTGCTAACCAGCAAGTTCCTCTTTAAACTGTTTGTCTGCTCTTTCAGATTTTTAAAATGAAGAAGTACATAGGAAACTGGTTTTGTATACCTGACCTAAACGACTGAGCAATCGTTATTTCCTTCTTGTGCTTGTCTTAAATATATGTAGGCAATTAAAGTGGTCTGAAATTTTCTTTTTATTCAGCTTTCTGTTTTTTTACAGGTGGACTGAGATCTGTTTTACGGGCATGAGCCTAGTTGCCAATGAAAAATAACCGCTCTTGTTTGTGACCATCGCGTATTAAACGCTTTTTTCTAGGTCTGCTGTTTTTTAGGACACAAGATTAATTAGTTTGCCAATTTTCCTCTCCAGCCTTTTGGGAAAATGCTACACAAATGGGATCTTTTCTTTTCCTCTGTTTTACTGTAAAACTGTTGTTGATATAAACTGTCTGAAACCAGTTCATGTTGTAACCTTTTTGGATATATTTCTAAGCACCCTAATTGTCATGGATGCAGTACACCCATGGCACCTATTGCTGCTTACAGAATTTCCAAGTGAACCATAAAACATGTGGAGGCAGTAAAAGCCCAAATAGACATTTATGGCTAATGCCAGCAAACCCCCCGCCCCCCTAAAAAAAACAAAAACAAACAAAAACAATAACAGAAAAATAACTTACAAATAACACAGACCAGATATTAAAACTAGATCTGCAAAAGATTCAGTGTCTTCCTGTCAATCAAAAACACCAGATGTTCCCATACGTTTCCTCACTAAACAGAAACTGTATTTCTTGTCCAGTATTTATTGTAATTCAAATTAATGCCAAGTGATGCAAATCTAATCACACCATGGAGTCGCAATAAAAATTTGTTTTGAATTGAATTTTAAAGGAGGTGAGTTGACATGTGGGCATATTGACCTGTAAGGCATCGCTAAAAATATTTTCTTTGCCATTACCAGGTGTTTAATGGTTGACCCCAATGCAGGTCAGCCTAAAAGCAGCCTTCACACTGTTGGCTATCTTGGCGCGTATTCCCTGGTGTTTTGAAAAACACGTGTTCAAAGGTATAAACAATTAAGAAAATTAAGAGAAATGTGTGGCGCATCAACTGTTATGTCATAAGCTTTTGAAGGACTCATGTTCTGAATAATGCATAAGGATTGAGATCAAGATTGTGAAGTTCCTATTAACACATCTCAACATCTGGTTTTAATTTATTTTTTATTTTGTTGTTTTAGCAGTCAGTTGACAATCTGTAAATAAAATGTTTGTATTTATGTCCCAAAGTAGTCAGATAATTATAAACCAAAGTATATGGAAAGTATAATAGACCTTTCAGTTTTATTTTGTTTGAGCTGGCATCTAGTTCTTTACTCTAACTAGATTTTGTCATAGACAAATTGAGTTGTTTTTTTTTTCAAACTTCAGCTTTAAAAATAAAATAAATGCTGAATAAAAGGTGGCCTGTTAGCACCACATTTATAATTACAATCCTTTCAACACTATATGTGTTTGGTTTTGTTAAAACATGTTTGCTACGAAAATCATCCACAGAAAACCATATAAAATTCAAAAAGTTCATATCTCCGAAGGGAATATTGCAACTTTTTTCTACCCATAATTATGAAAGTCTGCTAGAGTGTTTATGCTCCAAAAGACCGTGATTTCAGTGAGGTTCGTCCATTCCTGTCAAAGTAATTGACATGTTAAGGTTGAAGGGTGTTGGAGCAAAAACAGGCCCTCTGAGTATCGCTTATTTTATCTGATTGAAAAGTAGAAACTCTACCCAAAGGAGTTTATCAGTCTGTCACAGCGCACAACTTTTAATAGGCAATCAATTTTCTACATAACAAAATTTGCTTGTGATAAACTTATGCTAACTGCGCATTTGTGTTAATTTATAAACGTGTACATTGTAAAAATAAGTTTGATTATGACCTAATGTTTAAAAGCTGCAACTATTCCACATTTTCTAAATGAGTTGCTTTTTGAGATGCAAATAAAAAACGTTAGTGTTTAGCAGTAATAATTTCAGAGCGCCATAAATGGGCACAGTAAAAGGAGCAGTATGGAAATCCTCTGCTGGTGAATCCATCTACTGCATATTTAATGCTTCTGCATTCCTCCACTTTTGCAGTGTTCAGTGTCTGTCTCTGTGACTACAAAGTCACAGTGCCCTTTCTAGCATACACAGTAAAACTTTGGCTAAAGTGCAATGGAGAAAAGGTTTTTTTGTTAAGTGTGAAAAAAAATGGTCTTCATTGTACAGTTTTCCTTACCTCTAAAAACACTTTATTTGCTCTAGTGGGCTCCAGTACACAAGCTAAAAAAGTGTAGTTTAATGCAGCACAGTGGGGGGAAGAAAACAAAACCAGAAGCACCTGATAATTATTCAGGGGTGGAGAGCTATTATGCAAAATCAACTTTCTTGAGCTTCATCTCATGTTATGACATTCCCTTGTCCCGGAGCGTTTTTGTGCGCCGTTTAGGCTGTGCGCCAACATGGATTCAGCATCTTGGGAGACCAGAAAGAATCCATGTTGAAACTGGGTTCCAGAGAGGAAAAATGTCAAACATTCAGAACCAAAATTTTCTAGCTGCATCTTATGTTACGATGTCATTCCCTAATTAAAAATATACCAAGTGTGTTGTTTTTGATTAATTCATGCATGTCTACAAGGTAACTATTTTTCCTTGAACAATAATGAAAAGGAAAATAATTTGTGAAAGAAATTACTTTCTTTCATGAAAGAAAATAATTTCAGTTATGTCCAAAAGCACACCTATGAAGGGACCACACAGAATCTTTAGCCCTTTTTTGCAAAAGAAACACAATCCCCACTGGGAAACATGATTGCAGAATTATGCTGTGCTGCAGGAATAATTATAGACTCCAAAATATTTACTATGCAGGTGGAGCTTCACCTTCCAACCGGATTGCATATTTGCAATCTGGTTGTTGTAAACATACAACCAGATTTATACTAAAATAGTTTAGATCCAACTCATTTCAACTCATCTAGTTGAAAGTGTATTGCCCTTAATTCTTTGCTTTTTTGGAAGTAAGTAAAGTTCATTTATATAGCACCTTTCACAGACATAAAAATCACAAAGTGCTTTACAAAACAGGGAAACACAACGATAATAAAATAATCTAAAATCAATTATCAAAATTAACCAAAAGCCAGTGTGAAGAGAGAAGTCTTGAGACTTTTTTTTTTTTTAAATGTGTCAGTTTGCAAAGAATTATGGGCAAATGTTTTGGGTTTATAAAAAGCTGTAGTTATAGTTAAAAGTGTAACAAATAAGTGATCAAAATTCATCAGTACAGTAGTTGTTTGGGCTATCACCTAAAATCAAAATAAAATTTGTTCTGAAAATATTCAAGTAGTATGAATATTTCACCACAATATACATAAAAATAATTTAAAAGATACCTACTTGGTTTAGGAGCTTCTTATTTTCCATGTGGGGGGATCATGATTATTGTAAATGTGGGCTACTTGTACTGAGAATACCCTCTTACCAATAAGTAAAAACTTGAGAATGGAAAGAAAAAGTAGTCCATCTCCGCTTAACAGTGATCATATTGAAAAGTGAAAAGCCTTCCTTATTACATTGAGAATTCAACTCATGTTAATTTTTTTATACTTTATGAAAGAACTGTGATCTGAAACATGTTTAAAAAAATTTAGGCTATTCTCTTGTTCCTCCATAAAAGTATATTATTGCCGAAGAGAGCGGAGTGTGTTTGGCTAAGGTCACTCTGAAAGTGGACCATGATTGGTGAGTGATTATTTGCAGTCAGTCATCGTTGTGACATGAAAATCCATAGGGAAGAAGAGTTGCTTCTCGCTGGCTGATGTGGACCACCAATCGATGGCCAAGGAAATTGGTCGCTGGTGCAGAGGGTGAAGAGCGGGGGCGGGGTGGAGGTGTTTGGTAAGCGAATTTTCTAAGGATTATTTATGATTATACGTTTATTTGTGCTGACACAAGAGCAGTTAGATCTTGTATTCAGGTTTTTTGTACGCACCAAGTATTTCTATTTTTTTTTTTTTTTTTTTTTATTCGCCAAATAGGAGTCTCATAAAAATATTTTCTGTCAAATGTCCGCTCTGATTGCACGGAAGAGTTCAAATGTAAGCCTTTACTAATCTACATTTCTGTCTTGTTTTAGCTTATGTCTGCCAGCTAAAATGTGGGGTGCGCTATATTCTTTTTTTTTTTTTTTTTCTTTTCTCAAATATAACTTCCTTTGCTCTCTTTTACACCTTGCTCTCTCACTTTTGCTGGCTTCACTGGTCTAATTTCCTTTTCTCATTTGATCTCTCCTTTACTTTTTTTTTTCTCTCCTTTCTCAGCACCACAGAGAGTTGGAGATGAGCTTATCACTTTCTGCTTCACAGGTCCAAGCTGTCATGCTGGCTCTGTCTAAGCTTTTCTGCGTGTGCATGTGTGTGTATGTTTGTGCGTATGCATGTTGATATGTACGCGAGTATATATAGGTGTTTGTGTGTGTATATATATATATATATATATATATATATATATATATATATATATATATATATATATATATATATGTGTGTATGTATATATATATATATATATATATATATATATATATATATATATATATATATATATATGTGCTGTATATGAGTATATACAGTATGTACGCGTGTTTATGTAAAACTAAGCCTTTCAGCTTAGAATATGGTACATTCTTTTGTTCCACTAAAAAATTTCACACAAACATCTAAATGTTTGATAGCTTTACTGGTGTGAAATGTTGGCGACCTACCAGAGTGCTCTCCACCTCCTGCTCAATTTGCACTTGGCTGTACTCCAGCCTTCT
This sequence comes from Poecilia mexicana, assembly GCF_051168715.1. Taxonomy (NCBI): domain Eukaryota; kingdom Metazoa; phylum Chordata; class Actinopteri; order Cyprinodontiformes; family Poeciliidae; genus Poecilia; species Poecilia mexicana. Next base: position 10,397,370 of record NW_028263370.1, on the reverse strand, counting down.
GCGACCCTGAAAAGGATAGGCAGTTTAGATAATGCATGGATTTGTTCGTGGATGTAACCTAACTGTTTAGTGCAAATCACAGCTTAAACTGGAAACAAAAACAGTAACACATATGTTATTGTATAACTGACTTAAAAGTGCAATTTGTCCAGCTTGAAGAACAGTATTGGAAATTTAATTCTTTAATCAATTAGGACTCGTGATAATTAATCTATTCCATATTAAAAGTTCTAAATAAATTCATAAAACTTGCCTGCCAAATATGCTGGCCTCTGCTTTGGCTAGTATATACAATTACATCATCCACTGAATCTGACTGTCCTGGTTTTAATAACTGCACAATATTTTTTTCTTATGCTGTAAATTCACTCTTAATGTGCAATCTGTTGTTTTTACTTGGTATGTATTTTCATCTTTGTGTGAATGTACATGCTTCAAATTGCTTGGTAGTTTGTTCCTGGCACAACAAAATATCCCCACTGAGGGACAGTAAAACAATAAAAAAGTTTATCTTAAAGTTTATGACAAAATGTTAAGTTCCTGGGATATTACTACTTTAGCTAGGCACATTACATTTAATGGATAATGCATTCAGATTTGCCCGGACAAATAATTATAGGTGTATTTATGTAATATTTTTTTCTGGTTTCTGGAATCAGGTTGTAGATGGTATAATCTTCTTATACCATGTCTTTAAAACTAGTGGTGATATTACATTAAGAATAGAGTAAAAGGAAAATGTGTAAGTTTTTTTTAACATCTTAGACATTAATATTGTCTCATTATTAAAGATGCCATTTTCCTTTCTGTCTTGAATACGCAATACATGCACCACTCGTGCATGATTAATCTGGCGATAAGAGGCTTGTTCACTTCACAGCTTCTACGAGGTTGGTATTGCATGCTAAAAGAAGTTACAGGAAAGTGTAAGAGTTCATTCTTGGGGCCCAATGTCAACAACTAGAGTAGCACAGACATCCTGCTACTTCACATTTAAGTAGGTTTTATCACCTGAAGCATCAACTCAGTAAGTGTCTGCAGCTGTTCATCATTTCAGAGAAAGTGTTTGAGAGGCTTAACCTGCTTTCTCTACTTGACCTGCCTTACATCTAACGTGTGGGAGCTCTTCATTTGCATTTCAAAGCCAGTGTACTGATCAAAGGTCGTTCTTGTCCGAGACAAATGACACAATCAAGTCAAAGTCTGATGTCTGACAGTCCAGATCACTATTAAAAAGCTTACTATCCATCCGTCCGTCCATCCATTTTCTGTACACCCTTGTCCCTAGCGGGGTCAGGAGGGGTGCTGGTGCCTATCTCCAGCGAACGTTTCGGGCGTTCTGGTGACCCCAGACAGGTCGCCAGTCTGTTGCAAAAAGCTTATTTTTGTAAAAAAAAACAAACAACAACAAAAAAAAAAAATGCCAGAATTTCTTCAGCATTTGATTTATTTTATAAGTTGAAAGCATTGTGACACAAAATACAAATGTCTTGCTACCTACTAGTGCATTATTAGCACTAGTTAGCAACTCAACACTTTTACAACTAACAAATGTAACACGTTCAACTTTCATTAGACGATAAAGAGTTCTCTATATTCCAGATATGGGTAAACTGTAATTTCCAACATCTTTGGCAATTAATTGAAGATCAATTTCACTAGCAACAGACAGGCCTGATTACACCCACACAGAGGAATAACTACACAGCAACAATTAAATAAAACCTATCTATCATGAAGTAGACTAAACAAAAGGGGATTATTATGTTAGACTACACCTTAAGCTTTTTCTATTTGTTAACTGTTGAGTGAAAGAATAGAAACAACCATCATAAATTGGACTAAACCAACAGGTTCAGCTTATGAGTAAACTAGAGTGCTATTGAGTATTGGCCATTTGCTGACTGGATCTGGAGAACTAGACTATTATGACTTTGTTTGAATTCGGGTCATCCTGGTCTCATAATGAAATTAAGAGATGAAGAGGTTTTCCACGCACAAAAAAACTTATTAAAACCAGAAGAAAATCTGGAGCTTCTAACAACTTAATGCAATAATATTATATAAGTAACTACTAAAAACTTGTAAAAATGTATTTCCTTTAACATATGTTGCTTGACAATAGAAGTGTAGCGTTTGTATTTATTGAATTGGTTTCGTATCGCGAGAACCAAAAGAAGCAACCAACATTTTCAGTGCAAGTTATTCTGTGTACAGTATTAGAAATGTAGCTGTGGACTGACATTTCCTGTTCTGTCAGCTTTAGTGTCAGTTTATCACTCTGATGTCCTGCATTCAAACAAACATCAGCAAAAGGAGCAGGTTGGCATCTGATGGCATGAGTTGGTGGCGCTCTTTGAAAGTGTTATAGATTAGTGAAGTGGTTGGAACCGCCGGTTCCATAAATATTTCTGTGAGCTGTAAATTTTTCTTCTGTCAGCTGTAGCCTCCACATTGCATAAATCCCCTGGGTTTATGTGATAATTCCACTGGGTGTTGCAACAGTGTGCCATGATTTAATATTTTAAGAAACACAAAGTTAATTGAAAAGCAGATTTCCACACTTTTGCAAACTGATAACTCTCCGCCTACTCGTGAGTGGGTATCTTTTTACCAACAGTGCCCCTTGGGGCTTATTGAACTTTATAGTAAGATTTTTCTGAAAAGCCTTGTTCTTTTGACTGGAATGGAAGATGGAAATGCCGGCCAAATTTGGCTTGAAGTTCTTTGTGCTCCATGTTGGCCGTTTTTCATATTTATCTGGAGTAATTCAATTTTCTTTAGCCTCTTGAAAGATAATAGGCTTATAAATTAATAGAAGTTCTACTCTAAAAAAACAACTGGGAAACCCCTTATGTCTTGCCTCTACCCATGTACATTCTGCTCTTTTGCTTGATGTCGACATTATTTTCCTCTATACATTAAAGTCTGTTTGATATTAAATAAAGCCTATAATGACCTTAAATCTTGTTTCATAGATTTAAAAACATATGATTACATTGCTTTCGTTTAAGACTGTTCATCAAACTATTGCTAGTATTTAATTTGGTCAACACACAAAATGTGTCTTATGGGTATAATATATCCCACCTTGTTTTTTAACAGCATTACGTCCGTAAAACTAAGGGTGGTTCTCCTTTGGTTTTCACACCATAACTATGTTTTTTATTGTTGTTGAAAATATATTCAGTTTAATTTGTCTTCCTTGTAAGCAAGAGAAATGTAGCAGCAGCCTTCATTTGGCAAGCTGGCAAGTGCAGGAACAACAGGACAAAGGTCAGTACTGTGGGCTTCACACAGCAGGAGACGTATTGTCTTGTTGGTTCTTTGACTATCATCTTATTAGAAAGACTTAAATACCACAGTTTTTTTTTTTTTAAACCTCCAATACCCTTGAAACCTAAAGCTAATACCAACCTTTACAAGTTACTCCTCTTCACTTCTTGGAGTCCTGAAAGAGGTTGGAGGATAACCTGTAAAACTGACTTTTGAGCTTAGTATTCATGTTATAATGTTATTCCCTCATCAAAAACATACCTGGAGTGTCGGAAAAAAATTAGCAAGTGCTTCTTATAGAGACAGACGGTTATTTCAAAGCATCAAATTGTGAAGTCAAATTTCTGATGAGATATGTTTGACATATTCAGCATTTCTATCACATCTGAAGGTAACAGTTAGCTTATAATACGGTACACAAATCTGACTCTTTCAGACTCCAGCTCTCGTGAGTTATTTCCGAGTAATTTCTTTTTCCGCTCTTCTTTGAAAATTGTGATCCATTTGAGATTTATTGCATTTGTAATCAGCTTTGTCAGTTTCCTCATCTGCTTGTCTCTAACAAGACAAGACATTAAACTTGGAGTTAAGAAAAACAAGTTGAGAGGTGTAAAATTAATCTTTAGTCATATCTGATTTGCCCTGCATTTCTAAATATATGAATAAGAATACTAAAATTTCAAGGTTGGTTGGTCGATCTAAAGCTCATTTGATAACTTTCAATCTAATTCATTTTAGTTGGCTGGATTGTTTATAGTGCTAGGGCTGTAAAGAGATGTTGCAGTCTGAGATCTAGCAATTATTATGATTCCCTGAAGTGAATGTGTACGGTAAACTTGACACCCTTTATATGTTTAAGGGTCTTATTTTGACATGTAAAAAGGAAGTGGTTCTTAAGGTTTTGCCCTCTTGTACTGATGGAGTCTGTTTATGAAGATGTTGGGCGGGCTGAGAGCACTCGGTTACCTAACCACTGAAGAAGCTTCCATCACTTTTAAATTGTTAGTGGGGCACAAGTGTGAGGGGCTGACATAAATTGCAAAGTTTGTCAGAATATATAAATTGTATGGGTTATCTGTAAAATAAATTGACTGGCATATCAATGAAGTTAATTGTACAGTATCACACTTATTTAAACAGTGATGACATCATTATATAAGCATCAAGACTAAGCATCTACACACACCACATTTGTAAATCCACATATTTTGAAAATCTCAAAAGACAGAGTTTACATTTCTATCCAGAAGAATACACATTGTAATAAATGTGCTACTCTGCCATAACAATGCTGTTTTGTCAACAGCATTGTTGACAAACAATGCTGTTGTCCTTTTCTTGTTATGGACAAGAAAAGGAAGATGCATTTATTGTCTTCCTATTAATAAACATTAAAAGGAACTATTATAATTCCCTGATGTGAAGGTGTACTGTAAACTTGACACAATTTAATGTGTTTTTAGGTAAAGACAGATTCACTAATGCGTGGCCAGTAATCATCCTGACAACAGACTACAGTACAACTTATGTACTGTATGTGCTTTGTTGTTTTCACAAAATAAAAGGCAAGCATCAATTTCCAATAATAATATTAAACTTTAGGATTTCCCTGAGACGATGTTTATAACTACTAGCACTGGGGTACTTAATTGGCTCATAATTTAACAGACTGCTCCCTTCACAACAGGGTTCATCTAAAATGTCTCTGTTGACTCTGTTGGTACCTTCAGCAGAAATGCACAGCCAAATCACACCAATAAAAGCTTTGTTTCACTCACCAAAGCTGGGGTATCACAGCATGGTGATTCTTCCTCTGGGCAAACTTGTCATTAATATCCTGCAGGTGCTGAATCAGCTAAAGTCAAGGTTTTGATCCTCTCCCAGATGAAAAAGCTCCCTTCTCACATCCCGTCATATCAGAATATCCCCAGATTACGAGAGCCTGTCGACTCATTGTAGCCAGAAAGTCCTATTTTTCGCTCTTTTTTTTTTTTTAATTTTTAATTAATTAATTTATTTTCATTTACAGATTTTGCAGACTACGATGCAGATCAGCACTCACCTTTTTCTGCATGTTAAGTTGCTCAGCATTAGTCCAAGTTCGTCCAAACATGAACTCTGTGAACTCCATTCAAACATATATAGACCAACCAAGCCCCATTTAGAGTATTCAACACAGAACAGAGATACTTTAAAACACATTTCTAGATTTGTGAACCCTTTATTTTCTTTGTGAAAATACAAAAAGAACCAGCAGGACCACATTGGACACACATCTACTGGGAGAATCAAACCTGCACCAGAATATTTCACACTCATCAGATTTGTAAAACCTTTATTCTGTTGGTGAAACCAAAAACAGGGACTTGTTAGTTTTCAAATATATTGTTAAACCTTCAGGACCACAGGGAGGAGTTGGATTTTTTTTCAGATACATGACTCGTGTTATAGTGGCACGACACAGTGACAGTTTTAACTAAAAAACATATTCTTTTAAGTTGCCTACTGCAGCTTTAATTAAGAGATTGATGACTTTTTATATTGAGGTTTGTCCAGAAAGACTGATGAGAGGTAATTTACAAAGGTCAGAAACCTCTTGATAATTCTCCAAAATTAGCAACTTATATGTGTCATTTAGCTCACCACTCATTCTGCGATGTTGTTGCATGTCAAGAAAAGAGGTTTATGTAAACATACATGCCTAAAAATGTCTGTTTATGACTAAATTAGCCATGGCTAAAGAGTTAGAACTATTTTTAACAAGTCCCTCTCATCTGTCGTTTGCCCTGATCCTTTATTTTTTCATTTGCAGCTTTTTAGTGACAGAATGCGTCAGAATCGAGGTTGCTTTAACGGACTCAGTACTCTCATCACACACAACCATGTAACCAGTGTTAGACAAGACCCAGTGGGACCGAGTTAGTGAGGCAGATTTGAGAATTAAGCAGCTGTTTCACTAAAACTAATTTTTGTATGTCAAGGACATATCTGTTATTCTGGTGAGCTGCTTTGCCCGCTCATCAAGAGGAAGACGGGTTTAATGAGCTCACTTGTCAGTGCTGCCAGGAAGGTTGTGTACACACTGTACTATTTAGCAGGCGAGGGGAGATCATGCATGACAGCCTACTCCTTTGGACTGTCGAATCAGTTTTATGAATATACTATGGCAAATGTGTGGGGCAGGTATTGGCTATTTTGACCCCAAACATAATCTGCTAAAAAAAAATACCTTTTTTGTTACAGAAATATGGTTACATACTTTTTCTATGCAAGCGGGCTGTTCATTAGAAAAAAGCACGGTAGAATCCTCGTGCTTATGTATAAAGTTTAAAAATACACCTACGTTTTTTTATTACTGCCTTATGCTAAACCAGACTAAATGTGTCCTGTTTACACATTATTTAGGATTTTTAAGAATATTTCTATTTGCAATATGCCAGACTAAAGAGAAACAACCCCTTTCATTTTAACTGCTTTCTTCAAATTTAGAAGTTTGCACTGTTCTCTAAGCAATGCAAGATTGCTAAATGTTTTAGATAATTGGTGTCAAACCTGTAGATGTAATTTAAGAAAACACCTAAAAAACAATTCAATTATTTATTCTGTATCCAATTTAAGCTGCAATTTAATCTGGACCTAGAGAACTGAGCACAGACCAGAGGAATGCTATACCACTAACCAATGATAATTATGACAGAAGATATACCAACATGCTGCTCGGATTTATTCATTTTTTATGTTCAGAGCTTTGATCAGTGACAGTTGTTTTTAATGTACAGTATCAAAAGTGACTTAGCTTGGCTTCAAAGTAAGGTACTTAATTTATGAAGCAAGAGAACAAAACTTTCTGTGAATTTTATTTGCTCACAATTAGTTAGAGCCGCAAAGAAAACCTGTTTGTGACACAGAGCAAACCTACTATTTTCAGGAAAAACCCTCATCAGAAGGAGATGCGTGTTTACTGAAGACCTTTTGTAGTTAGTTGTATGTGCTTGGTGAAGCGTTAGCAGAACATTATAATGTCTTTGTGAAACCTAGTCAACCCATCACTGGGGCAAAGAAGAAACTCTGGACAGCTGGGGGACAAAATGAAACAATTGTTGTCAGAAAATACTGTTTTTATTGAGTCAGGACACAATCAAAAATATTGATTAGTAAGATTCTATAGCCCTCTCGTTCATTGACCCGTGGAGTTAAGCTCCAGCTGTTTCCCTCGACCCTGCACAAACAAGCTTGTTTGTGCAGGGTCACAAACAAGCTTGTTTGTGACGCATCCAATGGACGGATGGATTTCATTGTTAACTCCTGAAGTCTCCTGTTGCTCTGACCCTCATGCCATGTCCTGTTTCCCTCGTGTCATTTGATTATTAAAATATCCTCAACACCAAGCTTCTTCTTATGTCCCGCCTGCTTTTAGGTCAGCGTTAATCACTATTATATGTGTGTACTGTAAATATAAATACATATATAAATATATGTAGAGACATTATATATATATATATATATATATATATATATATATATATATATATATATATATATATATATATATATATATATATATATAATATGTGTGTGTGTGTAATACAATGTTGCAACTTTAAGTTGAATGTATTTTGTTTATCCTTGTGTGTAAAGAAAGTCTTTTTTTGTTGAGGCGTTAGGTCGACAAAGTTTCAGTCGAAATTTATCATACAACTTCAGTGCAACCAACGCTTTACTATCAGATGTCTTAGGGTCACAAAAAACAATTCCTGACGAAGTGCCTATGATGCTATGCCTAAAATGGTAATTAGATTTTATTGTAAAATCGTATGGATGAAAATAAAGTTTGAGAATTCCTGCGTTAGAGTAAGCTAGATTTTCATCAGATTGACTAATACTCTATGAATTCCCACACAAGCTTAATCAACCTGAAGATTAATTGTGTATCCATTCTATTTGCTTTTTTTTCCCAATATCATTCTATTGTTTTTTATTAAAGGCTGAATACCAGCTTCATGACCTTTACATTTTCATTATCATGATTAAATTGTTGAAGGTCACACGTCTCTGCATTTCTTTTGTGCGTATTTTAAATTCCTAGCTAAAACTGAGATCCTAATCCCGTATATGTTTGGATATTAATGAGCTAATTATGAATTCCCACCAAACTAATCATCTTAATTATTATTTTCCTTTTGAGAAGTCTCAGGCTAACAGATGCTAACAAATATACTGTGAGGATACCTTGAGACCAAGATTCCTTTTTTTAAACGGACAGTCTTCTTCTGTGGCTCTAAGACTTTGGCATTACATGAAGTTAATGTAATGTAGAATTATCACAAGCTTGTATATTGAGCTAAGGAGCAGGATGACAGGTTCTCACATACAGGTGATGTATTGCTCTACCTAAAATAACTCCTGTACACTTCTGCTGCCTTGCATGTATAATTTCCTCCTAAAATTGTATGGTGTAGTTCTCTGATTCGTAGTTTTTTCAATAGAAGAATAGTGCCTGTTCCAGTATGAATTCAGCTGCTGACACTCAAATTTTCCCTCTGTTCCAGTGAGATGGATGCTGTGGATTTATTTTGTTTCTAAGATTTTCTTTTCTTTATGGTAACTGAACCTGTCAAAGTTTCTGTAAATGGAAAGACAGCTTGACACTGAAACGTTTTGGCGTGAGCTTATTTTCTGCATAGAGTTTACTTCATGAAATATTTGCTTTATTCACTTTAAGGTCATGGAAGAGAACTGAGTTTTATTCTAGCCATTATAGGTTTAAAGCAATGGAACACCATGAAGATGTTATCTGTCCATCATTGGGTCCTTATAAAGAAACACAACCAAGTATGCCCAAGTTTGCATCCAAGTCTAAATTTGAATCAAAATTTCAGAAGACATGCATCGTCTGAGCTCTGAGAAATTCAGAGTAACCCCTCAAAAAAACCCAGACGTGTGGGGATAAAATGCAGACTCCACAAAGAAAACCCTACAACAGTCAAGCCTGTTATACCACACTGCCTCTCTCGACTCAGTCTGGCCCTTTCTATTACTACAAAAATAATTTTTTTATCTCTAGTCAACTCTGCGTTTTAAAAGGATGAAAACAAGTTTTCTTCAAAAGCTGAGAGGAAGGAAAAAGGTGCTTATTTGATCACTGTTTGGGAAATGCAATTTCAGAAAAGATGGGAAACCGTATTTGAGGCTGCATACAATATGGAAAAGGGTAAATGACTGCATCTCTACTGCAATTTTTGTGTTTTTCCACAGGCTTTGGTTTTGTAATTTAATCAGTCCTCTAGACAGTTGAAAGGGAAAAATTGAAAGGAAACTGGTGAAGTCATAACAATATTTTGGATTGTGGACAACATGTATTTTCACATCTCTGAGGATCTACAAATACTGAACTCATTGATTCTATTAGCATAACACTGAGAGAAGTAAAGATGTGGGAAAAAGAAACATTCCCTGTAAACAGAAAACTTTGTGTGCCATCTTGGACATTTCCCACAGAGGTAAATAATTATAAAAATCCCCCGAATTACAAGCTTTGCTTCACGGCGTGTAAATGTTTATTCAATTTGCCATCAAACACTGTCACAGCTGGCACATGTTATGTGGCAGAAATCTACTATCAATGGGCACAGCTGAACTTCAAATCAATAGCTTGTCTTTTTCAGAAAGTCTGACACATATTTGTAAAACCAACACTGAAGAGAAATATCTTCCAGCATGTGATATGTTGTAGTAGTATTTGGTACTCCTACGTTTACGTTCACTGAAGGCCAGTTCAAAATAGCCGAACGTTTTCCTTTTAGTCACTCTGTTGAATGTAGCTGAAAGTTTTGGGTCATTACAGTGTTGGAAAGACCCACGACCTGAGACTAATACCAAGCTTACTGAAACTAGGCAGAAAGACCTTCCTTATCTCCAGGATCCCTTGATGGTCTTGAAAGCTCAAGACATCCAGATGGAGAAAAGCATAACTGCACCTCTTCCAGGTTTCCCCAGTCGAGACAGGGTTCTCTTCTTGGTTAGACAGAGTTAAAGTAAGATAGAAACCAGACTGATCTAAAAGAAAAATAAGAATAAGGCAAACAACACAAAACTGCAAACCTAGAAACAAAATCTAAAACTCCTCAAGATCCTGACACCTTCATTTTTAGCCAGGCCTGTTGAAAAGCAAAAATATGATTTTAATGATAAATTTTTAGTACATTTTTTACTTTTGTCAATTTCAAGTTAAAATTAAAATGAAATTACTAATTAGATCTCTAATTAGTAATAACTGGTGTGATCCTGGTAAGACTTTCTTTGTAACATTCACACAAGGGCAAAGCTCTAGCTGATGAAAGCCAAAGCTCCAGAACCTTGTCTTTGATCTGACAACACTCCGGGATCAAGCTTTTGATCCACTTGTAAAAACAATCTTCCTCAAGTCCCCAGCAATACATCTGCCACTGTGAGGTAGATTAAAAGATGTACTATTGAGAAAAGGTTTATAACACAGATAGACATGTGTCTAGTGTAAATCCCTTTGTGCTTTCAGATTTCTGTGCAACAGCAGTGATTATTCTCTAACGTGCTAAATGTTTCCTTAAACAGACCTCCTCTTAGCTGTGGAAAAGATCCCCACCTGATTGGATCAACAGTTTTTCAGATCAGTCAAATAACCTTGGCATGTTTGCCAACAAAAAATGGCAAAACAAATGTAGCATATATTGATATCCTTTGCTTAAATTTTAAAAAGTCTAAAAAAAAAAATAAAAAAAACTGCATGCCCCATCCTTCTTCAAAAAACTTATTTTAATAGAATGAAAAATGCTTTTTTTTCTTCAAACCACATTATTTCAGTTGTCCCTGGTACAAAATAACACAGTTATCTGATTTTTCCAGAAAATTACAAGGACCATATTTTTTTAGTGCCTTTAGAAGATGATTTTTTTTTTAAAACCAAAAATCAAGTCCATCAAACAAAAGCTTCTGTCCATCATTGCGCATCAACCCATCCATAATGCAGCTGTTCAAAGTGTAGTTTATACATTTTAAACTCATGAAGAGACTTGTGGTGCATTCTCTTCTTTTCATTTGATTGATCTGATTATTGTGAACATTATTCCAGTCGCTTAATTAATGTCACATTTATTACTTTCAGAGTTTTTCTATTTTTGTCTAGCGCTCCAACTTTTAACTGAGGAGTTGGAACAATTTAATGTCTCTTCCAGCATGTTAAGCAAGATTCTCAGTGGGTGGATTGTTTTATTGTGAAATTATGTGTGACAATAAGGTTTCAGGCTCTCTAAACAAATCTTTCCCTTTCTGAGCTGATGAACTTTGGCATAGTCGTCCTGGAGTGTCCGTGCCATCAGAGAACAAGCAATATGTTGATGAAAAAACCTGGTCATACAGCAGATTCATGTCAACACCTGACATATTCTGAAAGCTCAACCTGACCAAGTGAGGCAACCCCAGATAATGATGCCCCATAGATTTGAACTCCAGGCATTATTGGTCCATATTTTTTCCTCTACTCTATAAAAACTGCTAAACTTTGTGTAACCTTTCTGTGACTCAAAAATTCTGTTCTTGAAAAATCAAACACTTCAAGTAGCCTCAGTTTTTAGTAGTTTCATAAAGGCTACGAAGCATTTTAGTATTTTGAGTTTTTAAATATCAATTTACTATATTTTCACTATTAAAATTATTTCTGATTTTGACAAGGAGATGAAACAGTTAAGATTATTAGACTATATATGTGTAGCGAAGTAGAAATACATAATTGCTGTACTTAAGTTGAATTTTGGCATATCTTTACTTCATCACTGATTTTTAATTTTACTCCACAACATGTTCACAATAAAATGTGTACTTGTGCTTGTAACAGGTGGTACCTTAGGGCGTCGCACCTTCCTTATGGTCTAAACTTTCATAAGAGGGAAGCTGGCAGGGTTGTTGCCCACCATTCAATTGATTGGCAATTGTGGTAGGTGTGGAGGGAAACTATTTTAAACTGATTGTTTTAATAACTTAGCATGTCCTGATGTGTTGTCTTTATACAGGAGCACACAACTATAGTGACATTCCCAGTTAGTAGCATTTTCTGGGTGTGGGGCTGTTTGACGCTGCAGGTAGGCTTTATACAATTGTGGTTTTAATTTGACTGCATTGTATTTTGTTTTTATATTGTTTTTTTGTTTTTTTTTTGTCTGGCAGGGGTACTGATTGTTGGCTTATGCAACACAGGTATTCAGTGTTTTTCGATTTGTTTTAGCGATTGATTTGATTAAAGTGTTTATCATAAGCTATTTGTCATTTTTGTATTTTGTGTTTCTTACACTTCTGCCACTGCTAGTTGCGGTCCTTGGAGTTTGTTTCTTTTTCTTAGGCCGCCCAGGTTTTGGATTGTGTTTATTTATCTTTATTATATGTGAAGGCGGACGAACTAGTTTTCACTTTTTTTGTTTACAGGTCACTTCTCTGAACTACTGTACCATTCCATGTCTCTGTTAATCTTAAATATCTGAGACCCGATCCTGCTTGGAGTCTTTTCTTGGGTTTAGATTGCATGTAAATTATTCTGCAGTGAATCGACCGCATCAGAAATTTCCAGGGAACAACTGTAGTGGGTTTGTCCACCTGAAATGATGTGGAATGTTATTGGATTGACAATGAATCGATATCAAGTTTAATATCATTCATCGACTTTATTGTCGTTGCTGATTATTACCTCCTGGCTCGGTAGAGTATAACATTTGGCGTCGTTGGCAGGACGCTCAGATTTGATACTGGGGAAACTTTTTTTTTTGTCATGTTCAGGGCATAGAAATGAGCTGACCAAATGTATGCTGATGTTCTCTGATTTGGAAGAAATGTCAGAAATTATAAGGGGTCATAAAAGAATTAAATGTTGCACCGTTTGAGTTTTAACACTATTGTATCGATTTGGTTTATAGTACTTTGCTTCCTTGTATGTGAAACTTGTATGTGAAATTTATATGTATATATATAATCACTTGTTTGTTGCTTAAAACAGGAATTGAAAGTGTCCAGTATAACTAACTTTAATTGTATTTCCTAAGATGTCATTCTTACTGAGCTGTCTGCTTTAGTTCCAAGTTGCAGTAACTGAATAGGATTATAAGTGAATCATCACTGTCAACAAATTTGCTGAACTGACTTTGGGAAATTGAGAGTGCAGCTATAATTCTGTCATAAATTTAGCTCCACAAACCACACTTTTGTTTGTTAGAAGCTGTGTTTCAAAGCAGAAGGCTTAGAACAGCTTGATGATTATGTCTTCAAAACAAATGATAAAATTAGCAAAAGCTAGTTTGAATCTCCAGTGTGCACACCTTTTAAAAGTGTTAATCCATCGGACACAGCTGAGCCTCAAATTTATTCATCTGCTGTCAGTTTAAAACAGAAGCAATCCGATGGCCTCATGGAAATCCTGTAAAACTGTGTTTTACTGTTGTTTGTAATTTTCTTTAATCAATACTAAGCATAAACAGCATCAGAATTATTTTTAATTATAAAAGCAATATCTGCTTATATAGCTCACTGACGAGTTTCTCAACATATGAATTTTTGTTTAATACCTTAAAACTGCAACTTACTGCAGCTTGTGACACTGTGATGACATACTTACAAGGAGTTTTCATATTTCACCTCCCTGTTTTCTTTTCTAACCTTGCAGGTATTTTTTGTGACATTTACAGCAAATACATGAGGTTGAGTGGCCTTAAAATTCTCCTTCTGGCTCTGATTGGTTGTTTTAGATCGGGAGCGGTACTTTGCTTCAGACTGCATAGCTCAGGGAGGAGGTGGAGGTGATTAATCTTTTCACAGTTTGTCACTTAACATGCAGTCACGACATTGTATGTTAAGTTTTTATAAAAGCAGCTTTCAGGCTGCATCATGAAAGTATGTGAGCAGCGCGTACGCAGCGGTGATTGGCAGGACTAAGACCCTCCTCCTGGCTCTGATCAGGTTGTTTCTGACAGAGCAGTGTATTTGTTCAGATGAGAGCAGGTCCAGAAGGAGAAGGAAAAGGGCCTCAGTTTTTTTTTTTTTTTTACAGGTTATCTGTCTCACATTATTCTGTCACAACATAGTGATGGTTTTGACACGTGTAAAAAAACACCAATTTTCTAACTGTTGCAGCTTTTATCTGCAAAACATTATATACTTGGTGAGAGTCCTTTCTTCATGATTTCGGTAACAAGCTTTCAGCCATAATGCAAGTCTGCCAGACATGTTCTTGATGGGTGCACCAGACAGGTCTGTGATGCACTTACAATTAAATAAACTGCATGTTATGATACTATGCTTTTCAATTTATCTTCTAATCATTTAAACAGTTTTGATTTAAATAGAATTAAGTAAATGGCACCAAAGAAGTGAAAAAAAAATAGTTGAATACAAAGGGTCCTCAACGTTTGAACTAGCTAGTATACTTCAAAAGGTCAGTTTTTTTCAAGATAGAAAAGGGGATAAAAGTAAGTATTCCAAATTTGTTCAGAATACTTCTCTTAAAACTAAGAAATAGGATTAAATCTGACCACACAACATACCTAAACACTGCAGAAAGAAGACAGAAATTAAAACCTGTCCTTGGACTGACGGATACTGACTGCAATGCTTTTGACTATCTGAAATCTTGCCCAAAATCTAATGGATGATTTGCAGAAATCAACAGATTTGGGAGTTCTTGAAAGATGAACAAAATACTTGCAGAACAGAATAGCTGGCACAGAACAGTTATCACAATCTTCATTCAGGTTAGTCCCAGTTCTCTGTGTTTAGACAGGGGAGTCGTCCAGTGATTTTTAAAGGTTTTGTTTTATGAATGAAAAGCCTTGGCCCATCAGACGTGTTTGTAATTTGCATAGCTTTCTCTTACATACCATAAAATGTATTGACCCCAAGTTATTCTGCGAAAAACAAAAGGTATCTCCAGGAGCTGCAGTGCAAAGACATTGATTTAAACCTTTCCTGAAAGCAACAAAAACTAAATTCAATGATGGATTGAAAAAAAATGAGGCAAATCTAGGAAGCTAGAAGAGGCTAGGGCTGACAAAAACAAGTTTTCATTTCTGTTTCAATACATAGTGTGGACACTCAATAAGGTTGTTTTACTGTAACAATATTTATTAAATTCACCTCCAAGGAGGTCTCCTGGCAAAGAATAACTTTCCTGTATTGCATTTATTTCTATTCTTCATTACTTATTGCTATGAAAACAGCAACATATATAATATGACTGCGCCTGGCTTTGTTTGGTCACTAAAATCTGTCTAAAATGTATCAAATTAAACAACTTTTACTGCAGATGATTTGTTACCTGTATTGTCCAACATAACCACCTAACTGCCCTAGAAATTGCCGTGCAGTAAGTGCACAGGAAATGGAAGTTGTGTAATTGTTTAAACGATCCTTTAAACTGCACAAGCAAAAAGATAAGTGTTGCTGATAGTACTTTGAAGAAAAGCTAACCCATGCTGCGTTTAAGACGTTAATGCAACATTACCAATGTGGGTCATAGCTGAGCAAGGGAGCAATAAGTGTTTTATCTCCTCTGTGATCGTCTTAAATGGGTCAAAGTTATCAATACTTTATTTCTACGCTGTTGAACACATTTTACAATAGAGTTTCAGGGTAAATCCATAATAGGAACTGATGCAAACACTTGAAATTGATTACATATTTTAAAGGAAGAATTATTTATTGACTATGATTTCTGGCAATGCACACATGTTACAATCTATGAAATGTATATATTTTCTTTGTAATGTCAAACCATGTTAGTTGGTCAACTTGGATGTCTAGTAGATGCTATAAAAGGGTTTATTTATACAAAAGAATCTCGAGTCAACTTTGCTTTGGAAGTTGAATAATCTCCCTTTTTTTAGGTACATTTCATTGTAAATTACATTACAAGCCCCAGATTATCTTGTTTGCCTCACTTCTGTTCCTTTCTGACAGAACCCCAGGACTTTGCTAATTGAGTTTTCTGATTTTGTTTTACATAAAATCTAGTAAACACAAGGGTCTATAAATATATGATGCCGACAGTAGAGCACAGACCAGGACACCCGAAAGCAGCAGAGCTAGTGCACAGCTAGTAATTGAAAGTTGCATAGTTTCTGTTCAGCTCTATTCACCAAAGTGGTTTTCGAAGCCGACACTGCTGGTTCCAAACAAAATACATGTTTCCAGACTTTCCTGCTAGCATATCCATTTTAATCAAACTGAAAATCTGGAAAAGGGAATCCACAGGACTCCTATTTTAAAACTTTCAGCTTTACACAATCACTTTATTTTACCCACGGTGTGATTTTATCCAAATCGGAAACAAAAGTTGCAAGTATTTTAAATTAGAAACTACTCTTAATAGCATTGTATTAGTGATAGTGAAAGATCTGTATTTGAAGTAATTTGATACATAAAAAGACATCTTATGTTTGTTTTATGGTTAATTGGTTGAAATAATAATTTAAATGTTCTGCAGCTACAAACTATTGCCATTGTTTCAGCTGGGTTATTTCATATATTGTATCATTAAAAACAAAGCAAAAAAAAAAAAAAAACATCCACTGAGTGATAATACATGCCAACTTCCTTGAATCCCTTATGTGGAAATGGGTAACAGGTTCAATATATTTAGCTAAGGATATTTTGAAAAGGATCAATTAGTATTTACTACCATACTGGTTTGTTGTCTTAATTAGGCCCGAGCAGCTAAGCGCTGCGAGAGCCTATTGAAACTGTGCTGTAAATTATTATTCTTCCGTAAAATAAATTGGCTTTTTGGGGGCTTTATCATATTCAAAAACTCACCAAACTTGGCGGGGGCATAGAGCCCGGTGAAAATTTACGTATTTTAAGGTCCTCGGAAAAATCGCACAAGAAACGGCTAAAGGGCGCCACCTAGCAACTTTCAAAAGACCCTTTCCTATTCACTTGCTTCATCGTAGAGACTTGAAACTTGGTACACTTGTACAGCTCCCCAAAACACTCAGAATTTACAATTAATGTCATAGTGCAAGTATCACAGATTGTCGGCCATTTTGGATTAAAGTTCCGATTTTGACCCGATTTTGGGCGTTTGCAGGGTTCGCATTTGATCGAACTTGTCCTAGGGATTTCGATCGATCGGCTTCAAACTCGGTCAGATCGTTCATAAGGCATGGCCGATCCAAAGTTATCGTAGGTTTGCGTTTTCGGGCTTGCTGAAGGGGTCTTTCCGGGGGTCAAAGGTCACCGATTCGCCATGAAACATCAAACTGTTATAACTCTTTGAAAAAAACTCATAGAAGCACCAAACTTTCAGTGATTGATCATCATGGGATGCTCTACAATACCCAACGGTCAAATGATGACGTCACTTAGGCCACGCCCCCTGAGAACAGGAAGTGTCATTTTTTACGCTGAACGGTCGCTATCTGACCCCTTTGACCTAATCGAGGTGAAACTGTGTCCACAGACAGAAAACATGTTGGTGTGTTGAGGATTCCAAGCCAAGCTCATTTGAATCCAGCAGGTGGGCGTGGCGGCGTGGCGAAGTGACCCTAAACGCCGTGTCCTTACGTTTGGCTGTGGATTCCACAATTTTGAGGCCAGCTGCACCAAACTTGACATGAGTGATCCTGGTAGGGTCCCCTACGATCCTATGTTGTCATAGTCTGACGTCATCTAAGCCCCGCCCCCTCAGAACAGGAAGTGCTTTTTTTTCCATGGAAAGCTGCCTTTCTGGCTCACTGCACCTAATCAACATGATTCTGTGTTGGATGACAGATAACATGTTAGTCTCACTTGCTTTAAAGCGCCAAGAGTCTTCTGTAGAGGGCGTGGCCGTGGGACCGCGGCGAAGCAGAGGTAACGCCGCCGCCATACGTTTGGCTCTAGATTCCACATCGTTCAGCCCAGCTGCACCAAACTCACTAGGATGCATCCTTATCCATCCCCGAACAGGAATCCATAACAGTCGTTGATGGGCGTGGCCTAATTTCTCTACAGCGCCCCCTAGAAATTTTTAAATGATCAGCCCCAAGCCATGCTTTAACCTAGAATTATGAAACTTGGTACACATGTGTATCATGTCAGGACCTACAAAAAAGTCTCTTGGAGCCATGGTGCAAACCCAACAGGAAGTCGGCCATTTTGGATCAAAATCAGCCATTTCCTCTTTTTCATAGACATCACATCTGATCTATCTCCTCCTGCAGCTTTTGAGATAGAGACTTCAAACTCAGTCAGCAGAGACTTGAGACATTAAAGATGAAAAGTTATCGTAGGAATTTTTCTATGTCAAAGCATGTGGGCGTGGCTAAGTCCCAAACTTTGACTATTCGCCATGAAACATCAAGATGCAATAACTTCCACAGAGAAGGTCACAGCTGCATCAGACTTCCTATATCTGACTACAGACCACCCCTCATCACATTGAGATGGTCAGTTGATGACATCACCCTAGCCCCGCCCACTTCCGACAGGAAGTAACCTCTTTCTTCAATTGTATGTCTTACTTTTACTCTCTAATTCTTATGGGTTTCATCCTGTGCAGGCTGACATGAAATGACATGATGATGAACTCTCCCATGATGAACTCTACTGACCCGTGGGGGCGTGGCTAAGTCCCAAACTTTGACTATACACCATGAAACATGAATGTGAAATAACTTCCAAATGCCAGGTCAGAGCTGCATCAGACTTTCTATGTCTCATTATAGATAAGCCCTCATCACAGTTATGTGGTCGATTGATGACATCACCCTTGCCCCGCCCACTTCCGACAGGAAGTGACCTGTTTTTTCTACTGTATGTCTTACTTTTTCTCTCTAATTCTTATGGGTTTCATCCTGTGCAGACTGACATGAAATGAAATGATGATGAACTCTGCCGTGATGAACTCTACTGACCCGTGGGGGCGTGGCTAAGTCCCAAACTTTGAATATACATCATGAAACATGAATGTGAAATTACTTCCTAATGCCAGGTCACAGATGCATCAGACTTTCTATGTCTCATTATAGACCAGCC
The DNA here is from genome assembly GCF_051168715.1 of Poecilia mexicana. Taxonomy (NCBI): domain Eukaryota; kingdom Metazoa; phylum Chordata; class Actinopteri; order Cyprinodontiformes; family Poeciliidae; genus Poecilia; species Poecilia mexicana. The sequence goes on along the minus strand of NW_028263370.1, from coordinate 10,378,068 downwards.
CTCATCACAGTTAGGTGGTCGATTGATGACATCACCTTAGCCCCGCCCACTTCCGACAGGAAGTCACCTGTTTTTTATACTGTATGTCTTACTTTTACACTCTAAAACATGTTGGTGTTTCATGGATTCCAACCCTGTGCAGACTGACATAACATGACATGATGATGAACTCTGTCAATGCCTACTGACCCGTGGGGGAGTGGCAAAATGGCTGTCCCTCGCCATATGCATATGATCGTCTCTTATTCACAAACGCATCATCCTATTTGCACCAGACTTTTTATGAGTGAAACTTGTGAACCTCTGAGGAGCCCAATACAGTTTAATTGCAATTTGACTCCACTGCGCCCCCTAGGTTAATCAAACAGCTGTATCTCCTTGCCACATGGCCCAATCTGCTCCAGATTTTGGGTGCATGGCCAGTGAACGCTGCCGAAGACATCGAAGCGGATCGCATGGAGGACGGCGCGCGAGCGTCGGCGGTGGCCGGCGGGAGGCGGTGCTGGAACATCCGCGGTGGCTATAGGCTTGAGCGGCGCTTGGCTGCGAGGGCCGCTTGAGGCTCCGCGGAGCTTTAATTTTTATTTGTTTTACGATACAGGACACATACTTGCAAAGTTTCCTGTTTTGGCCCGGAAGCTACCGTATTTTATCCCTCTTACCAATTGTCCTCCCATATTAGTATTTTCCTGCAAATTCTTTATAGTATACTCCTTTTAAAGCAATGTTGTCATGACCTGCTGAAGGTGGAGTGTTAGAGTAAGAGCTTCTTAGAAAGAGGCCAATTTTAAGACATCAAATTGCAAAGTTAGTTTGACACAGCATTTTTATTACAGCTGAAGCTAATAGTTACTTGATTGTGCTATGAAATTACTCTGTGCGTGGGAAGTATAGAATAGGCCACTTTACCCAAAATTAATTACTGTGAGATTATTAATTGAGAAATTTAAAAATTGCAAAACCCCTTGTGTGTTTACTGCCAAGCTGCAGCAAAAACTCTACAGTTATAAGCACAAACTAAGGTCATTCTCAGACTTAAGTGGCCAAGACTGTGAACTTGTGCTCTGTTCTCTGAAGAGGCTAATAGGGATTAGTGAAGGAACGTTCTCTGGAGAAACACTGTTGAGATGTCTGTTTTTAGAGCAAGTGTAGGCCTTGCATGAGACAATATGAGATACGTTTCCACTCTTTGCATAAACTGTGCTCTCTTGCAGCTGCTTTTTTCCCTGTGTTTATGCCACAGTTAGCTGTGATGGAAACAAGTGTTGGCATGAGTGTGGAGAGATTGATAACAGTAAGCTATTGTGGCCAGGGCCTGTGGGACGTTGGGCTCGGTCAGCAAACTCCCTTCCAAAATTTGGTAATGAACAGATAGAGCTGTCATCATCATAGTGATAAAAGCAGGACAAAGACACTACATCATCACAAGATGAGGTAAGCATCCTGGCTTTATCGGTGGTCTTGGACAATTTTAAACATTTAGAAAAATAGTTTGTATCAAAAATGAATGCATCAGTTAAACAGCACAGCATGCATGGGTTACCAAGACATGGACGGCAAAAAAAGGGACAGCACATGGCAATACTCCTGTGGCCATGTGTGCATGATTTCTGCAGTTGGCAAGCAGTGTTTTGCAGAAACAAATCCACATAAATTACAGACAGTGTCTTGCAAAATTATTAAATGTCCTTCAACATCTTAATAATTGTAGCTGCTTTATAGCTACAAACCTTAAATTGTTTTATTTGGAAAATAAATACAGTTTAAAGTTTCCCACAAGCCATGTAAAAGACTGCAGGTTTGCAAGCAAGCACAGGGAAGCTGCCGAGGGTTGAATGGAAAGCTGACTGAACCAACAACAGGTCAGTCCAATAGGAAGAGCTGCTACAGGCTGCAAGACTTGAGACTGCTTGTATAAGCAGGACAACAACCCTGAACTGCAAGGGATTGGTTCAGGTCAATGTGTATTCATGTATTAGAATGAGCCAATCAAAGTCAAGATGTAAAATACACTTGAGGATGTGTGTCAAAATGTTGAAATTGTGCTTTTTTGGTAAGACAGATGGGTCACACATTTTAGCTTGTAGATGTTAAAGGCTGGTAGAGACGTGTCCCACAAACATTCATCTTCATTTGCAGTTATATACGGTTCTTTTTCTTATATGATGAATTGTGAAATCTTCAAGTGGTATAAATACTTTAAAGTATGGTACCTGCCAGTGGTATAGAGCAATAGCCCAACAGTCAGCAAAAAACCTCTATTTTCTATCTAATTACAATTTTATCATTATATTTTGCCTGGACTTCAACAGTCACCACTCACAGTACAATTTTGTGGTGGTTCAGTAGCAGAATTGAAACTTAGTGACTAAGTCTTCAAGGGGCCTTTGTCTTTGTTCCACCTAACCGAGGACATGTGATTAATTGAACCTCAGGAAAATTTTGTCAGGCTGATTATCTGATGATAAATCCTCCACGTCCAAATACTGTATGGAAGTAAAGGTGTCAGGTGATGAATTTTGAAAACACAGGACATCCTGTGCTGTTCTACATTATTGATATTGCCAGACTCACTTAGTTTTATGTGATTTCTGTTATTTCCACGCTTTTTTTCATGCCATTGTGAAACAAAACTGTAGGAGAATTTTGTATTTGAACATGACTGGTTTTGACAGGAATATTTTGCAATGTGCTCTTTTCCACAGTCTGTCCAAATAAAGGATCACAGGGTTTGCATTTGTGAAGTTTGTAATGGAGTAACAAGTCTTTCCAGTTACACATTTATGCAATGTTAAGATTTTACTGTCATGGTGGACTTGAACTAAGCCAAAGAGAAGGGAGGATCCAACAGAAAACAAAGGAAAGCCAGGGACTTGAATAGCTGGGAAACAAGTGATTGGCATAACTACGAGGGGGAAACACAAGTGGGTTTAATGGGCTTGATTGCTGGAACAATTAGCAGAACTGAAAACAGTTCAAGAAAATAAATACAAATACACAAGCAGCGTAACACTAAGAAAAACATAACACTAAACAAGGAAATGAAGAGCAAAATGAAATGGCACAAATGAAACTGAGGATGAATAAGAAAAAGGGAAAAAAAAAACATAATTAGGGCTAAAGTATCAACTATGAAACTAGACATGAACTGGCATGATAAAACCTGACCAGCAAGGAGCAACAGCTTGACATTTACATCGATATAAAAACACCAAAGAGATGCAATTTAAAAATCGCAGAATAGACATCGACACCAAAACCAGACAGCCTCTATGCTAGCTTCTTTCCTGCCCTCTGATGTTCATTCGTCGGTTTTTATCCAGTTCAGTTTTGTCCCATCATAAGCCCAGTCACCCAATGACAAGACTCCAAAGAGTGTTTTTCACTGAGCAGACACCTCCTTGCTGAATTGAGCACATGTGCATGAAAAGAGACACCCAATACATCTAAAATACATTAAACTAGAGTGGTGCTGTCAGTTCTCTGTCAGAAAGCCCTGAGCAAAAAATGCAAGACATGTTTTAGAGGACAAACAGCTGCTTTGTAGTGCAGTTAAACAAGCTGTTACAATTTAATTCAATTTAAAAATATTTTATAAATTTTATGTAAAGTGCTATGAGATTCATTTTTGTTATTATGAAAGAGTAATTGCTTTGACAATTTCACTTCATCATCATGGCAGTCCATATGGTAGTATGTAGATATATGGCATTTTTATGTAACACTGAGCCTGGATTTTTAGATAATGATACTAATTTAAAGTAACATGCTTGTATTTGCTTGCACAAGCCCCACAATCCATACAAGCTTACTGGCTGTTCTCTTACAAACACACACACTAAACACATGAGGACATTTTTAACCTTTATACCTTTATACCTTTTTGCTAATGTCAAATTGTTTTGTTTTTATCCGTTTTTATTTTAGCCTATGTGGTATTTCTGCGCTAATCAAGTACACTTTTATTCAGTAGTTACTATTTTAACGTGCTACACTAATAAAATTTGATAACATCCCAGAATATACTGGAGTTTGAAGTTGTAATGCTGCAAAATGTGACAGAGTTAAAGAGTTCGCTACTTTTGCAAGGCACTACAGTCATTCTCAATGTCCTACAGCAAACAACACAACAACCACTTCGGCTCTCCCGTTGGTTTAGTATCATTGGTCTGTCTTTTTGAAACTGATAATGATCACAGTCATGTATATGCAAGAGGAAATAAATTAAGTCATATTTTTTCCCAGGATAGCCATTAGATCCTTGTACTTCTGTCTCTGTGCATCAACAAACTAATTATGTCACATTTTACAAACAACACATGATATGTTGGGTTCCACACATTAAACAAAAATACAGAAACAACCACTGATGCCAATCATGGCCTAAATTACACATCCAATTATGTGCCTTAACACTGAAGGCAAAACAAGGTAATTTGTGTTTCCCTATGATTTAAAACAACAGACACAGCCGTCTATAAAATAAACGTGTCAAGGCGTATCTCAAAAAACGTGAGTCACGGTAGAGGCAAGATAAAGGCCGTTCGTTTAGGCTGTCATTCCAGTTTCACTCTTGGTGTTGATGTTTCCTTTTAAGCAAACATACAGTATGAATACATGGATGAATGGGACGCTGGTAAGATTCCAGTATAACACAATATTTATGAGTCAGATGTTTTGGATTGAAAATAGATTCTGAACTACTTCTGTTTCTGAATTACAGGTCCAGCACTGCATTGGTTAACACTCTTGTGACTTAAAATGACACTTCCCCCTATACTTTTGTGAAGAGTTGCTTGAAGTGACTCCAACAGGAGGGTAAAATTGACCAATTTTCTGATTAATTCAACCACTAACTTTCTTTTTTTTATCGTCCTGGGGCGCTCAGTCTGTGTATGGTGCACTGAACTATCAATCATCCAAGTTTATTTGTATAATACATTTCAGAAACAAGGCAGTACAAAGTGGTTTACATTATAAAAAAGTTGTAGAACACAAAGTCAACAATTGAGAAAACCAGTAAACGTTACAGTTTGCCAAGTACTATCATTGCACATCAAAATATTGGTCAGTGTTTCATTTATTATGGTTCAAAAGTAACTCTAAACAAGTGGGTCTTCAGTCTAGATTTAAAAGAAATCAATGTTTTAGCTGTTTTGAGGTTTTCTGGAAGTTTGCTTTAGATTTGTGGTGCATAGAAGCTGAATTCTGCCTCCCTACATTTGGTTCTGGTTTCAGGGAGCAGAACCAGAACCAGAAGATCTGAGAGGCCTGGAAGGTTGATACAACAGATCTTTAATGTATTTTGGTGCTGAGCAATTCATTGATTTATAAATTAACAACGGTATTTTATAATCTGTTTTCTGAGCCAACAGTCATCCCCAAATGGTCAAGAAATCAGCAGGAAAAGAAAAAAAGCAGTGATGGTGACATCATGGCAAAATTAAATCAAGGTGCATATCTGCTTAATATACATAATATTCGCAAAAAACTTTCAATACTCAAAATGCCTGCCTTATCTTTAGTGTGCTCCTTTTATAGCAGGTTTGTCAGCATGCGCTCCCCATGGTTGCACTCCAGGGGAGTGTAACCTCAGTCTGTGAGGACCCTACTGTGAAGCAATGATTCTCATGTAGAGCTGCCATAGTTTTATCACCCAGTCCATGCTGCGCTGTGTTCTCTTCCACTCTGCCCCCCCTGTGACTAAAGCTTGACATGTGTCAGTGGTGCGTGGTAGTGTTGGGAGATGGGATGGAGAAAGGGCAGCGTTGGTCTCCCATGTATGAGAAATCAATGATTTGCCAAGGTGAGGACATTCTGCAACAGTTGAGAGCTTCCCAACGAAACTACACATATCTATACATTTCTTACAACATCTAGAAGACGGTGTTTATTGTAATTTATTTTGTTCATTTTGTCATGTTTTGCTAGATTCAAAACAAATTAAACTTTTTTAAGGTTGCTTAATATTTTATACCCTCTGTCTTTCTGACAGAGAACTGACAGTATGAAGTTACCTCACATAGAGAATAAATCATAAAACATTGTGAATATAACATTTTACTTATAAGAAATAACTTGTTTCACTTACTTATCCCATCAGAGTTGCATTAAAAATTGATAAATCCACCAAAGCAGTACATTAGTATTATTGAAACCTCAAAAATACTTTGTTACATGTACATAAATGAAACAAACCAGCAAAAAATGAGCTTTTTCTAAAAATTACTTATTTGATAAAACATTTGTTAAATATCAGAACCATTTAAAATAATTCAAGGTCTGTTATGAGTAGCGAGTATGGCTGGAGTCTAGTGGGTCTGGATCAAAGAACATACCAGAACCTCTTAGCCTGGAAAAGAAAAAAAAATATGCCAAATGATTCAAAAAAGAAATAATGATGATACCCAAGATGCTATGCTACTGGTTTTACCTTTCTGAAAACTATCGTTTTTCCTCCATAAAAATACTTTAGAAAGAAAACATAAAAAATAGAAAATACAAACTATATTAGCATTATTTTATTCCAGACGATCTGGGATAAACCATTTTAAATAGACATAAAATAGCAGGAAGCATTTTTCTATGGGATTTTAGCCGGCAGAAATGCCTTGGTGTATGGAAAAGCATCAAATGTTAGTCCTGCTTTTGGCACAATTTGAAAACACTGGCATTGTATAGCAGTGTGAATCATTATGAAACTCCAACCGCTTGTTTGAAGAAACCTCCCGCTGCGAGCTTCTTTAATCACAGTCTAGAAGCACAAATTCCAACTTCAGGTTGCGGTAGAGTATATTTGTGGGATTATTTCATAACTGTAATTACCGAGATGGTTTAAAGACAATGATAAAAGGGATACAGAGACTATATTTTGTATAAGAAACAAGGCACTGCTATAACACTATGAGTTCAGTAAAACATGTGAATGCAAAATTGTGTTTTTAAGTTACTTAAGCAGATGATTAAGTTGCTCTACTTTCTGCTTTGAAGACATTAAGTTTAGCAAAATCTGCTCACTCAGCTGGCCTTGATCATAGTAATGGAGGTGACTTGGAAGCTCACAAAAAATGATAGGAAAAGTTTGATAAGTCTTCGACAGGGACAAAAACTGTCAGGGTGACGGATATCTGAAGTGGAGCGCGGCCCTTTCATTAGTGTAGCACAATCCTGCAGCCATCTGTTTCAGATGACATGAGTGGGGTTCACTTGAAGGGCCCATAGGTTTCCAGGTGAATGACCAGGCAGCTGTGTTTAATTTTAGCTTGCAAAAGTGTAACTAAAAATGTCTGTTACATCATTGGGTCCTATATTTAGACTCCTCATTTTAAATCTTTAAATTTTCCATTGAGAAATAAATACACTAACGCTACGTCCATCGTCAATATTAATCACACAGGGTTGAAATGTGCCTGTAAAACAAAGTAACTTTAACAGGAATAAATAAAACTTTTCCAAAGCGAGCTTTAGAGCTTACTGAAACGGCCGGAGAGGGAACTAATTTTTCATGGTCAGTGAAGGTTGCACTGATCCCAGAGCTTAAGATATCATTGATCACATGCAAAGCTATGTGAAGAGGGGTCTGTTGAAGCAACAAGAGTCTAAAGGGGAAAGTATAATGAGGCAAAGCACAGGCACTAATGCATAACCAAAAGAGAGAAGCAAGAAGCAAAATGGGAGATCCTAATGTGAAGGTTTATTCTGAGAGAATGTGTGATAAAAGAGACTTCTGTCTGCTTGTGTCGCCTTCTTATTGTTCTTTCAAAGAAGGTCAATTATATAGCAGTTCTTGCGAGGCTGAACGAGATATTCAGCAAAGCAGACAGGCACGCACATTGTCGTGGGAGATGTGATGTTTGCCGCAGTAGGTGTGAAGTGAGCGAGCAATGATGGGCAGATAAAGCACTTAGATGAATGTATAACAAGCCAGTAGATTAATAAAACACAAGAAGCAAAAGGAAAAAAGCTCTCCAGCCTTTTCCTTTTAGACTTTTTTTTTCCACTGTTCCCTTGGCAAACCATGTCTGTACCCAGGCATAGGCTCTGTAAATGGACTCCACAGGCTCCAAGCATGGTTGCATTACGCTGAAGCACATGCTGAAAATTAGCATTCAAGTCTCGCCTGCCAGACAAGTCTGGGAATTTGGTGAGACTGTGAATTATGTCTGACGATTCTCATATTTTCCTTCTGCATACGTGAATAAAAAAAGCACTTAAAAAGCTTAAAAATAGCTTCTTCTTTTTTTCATCCAGTGAAATGTTTTTCATTCAGCAGGAAAATTATGAGGATTCCCATGGTACTGAGATTGTAAAAGGAGGTTGCACAGAAGCACAACCTGTAAACTTAGGGGGAATGTTACAGGTGAGTTGGGAATTAAATGCACTATGTTATCAAAAGTATTTTCTCATCTGGATTCGGTTCACAGACTTGCCCTTGAGTGTTGGCCCAGCTAAGACAGCTTCAACTCATCTGAGAGAGCTTCCCACCAGAAGTGCATTTTGAGTTCCTATACACTGATGTTGGATATGGGCCTGGCTCTCATATTTATTCCAGTGATTTTCTATCAGATTAAGTGACTCTGTGCAGGCAGGTGTGACCCTTGTGCAGGCCGTAGTCCTCTACGCGGTCGTCACAGGTTTGAGTCCCAGCTTGATGACCTTTGCTGCATGTCTTTCCACTCTCACATCCCACTTTCATGTCTCACAACTGTCACATAAAGGCCTGGAGATCCAATAAATCCTTTAAAAAGAATAAAAGGCTGAGCCAATTCCTGAAAAAACTTAAAATCATTAGCATCTTTGCATTTTTTTTTTTTTTTTTTTACAGAAAATTAGTAAAGAGATTCACTAACATACGATTTTAACACAGATGGGGGAAATTTTTTTTTGCTCTGCCCCAGTTATATCCTACTGGGCACTAAGAAAGGGGGAGTTAGTCTTTTTATGGCTCCTACCTCTTCCTGAGCAGTTTTCCCTTTTTACTGTCTGGCTTTTACATTTTAATCACAGAAATACACCCCAGAGTGTGTTTATTTCTGGCATCAGCTGTAGCACATTATCCAGCTCTCCACATGCCGCCGGATTGTTGAGGCCTGTAACTCCCTTCCTCCATTTAAAATCGGACACAATAAAATAACAGTAAACAAACTTAATCGAAATAAAAACACCTATGTAAACACCCCAACTCTAAAATTACTCTTAGTTCATACAAAGACCAAAGAGGCACAGTGAAACATGCAGAGCATGGAGCCCAGACACTTAGCCTGACCACTGCATCCCCCAATGATCCCAAAATCTGGTCAACCCGGTCACTGGGAACCTGGCAGTAAGGCTGCCCGGCAAAGATGAGTGAGACTCCCCAAAGAGCCCCCAGCCAGCTTGATGGGGAATGGCACTCCACAGCGTTCAGGACCCAGAGGATCAATGAGGGTTGGGGTATCATGTCAGTCAAGGGGATGGGACCCCTGCCAGGGTCCAGTTCAATCCTTCCAGCCCACAGTCGATCTGGCATACATCTTAAATAAATGGTTACAATTTTAAGCCCTGTTTGGTTGACTCGGTTGGCCTTTTGAGTACGATGCATCATTATTTAATTGTGAAGGCTTGTGCGTGTTATATTAAGACCACCTGAGAACTAGTCTAATAAGTTAATTCTACTCATTTGAATTTGCAGGACTTTAGCTTAATAGGAGGCTGAGCACAATGTCATTTTGATCACAAAATGATGTATTTCAATTGCATAGTTAAATATTTTGTTTGTTTTGCAATTAAACAAAATTAGCCTGTTCAGCACATTGTTATTCATTACTCTCCGCATTTTAAGAATTCAGTTACACATTTTTTTTTGTTTTTATTCAAAACCACTTGCCTGTTGGGAGAAGATAAAGTTAAGTGAGCTCTCTGTTTGGTAAATTGATGATTTCCTGATGATTTACAGACATAATTGCAATTAACTGTGCTATAGCTAATTAGTAAGCACATGGTCACCAGAGAAACAACCGTCAAAATGTTCTAATGAAAACAATTCCACTGTTTTTTTTTTTTTCTGGCTTTTTGCTTTCTACCACTTTCTCTCTCATCAGTTTTTATCACTGTTCCTAATCTAGATGCACTTTGCCGCTTGCTACTGAGTTACTAAATGAGAGTTATAAAGACATCTGCAACCTGGCTGCTTTTCTAATGTGCAGCAGGGATTTTGTCTTTTGTCAGCTGTAGGTTAGGTTTTATAAAAATGTCGGACAAGAATTTTACGTTGTCTGATTAAACATAGCCAGTTGCATATGATATGCAATTTGTCGCTTGCCATATCATACCAAATTGCATTCTATGGACTCGCACTGTGTACTCTAAAATCAGACTTGTACTGCATCAAGATGGAAGGGGGAATTGCATTTTTTAATATGTTTTTCCCATATGATATATTGAAAATTAATTGGGTTTTCCATAGAGTGGATCATTAGTAAAAAAGAAACATGTAAGAGGTACTGTTGAGAAGTTGCCCTACATAATGTTGTTGTGCTATGATGACACATATTTGTGCACCAATGCCTTCTATACCAAAACTTATGCTGCCACCGCTGTATTTAACTATTAGTATGGGATCCTCATCTTTGTCCCCTTTTATATGTATCGTTGGTCATTGGCCAAACTCTTCCAGTCTAGTCGTATCAGAACAATGGACAAGTCTTCAAAAATTAAGGCCTATTCTTCTTTCTTTGTTGGTTCAGGGGTAATTGCTTTGTCCTTTCTGACTGGCTTTCAGCCCATATCAGTTCAGGACCTCGTACACTTGGGATAATTACAAATGTCTGCCAGCTTCAGCCAGCATCTTTTTATCAACAACTTTTTTTTTTTTTTGCTTTTGCAGTTGAGACTGAGGCACATTTTGCATTTAAACCATTTTATCTCAAGGATACAGAACCTCTCACCTTCTTTATTATTTATGATTGGCTGAACATTCTGACATATTTCTTTAAACAGGTGAAAGTATTACTCTCATACAAGAGTTTGCACCCAAGCATGAACCAGACTTGTGGGGATCCTGAATCAATTTTGACAAATTTAATCGCAATGTCACGGATGAAAGCAATATGTTTGAGATTTTGATACATCCATAAATATGCAGCAGTTTAACACAAATTTTGGAAATTGACCAATGAGATGCTACAAAGCCCGTAACATTTGTGCTTTCAAAAATTGTACAAAGACATAGTAATATAGTGACTTTAAAAGAGAAAGATGATTGTAGGAATCCTACCAATGTTTTGATCTTTTTAAAATATTTAACTCGTCTGTCCTGTAATGCCATATTATTCCATTTCTACAAAAAACACAACTATCCTACTAATAACATTGCTATTGGACAATGTCTCCCACCCCATTCATGAAGTTGTTGGGGTGTTCAGTCTGTCACTGAAGAGCTCCTTCAGTGACAGACTGCTACATCCCAGGTGCCCAAAAAAGCATTATCAAAGATCTTTCCTCCCACCAGCTGGAGGACGACGAACAAACTCCGTAATTATTTACACCACTGCTGTTATTTGACATTTTTAACTTAAAATACCATTCTGGCTGTTATTTTCAAGGTTTTTTTTTTTTTTTTTTTGCTTTTTGTCATTGTGTTTATGCATAAACATACATGCACATTTGGTACACTTTCTTCTTTAAGAAAGAAAAAAGAGACTGCCATCTTTAATAGCTGTGTAGTATGCCCCTTGCAAACTTGAAAGTCTCTTGTTTTTTGATAAACAACTTCCCCAGTCCCAAGTCTTTTGAGACTTTCGTGTGAAATGACATGTATCCTTTTGATCTTTAACTTGCTGCGGGTACATCTGAATTGTGCCACTGTGGGACAATTAAAGGATACATCTATTCTATTTTACATAGTCTCTTCAAAAGCTGCATTTTGTGATGTTATCCTGCATCTTTTTCAAAGGTAATGTCAGGTTGGATAATGGTCAGTAGAGTGATGGCATCAAAGGAACACAAGATACACAGAAGTAGAAACTCTTCAAAGGTAAATGGAGGAGAGGGTGTCTTTGATGCTAAGCACTGCCTGTAATAGAGGGCAAGAATTAGATAGCAAGCTTAATACCCGAGCATCCAAAGACACAGAGGCCCAAGCATATACACACACACAAACATACACACCACATTCCATCAGAGCTTTATCTGGCCTTTTATTTGCTTTTATCGAACATGGCGGGAGTAGCCTGCTCACCGTTAACAATGTTGGGCTAAAGTCATTTCACACAACACTACTTGGTCATGTAAGCTGACATCTTTTATATTCTCCAGCGTCCTTTGCTTGCTCTGTCGTGTGGCCTCATCAGGAGCAGGGAGTGGCGCAACGGGTTGGATTTCAACACCAATACGTGCCACAGAATGGGGTAAATTGTTTTAATTTCAAGCCTGGAGGAACCATTACTGGGAGGTGAGCATAACTCGCAGTGGCAGACAAAACTGCTAAGAAAGAGGGAGCACACATTCCTGGTGGGCTTTACTACATGCTGCAATAGGTTTAATGTTCAATACTTGGCAGTGGTGCACATTGACACTTTCACAATCAATTTGTTCTTTGGTTAGAACAAGGATGTGTGTGTCTTTGTATGTGTATCTTTGTGGTAATTGCAGTGCTTTTGCATCGGGTGTGTAAAAGGTTGTTATGGACATCTTTTTAATTAACCTCATGGCCTGTTACTATGCACGCTGCCAGGATACTGCTGACCTTACACCAATTTATGCCACAATAAAAGTGACAAGGTTATGGAAATACAGGCTGATATAAGACGTGACAGAGAGGTTGTTGGCCCAGCCTTTAAAAGCCTGACTGAGGCCATTATCCTTGGTATCAGATGAAGAGGTATAAGATTGAAATGCCCCCTGAAGTTTTTGCTGAATGTAAGAACAGCATGTAGCAAGACCAACGCTGGACTAACAACATCTGCTTACTTAGGTAATGAGTCACAATAAAATCCTCGGTCATTTCTTGAGAAACCGAAGCATGTGTTAAAGAAAAATGGACATTAAGTTTAAATTTAAACTATGTTTGCCACCTATATACATATATTCTAGCTGCTTGTTGACGGTTTGACTTCAGCCCGACCATGCTGGGCCCTTAATGATACACTTAGACGAACACACCTTTCGCAGTGTGAAACATCAGAGAGGCAGAAACATAGGTGTCCTTTTCTTCAATTGGTACAAGAAAGCTGCGGTAAATACAGGACAGCCCTATAAGAAAACCTGTTGGAGGCCACAACAGGTTTTCTGAGATATGGATATCTGTCAGATATCCATAGATAGTCTGACTGAGTTGGGGCATTTTTGCAAAGAACAGACATTGAGCTGTATTCAAATACACACAGCAATTTTTGGATTTTATGTAAAAAAAATAAAAATAAAAGCCAACTTTAATTTGTCTTTTATTTAAATACTCTGTGCTATTTGGTTATGGCCAGGCACATAAAATCCAAATAAAATATATTGACAGTTGTGGTTGTAATCTGTGAAAGGTTCACTGTATGTTCAAGTAAATTTTGGTTATCCAAGGAAAGCAGCTGAATTACAATTAAATAATGTTTATTTATAGAAAATTACACACCCGCACATTTTTGTAGTTGTAGTTGCAAAATGTGAAGTAACATTAAAAAACTGTGTTTGTATTATTTAAGATGTAACTTTGCTCATGTGGTCCAAGCAGTACATGCATTACGTTTAAGGCATACAACAGATAGGATTGGCTGGAGTCATCGAAGCTACCAACCTCAAGTAAAACACAAGAGAAAACACAATAATCACTCACAAAGCTTGATACCCTAAAATTAGAAATGACTATTGATTAGATGCCATGTTTTTTCCTCACTATTTTTTCCAAGAAATGGTTCAGCAGCACATAATTATCTTGTTATTCCAGTTAATTACTGATATATAATAACACAAAATACAAGGCGAGTCCCTGAAAATGACAACATAACAAAATGAATGGAAGGACATTTGGGGTAAAAGTTAGATCTGTTCTCCACAAGGTGCATGTATCATAAAACTCCGGGTCATTCTGCCTGTCTAACACTGAGTCAGACTTATTAATATAAATGCAACTGTGACTCATGGGGTGTTCCTGGAAAAAAATTAAAAATATGTGCCATATCTGCTAAGCCGGGCAAAAAATATTGATGGAAAATAAAAATCAGTTGATGAGGTACAACAGTCTGTACGTTTTTAGTTTTTGGATAATAAGGTTTGAAGAAAAGAAAAATGCTGGTTGTATGAAAAACATGTCAAATGTATCTAACCATGAGACTTTTATCAGGGTGAAATTAATTCTTGAGTTTCATAATCATTTCATCTTTCTTTTTTTTTTCTTTAAATATGTCTTTGTGATCACATTTCTTTTGTTTTTTTTTAATGTTCCCCCTTGTTTTACTGCCAATTTGGCCTCCTCCACATTTTAAACCAGCACAAAGTTGTAACAATTTGAGTACAATTGTAATTGACAACACAAAACAGACCAACAAAAAGTCTGTGATGGCAAATTCGCCATGCTTTTTAAAATTAGTGATCTGTTTACAGTGGATGTTTCAGCCAGAGTCAATCAAGTTCTGGATACAAAAACAACAAAATAGACCTCGCACGCAATTTTAGTTTGGGATGTAGTAAGGGAGGTGTGTTTTGTGTCCAGTAGACGGCTAGATGAAATATGTGCTTACATTGCATCAAGCACAGACAATCTCTTGTTGCTATGACCTTGTCCAGCAGAGTAAACTTCTCCTGTTATACATCAGCAATGATTTTAAAAAAGTATTTGCTAAATTACAGAATAATTAGTGAGAATTTTTGAGAAAATGTTTTCAACTTTCTTCAAATACACAGAACTGCCTTTAAGCTGTATGATTTCGATAAAACCTGTTTGACAGTAGTGAATGAGAGAGAGAGAGAGAGAGACGTACAGGGTGCGAGGGCGAGTACACAGGGGAAAAGGAAATAAATCTAGCTCTAAAGAAAAACTAGACTGAAGAAACCCAATTAAACTGGAGTATGAAAGAATAACTATGCGAAATAAACATAACTAGAAACACTAAGAAGAACTGAAGTGAGAACAAGGCAGAACTAAATGACGAAATCCAAAACCAAACTCAAACAAGCCCAGATCCTAACAGATAAAATACTTTCATTTATGAGCTACAACCTCAAATCCTAACAATACACAGCACTAAAGAAGTCTAATATAATTCTCTCTCTTGTTTAGTTACTCTTTACATGTGCATGTGGCTGTATAAATGTAAACTATGAAATTACACAAAAAATGTAAAAACCCATGTCTTCATGTGTATTTGTAGTCCGGTAAAAACCAGCCCCTTGTTTTACGCTTTGCTGCATCCAGAGGGTCTGGTTTGACGTCACTGTACACAACCTCTCCTGTTCCTGATTGGCCTGTTTGCAATTCAAGTAGAGAAATCAAACCCAACGAGAAAAATCCCAGACAGAGCACTGAAGGGAGATGAGAAACGAACAGAACTGCATATGTAGGCAATGGCCAGGCTAGTGTATTTCAGTAATAACATTGTTGATTTTTCTTTATCCATTCTGGAATAGAGATGCCATAGCTTTAGATAATTTGCATAATTCTTGGGTCCTGCCACAGGAAGGATTTTCCAAAACAGAGAAGCAGTTTTTTTCTTTCAGGAGATTTTCAGCGTAATTATTATTATTATTATTATTGTAAACTTCAGTGATTTCTTATCTGGGCAAATACTTTTTGGGGTCACTGTCTTAGGCCTCTTTAATATTCAAAGATCTGATTACAGAACAAAGCTGGTTTTCATCCAGCCTCTCTGAGAACATGTTTAATTTTTTGGTCTGCTTTGTGAATGGCTTCTAGCAGCGTCTGATGATCTGCTGTGCAACATGTCTGAATGCTGTTGAGTTTGGGCAGGATGAAGCATCTTATGTGAACACATCAGGGGAAGGAGACATTTAGTCATACATCTCTGTGAGAACATTTTTTTGTCTGTATCAACACTCGCACGCTGTGCTTAAGTACATCCATGGATTCCAAAGGCCGACAGCTATTAGGGACGCTCTTCTGCAATGGCAAACATCATTGCTCTGCATGAACATCTGTTCATTAAACTGAAACTGCTCCATTACCAGCTGCAGAAATTAACAGGAGACTTGTGCCAAAGTACCACTCAAGCCTTGGAAAATACAGAGAGACAGTATACATTTGCTCTTTCAATTATTACTTACAACTAAAATGAACATACAGAGCCTGTTTGCAGATTGGGGGAGAGGCAATTGACCTTCTCTTTATTCCAGAGGTATTGAGCAGGAAGACAAGCAGCAGGAAGACGAGCAGCATGATGCAATATCAGAATAACAGAGAAATTAATGAAACCTCCTAAATGAGATCCGTATATTTATAGAAGCGACACAAACGTTTCATAGCTTGGGGCCCACACAGACTTTTATAAACTTATTACTGTGAAATATAAACATTCTGAAAATGAATTGTCGAGTGTTTTAATTTTTTTTTTTTTTTTTAATCCGAGTGTGGTTAAGCCAATTTATCACTAGACGCGTATTGTACCTTACTTTTTGGTAAGTAATAAGCAATATTTCATGTATCTGTAGAAGTCCTGTAAGAGTGAGTTTGTTGGAAAGCTTAGGCAAACATTTAATCAGACCTGTTTGAACACCCATATTTTTCCACAGTTTTAAACAAATTACTTCCTGCAGTTGCTAAGTTTCTCTGGACCTGCTGCACTTTGTCTGTGCTGAAGCTGCCACTCCTGTCATTCCTTGAAATAAAACATAAGCTTTGAGTTGGATAAGCAGCTTTTGCCTGTCTAGCTGTGTTGTTTATAGGTGAGAGAACCCAGTAGGTTGATGGTTCATAAAGGTGTCATGCCAGAATTTAGCTCCTTGGTGGTAGTAATGGGAAGTTCAGCTTTTTGGCTCCCAAATGGCTCATAGTTAATCATTTGTAACCTCATGTTTTAGCTTAACTTTGCAAATACGAATACTTTCTATTTTAATCAATCCTTTTGCATTTACTTCTTTTTTTTTAATGAGAAGCCTTATACTTTTCGAATTTTATGCATTTGTTCTGTTACGAAAGCAGGCCTTGTTAATTTTGTGTCATATTTTCATCAAATGTTTCTTATTTAAGAAAAACAACAACAAAACACTACTAGCAAAGCTATCTAACAAAAACAAAACCAAACTCAGTAACCAAACTAGGTCCTCAGTACAGCTTGGTTGTTCAAATAAATAAATAAATTCCTGAGCTTGGATGGCCTGATGTGGTTCATCCTCTTAGTGATTTACATTGTTTCTGAGAAGACAAGCCGCCACGCTGCCAATGAAAATAAAGTTCTGAGCAGGTCGGAGTCACTGAGAGAGAGAGCTGAGCAATGAATGAGAAAAAAAAAAAAAAGTAGGAGCCGGCTCTCACTTCAATGCCAACAACTCTTTCGGTTCAGTATGCATCATGGAGGTATGCAGGCTGAAAGAATGTAGGAAAAAATATTTTATTGAGCAATGACATGAACACTTCACCTAAGACCAAAGGGTGCTCTGCCACAGCTGTTTCGCAGAACATTACATTTATTTCAGGATAATTAATTTTATGAGTTTGCATGAAAAAGGTTTATAGGATGCCTGTGATGTTTTTTTTTATGGTCTTCTATTTTCTTTACTGCACATTACTTTAAGGGAATGTGTAGGGAGGTTATGAACAATGTTTATATTTGTTCCAACGTAAATTTGCTTTCGTCTGTCTTTCTCGATTTGATATTCCATGTTCACATTTATGCTACGTCCAGTTTAAAAGGGCCTATGAGCAAGTTACAAACCGTTTTATTGGGTTAGATCGTATTTTTCAGCTTGAGCAGGAGGACAATGTTAGAAGATGTTTCCTGCCAGCAGCCATCGCCATCTTCAATAACTCTTTAAAGAAACTAAATTAATGAGTTACAACAACATTTAGTTCCCCTTTGGGGTGAATACAGTACTTTTGAATTTGCATTGCCTTAAACCCCCCCAATAATTTTAATAAATGATATTCATTCCCCCTATTAATTAAACAGGAGAAGGCAGCCTTACACTTTTGCTTAAAAACAGTCTTAATAGAAATGTGCTTGTACCAAGACTAGAAATCTTTGTACAAATATTTGCACTAAGACTTAACCTCTGGACGAATCGGTCTTGAATTTAAAAACGATTTCAGAATGAACATCTAACAAACATTTAATGTAACATTTTGGTTGGAAAATTACACGTTTGCAACCTTTATCAGTTGCTTTACATTTAATAAACATTTTTGAAACAATTTGGAAACTTTACAGTCTAACTGCTCTGGATGATTTAACCATTTCGTCTTTCATACAGTAGAACTTGTATAATTGTTTTTATTAAAAAAATATGCTGTTAAGTACATAAGTGTGATGGATGGTAAAATTACTCATAAACTGTGCTTTTATGGCACGAAGCTTAACAGCTCACTTCTAGAGTAAATATTTTATATTCCTGTGTAATATAGATAAAATACATTTTTGATATGCAGTTTCCTTAAGAACATTTCTACATAGCAGAAATGACTCATGATGCATTCAGTGAGCACAAATGCATCAGAGCACAGAGATATCAGCTCATCACAGTTGGTGGTAAATGGCAACAAAAGGATGGCAAAGCTACCACACCATCACACTACCACTGCCATGCTTGACTATAGTTAAGGTGTCACTTTCTGAAATGATGCTGCTTTTTCTTTTTGCATAAAAAAATATCCCCTTTTGTCTTTTCACACTTTTGGTTTACCAAAAGTGTGAAGAATCAGCAACATAGTTTTTGGCCTTTATGATTTTGTTGGCTTTCACATTGGTATTTTCTCAGGGATGCAGATATTCCCAGACTTTTCCATGTTTTTTGAATCATGAACAGTATCCTTAGCAGAGAAAAGTTATCCCTGCAGTGCTTTAGATGATGCTGTGGATTCTTTTGTGGCTTCCTAGATGAAAGGTTTATTACTGTTCCAGGTTTTTACTATTTGTAGCTAATGACTCTGGCTGTGGTATGCTGCAGTCACAAAGCATTGAAACTCTTTTCAAACTAATAGAAGTAAATTACTTTGTGTCTCTTCTGTTGTGGAATTTCTTCAGATTGAGGATGTGTTGCTTTTCAGTAAAGTTTATTTTCACCCACAAGTCATGAAGAGATCAGCTCATCATGAACAGTACTAGTCAGACCTGGGAGGGATCATTGACAACAAACCAAATCTGGTTAATCACAGTAAATTCATGGTTTAACAAGTGAGCAGTAATATTGTCACATAGGGCTAAGTTGGTCTGTTTGAAAAACCGCTTTCAGTTTTTACACAAGTTGTCTTTATCTGATAATAAAGTCTCTTTCTTGACATTATATTAATATAATGTCAGGAAAGAAGCTTTTAGAAAGTCAAAAGTGTCTGCACTGAAAAGTAAAAACTGTATTCTTGGCATTAGTGATTACAGAGCACAGGTTTGATATTTAGCACTTTTTAAGTTGTAATTTTTTGATTTTGTACAGTGATTGTATCTCGAGGCTTTCAGCGTATGCTTTAAAAGATTAGACTGTTTTTCCTGATCAGGAACTACAAATGGACACTAGCTTAAGCTAAATCTGGTGCAAAACATCTTTTGTTAACGTCTTTTTCATATCGTCCCTTACGCACATGAATAAACTAACTTGAGTGTGGCCACGAGTGTGGCAAAAAAGCAAAAACAGACGAAATCTGTAAAAGTTAAAATTCTTTGCAACTTTTTACTTTGGTTTAAAGGGGCAGGATTATGTAACGTCCAGGCACATACAGCATAATAAAGTAACTATGTTACCTTCAGTTGCCATAAAAGTGCAGCATTTAGACACCTGAATGGTTGCCATGGGAGACTAAAGGATTTCTCAGACATGCATGAAAGAATCAAAGTAACACTCCAGGTATGCTTTTTGATGAGGGGAATAGCATTATAACATTATACAAAGCTCTAAAAGGTTGATTTTACATAATGCTCCCCCTTTAAATTGTGTTTTAGGTTCATTTTGTTTTTAAAACATCCCCTTGGTTAATTACCTCATTGCATAATTACTTAACATTCATCACCTAGAAACCCATCCACTTGTCGTAAGTGTTGAAAATTACTTCATTTTTTTTCCATAAGGGCACTGGGAGAGTAAGATAGAAACCATACTTCCAAATTAGCATTAATGAAGTGAGTTATACAAAGCGGCTAGCTCTCAAAAGACATACACCATCAAGTGACATAAGGAGGTGAGAGGGAGGCATGTATTAACACACAAGGAACTTCCTCAACACTTTTTAATTGCCACCTTAACCCCTGGGGTCAGAGCCATTTAGTGTCTACAAAATCATGACAAGAAGATGGCAGAGAAGGAGAAAATCCAGGGTGCACACTGCATCAACCTCACTTATGCTGTTTATCCTCTGACACCATGTTCCCTATAGTGCTTTGCCAATAAACCACTAAAACTCCCCCAAGACTCCTTGTATACATGACAAGCCTGCTCTGCTGTTATAACCCTTCTCACTTGGCTGGTAAGTGCAGTTCTTAATTGCCAACTTATGTCATTTGGGCAAACTTCGGAGCTATAACCACAGGCATCACTGGTTGCAGAGAGTGCATTGCATAACATAAACGCAGTCATAAAACACAATAAATGGCTTTTTGCTCTGGGGATTTCACTTGAGGCAGAGGTGTTTCATAGGAACAATGCAGTAGTTTAAGGATGAAGGATAAAGTGAAGGTTTTAAAGGACTTTTTTCATCAGTAAGTAACAGACTTTTTCAAAAAAAAGTTCTTCTAGTCCTTTATAGACCCCCTATAGCTTGGCATAATAAAAAAAAAACCTTAAATAGACCTTGCTTCCAAAAAGGAAAATTACTTTGTCAGAATCCTTTAACAAGGGGACAGCAACGATCTACTTGTACATCTACATAATGTGTTATTTTCTATAACTTATCTAAAATGAAACATTTGCAGGGTTAAAATTATGAAAAAAAAACAACAACAAAACTGTAGTTTCCTGACGATGTTTCTCTCTGGCCTTGTAAAACCATTGGAGCTACGGTTGCGTTTAAACTTTATGACAAAGAATTTCTAAAGCATTTACCAACTGTGGAGAGGGTCACTCATTCTGTTGTAGAAATGTAGTACATTACATTACAGAGTATTTATATAGTTATGTAAAGTTATCTATTTGCACTCAATTAATACCTCATGACCAACTCCCAATCAGCAATCGCACAGTGGCACAAAAATAAATAAATAAATAAATAAAACTTGTTTGAAATTCTAGTTTCTCCCCATTAGAGTATCACAAGCTTGAAACAGGACCATGAGCCAAATTTATCTGAAGTCTCTCGTTCCTCTCATACTCAGACGAGCATCTCCCCACTTCTGGGGTTTTCCTCCTTCTTCTTTGCAGTTGCAGATTCACGAGTTCAATGTGTTGAAGTACAGTATGAGCAGACTGCATCTGAACATCAGAATTATACAGTGAGTGAACAGGATTCAATGAATTATGGAACCCTGGGATGTAGCTGTGCACTTTGAGCTGGAGCTTCATACAACTGCTGGAAGTATTGTGCAGTGTATGCCCAGCTTCACCAAACTAATTGAGGTTTGCACCAGGAAGCCTCCTTTGAAATATTAATAATGATTTAATCATGTGCACCTGATGTGAAATGCCAATTTGTGATGATGGCTTCTTCAGTTCTGATTTATGTCCTGCATGAGAATTTACACAAGCTTGGTGGAAATGACGAGGGTGAAAGGGCTCCAGAAAACCCTCGTGTACTGGAAAAGCTTTCTTGTTAGTCGAAACTCCAGTAGATTTGGACAAAGATAAACCATTAGACTGAATTGTTTTACTGGGAAAAATACTCTATAATATTCAGAAATCAATACTTTACCACATAAGAATTTTTGCACATATAGTTTCAAAGATCTGTGAGGAAAACATCCAGATATTAACATGGTTTTTCAAGGTTGCTCCGACAGTCTGTGCTGTCATCTGGGTTTTGTACTGTATCATTTCCAATCAGCTGTGTGAAATGATTGAAAAATAAAAACAACACAGTTTTTAAAGACAATTACCTCTCCAATCTCAAGGCAATCGAGAGCCCTGTTCATCAGTTCAACATATTCAATTTCTCTTTAGACCAGAAAATGATTACACCAGAATAGTCATCACATTGAAATGCTTCGGGGAAATATTCCAGTAACAGAGTTGTCATTCCACTGAAGGATAATATTTGACCCTGTCTAATTAAGGCTAATTTAAATTGGAAAGTTACAAAAGAGTCCAAACTACCATGTGAACAGAAACGTGATGTTTAAAACAGGTAGTTGTACTGTGGGAATTCAGACGATTTGCCATTCATCCCTGTTTGTTGTTACTTCTGGACAGTTCAGCAGACCGTGATATTTTCTTAAACTAAATGTCATGAAATAATTCAAGCATGAAATGTCAGACTAATTCAGGACACAAGCACAAAATATGAGCTTGCGCTGTGCTGGCTTGAACCCCATGGGAACCAGTTATTAAAGCAAGAAGGTGGGCCACTGAAGTGATGGAAGAAAAAATGTCTGCAAGTATACCTCAGATTGATTTTTACAACATAAAAGAAGGTTTTAATCTCCGTTTCTCAAATATTCTTCAAGCAATATCTGTGGTTTAGTTTTATTTTGATGTTTGAAGTAACCCTCAAGAAATCCAGTGAGATTTGTACGGACTCTTTTTAAAAGGGTGGTTTTATGTATTTTCCAGACACATAATGCCATTTAGCATAATCAAATAACTATTACCTTGAGTTATAAAAATGCTGGCTATATCCAACATGATATAGAAGAAATTTGGCTTCTTAATTTGGCGCAATTTTAATGCGTCTTTGTCAAACATGCATGACATATTCAAGGCAGCACTACAAGTATGTTTCCGATGAGGGAATAACATTATAGAATAACATGCTTAAAAAGTTGATGTTACGTAATCTTCCCCTAAAAGAAAAAGGTCCATAAGCAGTACAATTAAAAGCTTTACACATATCTCATACAAGAAATCTCTGAAACAAGATATTAAATGAAAAAGCTGCAGAAGACGGTAGGGCTGTGAGGAAATGCAGAGGACAAAGGCGGCAAGTTCAGACCACACTGTAAAAGATCACTGAGCGTTGCGTAGGCAGGCTGGCTCGTTTACCACTGCATGTGAGTTAACCATCTGGTGTCTGTCTCAGGGAAACCGCTCCTCTAAATACTGCTTCTTGATTGCATCTGATTGGTGCCAGCTGGAGGCTTCACCTGCCTGTACACCCGACAAGTAAGGTAGGAATATAACAGTCACACAGCTCAACCCAGCGTGCAGCCACATGGATATAACGGTTCGCCAGTTTGTTTGTCAGACTGTCAATAATCCTTCAATTCATGGGAGTTGTGAAACATTTTTTTTTGCCTGTGCATGTGCTTTTGAGAATATGTAAATTTTATAAAACACCAAAACTTGATTAAAAAGTGTGCAAAAATTCTTCTGCTGGTTTTTCATATCGGTCTCCATTTTTCAGTCATTTTGCTTTAACGAACTAATGAAAGAGGATTTTTCTCATACAATGTAGCGATAAACATTACTTTGTGTTTTAATATTTCTATGACCGTATTGATCACTATCAGCAGATGAGGGATCCACACAAAAGGTTAATGTCTTGATAGCCAAACACAGAAAATGGAGGATTTAACAGTTTGTTGGATGAAAAAAAACAAACGCAGAAAAGGACTTCATAATCACTAATCACATCTTTCCCAAATTAGTCAAGTAGCTTCTGATTAACATCTTTTGTCTGACAAGGAATACCAAAAAAGTCAAAAGAATATTTAAAAGAAATGTTCATCCAGTTGAGAAAAGTAGAAAATGAATTTGCAAATACAAAGAAATGTAACAAATGAATATTTGGATTTTGTTTAATTCTGGTGAATAAGTTTATGTTTATGGTTAAAGGTTAAAGCATGGGCGTAGGTTTGGGTAGGGACGGTAGGGACATGTCCCGACCAATATTCACGGGATATGAAAAAGTCCCGACCAATTTTTGCCATATTGGCTCAAAGAACGTGGATCTACGATCTTTGATTAGCAGCAACAGGCGGTGCGCGGAACGGAAGCTTCTTAGTTTGACATTAATTATGAGCCTCCGAGACCGTGTCGGAACGGTGCTGTCGGGGGGTGGGGGGAGGGGGAGTCAGTTGAATCGTCGGACGTTCTTTGATTAGCTGCAAAAGGCGGCGGCTAGCTGGGCACACGCGTCTCCTTCTGAGTCTCCGAGACCATGTCGCCACCAAAAAAGAAAAGGACAGACATTAGAAGTTATTTCGCTATGTCGGCTGTAAGTACAGTGAGTGGACCCATAAGTTAGATATCTATCACGCAACGCATTTGTTGTAAAGTCCGGTGTTTAGTAAGGTCAGCACTGAATGTGAGGTAGAATAGGTCTGTTAATTATGTAATATTTTTTCTTTTTTCTTTTATTATTGATTTCTTCTTATCTGCAATTGTGTTTGCTGTATCCAGAGGATATTTCTTTTGATCTTACTTGTAACGTTTGCTGAATTTTGTAAAGGAAAAAGTAAAGTGTTCTTGAACTGATCTGCTGAGTATGACTGTATCTGGTTGTATACACAAGATGTATGATATGGTTATGGTTGGGGGGAGGGGGTTATTAAGCCAATGTGGTTTCCCCCCCCCTTCTCAAAAATGTTCGGTGCTCTTGGGCATTTCACTGTGCTGCCGGGGGGGGGTGTCAAGGTCCCCACCAAAACTTAGACCGAACCTACGCCCTTGGGTTAAAGCACTCTGAGTGGTCGGTATGGTTAGAAAAGTGCAATGTAAATTCAGTCAATTTTCCATTTATTAATTATTATATGAACCCTGCTTTACCATTACATTAAGTGATATGGGGCTGTAAATATTTCACCGGGTCAGGAAAGTAACAGCAGTGGATTGACTTCAATCCCCTTCCATGCATAGGCATCCTCTCCCAAAACACACAAAGATAGTGAAAAGGCATTTAAAACTAAAATGTAATAACTCCTACCATCCAACCAGCAAGTATATGCGTAGACCATTTTAATTGTTTAAGTTATGTTGCGTTTGAAAAAAATAATAAAAGACTAGTTATATTCTAGGCTTCTTTTCATTTAAAACAAAATGACGGGAAGAGTCACTATCAGACATGTTTCCATTCTCATAAAGTATTCAATCTTTTTTCCCCCCCAGCTTCACTGGAGGCACATGAAAAGGAACTTGGACAAAGTAAAAGCTTAGTTTCTGCATGTTTTTAGCAAACTAGGGCATGCTGCTCCCAAAACAGCCGATATGCCAGTCTGGTCTGATTTCCCTAGGGATAACTAGGCTATCATATCACCTACCACTTTTATTCAGATCCTTCCCACTTCAATTTCTTTTTGGCCACAAACAGGTTCAGATCCCTGGTTTGTGAGCTTAGAAAACATTATTTTAAACCTAAAATAATGGCGCTGAAGAAAATGTCTCCATCTCAGATGCCGAACATTATCTGCAGGACGGGCTTCGCGGTTTATCTGACAAGAATAATTACTTTGCTCTTCTTACTCAGAAGTGAAAAGAGGAAGAAAATTAAATTGATATAGAAGTGTGTTGCATTTAGCTTCTCAATTGGCCTGTAAAGACAGCTCTTTAATTCACTCTTCAGCCTTTATTCACTGAAACCTCAAGCTATATATAAAAAAATAAGAGTTCATGGAGTATCCTATAATGTTTGTCAGTTTTCTGAAAATCAAATAAATATAAAAAAGAATTATACAACTGTATAGGATCTTTCTGCTGCATGCAGTTTGCATGTTTTCCCCAGCATGCGTGGGTTCTCTCTGGATATTCCATCTTCCTCCCACAGACCAAAACATGTCAGTTAAACTAATTGGTCTCTCTAAATTGCTCTTTGTTATGAGTGTATGGTTGTTTGTCCAGTGAGTCTCTACGTTGCCTGGTAATGGGTGTACCCTGCCTCCCACCCAATGACTGACTGAGACAGGCACCAGCCTCTCGATGACATTGCAAGGACAAGAAGCGGGTATAGCGAATGGATTGGTATAGACCTGAAAACATGACAAAAACCTCCTTTTATATCAATCAATCAATCAAATTTTATTTGTATAGCACATTTCAGCAGCAAGGCATTTCGAGGTGCTTTACATAATTAAAGAAAAAAATAAGAACAGCATGTGACATTGAATAAACAGTAAGAAAGAGAAGAAAAAGATTAAAAAAGATTAAAAAAAAAGATAAAATAGTCCTTATAGTGCTTTGCCATGCTGCAATAATTAGAATTGAAATTTGCTCATTAAAGTGACATCCATATGACATAGGAAATTTAACAAATACTATACAGTGTGTTGTTTTTATTAACAAATATACAGTGTCAGTAAAAACCCAACTATATAGTAAAGTTTGGATTTTATTATGTTTTTAAAAAGCTGTACTCCACTTGTATCGTTAAATAGCTTGGTGGTTTGCCAGAACAATGGCGTTCCCTTATAGTCTTGACGACTGCTATATAAGCTTAACCAAACAGCTTTTCATTTTTTACTGAAAAACAGACAGAATCTCTTTCTGTCTTCTTCTTTCTGCCAGTGTTGAGTAAAATGATTGCACTGATATAGTGTAGACTCTACTGCAGGTGCATGCATGGTGAAGCGAAGTGGAAGGACTGTGTTGGTTATAATCTACCTGCCTGGATATTATTTTCTCTGTAAGCACAAAATAATGCGTCCGTTCAACAGGAAACATCACTGTGACTTGAAAGCTACCCTGGAGGATGATATTGACCAGACGTTAGGGTTTTAAAAACAGTTTGACTCAAAATGACAGCTGAAAATGTTTCAAAGTGAAATTACTATATTCCTTCTTCTTGCTATTGTATTCCTTCTAAACTTCCTACGTGTATTTTAAAGCTTCTGAATTTGTTAAAATCAGAATCTCCCTCTGTTGTTTAATAGTAAAAGTATCAAGGAGCAGAGCAGCGAAACATTAGTTGTGTAAGGGTAAGCTGAAAACACGGGGGAACTGTAGTAACCAATAAACAGAGCTTTCTTTCCGAAACATGTCCAGTCCTGGATTGAAAGGACCGGGCTTAAAAACACTCTGGAGGACTTTGGGGGGAAAAAAGCCTAAAGAATTATTGCTCAGTCACACTTTAACATATTACAAAACAACTTTAGCACCTTGGAAGTAAAATATATAGAAGTAAGAAAAAGTGGAAGACTTTTTCTCATTGAAGCATTCTATTATTCGTCTCAGAGAGGGATGTTGTCCCTATCCAAAATATCAAAACAAAGAAAAAAAAAAGCAACACAACCTCCAGTTCTGTATGTCCCGATTTGTTGCTGCCCTGGCATCTGAAACAAAACAGTGCAGCAAAATCTGTATTTGCATATTTGCTGACCTTATAGGACAAGAATTCCTTACTGAGGACCAAGTAATTCATAAACTGTCAGAAAAAAATGAGTGTCCATTGCCAAGAAGGTTCTTATTAAAACTGCTCTGTAAATCAAGCATGGACAAGTCCTGGCCTTATTACATTGAGGTTTTAATAAAGCTGTCAATTCGTAAGATTGCGCTAGTGACCTCTTTTTATATGAGCCACTTTAATGTTCTCTTGGGATGTGTTTCTGAAGCTTCATAAAGCCGGCACCAAATCATCACACTTAATCAAACACCTATAACCTTCCCCCTCAACTCCAAATTCACGATGTTTATAAACACAACATATTCCCAACTGTTTCACAGTACAAGATACAACACTGACAAGTGAGCAGCATCTGCTGGGGAGAAAACAAATTTACTACAGCAATAAATTCTGTGGGATAGTCTCAATTTAAAAATGTGATAAGACAAAGGTGACAACCAACCCCTTGCGGACAAATCTGAACAAACTACCATAATGACATCGTTGGTCATTTATGCTTCAGGTGAAAAGCCAGTTCATGATAGGATCATTATATACTCTGTCACACTTTTTGACGATTTGTGTCCGATATAAGATACTTTAACTAATATTAGTGTTCAAATCTGGATCAGTCTCATTGGAGATCAAGAAAAGTAATTCCACATGAAGCAAAAATTATAACATTTTTACAATGTAAAAACTCATAACTTCATAACTCATATGAAGTTATGAGTTGATAACTTCATATAAAAAGAAGGGGACATTTAATTTATTAGAAGTTGTTCAGCCATCCATCCATCCATCCATTGTTTTTACCTGCTTGTCCTTGCGGGGCTGCAGTAGGTTGGTGCTACAACGCTTTCTAAGGCAAAGTACTTAAAGTTATATTTTTGAAAACAAGATTGCGATTATGGTCCATGCTCCTATTCCCACTGAAGGAAGTTTTTACAGAGGCAGATGTTATGCAGGGACAAGCCAATCGAGTCCTTACAGCAAAGAGAGAACAGAGAGCAAATGAATATATCCCCCGAACTGAAAAATTAAACAAACTGGATAATGAAGCTGAAGTAACACACACATCAGTTAAAAAAATCTTTCCTTATCTCCCCTGATGCTTCGCAAATCATTTGCCAACAGCTAGCCTCAAACAACCAGCATGAATGATTTGCAACTGAGACTAATCTACTGTAAAAAATAAATGACGTTCTGAATGTTTTTTTTAGGTATTCTGACTGCGAACAAAGTTAGAGCTACAGAAACCCTTTAAAGGTCGTCATGTGTCTCAGTTGTAGGACGCATCCATCCAACCAACCAAACAAACAAAGGTGCTTTTCCACTAGTGTGCCTCTAACCAATATGGCCCCGCGCCACCCAGATTTATTTTCTATTGCCAGATCCAACGTGGCTCTGAGTATCTGTCCTCAGATTTTCGTATCCATCTCAGGGGCAGTACTATCTGCACTGAGCCAAATATTTAGTGGAAGCAATTTGATTGCCATCTGACCGCATTTGTTGATTGGCTTGTGATTTACATCATGGAAAACTCCAAAGTTCAGCTACTTACTAAGTTTAACCAAGCCACAGAGAAAGTAAATTTTAATCCTTTGCATTTACTATTTCTTTCCTACTGCTAGGTTTCAGATTCATATGACTAAAGAGCTTTTAAAAGAAGCTGAACATTGGCTTAACTTGCTAGTTTGTCTTGAGTAGCAAGACAAACTAGCAACTCAAGTTTGTCTTTCCCTCGACAAACTTGAGTAGCACCTGCATAATAATCCAGATGCATAGACTGGACTCTGGCCTGAAGGAAGCTGTCGACTTTTTAAATAAAAGTATTGGTACTCACATTTTGTTCCAGGTCCTACTGAGTTTATAACATGCTGTACCATGCAACATTTGCTCAGTGTATGATCTTTTTTTTCCTGGTTGGCCTCCAGTCTTCAGATACTTTGTGTTCTAACCATTTCTAACATTGTGTAAATACTTCCAGATTTCAAACTAATTTAGGTATTTTGGTTCAGATGGTTGCTTTATTACCCTGGTTACGTGAGGTAAAATGTGCATTACTGTACAGAGAGACTAAATATTGTGCCATCACTTGATCCTTGGTAATGCAAACAGATACACAGCGACCTTACAGTGAAAGCAAATAGCAAGACATGAACCTTCAGTGCAGACACACCAAATGGCAGTACGTCTGTATGTGGAACAGGTCTATTTCATAATTCTCCCTGAAATTGGAGGCAACATTAACAAAACTGTTGAGGTATGAAAGGTTTAAGGGGAAATGACCAGCTCCCATCTTTGTTTGTTCAACTTAAGTGTGAATCAAATTCCAGCGTCATCATCACTCTGGAGAGGTTGTGAATTTTAAGAGTCAGTGTAAAGATTTTGTGGGTCTTGACCAAAGATCCCGAGTTAAAAGGGGAGGTTTATGAGCGATGCATTGATCCTAATAATTCCCAGATGCAAGGGAAAAACAAAGAACTAGTGCCTCAGATCAAAGACCTCCGAATGGGCCACTGTCAGCCCGCAAGCTGAATGCTTGAGCCCCCTGCTGCAGAGTATCTGAGAAAGCTCAGAACTCGCATCCATGCTGTTGCCCCTTTTTTGTTCACTAGGATTTCCAACTTCTGGAAATTGTAATGGGGGAAAACTTCCAGCCAATCATAAATAAATAATTAATAAATAAATTAAGACACTTAATGATAAATGAAACTGATGAATCACACGAGAACCATAGATTGACATTATTTGATTAGAAAAAACTTATTTTTGTTTTATGTATTTTTTTTACTTGGCTGTTCTAATTTTACCCATAAAATGCATCTAAAATAATGTGAAATAGATTCTATTTTGACTGATTATAAAGCTGCTTCCTACCATCTGATCAATTTTTTTTTGCCAAAAGTAGAAGATGCGACATTGCCAATAAATGACAGTGTTTATCACCTGTCAGACTGATTGTTTTTAGACATCTTGTTGACTTTGCTCTTGCTCCCTGTCCTCTCTAAGTGCCACTTTTTCTGGGGATTTTCAGTAGCATGTTTAATGTTAATCTTTCCTCAATAAAATAATAAGAACTAATGTTGTTAAACCTTTTGTGCACCTTGACTTGTGCTGCCTCTTCAATAACAAGTTCAAAATGGACATTGGTGGGTCTATTAGAAGATAGTGATGTCCGACAACACTTGGTTACAATATGCACCGTCCCTCTCACCAGTCCTCAGGTCACAGCAGCAGAGAGAAGCAGCAGAGGAAGGGTGGTCCAGAGCACCAAAGACCAGCACCCGGTCTTTTTATTCAAGGAAAAATGAGGTCCACTTTTGTGGGGAGCTTTATTAGTCAGGAAAGTGTTTTGTTTTTTTTTACTTAAAGTCTAAAACTCTTGTAGTGAGAGACAAAAAAAGGGATTTTGTCTCCATGACTGCAGTAACCATTACTCCACAAAAATACTTTGTTGCAAACTTGCATAAACTCTGATTCTTGTCGGAAAATTCTAATTATAAAGAAAATGCCAAACTTCTCAACGCAAATAAAGGAGAAGATGATAAAAAGAAATGGTCATCTTTTAAAATTTACATGTTGAACAAACACATGAGAAATAATGTAATGCTACCACTTTAGAATAGACCAAACAAATATTAAACTACAAGTGAAATAAATTAACTCATGATTTATGAATCCCTTTTACAAGATTCTTTAGATGTCAGTGTTCATGTTGTAATCTTCTTTTAGTATTTTATTGAATGCCAAACTTGATAGCAGAAGATAAGAAAATGAATCCTTCTGGACCCTGCAGTTGTGGATGTCACAGAAAATCTGGTCAAGTCTGCATATTACAGAGTTTCTGTTCAGCCTGGTTAAAAGATGCAGAGAAAGAATATTTAAAGACGGGATGCTGATCTCTACTGAATGAATCTGTAGAGCAAATCGGAGAACAGAATTTCAAATACTTTGCAAATCTAAACATCATATTTAGATGTATTTCTGAATCGTATCACGCCTTGAGTTGAAACATAATTTCTTGTATGCTATAAGTCATATGTGACACTTTATGCTCAGAATAACA
Source organism: Poecilia mexicana (assembly GCF_051168715.1). Lineage (NCBI taxonomy): Eukaryota > Metazoa > Chordata > Actinopteri > Cyprinodontiformes > Poeciliidae > Poecilia > Poecilia mexicana. The sequence goes on along the minus strand of NW_028263370.1, from coordinate 10,346,476 downwards.
AAAGGCTTACATTTGTACAAAAGAAATGGTCTATACTCTGCAGGCCTTCATGCTGTTACAAACCTTCACTGTGGTAAAAACCTCCTGGCTGAAATCGTACAGTCAGATTCTGTTAAGCCCTGCGCACAGAATGATGACCACATCCTGAAAGTCTCCCAAAAGCCTCCCTTCTGGTGGGTTTGAAAAATACAACAGATGGGTGAATAGGCAATGATTGTTGCAGGGGTGGCCCTGTGGAAATGTGCCGTGTGACGGGGAGGGTCAGAGGACACAGAGAGACTGACTTTCCATTGCTCTGTGGAACATCGATGCCAGCAATGATGAGAAGCTACTGTCAGACTCTCTGTGTCTCAAGAAATCTGGGGGAACTTTGACAGTCACTCGAAGCAAATTCATGGCCCATTGAGAGAGTAACTGTGGCTGAGGGAAGCTGCACTACTACAAGGGGTTTTTCTGTACATTTCATCAGGGGAGTGTCAGCCTTGGTGTAGCCATCCACTTGTCCCATTCACCCATTTTTAATCCTTGCTGCAGTATATAGGCCTGAAATGTTTCTTGCAATTTTTCCCCCTGCCTGACTTTACATTTTTTCACAGTTTTTCCAAATGTTGATAAATGGCTTTCTCCATCTGTAATACAGGTTCAGGTTGCTCTTCTGGATGGCTCCATCTGAAATATTGACTCCCTGGGAATGTTTTCCACCTGTTCTAATCCACATACCATTTTTTTTTCTGCAGGTGAAAGCACCCAAAAAGCTGTGCTACCTCAGCACCAACGCTTAGCTGGACTGGAAAATGGAACAGAGGAAAACCAATTAAAATGCTGTTAGCTCCAAGTTTAAAACTCCCAAGTTGGTTTCACTTTTGGCTGCCTAATTAAAGACAAAAACAACACTGAACTTCAACTTTCATCAAAATGTGGATCAAACGTGAAATAACATGACCTCATAGTTTTTTTTTGTCCTCCCACTGATGGCAAAAAGTAAATCAACACGGTGAATAGAACCGACCTGATAGTCACTGATTTGAACTGGAGTTTGAAACACTGCCTACAGCTTCACTTGTTTTAAACACAGTGTGGTATTTGATTATCATGAGCTTGTTTTTATGCTTGAAACATTATCTGTACCTCCATATTGCCATAAGCATTAACAGCAACAATATAGGCTTGAGTTGCAATGAGCCTTGCAGAGCAGTATGCTATGAAAAAGTTTGTCATGAATCTGAATGCAGATTATAGCAAGAGGATGACTATGAATTATATTAATAAACTAACTCCCAACACACCGATCGGAAAAAACTGAATACAAAACAGATTTTAAATTATAGAAATTTTTAATGTAAAAAATGTTTCAAGTGATACAGCCCTGGGGTATCTCTAAAGGCAACTAAACCAGATAGGCCCTTCATGTTTTTTTTATTATGCCAGAAACTAACTGAAACTGCTTTAGCAGATAAACCCTACCTGACCCTTTCACAGTCATCTGCAGGGTCATCACCACCAATTGGTGCACATCCCCAACTTGCTAATGAGGGGTGGTGACACTGAGAACAAAGTAATGATCTTTTTAAACAAAATACTTCCTGTTCTGTTTTTTTTTTTAATAAATTCTACATTTATTCCCCCTTATTACAGTATCTCGCTCATTATTTTCTAATTTATAGCACCGCTTGTCATGATCTATGGGTGTTTGTGTTTTACGCCGTTTGTTTAGGATCATTCTATTATTTTTGCCCCTTAGATCTTGCTGTTTTTCTTTTCTCGTCTGTTAGCTATTTTCAGTTTTTATTTTTATTTGAGGCTTCACATAACAAGATAATTGTACAGATTTTTGATTCAGTCTTCCTCTTCAGACAATCTTAAGGATGCTCTGATTATTGTGATGGCTCTGAAGATTATCTTATGAGATATTCCTGCTATGTCTGGTCTGCAAAGAGTGACCTCGGCTGCTCGGAATAACATTTGGACCGTTCCAACCTCAAATCAACACACATCTTGGCTTTTTTATTGTCTGAAGTACTGAACCCCTACACAATTAACAACCCTCTCTCAGGTTGACACACAGCCAGCTCTCCATCCAGTGGGTAGGGGCGGGGTTTCGGGTGGGGTAGGGGGTTGTGGGGGTCGGAGGGTCCCCAGCTCGGGCCTAGAGGGGAATCCAAGCTTCTGATGAGAGCTGGAGAAGGCGGGTTCTCTCCTGTTGTATGTAGAATTATATAATATGTTGCCCCAGTAGAATATATAGTAGGGTGTCCCAGTCATTGTTGCTAAAAACTTTACAAGACCGACTGATTTTAGTGACATAGTGGGTGTAAAATATTGAATAAAATGTTGTGCTACATGACTGGCGCTATTTTTACTCTTACATTTAACTTTATGACACGTAAAATTACAAGAGGATCGCCAACTTTGTCTCAAAGTGTATTCTGGGTAAAATTGTGACCAGCCGTCCACCAACGTCATCATCAGTCACTTGGCAACAGATGGCAAACTAGCTAGAGCATTCTTACGGACTAGCATGAGTGGAGCTCCAAAGTGAAAAGGATGGAAAAAAAGAGAGGAAAGAAAAGCCAAAAACTGGATGCATATTTTGTCTTGGAGATGAACCAGACTTTTTTTGTTTGACCCGCCAAAACTGCCAGCCCAGCGACGGAGCCGGACTAGTCACAGGTAGCAACTCTAACATTACTCACAATGTGTGAGTTAACTTTAGACTGTAAATTGTATGAGCCCAGCCGCCTGGCTTACACCCCCTCTTTTCTGTCGGTGGTACAACGATGATGTCAGGGACTGAAGGCTGAGTTATAGTCGCGTTTTGACAATTCGGGTTGAGGGGGTGCGAGCCAAGACAGCAGTATGGCGTTTATAGTTAAGGTTTACATTAGAGCCGCCTGAGAGAGCATCGTCCAGTTTATGTGAACGGCGGCGCGCGCGATCCGCGCCAAGCTACAAAGATCTTGAGGTGCACGAGGTGCTACGACAGGCTGCGCATCCGGCGCGTGCCTCTGCGTTTCCGCTTCAACGCGCGTAGGAAATCCATTTAAAATATGAGCTTGCAACCTGTTGTGTGTTGCCAATCAAAAAACAAAGTGACACAAACCTGGAGGGAAATCCAAGATTCACAGAAGACAAAATAACTTAAAAACTATAAGCATTGCTCATTGCTAATCGACCATGTTTGTTTACTCTGAACTCACATTTGATCTTGAGAGGTTTTTGAGATTCAAGTCTGACATCCGAATGTTCGTGAGTGAAATTTGTCGATGTGCGGTGCGTTGGACTTGCCATCTGGCTGTTCATCACACAATGTTCGACCAAACCTGGCATATCTATGATTTTTAATTCATTGTTTTATTGTTTTTCAACTAATTTAAACACACTAGAACACTGGAAATAGGTAATGTGTGGAATCATTTTATAGTTATAAAAGAGAAGATGCACAGCAAAACTTTACTGGGTTTAAACTTTATATTGGTTTCCTTAAAGAAATAGAAGAATACTTCTATAATTGAGAAGATTCTAATTTTCCAGGGAATAACATGTTTCAATTTGAATGTTAAAATTACCCACAGGGTAAGATTGACATTCACGAAACAATGAAAAGTTCTGCAAAATGTCTTTTAAACTTTTGCTGTTGTATCAGTCATTGCCTGCTCATTTGTTTAAAGCATGCATAAAGTGCTAAATGTGAATGCTACTACTTACAAGTTCATTGAATAATTTTTAGATGGCTGCCTTGAATATCACTTTGGGTGCATCTTGAAGGGTTCTATGGCTGAAAACAATTCTGCTGTTTGAAAAAGGTTCATTAAGCAATTAGAATGTTTAGGGAAATTAATCTGCATCACTCTGCAAGCAAATGGTTGCTCCGTGGGGGTGTATTGGTGCTAGAACACTTGGAAAGATGATTTAATGTTTCCATTTGACTGCCGGTCTGCAACAATGTCACATTAATTGATTGAATCCATTCTGAACCGCTAACTCAATTGAAAACATTGTGTGCAGTGCAGCTGAACAGATCTTGGGAACAGATAGAAGGCTTGAGGCATCCCCTCATTTCCTGTGAGAGCATGTTCTGTCAGAGCATTTATTCTTTCTAATGGGTGTCTGACGATGATGCCTTCCACTCCCATATGCCTCACACAGGCTAAAAGGCTGACATGTGGGTGTTACCAGTCAGAGCCTCGAAGCTCAAACAGACATTTCTACATAATATGGTCAAGGAGTGAAAAAAAACTCAAGTTGTTCAGTCTTAAGGCATGTTGTGACTAAATAGACCTTCTTTGGAAATTGTGGCAGTTTTCTGGGGCAATTATTTAGCCCCTTCAATTTACATGATCTTTACCAGTATATATATATATTTACCAGTGACGTTCTTGTTGGGTTTGGATGTATTGCTATAACCATAAAACACCCAAAATAGAGTGTTACATTTCAATCTGGTCATTATTTAAATATTTAGTTGTTTTAAAACACTTTAATTATACTTTACTCTACACCATCCTATACAAACCAAGAAAAACAAAGAAGTTCATATAAGGTCACATTAGTCTTTTTAAAATTTTATTGTTAGGGTCTTTTTTGTGATCTTTCTTTTTTGTTAAAAGATAATCTTACTTTTCACTTGTATGTGAAGGCCATGTGCCATATATTTTCCACAATTTTCCATAAATTTTCTGTCTCTCTGTGGTGAAAAAAAACTGGTTGCCTCAACAGAGATAATCACCAAAGAGGACAGCAAAACATTGCCATACCATGATGCTGCCATCACCATGCTTCACTGTAGGGATGGCATTCGCCTGTCGGTGAGCCCTACTTAGTTTCCTCCAAAAACGACACCTAACACACAAATTACTTCAATCTTTTTCTCATCAGACCGGAGAATTTTGTTTTATATGATCAAAGAGTTCTTCAGGCACCTTTTGGCAAAATCTACATGACCTGCCATGTGACTTTCATTAGGGAGTGGCTTCCATCTCACCATTCAACCATACAGGCCTGATAAGTGGATTGTTGCAGAGATTGTTGTCGTATTGGAAGCGTCTTCTGTGTCTCCACAGAGGAACACTGGACCTTTGACAGAGTGACAATCAAGTTGGTCAGTCAGCTTGGCCCTTCTCCCCACATAGCTCAGTTTAGATGGCCAGAAGCTTTAGGAAGAGTATTGGTCTTTCCAAGCTTCTTCCATTTACCAATGATGGAGGGTAGAAAGCTCAATTACTTCAAACCAGCAGAAATGTTTTTGTATCTTTCCTCAGATTTGTGCCTCAAGACAATCCTGTCTTTGAGTTCTATAGACAATTCCATCGATTTCATGCCTGGTGTTACACGTGTTAGTACATGTGTAATCAAACATCTCTATTGCCAATAAAAAGAGACAGCAATGGGCATGAGCAACTGCCTACGTCAGTCAGTGAGTGTGACACAACAACATAAGAGGTGAGGCACGGCTCTTAACTGCCTCGCCTCGTACTCCTCTCATGTATTTGACCAGGCAATGCATAAATTTAGCAATTTTGTCCATACAAATGTTGAAATCGTACAGAAAACAAATTTGCAGAACAGTCAAGTGGACAAATCGATTTTCTGTTTTCATTGTTAAGATTTTACTTGTCATGGTGACATGATGGCGCGCAGTCTTCACAAATGGACGTCCCTAACATTCACTCCAGAAAAGCTCTTTGTAGGGAGGTAGTTTGACTGTTACTCAAACAGAGGAGGACAATGATGCTACCCCATACCCAACACCGCTGCTGTTCCTGTCATTAGTATGTTTGGGGAAGTGATTTCCATCAAGGAACGTCTTGCTACGGCACAGCATCTCTAAAAACTGTTAAATTGTGTGAATCATTATTACTATATTAGTAATCCTACTTGGAAGTAACTGTACAAATGAGACTGTGGCTCCAGTCCGACCCATTTGCCTCAACAAAGAGCAAGGTCAGCTAATAGGTGTTATGCTTTAAGCTCTTCCTCGGCAAAGGGGTTAAAAAAGGCAGACAATCCTAACAGCAAAATTATGTTTTCACACGCTGAGGTAAAGAACTTGAGGCATAATTCATCAGATCAGACTTAAAGCACAATCATGGCAGTCCAGACTATTTCCGGTCAGAGACCAACGGCCCTTTATCAGACCATCCTGAGTAGCTTGAAGATGTATTGTCTGTGTGCAAACAATGCATCACTGCCCTTTGGACTTATGTCTGCCATAATTATAAAGGTACCTTGGTACAGCCTATTTTCTTTACACTCCATTTTGTTCCAGGATCCATGAGCTCCCGCGAAGGGCAGATATGGTTAGGGACGGCAGGAGCAGCAGTGTAGAATGCTAATTGTTTTGAAGGGCACAGGATTCAATGGTTGTTATGGTAACGAGAGTGTGCACAGGAATGTACGAGAGATGCAGCCAATAAAATAAAAAATGGAAGGTAAAGACATAAAAAGAAGAGAGAATAGCCTGTATGACTGTCAGAAAGAGAGAGATGGGTGAATAATAGGTATAAAAGAAAGGAGGAGAGAGAAAACAAGAAACACCGGAGATGAATAGTAATTCTGTAAGATCAGCAGTGCTACAAGCTTAATATGCAAAGTTTTTCATTAAGGAAATAAATTTAACGTTCAGGTTAGACATTATTTTATACACCTAACGACTCCTTTTGTATTTTGAAAAAGTTAGAGTGGAGGAAAACGGATTTGAATTTTTAATTAATCACAAATTCTTCATAGCATGCATGTCAATATAAATCCCATCAGACAAAACGCTTTTGCAGACATTACCTGAGGACACATTATTTCAGCTGTTCTTTGAACAGGATGTACTGTCCCATTTTTTTTGCTTGTGGTGTTAAACCAAAAGTACTTCAATAATCCAGGTTTACAAGAAGGCTTCCAAGTCTCACACACATATCACTTTAGGGCGAGGTTTATTCTATTATCCAGCAATTCATTTTTATCTTGTTGTCTTACTCTTAATATATTGTGTCCTTTAAATCAAGCCACTTCACCCATTTAGAAGTTAGAAGTGGGCAAATCTCCATCTGCAGACCATTTGCATATCATCGCAGTGGAAGTGATGCTAACATGATTATTGCTGAATTGAGAACTGTTCACATTAATTCCATCACAATAGAGTACATCTGTAGTATGTGTGCCCTTTTTAAGTTGCAACTAACGCCACACAATTCTTCAGCATGTCTTCAAGGGTTTGTGGCAGCTTTACTTAGCTGGATATCACGCAGTGTATGCTATAGTGTCAAATGTGTAGGCAGGTGATGTTGGAGAATAATTTATTCAATGTTTTGTATCTTCCTACATCACTGATATAAAAGGCAGATATGTGAAGGTGTGATAGTGGCATCAGTTACCTTAAAAGCAAGATATATGAAATCTATTGAATATGTCAGTCTGACTTGTTTAAGTTTAGCAGGTGGAGTGTAGTCATTACTCAGCTACCTCTACCTCTAGAATTTGCTCAAAGAGCAGACAAGAATGTACAAGGGTTGCAGGCAGCTTTGAACCAGGGCAAGATATTCCCTCAGCATTCTGTAACTAATGGGAAATTAGTTAATATTGACCACTTAAAGAAATGATTAATCTTCTTCCTTACTCTTCTCTTCCACTCCCCTGACCTTCATTCTCCATACTTTGGTTATTACACTTGCAAACATACACAACATGTCCCTGACAGAAAATGCTGGGTTGGTTGGTGCCATCAGAGCAAAAGACCCAGAGACGAGAGCGGTCCAGGCCAGCCGTAGTCTGTAGGTAGGCTCTACCTGCAGCTTGCAGCTTGTTACCCAGGTGACTGTCGCTGTATCGTTACTTTACATCCAAGTGATGGAGGCTGGCTGACCCAGAGTGGATGGACAGATTGAGGCTCCATATTGTGCTCTTTCTGCCTGTAGCATTTTAAACTCTACTAGTGGTTTAATTAACTCAAAGTCAGAAGGTGTGTCAGCGGCCAAACCGCTTTGTGTTAGAGATGTGGGTGTGGGGTTATTCCCCACCACTGCAAGGACAATTTTGTTTGTGGTTTTAAAATGGTAGAAAAGCTTTTCTGTAACTTAAATATTGGGCTTATGTTTTTCTTCCCAAACTATATAATAATATTTGCGCATTGTTGCACTATTATTAGATATTTTGGCACAAAATTCCTGACCACATTTTGATAGCATGAAGGCCTAAACCAGGGTCGGGGCCATCCCCACCGTGATTAGTCCGATTGTCCTCCTCCTGCCACCGGCCATGTACAAGAGTTTTCAAAGTACTGGTATAGCAACTCGTAGTTTAAAGAAGCATAAAGAACTACACTATGGTGGGAAACCTTGATGTCTCTCTTTCCTGTGGTACTCTCTTGCTCATTCTGGGTGGATTCAAGGCCCTTTTCAGGCGACAAGGGTTTTGTAGTCCCCTTCCAGAGTCCAGGGCCTGACAAACTCTGAAAGGGGATCCGATACCAACCAACCTCATTTTACTTCTTTCAGTTCAAAGGAGGAGTGGCTTCCCCCAAATGACATAGATTTCCGCCTCATCTCTCTTTCTGCCTACTCACAAAGAAAGCTTACGTTAGCTGCTTGTATCTCTTATCTTGTTCTTTCTGTCATAATCCATATCTCATGTCCATTGCTCAAGGTCGTAAAGTACACAGACCAGTAAATTGAAAGCTTTGTTTTTTGGCTCAGCTATTTCTTTAGCATGGCGGCTTAGACGACTGAACATGCCGTCACAATCCATCTATCCGTCCCCTACTTTATTCGACTTTCAACTACAAATGTCACACAGAGCTACTTGAACTAATCACTTTAATTTGCATTTTTCTTATTAACAATATAATTTCTTGAAAAGTTTAACTGAGGGACTATTGGCATTAGATTGTAGCTTAGATAATTACTAAAACAAACAAACAAAAAACAACTAGTGGACCATAATAATACAAAACATCCAAAACGTATTTGATCAAAGAAAAGAAGGTGATGAAAAGTTAGAATACAGACTAAAATGAATGATGTTGCAGGTATTATTAATCAAAGGCAGGTCAAACCAGATGATTTTTTTTTACTTGATTTGAAAGAACTCAGTGTTTCAGCATTTTGATGTTTTTTGGAAGTTTGAAATGTGAAGCTCTTGATTTCCTGATGTACCAACATTCCAACTCTCACCTGCTTTTACAAGATATGAATCGTTACCAAAAACACAAACTCCCAGGTACAACTGACAGAAATAAGCTTCTTCCATGGGGTGGCCAGGTTCAGTCATAAAGAAAGGAAATGTGATCCTCCAGGATGTAATGGTGGGTGTTACTGGAAAGGTTTACTTCCTGTTCTCTCTTTCACTCCGTCTCGGATAAGTAGAGGATGGGAGGGAGAGAGGGAAGATGGATGGATGGATGGATAACTGGGTTGTACTCCAACTCTTGCATATTGATGATATTGACTGTTGTTTTAGGCTTCAGCCTCTCTGTGACTCTGAAGAGGACTAAACAAATAGACATTAAGGTGAATACCTGAAGTTTAATTGATGTAAACCAAATCAGGAATGTATGCTCCTGTGTTTGAATAATTGAGCTGCCTATAAAATGAGCCATGCTTATTGGAAACTTTTTTAGCTTTGGACACAAGTAGTAGGTGAGGACAAGTTTGAAAAAAAATATGTATAACCTGCACAGGAATAAAATTCTCAGCAATCTGCGCCACTTTTAAGGTGACGGTGTGGACACATTTTGGGGACATGCTCGATTGTAAGTTTGTGATGAGGGAGAGATCTGTCACTAAAAAGATGTTTTACAGACCACTTTTATAGCTGAGTCGTCATTCAAAGTTCTTTCAGGAACTTCATGATAACAAGCTGTCACTTTGGAGAATCCAAAAAACTGTAATGAACTCTAAAAATGTGTTCAGTCATTCAGTTGGCCAAAACATGGATGGATATGCCTTCTTACTAACCTCTTTCCTGCATGTCTTCTCTAATGAGTAAGAGCTGATGTGTGTTTTGCTGCGCTGCCTTTTTAGTCACGAGAAGCTTTGTTAAACTGGTGAAACAGTTGACAACTGAGAACTGCGCTCTTCACTGCCCTGGCGATCACCCTTCAAATCAGTTTATTTGCATAATGCCTGGAGACATTTAAATGTTTCAGAGTAAAAATGTGTTATGTACAGATGGAACCACATTCAGACACAGTCAAATGGTCTCCATCTTTAGTTAATAATGGTTTGACTTGAGAAGAGAAGAGTAAACATCAAGAAGCTGTTTTGTTTCATAATACTGTCAAAGTTTGTTTTTTTTTGTCTATTTATTATCACTAGTCTAGATTAAGAAAAACTGCTTAGCTCAGCTAGACATTATGACATACTTCAACAATGACACAACTCTTTAATCCTGGGATTTATGAACTATTTCATAATAAGCACATGACAAATTACAGCATATATCACAAAGAAAAGCTGATCTTTTTTATGATAAAGACACATGTGCCTGTCTCAGTCTGAAAGGTATTAGCTCTTCCCTTTAGTCTTTGGCTTGAGACAAATAGCACAGCCTTCTCACCATTAGTTTCAGATGACAAATTGTCAATTGAGTTTTATATTTTCAAACTTTGATTTTTTTTAAATATTTTGTTAATTATAAGTAATTTAATTCGTAGCAAGTAATTGAATTTCTACAGCAGTTCATTAAGCTAAAAAAAAAAAAAAATTCATAAAGAGGACGGTCGGCTTTGAAAACATATGAAGAAAGTATTGAGTATTACAGCTGTAAAGCAGACACTGACAAATCACCCTGAAGATGCTTTTTTGTCATCAAAGTTTTATAAATAGAACTTTTATAAATTTGAATAAAAAATTATCTCTGCTGCAGACTGGTGTCTAAATATTTTATTTTCTAATTGGTTGATTGATCAGGGTTAAGTGCCTTTACATTATTCATTGAAAATGGCTGAACAATTCTTTACGTTTTCTATTTTTTTAAGCACTAAAACAATCTCACATGTTTTTTTTCTGTTATAGAAATATGAGGTTAGTTTGATATTTTACACATTTACTAAGTTTTTCAGTTTTTTTGACAGCTTTCTGTAAGTTGTCAGGAAAGGGGCGAGACTGACCAAAGGATAAATGAGGAGAGTGTGGAGAAATAAATCTCCACTCTCCTCGCTGTTCTTTTTCCTCTAGCAATGGAAAGTTGTGAACTTGCTGTTTGTAAACACTGCTACATGGTAGCTATTGGAACGAGTCCAGCCTTTGACAGAAATGATAACCACATGTCCAGGTGCAGACTGGACTAAAACTGGTGTGTGAGGAGATATGAATCCCTAAGCTCATGTGAGACTTTCTTGATTTTTGATTTAACAGTACTGCAGGATAACCACAACCATCATGGGACTGGAAAAAGAACAGTCATACATAAGGTCTGCTTACAAGATTGTAAAAGTGGATGTGCCTCAAGTTACCAAAGTTTAGAAAGTTATTTTTTGCTGATTTGTATCACAATTACACAATATCTGTGTAATTATAAAATTAAATAAAATGTCATGCTGTGATATTTTACACTACCAAATGTGGCACTATCTCTAATGTTCAATAATCAATAAACCTGGCCAGTTGGTGGGTACAAAGCTGAACATGTCACCAAGGAGCATCACAGGAAAAATGAAATGCGTTTTGTTTTGGAAAAATGACCCTCTCGAATCTGACAGTTATCTGACTTAATGACAGTTGTGGAGTATATTTGCATCTTGTTTTAACCTTTTAAACAATTTTTTCTTGGTCTTATTATTGCATAGCAATTTGGTCAACATCAGTTATTTTTGTGCTACATAAATAAAATGACATTGAAAAACCTGAATCAAATCTAGGTTTCAAAGACAAAAGCATTACATTTCATTCTAACTTGAACATTATGCAATATACAAACTCAAAGTAGCACATAATTACACACGTTTTTAACATTATCTACAAATACCAACAATGCAATCTAGTGTCTTGGGAAGCCACTTCATTGTCAGAGAGAACGTGCCTGTGTAATTTCATGTCAGTTTAAATGTAGTTCCTTTCTAAAACACTCAAAGGTTTGGTAGAGAACATTAGTAAACATGCAGCATTGTGAGCACAAAAGAACAGCAGATGCATAAAGGATGATATTGTGAAATTTAAAGCTGGGTAAGGTTATAAAACGATCTCACCGAGCACCATAATATAAAAACTAAAAGACTACGGTACAATCACAGACCCAATCTGTCTGGTTTTTATCATTTTAAATTTACAACTAACACCAGAAAACAAAAATTGAGGAAAAACTTAATTTAAGTAACCCAATTCATCTAGTTTTTAAAGGAATAAAACTTGAAAGAGAATACCAGCCAATATTTGTTCATATGTGCTGAAATATTAACCAGATCCATTGATTTGTTTTTCAATTTAATCTTGAATTTTAAATATCCAAGTCTCCATGGCCAAATCAAAACAAGCTTATCACATTTACCCGATCAGACAGAAAAACATTTTGAAATGCAATAAAATTGTTTCAAAGCAAAAACTGCTATGGCCTTGTGAGCGGGGTTTAAGATGTTTTAGGTATATGCTTCTTCATTTACACACTAACTAGATTTGTGTATTATCCAAAGGGAAATAAGTAATTTATATATGCATTTATTGTACCTGAGGACTCGTAGAGTAAGTATGTAATCAGTTTTTGCGTATACCAAAAAAAAACTTAATTAATTAAAGTGAAAATGTAGGTTTAATAAGGTTGTCCAGGTGGATGATAATGCACTTCTTCAACAAGATGATATGCAACATCATATGATGTTTTGAGTTGGATTAGATGTTACAATAAAGCAGTTCTTAAATTAGAGTGTTTTGGGACATTTCTGAAAACTCCAGTATACCTCACTATGCCAGGAATTCAAGAGAATATTTTCCGTAACATTAAATTTTTAGAGACACAATAATTTTACATTTACTTAAGTCTTCACCAGTCAACAGAATTTGTCATGGCTGATTTATGCCATCATGTGTGATTGTCTAATCAAGTGTGTTGACTTTCTTCTAAAGTGGAAAATGTTGTACATGTATAATATGAAATTCCCAGTGTATCTTTGCATGGAATGTTGCCATCTCATATTTATAAACGCGTTCTTCTACTTTCATTTTCCTCTTCAGAAAAGACATGCTACAGATTACAGATAGTTTGGGAGAAAATGTCAACCGGTGAAAACTGCTTTACCAAAGAAACTTCAGTTTTTGATCTTTGGCCTTTTTTAAAATGGCCATTGGGACCCATAGTTTAAAAAACAACTGAAAAACACTTTGTTCCTTTTAATTTTTTTAGAAAAGCAATTTGTTGAAATTGTTTCTCTCTTTTTTCCCACCTATTTTTTGTCGTTGCCTATGCGATTCTTCATTTACATGTTTTATTAATCTGTCAGTATTAATCTTCTTTTGTGGCCTCATTTATGTAATGTATTAGGTTTTGCAATAAAAGGGAAAAGAATATAAGAAATGCCTTTAATCAGGTTTATTTCAGTCTTATTCCTTTGCTAAAAGAGAGATAAAAAATATAAACCTATAGGTTGACAAAATGTACCATGATAGAACATTATGATATAAAACTGATTGTCATTTTCTCTACTTGTAGATAATGTCTTCCACAACTTTCTGGATTCCCAAAGATTTCTAAACTAATAGACTTCAATTACTTTATTTCACCCCTGTTCAGTTACTTGCTGAGTTACACTCTGGGCCTGATAGGACATTCCTGTGCTATTCAGTTACTTTGAAACGTGTGTTTTTCTTGTTAATGTTGTTGCTTGTTTCTTTAAATAACATGCTGAACAGTTCATTATGTCTTAAAGAAACCCAGGTTTGTAGCTGGCATCATTAAAATGTGATCCATGAAAATCCACTCTTGTTCATCACTCAGAGCTCGTGAAGATGTGTTCATTTGATCTAATTCAATTGCGCAGGAAGACAATCTTCTGGCATTATTTATCATGGCTGTATACAGAGAATTGTATTGATTCCTCTTGAAACCCGACTCACATCTAATGACGGTGCCATCTGCTCTTTCATTTATAAACTCAAACCATGTTTTCACCTTGAGTCACAGAATCAAACTATTGACAGATCAATTGACGCTTTATTTTGGTGCACAAATGTGACTATGATCAGTGAGCTCAATGGTTTTCCATGAAAATATAATCAAATTTGTTGAGAAAGGTAGGAAGAATCTCTAACTACAAAAATTGATCCTTTACTTGCATTCTTTTTAATCACTGCGTTCAAGTCAAAATAATATACTTAGCTGGGTACATCCATGTTTTTATGTGTGACGTGGTTTCACAAATTAAACAACAGATTTTAATGTTTTTTTGGTAAAAGTTTTTAACAGACTGCAAAACATTTTTGTCAGGTGCTTCAGAAAGTGAAGTAGGTCAAGTCACACTATGTGCCATGACTTGCAAAGGTTTGTGCTGCATATCCCTTGAATCCATTTTTAACAACAAAGCATGCATGTCTATGTATTCTAACACGATTTTATGTTACAGACCAACAGAAGGCAGAGCAATAGTAGCCGAAAAAGTTAACTTTTGGTCTTTCTGTCCTCTACATGGCCTGTGGTAAGCACTGTTTCACAAAGTGCCGATTTATGTAGAGCTTAACTTTTAGTTATCCTATCAGGAAAATTTTTGTTGAAATAGTTTTTTGATTAACAGTTTTTTTTTTTTTATAGGTGATTAGGAAGACTAATATGTGAAGAGTTAATGATAGATTGAATACTTAGTGGGCTCTCCTATGTTTTTCCATGTCTTCTGATGGCAGGTTGTTGTAATAACAAGCAAAGATGATTGAATAAAAAGCAACTTAATTGTCACTATGATTCCAATGTGATGTATACGACGCTAATGTGATACTTGCTAGTTAAGCCAAAAAAAAACAAAAAAACATATTCTATTTCATTTATTTAAGGAAAGCAACATTCGGTTACAAAAAAATACAACTTTTCAATATTATGTTGTGAATCATCAACACTGAATTTGTGAAAATACATGGGTTATTTAAGGTTACAGACGGAGTATTTCTCCTATCGCACTGCCAAACATCATACACATTTGGCATGCAGACTTCTTTTTCCTTTCATATCTCTACAACAGACAAATAGAAAGCTTAAGTTGGAGTAACTGGTGGTGGATAATACACCCCAACACCAATAAACTACATAAAAGTTGATGCCCCAGCACAAAAGTAGAAGAATAATAAGGAAAGACGTGTCAGAAAAAGCATTTTAAGACGAGGAAGAGGGCTTTTTTCTTTAATCCTTGCGAGGCAAAGCATCTTAATGGTAACTTTCTCTTATCAGGCATGATGCAGAGACCTTACTATGGCTTTGCCTCACTTTGATGTTTTATGGGGGAACTTAGACTGCTTTTCCACTTGCACGCACACGTTCAGCCTCACAACCACTTAGCAGTACAAATAGATCTATAGTGTGAAGATTTGATATTCTAGAAGTGCTAGGATTATTGCGTTTCCCTCCTTCGGCCTTAAAATAGTAAAGAATGTTTTAGATCAGACTCCAATGTGCAATGAATACATTTATCTACATGTAGTTGTCAGTCTTACCTAATTGGTAAAATAGGATATGGGTTGGCTGCCTCATATAAAGACAGCACAAAAAGAAAAGAAAGGGGCTTCACTTTTTGAAAATTAGCATTTTCTTAAGAAGCCAAATTGTTGTGGAAGGCTGCTCACCAAAAGATGCGGCCTTATGGAGATAACACAGATCTGTAGCTAATATATTACAGATAGGTTTAAAAAATATATATATATTGCCCGTTTCCAATCATTTCCATTTTAGTGTGATGACACTTCAGTTTACAATGGAAAAGAAGTGAGAAAATATCATGGTTTTATTGCATATGTGGCATTTATTAGGCAGATTAATGACCCCAGTCTCTATAATTAAACCTAAAACATTTTGGACCATCCACACTTTGGTTTTTAGCCATTATAACAAAGATGAAAAGAGTGAGCATAAAATAAAAATATACATTTACTCAAAATGGAACCTATGGGGAGGAGATTTGTAGAGAGAAGAAGTTGCCTTAGTATAGACACCTGAGGCATACTGCAGGCAAAAAACAGTATAGGTGACACAAACTCATTTATGCTGAAACAAAAGTTGTTTCAGTCAGGTAAGAACTAGCCCCGTCCCTCAAGGCTGCATCTTTAATACCAACACAATGCTCAAGACAAGAAGAGGAATTAAAATGCTGTGAACCACTGTGTCAAGAGCAGCAAGAAGCTGAAATGGAAAGATTGTATGAAAGATGTGAAATTAATGATCTAGTTAAAGAAACCTTTTCAACAAAGAAATATGGAACATTCTCTGATTTCAGATGAGCCTTCTAAGAGGACTGTGGCACATTTATGATAAAGCTTACAGCCTTGAGAAAGACCTTTGCCTTGTTAGCCAGGCCTTCCTGTACTATTCTACTCAATTCAAATGCTTACAGTACAGTCTGGGCTTTCTTCTATTTACTTGGATTCCCTCCAGTAGAATTTCTACCGGGCCAATCGGCGAACAGAAGGAGGATTTGTGAACGATGACGTCGATATTTCTGCGCTGTTTTAGAATTGTAGTCTGCATGTTGTTTCAGCAATGGCAGCAGAGGAAGTGAAAGAAGCTGTCCAGTCTGTGCTGGCCACGCTTCCTGATATTAAATTAACATTAACAGCCATCTGCTTCAGCTGAGCATTTCTCTCTTTGCAGTGAAGGATGATTGTTTACAATTTCCGGAAAGCTTCACAGCGTCAAAACTGCTGCATTACGTACATCGCAGACAAACGTTAGCGACTGAGTAAAATTTAAACTTCAACAGAGTCCATGCCTCCAGAAAGTAATCGTTTCTCGATAGCTCGGACCCTCTGTATGAAGTAAAGTGTAGTACAAAGGGCTGGTTTTTTATCAGGTTGGTGGCTTTTGACATTGGGATGAAATTAGCTCTGAAAAATGTCTTTGGTTTTCAATTTTACAGCGTTCAGATAAATATGCCAACATGTCTTTCAGGGCACCTGAGGGTTTCCCTGCGCTCAGCTCTCCAGCATGCCTGGGTGACACATCGAGTAACATCATTCAGCCACGGCTGACATGTCAGTTTGGGGCACATGGATTTTAAACGCCCTATATTGTCATGGCAACGCTAGAGAGTTGTACCTTCCAGCAGAACAATTATCCTGAACACACAGTCAGCTTTGGTTTGTACCTAATCATATACATGTTCTAGAATGGTGTTGTCAAAGCCAGAGACTGAAATCTAATTGAAAAGCTGTGGTGACACTCTCTCTATGAGCTGGTAGAGACATACCTCAAAAGACTTGCAGTTGTAATTTTAATAAAATATGGTTCTAAAAGTGCATGAGCTGCTTTGTGTTAACTCAAGAGGGCCTAAACATTTCATTTTTCTTTCTTGTGGGGAGCTTTAAAAAGCATTCCCCCTGTTGTGTTTCACTTCATAGCTATGCATTACTTTGCATAGCTATGAAGCTATGCAAAGTATGAAGCTATGCAAAGTAATGCATAGCTTACTTGGACCAAGATTTGATGTCTTGGTCTAAGACATAAAATCCCCTGAAATCCCAGTTTGTTGTATCAAGATAAAATCGAAAAAAAGAAAAAAAAAGGCAGAGAGAGATGGGAATACTTATGCAAGGCACTGTAAAGAAAAGGAGGATTAATACTTGTACTCATCACCAAGTAGAGCAAGTCATAAAAATATTTTCTGACATTTCTGTGCATTCTTTGGTTTGAAAAGAAGCTCACAGATTTTCCTAACAGATGCTCACTATTATGTCTCGTCTTCAGAGAAACAAAATAAAAAGGCCAAATTTTATTAGAACTGTAATCTGTCATTTTCTCTGTGTTGGAAGGATAGAGAAATATTAGATAAGATGAGTCAGAGGAAGTATTTTAAAAAGAAGTCCTCAGAGCAGAGCTTACAGCAAACTGGGGGTCAATGAGTGTTACAGCTCAAGCTCGTAGAGGAATGACAGGTCTGGGTTTCTTCGTGCATTTGCTTTGCAAGATTTTCAGAAGAAGCAAAGAGAAGCTGTGGGTGGGTAAAGAGTCAAAAATATCCCAGGCCTAATCACACAAGTCAGATCCTAATCAGCTGTTCTGAATCACAGAAGATGTGTGATGGTGCAAGAGCTGAGACTATTAAAAAAAAAAAATACGCCAGATGATAATCACAGCACATTTCCTATTCTGTCTCCACCTAAGCTGACAAACAAACAAAACAAAAAAACTAGAGTGCAAATGCTGTGAAAAAAATCAGCAAGAGAAACCAGCCAGGTCAAGGACTCAATTTTACATATATTCACACTTCAATTTTATGAGAACAGATATTCAAATTTTATTTCTATAGCTCCTTTCTCAAACATAATTTACAAATATGAACACTGAACATGCCTCTAAAGTGAGAAAGTCGATTGAATCAATGCTTTTACGTTTAATTTAAAATGCAGTTAATTGAACAGAGTTATGCACTTAGCTTTTTGCCTCAAGCAGCTAAATTTTAATTTTAATCACAGTACTAATGTCGGGCTCCGATTAATTGAACTTTAAATGACATAATAATGTTTCTGTCTTGCACACACATAACACAGCAAATTCGGAAGTGTCAGATTTCCAGTGCAAGTGTTGCATGTTAAAAATACAGTGTTAATTCAACAACATGAGTGTTAGTTTCCCCTAACACTCACTAAAGAGTACCAAAGAGATGAACAAAAATTTAACTCTGTGTTGATTTCTAAACTAAGGTGCTCCATTGTTGGCTCATGGTTGCTAAAAACCTTATCAGACTGACTGATTTTAGTGACATAGTGGGTGTAAAATATTGAATAAAATGTTGTGCCACATGACTGGCTTTATTTTCACTCTTACATTTAACTTTGACACACAAAACTACAAATGAATCGTCCTTATTGTCTCCAGGTGCATTCTGGGTAAAGCTCGACACCAACGTCATCAGTCACTTGGCAACAAATGGCAAACTAGCTAGAGCATTTCTATGGATTATTATTATATTACATCAGACAAATAAAAACAACTTTTTTATTACAGATATATGATCTTAATGAAAGGTAAGCCCTGCTTAGATGTTATTTTCAAAAGATACAATTCCTCTGACAAACGGGCCTCATCTGAACGCATATTCTAATTTATGACTCTGTTAGAGCAGGAACACGGCATGTGCATGACTAACGGTGTTGGACAGTGACTGACTTGGCGTCATAAACTGGAAGGAACCAGAGTTTTATGGAGGAGGTGATCGTTAATGGCTGGCAGCTGGTACACAACACATCCACACTAGAACCTACGTTTGCAGTCTAAAAGAAGAAGAGCGAAACATCCTGAAGGAGAGAAAAAACGTAACAAAACTAAACATTCTTAACAAAAACTGCGAAGCTGATGTAGTGTAGTTTAGGCATAGTTCATTCAGTTCAAAATAATAGTCCATCACTGGCTACATCCCCAAATGTTTTTGGTAGAAATTACATTTCTACATAGCAAACAATTTATTATGTGCAGTGAAGTAATAGAAAACTATAAAAATAGTATAGAGTTGGGTCTGCTTACCATACGCCAGGGATCATGGATTATTTTGAATATAACGAAATGTCATGTTTCATTGTGCTGAAGAGGAAACACTCTTGAAATGTATGTTTCAACAGGACAATGACCCCAAACATTAGCAAAAGAGCAGCATCTTAGTTTCAGACCAGCAAGTTGAACCTTATGCTACTCCAATCCCTTGACCTTCATCCAACAGAAAACGTGTGGGTGAACATCAATGCTTTTTCTGAGGCTGAACAAGAAATGACTCCATGCAACACAGATATAAAACCGTTCTCAGCATCTCTGGTTATACACGCAAGCATTAGTACAGCGAATCCCAAGAAAGCTATAATATTCACACAGTACACATTTAAGTTTGTAAATAAATATGCTGGCACTGCTATTTTTAAACTATTTTTTCTTTACTTTTTATCACATGTTGACCCATTTGACACATTTTTCTTCAGGTTTTGCTTGGAAATAGAATGTGCAGTGTTTCCAAAGTGTTTGTGTGTATGGAAAAATGCCTGAAAAAGCATAAATACAGGCCTTACAAAAACACAGACCACAACCCAGTAGAGTTTAAACAAGTTTTCTTTACAGAAAGAAAAATGTACAAGGTGAAAGGTGACTTTTTCGAGTTCAGTTTTCAGGTCGGACTATAAAAAAAGACAGGAAGGTGAGTGACCTGTAACTCAAACTGGAAATCTTGTGTAATCAGGAAGTGGTGGATTATCCCTTGAAATTCTCATTGGAGACTCTGACCTTATCGAACTTGACTCCTCGAGGTTGTAACTCTTCCTCCTGATGGAATCTGATGGAGGCAGTTTCAATGATCATAACGAAAGTGGAGTGCTGGGTGGATTGACTTCGTATAGACAGCTGCATAATTAGAGTGGACGAGGCACGGTACTACTCCCAAACCTAACTTAACATATTAACTCCATTTATAAATAAGTTGTCAGATTTAGTGAAATTTCACAAAGGGGAGAAACCACAAGCAAGATATGAGAAGATATTTTTGGTAGAAGCATGATCCCAAAAGGAAGAAAATTGTTGGGCGGAGTCTGGGCAAAGTGATTCCCTAATCTGGTATCCATTTATAACTGCAACTTAAATCTGAAATATTCTTTGAGTTTAGATATGAACGCTTCTGTTTGTAGTGGAATAAATTCATATACCCAGTGTAAATACACAATGCCAAAGCCAAGGCAAATTAAGTCAGGGAAAATTTAGAAACTGATTTTGTTTTGAAACAATGCATGACCATGCCTATATGCAACAAACAAAACTGATGCACTGTAACTTAATAACCACTGAGTGTGCAGGTTCTGTTAAAGTGTAACTCCCCTGAGTGGGACGGTTTTATACCTGAACTCAGGTATGAGTGACAAAGTGGTACAAAGCTGTACAGTTGCAACCAATAGGACAATTCAACAGAAGTAGCAGTCAGATGGTTTTAGGCAAAAATATTGCTTAACTAAACAAATTTACACAAAAAATGTCAAAATGTGAACAGAAACAAAGATGGAACCCTATATAACATATTTAGACAGTTTATCAGCAAAACAAAGTTGATTTGGGGGTGAGTTACACTTTACCTGTGGTGACAGGACAGTTGGACCAGCAATGGATCCAAAAGACCCAAAAATCCAAACTCAGCTGTCAATGCTTCATGTAACACTTCATTTTCTACAATGTTCCACACGTTTGTATCATATGCAGAGAGGGATCTGCATATGATACAGATGCATATCCCAAAAGGCTCATTATGTGGAACATAATGAGTCGAAGATATAACCATAGTAACACCGACACTCCAGAACACCAATTACTTTTTATCACATTGCACACTAAACATGTCAAGCTTCTTTTATAACACTGAAGTGCAAACAGGTTGCTTTAGGTAAATGAGTTGTCTCTTGTGTTGACCAGCACTGTTCATAGAAAAAAGTGCAGACAACATCAAACATTTATTAAAAAAAAAAATCCTAATACAGTTTCAGTTTTTATGTCATGGTCACCTGCTTCTTAATTACTCTACCAGTTTTAACCAAAATACAGCACCCTCCACAAATAATTAAGGTAGTGGAATCTCACAATAAAAAAGAGATTCCTGTGGCATAGAGTCATCATGCCTCTATAATTTTAGTCCAGAATTAATAGAGAAATGACTCCATGAGCCCACAAATGGGTACAAAGCAAAGTGACAAATTAAAAACATTGTACATGTCGTAAAATCATGTAGTTCAAACAATCCAAAAAAGATAAAGACTGTAATGGAGCTGAGTGTGTGACAAACCAAGACATGGACTTCTGTTATATAGAGGACGAAGATAACAAATCACCATCATTTGAAGGCATGAAATGGCTTCACAGCTCTAGATGAAGCTATGAGGAGCATTAGGTAATCTATAGCAGTTTGGCCCATTATTTAGAGCGACACTCCCATAATGGATAGGGAAAAGGTCGAAACTGCTGTCACTTGTGTTGTGAAATTGTCCTTGAGAAAGACACGGAGCTCTGTGGCTGTGTGCTCATTGGAGTCTGACTGCAAGTGAAGCCCAGCAACAGTAAATGTCTTGTGTGTTGATTATGTTTTACAGGATTCACTCTTTGCCCTTTCTCATTTGGCAGTACTAATATTGGCAGTTCATCTATGCAAAGAGATCTCTCTGGTTTTGTGTTTCGCATATCAGAAAAATTTTTAAAATTCAAATTAAAGCTCTAATACAAGAGCAGTAATTCAATCTGCATTTATGGAGAATGAATACATGTTACTCTTGAAGCCTAAATTCTGACCAGTGACAGATAAAAGTTATGGCTTGAGGGACTTTGTGTCCATTTTGTGGCTTTTTTCCCTGTAACTGAGGAGTTTTGTTTGTTAGTTTGGCTCATATCTGAGTTGCGGTTCCTGTTTTATTTTGATTGCTTCTCTTCTTTTGGGCACTTTTTTTATTTAGTTACCTTTTCATGTAATCCCTCTTCCTGCTTGATCTCTTTTGGTCTGGGTTTTTGTTACTTCTGTATTTATTCATGTTTGAGTTGATAATTGATTCTTGGTGTTTCTTGAATCGTGTATTTCTTTGCGGATGGGTGCAAGATAAAGTAGGCCATTAAGGAAGGCTGAACAGAGTACAACAATGTTGGCATGTTTAATCCTTGTGAGCCTGAAACCGCTCTGTCGTGGAATATGCTGGATTTGGAACTTTTCGAAATCTCAGTGGCAGTAAGGATTTACATTATGCAACGCTAACCACCATAACTGCTTAAATAAAATACTGAAATCATTTTTAAATGTTAACTCCTTAATCATTTTGTCTATTTAAAGAAAGTATCTGCCGTCTCAAGCGTCCCACACAATGTTATCTCGTATTGAGTACGGACCGCTTACGTCAGGAATGCTAGAATACTGTTTGGAAACTGTTTTCATACATTTTTCTTTTTCAAGAGAAAAACTTTTACAGAAATCAAAGCTTGACTGCAAAATTCTGATCGGTGTCTCTGCATAATAAATCCCTTTTCATTTGATTTGAACTTGATTGTCACATCGTGTGTCTAATTTATTTACAATTTTATGTTTAAGAGCTGGATGAAACCTATTTGCAGGCCAGATATACCAACATTTGGTTGTTACTGTAGCAGAGGACTTGATTATGTTAAATGTACAGTACACAGAATGATTTTTTTTCTTGTTAACCTTCCACTCTCTGTTGTGTGGAGCATTTCCCTGCTTGTCCGAAAGTAATTATTCTTTTGTGGGTGAGTGTCTGTGTTTGACGGATGCTATTAATCATACTTTGAAAAATATTGGCCAGGAATTTCATAAGATACATTTGTAAATTTATGGGCTGACGCAAAACTTGGTATGATTAAGATCATCATATTTTTTCAGCATGTATTTTTATTCATATTTATGGTGTATGGCAAGCATCTGCAATTTATTACATTGTGATAAACAATAGGAACACAGACAAACGTATAACCTTTTAAACACACCCACACACAATCTGAACATCAGAGAAAAGAAAAAGGGAAAAAACATACAAGCTCACTAAACCACCATCATCCTTCTTCCCTGCATGCCTCTGACTTCTCATGTATTTATACACCTACACAATCTTATAAGCAGTTGGTATCTATATCCACCAGCTCATATTCAGTTGTATATGTGCTCTATATGTGCATCACACCAGTCAATTAAAAAACCCGGACATTTTCATCAATCAATGAAATTCTCCTGAGATTTATGGAAAAGTTGCGATGAAAATTCCAAGTTCTTACAAAATTTGTGAATGATGAGTGAGTTTGCAATAAAAGGTGTGATTTCATCTTCCTGGTGGAACTTCCTGATTATATGTGTGCCGCCAAGCTTTGTCTTAAATACTCCCTCGTTGTTTAGGTAGTTCTGCTTCTTAGTGCAGTGTGTAAATTTACTCGGCTGCTTGTCATCTTTGGAAAAATGCAATAATTGCAAAGAATACTCTGGATGACAAATATGTCTGTGACTGGGTGGTGGTGTGGCTCATTTACAAACTAGAGACTTGACTGCTGAGGCACTGATCCCCCCTGAATCGGATGTACAAATCCAAAATTCAACATAGAAGCTTACATTTCAATTTTAAAGTCAAATGTAAGCGTTTTCAGTTTCAAACTTGTGCAATGTTCACATTATGCAAGTCTGTGGAAAAACCTGGGATATTTTATTGCAAGACATGACCTGGCAAACATTTAAACTAAGTATGTCTTGTGCAGAACTGTGTGCAACCCCCTCTCTCCTGAAAGAATTCACACTGTAAATTGTCATTTAAAAAGCATTTAGCTTTGGCATAATGCTCTCCCTCAACAGTGTCCTAATTTGTCAAGGTTAGGAGTTTCTCGGCAGTTTGAAAAGCTCCATTAATTGCTATTTGTGGGAGGAAAGGAGAAGGGAAATGGTGCACAGATTAAGGCTACATTTACACGAGACTACTCTCTGGAAAGTGCTGGTATTTTTACACGTTCAATGGAGAGAATGTTCCATGTTCAGACACTTTGAATCGGCTGTAGTTGTAATGCCTGGCCACTTTAATGTGATCTTAGCATGTCGTTGAAACTCGCATGTGCTTTTGACTCTTCGCTTCCACCTTATTTAGAAAACAGTAACGTGTCTTTCTGTCTATGATGAACCAAGTGCTCTTGTAACACATATTCCTCATTGGAAGTTATGTTAAACTTAAGAGGCTAAGCAGCACACAGTGCAATACTATCCATCATTGTTTGTGTTGTTTTCTGCCCATGCATTCGTAGAACAAACCCTGCAGCTGTTTGTTGTACTTTCACACATGCAGAGTGCTTAACACTTCGGTGGAAGTTAGGGAAAGGTTCCCAAAGAGGTCCACTCTGACACCTAGTTTCAAAAAGTGCCGCTGTGAGACACTCCAATCACTGGAGATGTGTAAGTGAGCAGCTGGATCTCAACAAAAGTGTTACGTTTTTACCAAAAATCAGCTCTGTGTAAACAGGACCTAAAATTTGGGTTGGGGCAAAAAGGTAATTGTTGGCAACAGTTTTAATTTTATCAAACCTTTGTGCCAACAGAGACAGAGCCATAATGATGGAGGCTGGTATGTGGTGGGGTAATCCCCCAATTAATTGTTTGGGGGATTTATTGCAGGGCTTGGAGTTGACAAGAGAGGAAATGAAACAAATAAGGTGGTGGTTAGTCTTTGAGTAGAGGTCAGTCTTGGTTACTGTAATACAAAAGGTGTTTAGGGGTTCTCTCTGTGGAAGAGACTTGTGAAAAAAATATTTCAGAGGTCAGGTGTTAGAGAACTCCAGCAAACAACAGCAACTTTGGGGTCTCCAGTATTTTTTATGTCCTAACATGGCAAACATAAATGTGGAGTTCGCTAAGCATTGCTGGATATTTATCTGGAACAGTGTGCTTTAATAAACCCTCTGAATTAGTCTGACAGACAAAAAAAAAAAAATCTCTAAATCGTGAAGAAAACATATGGTCTTAGCTCAAGAGAGGACTGTGGATAATACATTGACATTGGCCAATAAGGTGATGTTCAATTGGCAAAAGGGAATTGTCCAAAAAATTTATATTAGAAATGCAGATTGTTTGTTTTCTTTATGACTCTTAGCATGTTTAATTTTTTTTTTATTTTATGAATAAAAACACCTGTAGGACTTTTTTTTTCTTTTCTTTTACATATCTTGTCAAGAATAGCATAAGTCCTGCAACCTACAGCTCCAAAGAACAGGAGAGGACAGGTTGACTCGACTCCAAAAGCCACAGGCAGACAGACACAATGCCATGTCACCATGATGCTCCACTCAAATTAAATGTTTGATCTTCTTTACATTTTTAGTGTGACATTTATTCCAGGGCTTTTTATATGTCTTTAGTTGGGTGACAATAAATGGATGTACTGATAGCAGTCATCTTCTTGCCTTTAATTCAACTGTCTAACAGTTTTACATGGCAAATTAAAACATTTCAATGTTGCTGATTAATAGTAGGTAGTTACGCAGCTGGAATTGCTGTTCTGTCATCAGTTATAAAACAAGCCACCTCAGCAAGTTGTAATTGCTCATGCTCCAAGGTTCATCAAAGTATTAAGGGTTTTGGCTTGATTTAGTTATTAGTCACACAGAAAGAAAACTGCACTGTGCAGCTTTTCCTCTTTTTTTACAGTGACAATCAGAATCTTCAAGTTCAATTCGAAAAGACTTCAAGTTTGTAGAGCAATAGCACACTTAAAGAAAATTCATAAATAATGAAAATACTACATGTATATTTGATAACATCTAAATGTTTAGCTTAGTAATTCACTTTAAAAAGCATATTTTCATTACATTCAAAGGGACATATTTTAATGGTGTTTTGAGTAAATGTTGGTTCATAAAACAACAACAAAAATTCAATATAGAAATATTAACCTTGTTTACGCAATCCTCTGTAAACTGTTAATACCCAGTTTTAGACATTGTCAAGAAAAACCACAAAGTAATTTAGAGGTGTTATAAACTTGCAAATCTGAGTTTGTGAAAAAGCAAATTGTAAAAAAAAAAAAAGTACCAATAAACTATTGATCTCTGTGCTGATCATGTTTGTACACATTTAAATTAAGTTATGCATGGATTTAGAGAAAAGTCCACGGAAAAAAATATGTAAACTAGTGCCAGAGCAACTAGTATTCTTCAAGACCAACCTGTTTGACTTAAAAAGATTGCTTGAAATGAAATATTGTCTGCTGAGAAAGTAGAACAAAATTACTTATTACTTTTTATTTTAAAAAAAATCTTCCAACCAAGAGATGAAAAAAGGAAACAGCAAGGAGCACATAACTGCAAAACTTTACTTCATGAATTATTTCCTTTATATATAATTTGGTTTTGGTTTTTCAGTCATTCACTGCTGTTACTACTCCAAGTGCTGGTAATGTGTACATTTGCGATCGCTTTGCCTGGAATTTCTAGGTATTAAAACAGTTTATACTAAGTTTACTACCATCAATTGGAATATTAATCAGATGCCAAAAGGTTAATGTAAGCCAAAAACAAATCCCACGTCATTTGAGTTTCCTGTTCTATGAAGAACTCTCAATGCTGACAATGTTCCTAGCATGTCATAATAAATTATGAAAAGAAATCAGATGGGTTATTAAGAAATGACTAGATTGATGGGTTCACATAAACAGAGCTGACTGTGACAAAACTATACTCTGGATTTTTTCCGTAATCCTCGTCTTTTTGACCCATTGCCTCTCATTTTATACATTTCTCTCCTCAAAGTCTACACTTCTGCACCTTTCACTAATTAAATATCCCTAGAAAAATCCATCTCAGTATTATGCGATCCTATTTATTATTGCCTATTCAACTTTAAATAACTGCTTTTTATTTGTATTTATTTATTATTTCCTTTTAAGCCTTACCTTAGCGCTGACCTTTCTGCAGTTTATCCTGGAATATACAACTCAACATACAAATGCTGGATTTAATGATGTGTAGCACAGAAATCCCACAACATCAGAGGACTTAAATGATCAGAGCCAGTTCCTGTAATGAATGTACTTTTAAAGCGTGTAACTATTTCAAATTAAAGTGTGTACTTCAACGGGAGCCTAACCTGCAGGTAAAAAATATTTATATAAATAGATGATGTGATTACTTCAGATGGAAAATGAAGGCAGTAAGCCGTTGTAAATGAGAAATGCTCATCCACTCATAATTGGTTCTGCATTTTTAACTGCTTTTCCACATTATGAACCATTCATTAAAATTCTGGTATGAGAACTTATGAAATAAACATTAAAAAAAGTTACATTTTACAGAAGGACCAGAAAAGTCTATAAAATGTGGCTTATTTGACATACAGTGAAAACCAAATAGAATGGCCAAAAACTATAAGAAATATTTTCTTTTCTATATTAAAGTTACCACCATTTTTGGCTAATTGCTAAATTCCAGAATGAGACAAAGATTTGTGTAAACTTGCTAAATGTTTAAGCTTACATAGATTTAGTATAATTTGGTATAATTGTGTTTAAAAGTTTTATGACTTGGGTCAAAACATTTTAGCTATCCTTCCACATTTGATCAAATTAGGTTGCAAGAGTTGAGAAAGACGTGGAACAAACATGTAGTAAGTTTGTAGACTGTCTTATATACACTTTGTATGGGAGATCAGGACTCTAAGATGGCCACTGTACCAAATCCACTTTGCTAATTTTGCTCCTTCACAGTCCATAATTCTTTTTTTTTTATGTTTCTGTTGCTTTATTTATTTATTTTGGATATTTATTTATTCAGTGTCCACGCTAATTGCTCACTAGAATTTAAAGTTTATTGATGTTTGAGAATGTGTTCTTGCATTACTATGCAATTACCATTTTATAACTTGAAAATGGTCTCAAAACAGTATTGTTCATTGCATTAACATTTGGGACAATTTATTGTCCACCAAAATGTCTGTTTGGATCAAATAATAATGATTAAAAAAATAATCTAAATTATCCTTTCATTATTCTCTCATTTACCACATAGAAATAATTTAGCAATTATTCTAACCAACCTAAAATAAAGGTTTAGTTTGAAATCATGTGAGATTGTGTGTGCTGCTTGTCTTTTTATACAGTGAACATAAACATCTGGTTTTAACTGTGAAACTCAGCAGTATCCAAATTCAGTCCTTGAGGGTTTCTCTCCTGTAACCTTTAGACACATCCCTGTTGGAACACACCGCAATAAAAATCACTGAATCATCTCCTCGACATATCGTCAAGTTCTACAGAGGCCAGATAATGAGCCGTTAAATTTCTGTCAGATTTGTGGGAACAGAGATGCATTTAAAAGTTGCAGGACAGCAGCTCTTCAGGACTTGGATTGGGGACTTCTGGTGTATATTAACAGCAACTGCTCTTGGGGTAGAGATCTCATTGACAACCTTTGTTTAATATTGAGATGGGGTAAAATTATATAATACCATATCTAGTATATT
Organism: Poecilia mexicana; assembly: GCF_051168715.1. NCBI lineage: Eukaryota > Metazoa > Chordata > Actinopteri > Cyprinodontiformes > Poeciliidae > Poecilia > Poecilia mexicana. The sequence continues at coordinate 10,317,375 of NW_028263370.1, read as the reverse complement.
TGCAAAAGACATCCAGATTATCTAACACTTAGTGCCAACGTGATTGTAAAGAGGTGTTCCTTTCCTCACAGATCATCTGAATTTACTGTCACAAAAGTCATCACCTTTTAATAAAATAAAAACGATTTCTTAGTAAAATGTTTCAGCACAAAAATACTTCCAACTCAGTCATACTGATGGAAAACTGTTGACAGCTACTTTTGCAAGTCTAGTCAGACACTGGACTCAGGTCAAGACTCTGACTAGGCCATTTTAACTAATTCAATTACTCTGTTTACAAATGAGGTGACTTTGAAATTCAAGAGGTTGCACATGATTTTACATTTGGTTATCAGACAGGGGAGTAAGTACATATGCATTATCAATGCAAAATGCTTCTTGAGTGTTAAGGTATACGGTCAACAAAGGCAACCATGGAGAAAAGAGTAGAGAAACACAATTTCACAAGGCAGAAATCGATGTGAATGAAGTGGAGTGTCTAAAAAAAAAAAAAATCTAATATTTGGTTTCCACAGCGTGACAAAAGTTGCACACCGCCACCGGGATTTTAGGAGGCCGATGGCATGCTCCTCAGATGAGTGCTCACAGGTGTGAGCGGTACTAAAGCATGCCTCCTCTGCGCTCTGGGGGTTTGGAAACGGGTTTAGCAGCCAGTGCCTCAGGATATAGCTCGATGGATGCATAAATGTAGAAATTACACACGAGTGTTACGACTGTATTTATATGTCTGCAGACTGACTGCCTCACACCTGGATACGTTAATCTGTGATACTCATCTCTCTGGCGATCATGTGAGGGGAGGAATGCAACAGTGGGAAAATTTGAATGAAATGTGTGGACTTCAAGATTTAATTTGGCTTATAGACTTTCACTAATTTGAAAGGTCCAAATATTTAGTTAATGGCTCATCAGTGGAGGCACAAATGACATTTTGGTTTTGAGTGCTTATGATAAAATCAATGTATGATTAAAAATTCATATGGAGTGAAAATTAATCTCTCCAAAACGAGCAGTGGGTCTGCATGGTTGGAGTTGGACCGCACATTATCCCGTCAAGTTTGTTGTTGTTAGATCACAACCTTTGTGTGGAAAGTGACATATGCAAGTTTCAGAGCCCTGTGACATAAAATTTTTTGTTTACATATTTGCTGGAAGCATTTGCATTTTCTATAATTTATTTGAAATTATTAGCATTAAACGAACTAATGTGACACTAATCTGCTTTGAAAGAAAAAAACAAACATGTTTTTCTAATTGATCTATCAGTGTAACACATATTCATATCGACATATCAGCGTCACAAATGTGCATCCCCCTAGCTAGTTGCTATGAGTAATTAGTCAAACCCTGTACAAAGGTCTATCTTAATAAATATCCCTCTTCCAATTATTCTGAGAGGTCTGAATGAATGTTCTTTAAATTTCATTGCCGCATCTTTGCTTGTCAACACCTCTTGGCAGTGTACACCTCTGTTAATTACCAGAGAAAATTTTGCAACACTCTGGAGGGATGATGGATCACGATATGCATCCTTCAAGGCAATTATTCCTTTGTAACACATGTAATTAGGTATGGAAATATAATGTAGCAAATTATTAATTATGATTAATGGAGGTAATTTGAAAGGACAGATTAAGTACAGTGTTTTAATGCTGTCATTTTTCAGCATTTTTTTTTTTTTTGATAGATCTTTTAAGTCTGATTGCCCTTGCTGCACAAATCAGTCTCAGGAGACATGAAGGTGAAAAGAACCGATACAGCGGAAGCCTATGGCTTGATTCTCACTTTTTGTATATATTTTACACAGACCTGTAGTGTCAGTACAACATAAAATAGAGGACATTTCTGAGAAACAACAAGAAAAATATAGGCACAAATTCCAGTCATAAATATTGCAGTCACCGGGCATAAAGAACCGTTCCTGCCTCCAGTGAATCACAGAGAATGTCTGCCACATATCTAACATAAAACTTGACTGCAGGAGTAAAACTGCTACGGAAGTGGAACCGGGCATTTGGAGTGAAGGAGAGGGATTATTCAATCAACACGGTCTGAGGGTGGAGATGGACGTCCAACTTGCCTCCAGACTCTGCGACAGTCAAACCCATCTATAATCTGATTGGATTGTTAAATTTATGACTGACATGAAAATGATGTCTAAAGGGGAGAAAATCCTGGTTGAAACCCATACACAAGCAAGGGAGCACAAGCGCAAGGTTTTACACAGTTTTTTTTTTTTTTTATTATTAGTGTTTGTAAAAAAGAGCTTTGAAAATTCTGACATGTTAATTTTTACAAATATGAATCTTTCTAACACATTTGGATGCAAAAATAAAATTCTCAGCTGTGTTATTTTACTAGGTTACAAAAATACTTTCACAACTATGCATTCTGATTTACAAGAACAAAATATCTACAACTGGAATTTGCGCCATCCTTGTCATTACAACTCTATGAGTTTGCTGAATGACTTTCCCTTTTTTTTTTGTCATGTTTTGAACTTGTTGCCTCCATTCTCATGTGAAGTCCTTAAATGTGTTGGGTCTACATTTCACAATAAGAACCTAAAATAATGGTTCTTCACAATTTGAAGCATACAATTCCAGTGTAAGTATGCACTGTACATGGCTAAGATAATACAATGAGAACACTCAAACTATATTTTAGCAGGATGAGAGCAGTTGAATCTCTCTTCATTATAAGTTTTTGTGCAGTGGTATGCTTCAGTAGACGGTCAACCACATACAATCATACACTTATCAAACCCTTGCATACTTTGTACCATTTCATTGTTAAACATACAGTTTTACTACAGTTAATGACAATTTCCTAGTCTTGCAAGCAATCTCACTGATTTGGTATGCTTTTGCTTGCATTGAAGTAAAACAGTTTTCTGACCTTATAATATCTGTTCTTGCTTTATTTTAAATTAAGCATGGATTCAAACTGCTTAATTACAAAAAAAAGTCCTGTTAGCCCTTCTGAGCAAATAGTTTAAAGAACCAGCTTTTTCTGCAATTACAGCTTATCAGTGTGTGAATGTGTGTGTGATGGGTGAATGATAGCCTGACTGTTGCCTTCCTATGCAATGCCGCTAGAAAAAAAAGTTTCATTTCCAGCACAGTCTGAGCTTCCTCTCTTTGACTTGGATTCTCTCGGGTCAATTTTTGACCGGGCCAATCAGCGAACAGCAGGAGAAGTTGTGAATAATGACTTTGATTTTCTGTTTTAGAATTGTGACTGTAGTTTTAGCAATGGCAGCGGAGGAAGTGACAGAAGCCACTCAGTCCAGCCTCGTAGCGACCGTATGAGGTGTCAGTAGAGTGAAGTTGGACCCAAGTTAGACCTGCCTCTGTCTCGCCCATGCAGGACAGGGAGAGGTGGTGAGTGAACGTTAATTATTTACTGAAAATAAACGACTAACTTATTGTGGTAGTATAGAAATATACATTTCTTTTAAATTACAAAATCCAAGAAAATCTCAGGGATCAACAAACAGGGACTGGAGACTTATGCTAGCATTTGATGGAATAATTGCTGTTCATTATTGCTTTAGCACACCTCCAGACAATAAGGCAAGTTTTTTTTTTTCTTTAAAGCTTTTAGATTACTTGGATGCCTATATTGAAACCTATTCTTTGTACTTTCTTAATCTTTGCAGGGTCACCTGGGGCTAGTGTCCGTCTCCAGCTGTCAACATATGAAAGGTGAGGTAAACCAGGTCACTAGTCCATCACAGGGTGTCTCTATCTGTGCTCTAAGCTGCTATGATCAAGCTGTGAATTTCTGCTGACACCTGTCTGATATTTCCCCCATTAGTTTGGTGATGTCCTGTCCCACCAACAACAGGCGGACACATGGGACTGTGAATTAGAATTCACCTCTAACCACTCACTGATTCACCTTCTGCCGTTAAAGCACCTCTCTCATCGCAGCTGTCCTGCCATTTAAGCTTTTTTGAGGTGAATGCTGATGGAAAGAGTTGGAGGATGTTATGCAGACTCTCATCTGTAAATAAAATAGGCAGGGTCATTACTTGAACAGATCGTAAAAATGATATTCACTCTTACTACAATATGGAATACGGAAGTAGTTCGTATTTGCTACGTGTAGAATTGGATTCTCACTGAACACTAATAATAGACTTGCAAAATAATAGGTTTCACTGTTTGTTCCTGGGCAACATTTCTGTTTTTCCTCTCCAAATGGCAAATTGTGCAACTCAGTGATGACTTCAAAAATGTGTTTTCAATTTCAATGCACTTTGAGGATCAGAGACAAGACAAAAGGCATAATGTTCAGTTCCCAGAGCTCAACCCTTTTTGGAATGAGTCGTCGTTCTGGTAATTCATTTATTAATCAAGGTGAAAAAGTGGAACTGTCAATTATCTTTGCAAGATCACTTTGGTTACAAGAGATATGCTCTTAAAGATTTGTGTCTTCATGTCTTCTTCTTGAGAAGAATTACAATATATATAATAAATAATTGTGGGGGTAAAATTGGGAATTTGGTGTCCAGATTGTAGCTTTACTGCTAAAGAACTATTTGTGTTTTGAAGAAAAGTGGAAAACACTGGAAATTATGTTTTTAAAAACATACAGACAGAACAGGTTGTGTTGACATTTTCCTACAGACAACATTTGCTTCACATCACCCTCTGGAAAATGCACACTGTGATTACCAGGGTGCACAACGGGAAGAATATTGTCTGCATGAAGCTTCACAAGCTGTAAATTCATTAAGCGAAAAAGGAAAAAGAAAAAAAAGTTAACAATTAATGTTCCCTTCTGTTCCAGAGGCAGAGATGAGCTTATTCTGCTACAAAAACTAAAACTGAACAGAGCTTTACACAGTTGATCCGGTCCAAAGATGCAAGCGCTCCAGCTTTGAGATTCTGAATAGTTGTGCACTTTATAGCCTTTCTAGACAGATGCAGTCATTTCTTATGCTAAGGTTCAGTTAAAAAACTCAGAGCAAATAAAATAGTTAAAAAAAATTACTCCATGTGGACACTCCAACTAAACAGAGGTGCAGTGAGGTGTTTTTGGAAAACATCAGCCTATGTTTATTAACATTTTCATTATATATATATATATATATATATATATATATATATATATATATATATATATATATGAAAAATAAATTATATTGTTGCTGATAAAAGATGTAGGCTTTAATACCAAAGTAGAAAAAAGTAAATAGCTTGCAGAAGATAGAAGAGTAAAGTAATTATAGTGTTTTATGATTATAAAAAGCAAATAATGCTTGTAAAGCATAAATGAGGGAGTTTCAATAAGTCAATAAAAGTATGTTTGAGGGAAAGATAGAGAGAGAGAGATTCTCAGACATGCTGTATCCTGATGGATGCAGCCAGGTTACTGCAGTAGCAGTAAAAGTTATTGGTCACCAAGGACTGAGGGTCAGCTCAATCATTTGTCTCCTTAAGGTCTTAAAAGGGTGAAGTAAATAAACAGTGTGAAGATGTTTTATTGGCAGCATTGCAATGACGACAGTGTACCTTACTGGACTAAGGGAATGCCACTATCATTACAATGCAAAACAACAGAAAGGAGGCAGATGGTTCCCTCAAGGACAGAATCTGCTTAAGAGTCAACGGCACTCTTAGATTTTCTTTCCAGGTGAATCCATTTCACATTGCACACTACACTAAATCACTTCTGGCATAATGGCCATCTCCACAGATTTACATAGATAAAGAGTTGTTTGTGGTGAGCGTGGATTGTTTTTTGCAACAGGGCTTCCCAACTGCATATTTTCACTTTTGAGTCTGACTGGATCAATAAGAAGAGTGCCATGTCGATGCAGATAGCAACGGCAATCAAAGTGAAAAAGAGCTGTTGTTGCTGCTCCTTTAAAAGGGCAGCAACATGTGGTAAAAGGTACGGACGCCACTGCTTTACAGGATGTCCATCACCAAACTGGAGCCCTGAACAAGATGTTGCCACTTTTCAGGAAGTAACTAAAGCTAACTGGGGAAAACATGGATTAAGTTGTGTTTTTCTTTATTGGAGATGGTGACTTAAATAACTTGACACATGATGAAAAATATGAAGTTTTTCTTGTTCCAATACCGACCATCCAATAAATAAATTTAAAAGAATTGTTTTGCCCTACAGGGCAATGAGCTGGTCATTTGAATAAAACCTATGCTAGTCGTTCCAGCAAGTTTTTGGCCCTGAGTCCCCCCAAAAAGATTTTAAAAAAAAATATATATATACATATATATATTTGGACACATTGTGATCAGAAGTTCCATAATGTTCTGCTGAATCCTACTGTTTGAATACTATCTATATTATTGAATGGGTCTATATCTGTACACCAGTGCTACTCAGTTGTTTACAAATGTTAAATCAAAGATATATAATTAATGTTTTATGACCTATAGGGGCATCAGTTTGGTTTGATCATTGAGTTGTTTACCTTCTGAATCCATGGAGGTAGTTAATTGAATATCCTCATAATTAGCACCGATACTGAATCTTTTGCAGCTGAAAGACATTAATTTCATTACTCTAATTGGATGTTTGCTGAGCCTTTTTCTTCATTGCCGTGCTTTGAACTTGTACTGCACAAGTTGTTTTAGTTAAATATATTGGTGTAAGAGCCTTTGCATTAAGGCTTATTTCTTAGTCGATAATTTCTTTTCTCTACCTGCTTTTAGGCTATCTCAGAAAGTATGCACAAGATGAAAGTTTTTTTGAATGATAGATAATTTACCAGTTATTCTAAATCATGGTAAATTGACTTGTGATTTAAATGACCTGCAAGTCAGCCGCAAATTATATCCTCTGTTGTAGTGCCTGGCTGGAAAACACTGAGTATCTAGCAACACTGCTTGTACATGGGCTCTTGCTTCATCCTACAGCAAAGAGTTGTTGCAGCAACACCATAACAATGGCCTTTCTGCTCATTTTACTGTTTTATCAGGATAATGCCACATATAAGATCACTAAACAAATGAAAATGGTATGTAACAGTGTTCATATGTGGATCTTAGAGCGCCCATTAATCATTTTTGGATAGTTATACTGGCAGAGTTCAACTGTGCTGTGAACTCTGCCCTCTGGTGGCCAAGTAAATATGGTAGCAGCATAACAACCCCGTGTTTGTTAGCCAATGTCCTCCTGTGGGATGAACAGTGTTGCAGAAACAGTAGTATTGTTCTGTTCAGTTAGAGAGACATGTGAAAACAGACAAGAATTGTTTTGAGACATGTACGTTATTTAAAATGGCTGAAGTTCAATTTACAGATGCCAATAAAATTGGGTTTAATCATTTTATACAGGTACTGGTAAATTTGTTTTCAAAACAAGGTAGTATGATTTCAGAAAGGTGCTTAGGTCACCAGAACTTGACCATAAGAAACCAATAAAATAAGAGACATGTTGAAGAATGTGCTACCAATAGAGCAACCTGTGTTCCCTTTTAGTTCTGGAAAATAAATAAATAAATAAATTCTTTATTTAAATTATAAATAAAATGCAATTGTGTAAATCACTCTCACTTGTCACATTCTCTGTTTCTTACAAGCAGCTCAGCCTAAACCACACCTCACCACCACCAGTCCATTACAATACTGTGATGGATTGGTCATCTGTGCAGAGTGCACTGCACCTCTCACCTGCTAGGCGCTGGAAAAAGACGCTGGCCCCACTGCACAACTGGAAAGGATTAGACTGAAATAAATGAATGGATGAAAACAGGACATAAAGCTTGGTTTTGGGGTGGGGGGAAAGTGCAGAAGGGTGAACGATAGTATTATACAAACTTGGCTGTCTTAATACGTTCAGAACAAAGAGGCAAATCGTTCCCTCTAGAAGTTCAGTATCCTGTTGCAGATGGAAAAGGAGAACGTTAATTGGCTGTCTCCTGGTGAACTGGGATATCTATTCACTTCAACATGCAGAAGAACCACTAATTATAGGACACAATGTGCTGCTATCTCCTGGCTCGCTGCATACTTTGGAGGTCAGACAATCAGATGCTCCCTGTAAAATCAAAGCTTGAAGGAGAGGCTGTAATTAGCCCTTACCCTCTCATGCCATGGAAAGCTCGGTGTTGAAAAACATGGCAAGTAATATGATGGAACGGAGAAAAGGCAGCACAAGCTGATTATACTAAGTGTAATTCTTAATAAACATACATGAGCGCAAAACATGTTTTAGACCAAACTTATTCCCAATGAGTCAGTCCATTTATTCAGCACTTAATGACATTAAGTTTGAACAGGAATTTTGAGCAGGGCAAATGTTTAATCTACTAACAGTGAATGTGAACATTTTGGCATCCTCCATGTTCTTAAAGTAATAATGCAAAGAAAGACTAATGTTGGTATCTAGAAATTCAGGATATGTTCAGATTATGTCAGATGACATTAAAGTAGATCAGTTTGGGATGATAAGCTCTTGAAATATTAAATCTGTATGACATGACAAAAACAGGATTCAAGGTGTGCCTTTGAAATATATGCTTTGTTAATGAGCAGAGGTCCCTTCACCAATTTATATCCCTATGTCATGTCACAGTTTTGCCATTTCCATTTCATACAGGCAAACAAATAATTTTGTTCCCATGTATAAAATTGCAGCATACCAGTCTATTTCTTATTAAGTTATGAGTAGATTTTTTTTTTTTTGATATGCAGAAATGCAAACTGATGGTGAAACATTAAGAAGTTTATTGAGAAGAAAATGAAGTCCTGAGCATGTGGTCATGAGTGGAGTTCACTCTGTTGAGAACATTGGCCTGAAAAATATATTTTTTTCTTTAACGTTCAACATAAAACAACAAAATAACAGAGTGCATGTCGTCCTGATCTCAGTAAATGACTTGCGAGGGAATGGAAGATGAACAACATTATGACAAATATAAATGTGAAAATTGAATTTCAGACAGAGAGTGATGAATGAGCAAGATTTAGTTCCTGATGGAGCAGTGAGCATAATTTACACTGTTTTGGTCGTGAACTATGCACATGAAGTATTTCATTTTAGCCTGACTGAATTTAGAAATGGTTCTTTCAAATATACCTTAGTATATAGGAATCTAAGACACAGAAGGGCAGATTAGTTTGAATCTAGATGAAGGAACATGATTTATTGCCCATTTTTCTTGGAGGTTTGCAACAAGAGAAGAACTGAAGATTCTGACATGGCTTGGATAAGAGATAGATTGTTTGTTCTCTGGGATTCATTCACATGTCTGCACATGGATTTTAAAGCGAGCACTAACTGCAGTGACTGACCAGAGCAAGGATCTGGAGTGGACAGGCATGGAGGAGAATGCATATTCTTGGTAGGTGATGTAGGGAAGGTGGATTGCAAGGGGAAGTTTAAAGGCGAGGTTCAGGTGAGTGTTACAAAAACACAAAGGAGACACAAAGCATTTGAGGGAAGGATTGCAGACTGAGAACTTGATTACTATTAATCAAGCACAGAAAAGCCTTCTAGCAGGCCATTTAAGCTGCAGACTTTATGGGATGATTATGTTGGGTTTAAAAAGTAGGACAGAGCAGTAGTCCCTCCCTCAGGGAGACTCCAGAAGCGTAGAAAAGAGAAGTGGAGAGACCAAGAATTATCACACTTCATAGTGAAAGTATGCAGCTTATTTGTCTTCATAATCTACTGAGAAAATATTTACATTCATCACATGATTAAATTGCCAACCAATTTCCAAAGTTTTCATATCAAGACCAAATTCTACTGGTGGTGTTAGTGATCCTCTTATGGGCTAATTATATTACAAAACATGACAGCTTATTAACACAGATCAAAGAGCAATCACGTGCTGCTGGATAATATTTAATTTACACGCTACACTAGGAGAAGGCAGGTAGAGTGCGACATATGACAAATGACTCCTCGTCTTCCCCTGATCTGCAGTTTTTCAGTGAGTATAGACTTCTGGTACCAGATAAAGAAAAAATAAATAAAAAAAAAAGTCTAAATGACTTTCTGTTTGTTTTGTTGAACCACATAGTTGAAAGGAGATATTTTATGCGTCAGATGTTGCAAATTCAAAAAAATAGCCTAACGGTTTTTTTTAGCAAACATTCTAATCATATTACCTGGTAATTGGTTTTTCATGAGATCAACTCGAATATCTCCTTATTCTATGAAAAAAAGCTTGATTTTCTGGGAATACAAAATTATTCTGGGAAATCCTTGGTTTCTCATCATACTACATGTTGTTTAATAAATTAATAAATTATTGTGGTTGGTTATTTCAACCTAAAACAGATTGTTTCCTTGTGATTACTAGAAATGACTCCAAAAGCAACAAAACAAAAGCGGCTACAGCTTCATTAAAAATTGGGAGAGTCGTAGAAGGAACATGCATCATTTTTATTTTGTTACTAACATTTAGGCTAAAAATTACAGTTCCAGAATTTACATATTTTAAGCAAGCTGCAGATTGCTTTAGCGGTGTTGAGCATACTCCGTCCCTTTCGTGCAAACACAGAAATCTTTACATGATTAAACATATTTAAATAATGTACATTGCAGTGAATGTGCTTTTGAGGACATCATAAAACTTTTCTCCTATTTATACAAGTTCATTTTTCTTCCCCATCGTTGCGCTTGATTTTCCAGGAAGTTATTTACAGTGCATTATGTAATCATCTTTTACAAGAGATGATGGGGAATTATAATTTGATGCATAATTATGTATAATTTATGAACTTCATATAATATTCACTTTGATTTCTCCAGTCATTCTGCTACTCAACCCAAGTAGAAATGTGCTCACATATACATGTTCTTCTGCAAAAGGTAACAAGTCCCTTTGATCGACTTACTCTGCTCTCAACAAGACTGCATCAAAATAAAAAGTCAATTCAATCCAGTTTTCTTTTTTTATTACTATATCGCACCAAGTCACAACTAAATCCACATTCACCACAATATGCTTTAAAATAGAAATGAGCTTAATAAAGATTCCTAATCTTCAAATTATTCTGACTAGGAGTTAAGCAGAAAATACACTCAATATGGACAGGAATGCCTAAAAATAAGCTGTAGCTGGCCAGTAATCAATCAATCTATCAGTCAATCAATCAAATCAAACAACAAATGTCTACATAAATGTGAAATATATGAAACAAAGGAGGAAAACCTGTCCTTCCTGCATGAGCAAGCACTTAACAAGGACAAAACTATCCTACAGGTGAGCAAGATATGTTCTTAGTAGATATATCTCTTACATTTATATTGACAAAATTCAAGATGAAATAAGTGCAGATTTCCAAGCAGGATGACAGACTCAAACACACCACAAAGGAAACTTCCTAACTGGTTTCAAAGAAAGTAAAGCTGCTAAAATCACTTCAGTTGTGTTCAATCAGAAATCTATTGAAAATACTGAAAGTTAGTTCATAGAAATGTCCTCCAGATTTAGTGTTCAAGATTCGAAGGCAGTTTGTGTGGCAGAACGGGTCACAATCACAGCTGAGCAAGGCATTTGAATAGACGTCTTGAAGTTGTCAAGACCAAACAAAATAGCTTTTCCACAAAACATATAATAATAAATTCCTGTCGGTGTGTTCAATAGTTATTGTCTGTGCGGTTTAATTTCTTTACCAATAACATAATTTGTGAACTCATTTAATGTCTTAGGAAGGATTTGTTGTGTAAATTTGATATTACATTTTTTAAAATATGATGAAATTTTCAACGTACATGTCAACATACTTTTTTAATACAATAAGGAGAGTATTAACATGGTGAAGCCATTTAAACTTTGAATACAAGTATGTATCTGTGAGGTAATGTAAACAAAATTGTGAAAATGCAAATTCTTCAGACTTTTTTATATCTCAACAAATCAAGAGTGCACTTGTGGCTGACCACTAGGGGGCTCCACTCACACTCACGCTTTAAGATGCTACGGTTTATAGATATGTGTAGTTTTGGTGCTTTTTGTTACGGTGTAGGTCTCAGCTGAAGCTTAAAGTGATCTTGTGTCGTCTTTCTTACTCTTCTACACTGGTGACACCAGAAGTGGACAAGTTCACATCTGATGGTGCAGCCAGCCCTTCATGTGATTACTGCTGCCTGGACTTGTTGAGGACGCTCCTGAGTGATTGTCTTACATGCATACATTTCTGCTGTACGTTTTTTTTAATTTCTTTATTTACTTTGATGGTTGATCTTTTATTTCTCTATTTGAATTCAGTAACTTTTCCCAGTCAATGCCATTTTGAAATCCAGCATAGCCTCACACAATTATTTGGGCCACATACTGTAACTGTTTTTCCTCAGTGCGCTATAAGCGTCAGAATTTTAATAGGCCATTAAATATGTTTGGGGATGCAAAGGGAAAAATAAAGAATTGCTTTTTATACAAACCACCTTCATTTTCTTTGTGAAAATCAGGGTGCATAGTGGGAGGCTATAAAACGCTGTTTGTAACGTAACCACCTGATGAGCAGATGTATTACTGTTGTATGGTCGAGGTCTCTAGGACAAATTCCCGACTCCTAGCAAGATTATTTCTATGCAAGAGAAAATGTGGTATTCACAGCTCCACACAGTTATTTCTGTAACTGCTGGGTCTTCTGTACATTGAGTATCTGAGACACCACCAGCCTTTTTGGTGCCTTTTGGCACAAATACATTGTAGTATTCAGTATTATACCCTGTTCAGTATTTTTCAGTACAGTTCTCCTCATTAGGTGGGATTAAAATGAGGACAAAAAAAAAGCACAATGGAGGAGGAGCTTATTAAAACGAGAAAATCAGAAATGCAGAACTTTTTTAATTTATTTATACCAAGTCTTTCACAGCACAGCAAAGTCAACCCAACGTTACTGGTAACATTTAGATGAAAAAGTGATAGATAAACATTATAATTATGTTGAACAAAAATTTAACTGGAGCAATAAATGTTTTACTTGAACTAGAACACAACCTCTTGTGGGTTTATTAAAAATGTGAAATTTCTATTTTAAATGTTTAAATTCTATCAGAGAGTTTATAAGCAAAAACAACATTCTTCATCAGTCATGCTCAAGGTTTTTCATGTCATAAAACAGAGATTTGCTGGAACAAATCTGGTTCTTTTTAAATGGACACAATAAATTTTAATTAGACTTGGACTGTGGGCTATGCCATTGAACCAGGCAATTACATGGCTACCAGAAGGGTAACCACAGATAAGACTAAACCTGAAGCCAGCTGATAAATAGAGCACACATAAGCAAAGAACTCAGAGCAAAGTCTGGACCTCTAAAAGAGTAATTGTACTCTTCATGTGATAAATACATCTATTGAAACATCAAATGTATTTGCTTTAACAAGTTCTTTCAATTTACATCATGAAAACTCATTTTGAGAAAAGAACATTGATTAACTATTAACTATGCATAGACTGATTACTTCAAGCTTTTTTTCTGTTACAGCTGATGAAAACACATCTAAAATTAGAATATTACATCAGACCAATAAAAAATATTTTTATACAGAAATATGGATGTATTAAAAAAGTTTAATGTCTGCTTAAAGGTTGGTATTTTCAAAAATCACTTCTCTATCTGACAAACAAGCCTCATAAGAATGTACATTACTTGGATAGGGCAATTGCTCGCAAAGTGGTTCTTCATGAGATGTATTTTGAAAATACAATATATTATTTAGCCCTTATACTGCTCTTTGAAAAAAATTCCTTAATCGAGACTCCAATCCGATATGTGGAATATGTGGAATAGGACATGACTACAAGCAAACCAGTGGAGTATGATGTTTCTGCTTGAAGAGGCATGATTTATTTTAAGGACACCGATATATATATATATATATATATATATATATATATATATGTAAATAAAACATAAGTCAAATTGAACTCAGAGGCCATATATAGGCATATTTGAAAATGAAAACCTCCACTTGGACCTGTGATGTAATTCTTTTGCAGAGCTGCATGTTTCAAAGGAATGGAAAATGACTCACTAATTAAAAAGTGACGAAAGTGCAGAACTGCAGTCTGTTTTGCTCCCTTGCAAAGATCTGAAATGAATACCAATTAATAACCCGACATGTGAAATTCAACTCCACTGAAAAACAGGGATTGCATTTTCATCAGGCTATCATGATCTCTCAGTAAAGAAAATCCTTTATTTTCTTTACTTTACAACTTTCAATAAAAATAATTAATTGAAAGTTGTGCAAGCAAATGAGTCGTCCAAACCATCAGCTGTTGTTTGTGGCTGATACCATACAGATCCTCCCACCAATCCAATACACTGGAGATATATGCCAATGATTTACATTTCTGGTTAAGCTTAAATAATTACATACTAGACTGACATAGCAGTTGATCTGAAGACAACAAACTACAATACCTTAAGGATAGGATATTTGAGCTTTCATGGCTACAGTAGTCCCCCTTTGTGTTAGTGGAGCATGCTGGTTATGGGCTTGCAGTAGGAACTAGGTTTATTAGTAATACATTCATACAGTAAACTTGTCAGTCACACTGACAAAGGTAGCACACACAATGTCACACTGTAGATTTCAAAATTGACAAGGAAACCCAAAGCAATGCATTACCAGAAAAAGTCCTGGTATGTGGCGTACGCTGGAAAAATGTCCCAGTATGATGAGGGGGTAAAATTTAAACGGGCTTGTACTACATGCCACTGCATAAACACTGGGAGTATCTTTTACCAGCAAGTAGAAATGGTTTAAGCATGAAGTGCAGGATATTATTGAATTGCAAGGCATTTGTGAGGTAAAAATGTTAGGTAAGCACCAATCATTTCACATTTTTATGCACCGTTTATATGATACATTACCTAAACAAATTAATTTAAAAACTGTTAGGGTTACACTTACAATAATTTCAAGTTCACAAAACCTGGTTGCATGAGAGTGCACACCTTAAATACTTTGTTGAAGCACATTTTCATCCCTCCTTGCCCATTACAACCACAGTAACATTCCTTGGAGCTATTGTTTACCTGCTGCATAAACCATCGAGCTCTTTACAGAGAGAGAGGAGGATATTGCCACCAGCTAATCTTTCCAGGCACTGTGCCCAATAGGTGAGGAACAACTTGACAATCAGCTGGAATACGCTTATCTGATGGATGATGAAAGTGACTGCTTCACAAAGGAAAAGTATAATGGAAACCCTAAATGGGCCAGCAGAAGTGATAAAAGCATTGCTCCTCTCTGACCCTGATGTTGTTCCAGCAAAGTGTTTAAAGGCCCTTTAAAGGACTTTGGGAATGGTAGAGTCAGGAGATAATTTATATTTTACTTTACGACAAGAAAAAAAAGTTGTCAGATTTCTTTTAAGGACCAGAGTGCTTATCTAAACAAGGTCAGAGAAAGAAAGCCTTCCATCCAAGTAGCACGGAAAGAGCACAGATTGAGCTTCCACTTAAAGGGCAAAAGATTCTGACCCGATTTTAATCTACCTACATCTAGAAAACAGCAGGGCTAGTTTCCTAATATTTTTCTTTCTTTTTCAGTCTCGAAAAAGTTACATTTTCACAAACCATGTAGAAAATACTTATTAGCCATGTTGTTTATTTAAGCACTGCTTGTCCTGCATGTTTCAGTATTACCCTATGATGGACTAATAACCTGCAATCACTGGAGAAATAAATCAGTATAGATACAGAACGGACAGATGGATGGATGGTTACTTATTCCTCTGACCATCCCACTTTATTGCACATAATTTATGGCCTAAGTTGCCTTGATTTATTTATTTGTGGAAAGGTTTTTTGACATCCTGTGTGAATTTAAAGCCTCATTAAAAATTGATATTAACTGAAAACAACGTTGATGTGTTCTGTACTTATTTCCCTCGTTGAAGCTTTAATAGAAGTAGGAATAAAGAAAATCAAGGGTTGTTGTGCCCATTGTGTTTCATACAAGCTAATGTTTGACATGCATGGTAAATACTGAATTTCATCAGTCGACAAAGAATATGACAAGTAAATGAAAGATTTAATCAGTTAAACAAAAAATAATAATAATTTAATTATGTTTAATGTCTCCTATTAATTTTCCATATAGTGAAGTAAAACCCTTTACTTGTATCATATGTTAAATTGAAAACAAGTCCCTGATTAGGGTTTTATTAACTCAAACTTGGGACTATAGCAGTTTTTATAGGCCTCGTCTGTCTATTAAGTAGTTTTCATTAAGCCCCCTGGCTGCATCGGATGCCAGAAAGCTCTTCCACCCTGGTGCTTCTGAGAGGAACAGCAGTGACTGATGTACATTCACAGCTTCACCATCTGGAAGATCTCTTAAGACACGGAGAAGCCATTCATTAGAGGACAGACCTCCCTGTGCTCCTGCAAACTTTGAGCCACTTACACAAGTGATTTTGGGGGGATGATTTTGTCTGCGCCGAAAATCAAAGGAAACAGCATCTTGAATTACAATAAGAGTGATAATGCCAAGCTTGCCGTAGGCCACAGAAAGAAAGCTTTTTCCCCTGGTCCTGAGGCAGTTCATGGAGTGTGGAGTAACAATTTCGCACAGTAGGTGAAGACTGTTGAAGACCTCTAACCATGTCCCCCCCACTGAAACTGGAGAGAGGTGGCGAGAACACCAGGTGCAATGAAGTTGTTAATCCCTTCACTGTTCACCTCCTCCTCTGCTACCATCCAATTTGCACTTCAGCAACAAACCTTTCCCCCCCCAGCGGAAAGCTTGAACAACAAAATTGCTATCATATAATATGGCCTCTTTTATGAAATCCAAACGTATTCCGGTCCCAATAAATCTCTAGGGATGCTTATTTATTCATTTATTTTTTTTAAACAAATGTATGTCAATACATACAAAAAAACATGTGGAAATTAATTAATTAAACTGGCTTACTGCTTAAAATGACAGATATTATAGTGGGAGTTACCAGCTTTTACTTATTCCCTTGTATAGCCTCAGGACTAATAAAAAAGCATTACAGCTGTTGATGTGGTTTTAAAATCAGCTTTCAAAACTGTGGTGAAGCAGGAATCAATGTCTCCTCTATTTCATCTGCCAAGTAACACGGAAAAACCACCATGACTGACTTTTCCTGCAGTCTAATCCCTCAGAGACTGTGAATTTATTTAGAGTCAGCTTCTGTCATTAAAATTTCATAGATATTGTTATTACTCAAGAATATATATACACTCCAGTAGAATTGTTACTTTTTCATGTGGCTTCTTGAAGAAAAAAATGAAAATGAATTGTGCGAGATGAATTTTTAACAAACATATTTATAAATATATATAGAGCCCCCACCCAGCGATAGATCTATAGATCTTACTATACTGGTGTTCAAAAAAACGCTAGTCAAGCTGGTAATTTGATTTGCAGTTACAGGGTTTTTCATATTCCCATATTGTCAGAAGTTGGAAATAGAGATGTGACCTGATCCAGCACTGAAGCACCGATACTGACATCATAACAAAAGTGTATTTGTTTAGGACATTTCAACAACAAGGCAGTCAAATGCCATCATCAAAAACATCAAGCAAATATACATTGAATGTATTGATCAATGCTCCAATTTTATTAATGAACAGAAACGCTAAACTTGTGGGGTTTTAGCCTTGATTTAAAGTAACTCAGTGTTTCGGCTGTTTTGCAGTTTTCTGGAAGTTTGCTAGAGATTAGTGGAACAGTTACCCAACATTGCAGAGTGTTCTGTGTTCAGATCATATTTCCACTTATTTTATTCTTGGCGCTTAGTCTTAAGAGCACATAAAAAATAAAAAATAAACTATATAAAACACTTTTTTTTTTTTGTCAAAATAAACCGTCTTGTGAAGCATCATCTGCTCTCAGCATGCGGCGTCATCTGGCAAGTTATTATTGCCTTGATGTTTTGACAAATCTGGCTAACATATACTTATTGTAGGTCTGTTCAACAACACTTATTTACGTCATTTTTGATGAAACTTTCACCATTTTCAATTGTTTATCTGAAAACATTTCGGCTATTAAGTAGAAAAATAAGTGACAGACACAACAGATTTGAAACTGTGAGAATAACACAACCGGCTAATTGTCGACTGCTAATGACGCTAACGCTTATATCTTAGGAATGTGAATGAGCTATTTCACTGTTCAGTTTTGGAATGAGTACAGATAGAGTTTGATCTCCTCTGGTCCAAAATATAAAATACAGCTGGTTTGTGGTTAGACTGAAACTGGATCTGTCTATAATGAACATGTATTCGTCAAAACACTCTTTATATAAAGCCCTTATTCTATCTGGAAACACTAAAGAACATTTTTGTTGTGAAACTATTCGTGAAACTTGATTTGTGAGAACAGAAAATGGGATCTTTAGTTTCCAAAAATTATAACTAAAAATTTATTTGGTTGTCATGAACTCAATATCATGTATTATCTTGTCTCATGAGCCGACTAGATAGTTGATAACTAGGTTGAATAAAAGGTACATAAAAAGGACTGAGGCAAACCCTCCAACCATGAAGCCAAAACTTACATGAATGCTCATCAGTGAAAGCAAACAAACTGCAAACTCCTTTTGCACAACGGAGAGAAATCCCCATTTGTCTTCTGGTTTTCCAAGAAGTCCCCTATATAGCAAAGATGTCAGCGAAAAATGGCTCGTTTTAATTATTTATTGCATGGATTTTATTTGTAGGCTGCGCAGTGGTTATCGCTGACATCTCTCAGTAAAGCTTTAGGGCCCAAGTCTCAGCCAAGCCGTTCTGTTGGTGTGTTCGCCCTGTACACGCGTGGGTGAATTTGAATTTCTAAATCGGCCTGAAGAGTGTGCATGATGGTGCACAGCTGTCTGTAGCATGTGCCTCTGATGTCCCTGGGACGAACTGGCGACTCGAACGGCCAGTACCCTTACTCTCCACTGCTGACGGTCACAATAGGCTCCGGCCCCTCCGTGACCCCGAAGGGGATGAAGCATGTACAGAAAATAGATTGACAGAGGTTTTATCGTTTTCTTTTTAATACATAAGCTGACTACAGGGCATTCAGTATGCAGAGCTTGATTGTTGGTTAGTAAATTAATTGAGTCCCTGGCGTAATTACTCAGACAAGACAGCAGGCAGACACAGATCCTCAGCATCTCTGATTATGTGGTGTTTGTGCTGTGAAAGGGGTCATTAGTCACTCTCACCATGGCAGCTCTAGCTGTCTTCTCAAAATACTTGGTGAGTCAATGTGGTAAAGCTGGTACGGAAAAGAAACAGAAGCAAGGAGAACAGGATTGTAAAGGAAACTCTCAGGACACAGAATTACAAAGACCCAAATTAAACTCTTACGCTATATGAATTTAAGTTACAAGACTCCCATATTACATAAGACAGTGAAGAACGAGGTCTTTTATTTTCATCTGAACTTTTGTTAGTATATCACATCCACCTCCCTCCCCATGATTGTTATTCTTGTCACTCACTTTTTAAAGCAGCAGTCCCAAAGCCCTCCCACTCTGCTCTGCACTGGCACGCTGCCCAACGCAGAATTGGCACAGTCTCATTCAATTTAGTGCTTTGCTAAGATAGATATGTTTGCTTTTCGTGGTGTTGACAGAATGCCTCACCTCAAAATATATGTGAAGGAAAGGCTGAACTTTCTTTGCTGAAGTTAAGTAAGAAAAAGACAAAGTTCATAAAGGACTCCTTAAATAAACAAAATAGAAGCCGACAAACGGCTGAGAAAGAGTCTGCTGAGAAGAAACGGTGTGGATCGTGAAACATCTCACTTTTACTTATATATTGGTTTGGCAATGCATCAGTATGTGGGGGTTGCGTGTTCTTCTGGTTCATGTGTAGGTTTTCTTCAAATTAAAATTGTGTAATTGTTCATTGAGACAAAGGAGACAGGCACCGCCTTGCAATAATTTGGAAGAATTAAGCAGGTATAAATATGAGGTGGATGGAACATTTGCTGAACACTAAAGAAAACTAAAAGTCTGTAATTTAAGGTAAAATATCGGTACAGAAGTCTACTGTACAGATACAGATTTTACCATAGACGGGGTTTTTTACAGTGTAGACTTCTCTTGTTTTATGTTTTTTTAACTGACTTGAGTTATTTGTCAGTGACATAAGAACAATCACATGTCAAGGGAGAAGAAATTAGCTAATCTAAGCAGAAAGCAAGATCTGAGTTTATAAAACAAAACTACCTGGACAAAATGGTTGACATAAGCAATAGTAAAAAAAACAAAAAAAAAACTTATAGGCAAAGAAAAACAACATTACAGCTGCAACATGTGGCCAAGAAACCTGTGAACTGACTTTGGAAAACACTACTTTAAAGTCTGGGGTATAAAAATTTGGAGACTGATAGGTCCTGGCATTATTTCATCTAATTGGTTAAATTAAATAGGTTCACTTCGAGAACTGCACATTGCAGTACATTGATCAGAATGGGCAATTTTATTAAAGTCAACAACTCACATTTACAGGAAATGAAAGGTCCTGCCAGGCTTTTAGAGACTAATGCATTTCATAAAAGAATTTCTTTGTTAAGATAAAAACAACAGCTAAAGCAAATGCTAGATTTGCTTTAGCTATATGTCGACTACAGCTATGTCTTACTTCAGCAAGACAATGTTGTCCTGAGGCCAAAATTCAACTATAATTTTCTTGCACAGAAACTTTGACAGCCTATTAATGAAAATTTTTATTACTTTTTATCAGTAACACATAACAAACAATATATATATACAAACAATATGCAGCTTCTTTTAGCACTGCACATAATTTAAGTTTCTGCTTTTGAAGTAAACAAAAACCAAAACAAAAATGCATGGGCCTTTTATGACCAAAGTATTCATACATGTGGTAAGAAAAATTAACCCAACATTATATATTTTTTCCTGTTCTTATTTCATGACATTAAATTACACTGCGTGTAAGATTAGTTTTTATCTTCCTCTTTGCAAAACCCAACACACACCAGGTCCAAGTCCTGGTCAGTCAGGTAGAAACTCAAAAAAAAAACAATATATTTACGGAAACATAATATATGTTTAGTGTTTTACATTAGTTTGCATGTGAATGAAATTCTTCTTCGTCCAATAGAAAAAGGCTTCCATGTTGCAAATAACATGTAGCCATTTGTAAATAAAATGAGATTTAGTCAGCAGTTAGAATGTAGTAGAATTTCTTAGAAACATGTTTATTTTTTTATAAAGTTTTAACTTTATGAAAATTTTCCACGGTATACCTGCAGATTCAGATTATTTTAGTAGTATTTATTCTTTAAGTGAGTTATTCAATGCTCTTGTGGTACAGCAAGCATTCTCAACTTTTTATTTTTTATTCCCTTACTTAACTCTTCAATAAGCTGAGCTGAGCTCAGAGCTGTTCACGCCCACATCCCTCCCCACCATTAAAACTTAATTCAGTAATGTATTTTTTATAGATCCGTGCATTTTCTTTATATAAAACAATCACCTTGGTCTTAAATACTTTTGTTAAAAGATAAATTGCTTGGACGGCTGTGGCAGCAATTTAAAGGCCTCTGAATGTTCTCACTAGATGTTGGCGTTTTTAACACACACAGAGAGAGAGAGATTTACATAACTGTGTTTGTTCTGCTAGATTCAGCAGTGGCTCTGTTGTTAATTTAGAACTTTTTGTCTGTTTTGTTTCATGAATATGTCTTTGGAATAAAACGGATTTCCAGTCAGGCGAGCGTAACGGAGAAAGTCCATCTACTGTGATTCCTTCTAGGCATGCAGTTCTTTATCCAAATTTTGACAACTAAGCCATTACCACACACATATTGTCAATCACATTGTTTTAATTAGCCTCACCGTGTAGCATAATTGTGTGTTTAGAGAGTGGATGATACAAGGAAACAGACCATTTCACAACTTAATGTTTAGTATCTATTTTACATATTTGGGGGGAAAAAATACCCCAAATATGCACTCAGACCCATGTCTGAGTGCATAGACTGCATTGACCTTTATTACAAGAGAAAAAGGACAAGAAAGAGGGCAGAGATAGATTAAGAAGACCGTGGCCCAGTCATCAAACAAGGCCAGCTGCAACAAGGACTTAGCCTTTATACATGCAGTACCTGCTAAACCAGCTGCTACTTGGTACCCCAGATATGGAAGTAAATTAGAGACTAATAATATACCTCCTGACCTGGCACTGATTTCTATAAGTTCTACTTTGTTCCTTTTTTGTGTGCCTTTTTATGGAAGTAAGATTGCTGACAAACTTCACAGGATATAAATATTTTACTTCCTATGTTGAATTTAACATTACAATTAGATGTCAACAGACTGTGTAAAGATACAAAAGCCCTTTTTCCCTATCAATGTCTTACATCCAATCAAAATTATTATTATACTTCAATAGGAAAGCCCAAATGACGACGCTATGCTTTTGTAAGCTTCTGATTGGTTAATTCACAACACAAGATTAACTGGAGACACACCTGTGAGTGTATTTTGAGGCAACGCTTTAAATACGCTGCTTCTTTGGGTGACATCACAGGAAATCAAAATTCAGCCAAGATCTCTGAAAGGGAATCATGGATCTACACAAATCTGGCTCAGTCTTGGAAACAATTTCCAGACGGCTGGCGGTGCCACGTTCAATTATGTGCCTTTTACTGCAATCCATGTAATTATTATACCTGGTTTCAGCTCATTGGTTTTAGATCTTTTTTTTTTTTTTTTTTTTTACTCTTGCAATTAATCCTAGTTATGTCAGGGCTTCAATGTGTATTTTCACTTCTTATTTGGTAGAGCTCATAAAATAAATATCACAAAATTATATACTTTTTTTTTCCATTAAGTAAAGGCAGCACTTGTGTTAGCTGAAATAGTGATGATATTGCAATAGCAGTATTTGTAGCATGACTTTTGCCTGTGCTATCTTTTCATCATATCTACATGCTACATTGAAACACTCTTAAAATTTGCTTTAGCCAAAATTAAGCAAGCAGTGCAAAAAGTGTGAGCACAGTAATTCCACAAACGATCAGTTTCATGCACTGGAGCACAGTTGTGCAAAGAGAAACCAAGTTTTCGCTCATGATGGCCATTAAACCGACGTTTGCAGTATTTATGGGTTCCGCTCCGACATGTTTTTGTCTTCTCTCCCACAGAGGACACAGCAACAAGAAAATGTATTATTCATAATGTTTGTTTTTCTCCGTCTTTCTATATAATTTCCTTTCTTCTTTTCTCTGTTATATTAAAAAAAATATTTTGTATTTATATCTTAGAAGCTTGTAATGTAAATATTTGAGTATACTGACCTCAGTCAATTATACATAAAGCATATTTGTGGTATTTAGTAAATAGTTTTCTGTTTATCAGACATGGTGGCAGAGTCGTTTTGTCCACAATATGGTCCCTCAGCTTCTTTTCGAATAAGAATAGATCAGCTCTTTCGACTACTGAGAAGCTCTTTGCCCCAAACCATGAACTCAGCACATTTTTTAATCACATAACTGGCCAGCCAATGAACACTGAGATGAAGCGCTGTCTACTACTTGCCATGTCAGCCAGGCCACTTCTGTCCAACACCCCACAGGGAATAAGGGCTGCCTCTTTATCACTCACACTGCCAGTACAAAAAAGCAAAAAAAAAAAAAAAAAAAAAAAAGGAGCAAAAAGTGATGAAACTACATGTGCCACATTCTGTCTCTCTCCTCTCTTTTTTTTCTTTTACTCACACACAGCAGTGTCACTTGCTTAGACCAGTAGATTTAGTGGCGATATTCATGTTTGAATCATTGTTTTGGAAAGAAACATATCATACGGAAAAATAACTTGACAATGTCTACTTATTTTATGCATTTACCCCTGGATGAATATTGATTTCCTTACTACCATCACATATATCTTTCCTGAAGTTAGGTAATGCAGAAAGATACACTGGTAAAGATTTTTTATGAGGCAACATGAGTGTCAGTAATCAGAGGCATCATGCAGTGGCTCTCAAAAGTGCACTCACTTTTAAAAAGAAGAGATTTGTGTTGCAAAAGAGCAAGAAATGAATAATTTTCAAAATTATTTCCATTTATAGTGTGACACATCTTGCACAATTCAAATATAAAACATAGAAATAAATTTAAAAAACCCAAAAAATAGGTTTTTGTACAAATCTAGAATTAATCATATTACCTGAAATAAATATATGTCCTTATTGTACAAACATTCAAATAAGAAGCAATATACAAAACAATCAAACACAGTCATCAGTGAGTGACTAAGAAAATATAGTAAAACTATGATTATTGGAAAAACTTAATGTTTCTCCCAAAA
Organism: Poecilia mexicana; assembly: GCF_051168715.1. Lineage (NCBI taxonomy): Eukaryota > Metazoa > Chordata > Actinopteri > Cyprinodontiformes > Poeciliidae > Poecilia > Poecilia mexicana. Next base: position 10,293,104 of record NW_028263370.1, on the reverse strand, counting down.
TGGAAATAAAAAAAAACAAAATCATGGATCCTGAAAGGTTCCAAGGAGGCAACTTGAAAAACGCTTAGACTTGACCTGATTGAAATCTCCCAAAAGCTTGTGAGAAAATGTATTATGCTCTGGTGAAGCCAAATTTGAACTTTGGGCACCAGTTCCAAACAGCAAGTTTGACACAAAAATGACACTGACTACTGAAAATAGACCACCACAGTCAAGCATGGTGGTCACGGTTGGCATAATATTATGAGGTTGTTGTTTGTTTTTGTTTCTTTTAGATTGACCTGAGCTAGATAAAAATGTCTGACAGTTTCAAATGTCACTACCCTAAACATTTCTGTGTTAAAGATGAAGAGGGATCTCATTTTTTCTGCATTTAGGTGATCCAAATATAGCAAATTAATAACAAAAAGAATAGCTCAATGAGAGGAAGTTCTATTATAGTTTAGCTATAAATTAGCTAAACTATAATAGAATAATAGGATAAATTATTCTATTTATCAGGATAAATGCAGGATAAATTAACATAATATCTTTGGTCTCCTGTAGAAGATAAGGCATGTCTTTGCATCAAGACAAATTTGGAGAACTTTAAAAAATTGTGCAGTTATTACAAAGTCAAGATGGGTGCAGGTGGGAAAGAAGTTTTAGTATTAAAACTGAATCAATATCCAAAGTGTAAGTGTGCACACGTATACAGGCAGGTAATTGCATGTTTTTTTTTTCTTTCAAACATATTATATATTACATCTCAAAAATATGTTTTAACATGGGGGTGTGCATTTTTGAGATCCAGTAGCTTCCCTGCTTCATTTTCACAGGTAAATATAGCAGGAGTGCTACTTAAATGTTGCAGCAATGACCTGAAAGTACCACTTCATCTAATGCAGAATAAATATGCTCTGCCTACACTAATAAAAAATTATTCATTTTGGCAGCGTAACCAGCCATCAAAGAGCTTTAGAAATAAACTTTGTTGTTTTTCATGTAGAGAAACAGCAAAAGGGCCAATAAGGTCTAGCTAAGGCAGTTCCTCATGCTCGTCAGGCAGCTTGCAGTGAAAGAAGAATGTAAAGATAGAATTTAAAAATGGGTTTTAACTGATCATGTATTAAGTTTTAAACTTTGGGCATAAGGAGTTTGCAAGTGACCTTGTCGTTTCATTTTTTTTTAAGTTACTTGGGCTAAATGTAAAGCAGCTTAATTACCACAAGCATTTATTCTTAAAGCATTTGGTGTTCTTGGTAATTGTCTTTGTTAGGTTTACATTATACATAGTTCAAAAAAGAAAATCCTGCACAGTCAGTCAAAGGGCAAATAAGCAAGTATCCACCAACTTACACATAAGACCCGTTAACCCAATGTGCATGTTTTTAGAGGAGTTCTGAGTACAAGGAGAAAACCAACGCATTCACCGCGAGAAAATGCAAACTCAGCATGGAAAGGCCTTGACTGGGATTTAAGCCAAGGATCTAAATAACACCTATTATACAGCATTGTATAAAACATTAGCTATGTACACTGACTTTATGACAGAGTCTTTGTCAAAGTGCAAATGTTGAATGCAGCTACCACTACCATGAAAAAAGTACTTTGGGTATGAAAGACTATATTTGTCTTAATTAAACAAATTTATTTTGTAGTGTAAATTAAAGTCATAAATTTCACCCACTGGCATTAGCATAATTACACTTTTACCATTTTTTTTATTTCCTTCTGCAGAGTCTGAAGTCAGTGAGGTCTGATTTGTGCAATGCAAAATGGTCTTTGAAGATTAATGAGACCCAGTGTTTAGTTAAAAAGGCATAATTTCTGTCGCCATAAAAACCCAGAATTTTTGACTTAAAAACAACTTGGAGTGTTTTGTGAAAGTACCTCCCAAAGCGCAAGTATATCCAGGACAAACAAACAAACAAAAAAATGGTTCAAGTAACTACGTTACTTTCCGTTGTTATAAAAATGCTCTATATGTCCCACATGACTTAAAACAAAATCGACTTTGCAATTTAATGCCTTGAAATTGGGTCTTTGTCACTTTAAGAAGTTTGTGCTCTTTTTGACAATGTCTTCATCCCATCATCACGTTAACATTCCTATACTAAGCTTTTACAAACGTTCATCTGAGCACGGGACTGAGAATTAGCTCATATAGCCTGAGAAGATGCGTAGTACTACCTGATGTTTGCTCCTTCAGACTAGAATGATGGGCTTGGAAACTGCAGCTCTGAGGAGGAGCTGTGTGTGGAAGGCGGTGTCCATGGTTGCCCCTAGCATCTTACAAGCCCAAATGGAGATTCAAGGATTTCTCAAACATGCATGAAAGAATCAAAGCAACAATCCAGGTATGATTTTGATGAGGGAATAACACTGCAACATGAAATAAAGCTCAAAAAGGTCGATTTATATAATACTGCCTCTTTAAATATTAGACGTTCAAATTGATCTTTTCTAAATTTCTTCTTTGGAAATCTGCAGAAACGTTTTGAAGAAAATGAATTATCCATGGCATATTTTAGAGCCTTACAGAATTCCTCTGATTATTACACGTGTTGTGAGTATTTCTTAAAACAGATTTTTCCACCATCGGTAATTTTGGATTCAACACTTAGCATGAGTTTTTTTTTTTTTCCCAAGTATTTCTCAACTCATATTTAAAATTGAAAAGTGCAGACTAGTCTCGATTCACTGAACAAGCTCTTCAAAGCTTAACATCATAAACAATTTATCGTAAAATTCCCAAAATCTGTTTAAAGATACTAACTGTGTTTTTATGTGTGATCCAAGTCAATGATCCTAATCTGCAGTCTTTGGGGACGGCTCTGCGAGGATTTCGAAACTCTCCTTTGGTTTTAATTAGACCTTAGACGTTAGGCCTGATGGAGAGGTAAGTGGTGTTGATTGTGTTTACCATCTGTTTTGAGAATTAAAACATTAATACATCCATCTGTCCATCAGGATTATTTTTCGTTCTCCATGGTTCTTCAGGTTCTTATCTTTTGCCCCCTTTTAGAGTAGCATACTAAACAAGCCAGTTCAATATTTCTGAGGCTTGAATTGATGTCCACTCACCTGCTGAAGCCTTTTTCTCTAATAAGATGGAATGATGAACCTCTCACTTCTTCATTTCATCTCCAGGGCAGATACAGGACAAAGCGGACATTCTAAATTAATCTTTTGTGTTATTGTGATCCATTTTAAACCTGGAAATTAGCCAGAATGAAAATGGACAAAAGTGCAAAATTACATTCTAAAATCCATTCATCTAAGGATTCAGATTCAAAGGGTGTAAAGTCTTTGTCACTTTAATTTTAAGAACTTATCAAGATTTTTTTTTTTTTTGTTTTAGCTTATGCTCCCTTGTGTGGATGACATTTCAAATTAAGGCAGGGGCAGCAGGAGGCTTGCCCTCATGTTTTCAGTTAATGCTTGTGCAAGACGCATAATTGAAAGGCACAAGCATCGATTTCTTTTTCCAAGTGCTCACGCAGCTCCGTCTATATTACATATGTGCGAGAAGTGGAGTGCTAGATTTGGTCTTGCTCTGTTAATCTTTCTATCTGAATAGTAATTGCAATGGAGCAGGCTGCACAACCATTAAGATGCTGGAAACTGCATTTATGTGCCTAAACAGGCGTTTCTACTGTCAGCCTTTAATCCTTTTAATGTTTTGCTCCTTTAGCTGGAGGGGAAAACATTAGCAGTTGTCTTTGCTGTTAATAAAAGACAACTGAGCTGAACCTAAAGGAAGATATTGAGCGTTTACAATTAAGGTCAGCAGAGACTGACTGAATTGGATGAAGCCTTTGCTAATTTGATATGTCACTGTGAAGTCACCGAAGAGCAGGGAACAAATAGGACTGTCATGGGGGAGTTGGCCCTCTTTAAGAGGCCATTGATGTCATTGCTATTAACGTTTACTATCCTAGAAGGCAGAAAGGACGCTGTCGTCACTCCTGAAAATCTCCTTTTGCGTTACCGCAGAAAACTCCTGCTGAACTAAATGAAGCGTGATCTGAATTTGAAAAGACAGACACAAAGAGAGCAACAAGCAGCTGACTACATATGCATTCCAACAAAAATAAATGAATAAAAAAAAATTCTAATTTCACCTGAAATTAGCAACTTTATGCATACAAGAAGCGGTAGTTTGAATGTTTTTAAGGAAAGTTCTGCAAAACTTACCAGTAACATTTAGCTTGCAGGTCACTGTTCCACTGTGGTCGTTGTGAACTGCTAACTTTTATCCTCCTCAATGTAGTTGGTCCTGAAGCAGAATGACGAACATTTTATCATCCAATACCCCTTTTGAACCAATCTTGCATGTGGGTCAAAAGTGTCATTAAACCTCAACACTTTTGAAAGAGACTGTAAAGTTTGATGATATTGACACAGCTTGCACATCCCAGTTACTATTCAAAATTATACTGGTAGATAGGGCTGCTGGTGTGAGTCCATCTCAATAACTAAACATTCCAACCAGGATAATTTCCAAATTGCTCCCTGATCAGAAAAGTACAAGAATTTGCGATTTTCAGTGCTGCTCCACAAATGACAGCCGTTCGCACAGTTTCATAAATTGTATCTACTTTTGGCTTACTTAGAGGAGATTGGCAAACTGCTGCTGGGGAGAAACGAGTAATATCATGGTAATGGCAGTAAATTATCAATTTTTTTTGGTTTGGTTTTCTTTATTGCAATAAGTAAAAAAAAAAAAATCAACATCCTTCAGGCTGCTGAGGAAAGAGGTCTAGTTAGCGCTACTATTAAAAATAAGCAATTTCATAAAGGCCAATCATTTTCTGACTTTTGGCATTTATTCATTTTTTAAAAAATATTTTATTATGTTAATTCTTTGGTATTCTAGTTGACATTTATTGCTTGATTGTTTGTTGTTCTCTGCTAAAAGCTTGACTTTCAGCTGCCTTATACTGCTGCTAAGCTGTTGTCATCCTTCCCAGTGAATTTCAGGACTACTGCCATGTCATCAGTTCACTGCCTGCTATTCTGCCACAGCTACTCTACCCATTCATCTGTTAATATTGTTCATTACTTACCTAAGTGGCCATTAAACCCTAATTGCGCCTCCTACTTTGCTTCTATGTCTACATTTGGATCAGCACCCGCTGCTTGTAACAATCTGTGTTGATTGTCTGTTTCAGCCTTAAAAATGTTAAGATAAAGTTCCTATAAGACATAAGGTTTAAAGTTTGCAACAAGTCTTCTAGGAGACAAAGTAAACATGTGGAGGAAGGTGCTCTAGTAAGATGTGACAAAGCACCAAAATAATATTTGTAAAAAGTTTACTTTATTCTTGAACATGTGAAATGTGGTGGTAGCAGCATCATTTCAGATTTACAATTGTTTTTTTTTAATATTCCCTTTTCTTTTCTTTTCCTTTCATTGCACTGCTATGCATTTGCTGAAAAACATTTATAAAACAACAAAGAGAAATGTGTGATGAAAGAGCTAATAATTAAGCTGAAGAAACCCAGATGAGGAGTGTAATTAAAAAAAGAAATGGGAAGAATGTGACAGCTCCACCCAGTGGTTAATGAGATCATTCCTCCAGGTGTAATGAGAGGGGAGTTCTGTCCCTCTCTCAGCATGATGAGGTTCTGTGCTGTCACACAGAAGCAAAGGGAGCGAAAGAAATAAACACATATACACACGCAGAACAGGCAACATGCATTAACAGGAGTGTGTCAAATTCATTTTGAAGGCTTTATGAGCCAATCAAAATCCTGTTAGCGGTGTGTCACTATGAGTGATGCTGTTGTTTTACACATTACGTTGGAATACATTTGTTCTGCTTCCATTTATCTAACTGCAAACTCAACTGTTATTTGCTCATACTGTTAATTTCTAGCAACATCTTAGCACAACTCATATTTTACAGGTAAAATAATTCACATTTAAATTCATTCAAAGTCTACAAAATGGTTGACAAATGTAACAATGAGTACCAATGTTGTGTTCAGCTCTTATTTCTACATTTTTAGAAGCCACCATTATCATATTAGGAGAGAAAGACAATTTGCTAAGCCGACAACATATTGTAAACAAATTCTCCAAAGGGCCCGTGTATGAAAACAAATAATCACTAAAACAGCTGTGCAGCTTGCAATTAGGATCAATGCTAATAAGCCAAGGGAAACAGGCAGAACCAGGAGAAAAATTAGGATGGAACCTAATTGCCTTCTGTTATCTTAATGCAATGAGATGTTATAGTGTGCAACACTAATACATTCCACTTTTAAGGCATCTAATTATTCCAGTTTTTGCATAATAAGCAGCAAGCATTATCGTGTAATTCTGCCCGGCGCTTACAGAGCTTACATACAAAAAAATAAGGTATTTAAATCATTTTCATAATTTAAATTTATAGAGTACAATCATGGAAAACTTTAGTGACTAAATTATGAACTGCCATTCTTATTTGGAAAAAAAAAACAAAACAAAAACAGACAATTAATAATTAACAACAAACTTTCACAAATGTCATGGTGACAACAGAAAAAAAAAGTGCTGTTTTTGACTAAATTATAAATGATGTGGCATGTAAAAATAAATTTCCCCTAATTAGATTAAACTACGAAAAAATATCTTCAGCAAAATTCACATGGTTGTCAAACAAAATAGATCTGCTTGAAGCGACATTACTGGAAATATGAAAAAAAAAACAGTTGTATATCGTTTTTACATATAACAGAACACAGCCTGGTAACCTTGTCGTCTGCTAAACTACACTTTTATAGTTATATTTCAAGTGAGAGAGTAGCTAATTATATCCGTATCTCCAGGGCCATCTTGGCAATGACTAAAACATAAAATTACAAACTACTTAAAAAAATTTATGATACAGAGTTTTTTTTTTTTCTTTTCATTTTGAAGCTTAAAGCTATTTTAAGTTCTATTTCATATACTGCCACGGTGGATACTATTGAACCTTCTGAACAATTATGACTTGACCTACTTTGCTGCTGCTCTAAACTCAACTGAGAGAGAAAAAAAGACTCATCAGTCTTCAAAATAAAGTCTAGGTGCACAATTTTTAATAACATCTACAGTATTTACTAGCAAATTAAGCTTTAAAGTGTACTCAAACTGGTGACACTGTGTTAACACCATCATGCAGTTGTCTTTGTAACACACCCTGCAGTCGTGCCCAGGTAGCAGAGCGGTTTTTGTGAGGATGAGGTGGTGTAATACCTCGAGGGAAGCCGGTTGGTGAGAACGCAGCACTTCCTTACATCCCTCGGCAGGAACTTGTTTTAACAAGATGTCCTTCAGCTTCTGACCTGTGTTTTTCTCGTGTAAAAATATAGATGTGACAGTTTAATTTATGTCTGCAAAAAAAGGACAATTCAACCAAGTGAGTTCAAAAACCAAAACATAGATTATTTAACATAGATTACATGTGTGGAAGAAGAAATGTGCTCTGAAACAAGAGTTTGGTGTTGGTGAATCGTCTGCCAGCTCTGGTTCAGCATGGTGAAATATACTCTGTTATTCTTGCTTTCTTATCACTTACAATCAAAAACGACTTTTGCAACCCACAGTTAGAATTTTACTGCTTATTGCCACCTTCTGTATCAAGGCGAGGGTGTGCGTGTCTGAGAAACCTGGAGCCTGTGTTTAACTTGTATGTTATTTGTATCACATCTGGATGCCCTTCTGTAGTTGAAGCCTTCATCCATCAGAGGTGGTTTGTGATTGACCAAAGCTCTACTTTCTTGCTGTCACGCTTTGCAGAGCGATGTATTTTAAGCCTGTACAGTCAATGCACTCAGTACTTGGTCAGGGTTCTTTTTTTCATGAGCTACTGCTTCAATCCGGCGTGGCATGGAGAGGATCAGCCTGTATCCCTGCTGAGGTGTTAAGGACCCCCAGGTTGCTTAAAAATGTGTTATTTTGCCGAACACAGAGTTTTTACTCTGACTTATTTAGAGCGCAGCAGCCAAGTTACCTGTAGATGCGGTAGAGGCAGGCGGAGACAGAGATGAGGGGCTAAGATCAACTATCGGAAGAAGACTATTTTGCAGTGGTTTATTTACAAGCAGTCAAGGTGTGTACTCCTAAATTCTAAAGCTGAGACAAGGGGACTGAACGCTGCAAGTCAATGACTTGCTGCAATCTGCTGAGAAGATGTCTTCAGCCAATTTTAAGCAGAACATGATGTATTGTTTGGTGATAAGGATCTATTGGAACATATATATGGTTGGACTTGGTCTATATTTTTTTCTTTTTGTAAAATACCTTGAGATGGTGGATAGAATAACATGATACACCAAGTGTGGTTTGTTTGGTCAAAATACTCTAAAGAAATCTAGTATGCCATAGTCGTATATGAATAAATCATAGAAATTGTATAATATGATTTGGACATTAGTATTCTGGAAATGGGGTGTACTGGGTCAGTTGGATTTAATTCTTCATACAACACTGAACTCGAAAAGACAGTACAAGGAAGAAATGACCAGTCAGTGCAGAGAAGATGAGTATATATATAAACTTTTTCATGTGAAAAGCAAGATTAAATTTTTTTGATGTAATATGAGAACATTATGAGAAATTTCCTAACAGCAAAACATGCAGGATAGTGACTTGCAAAAGTAAAAATGAGCATACAGTCAAGCTGATGGTTTTTATGTGACAGAACAACACAAAATATTATGTTCTGAATAAAGCTGTTAAAAGCCATTTTAGTTTTTTTTTTTTACAAATAAAAACTTGTCTTCATCCACTCTGAATCAATATTGTGCAAAAGTACCTATTACTGCAATAACAGTTACAGATTAGGTTTATTTAAATATAAATAAAAAAACTTAAATAAACAACCTTCTGTAAATCAGCTTGAGAAACAATAAAGCACAGACACAAATACGAGGCAGCTGTAACCTGCCCCTACCAAACATTCACGTTTTCACACAATCCGTTCAGATCTGTTCATTTCACAGCACTCTGTGATTCGAATAATATTCCAGCAAACTCAAAACGTTATCCAAGTTCAAAATAAATGACCATGTGAAGCGGGTACAGCGATTTCATACATATGCATGTGCGAGCCACTCAGCTTCCCTCCTTTTTTGTCTTTTTTCTTTGACAGATTCTGGGGTGAAGCACTGCTGCATGAGAAGCATAAGTAATGACTCATTGACCGGCTTTGATTATAGAGGGGATGTACAGTTAGGAATGTAAGGCACTCAAACGACCTGAGCAAGTCTGGTAGCTTGCTGGAAATTTCAGGGACAAAATGTGTGCTTGGAGGACAGGCAGTAAAAAAATAATTAAAAAAAAAATGAGTTCAGTTAGACTATTGCATCAGACAACAAGAGGAGTTGCTTTGAACACAATTTTAATCAAAGGCAAGTCATAAAACTGTAGGAATATTGTTTAAATAAATTGATCCACAGACACCGCATCACCTCCTCTGCAGTACAAAACACTCCTGAATTTATTGTATTGTTTTGCTTTTAAAGATATCTTTTGGTCTTTAATTTGGAAATGAAGGTTACAGAGGAGTGGGTAAACAGGAGAGGATTTCTCGCAACAAGGGCCAACAAGTCGTGATTAGAAACCTGCTCTGTTGTGACAGGAACACTCGCCTTCCATGACATGAGGCACATGCTGAACCAGAGGAGGAACCAGGTCTCCCACATGCTCTGGGCACTTATTTAGTTTAGAACATTAAATGTCTCATTGGCCTTTTGTGTAAATTCACAGCACTGAAGTAGAGTGAAAATGCTTTCATGGATACAATGTTCAGTTTGCAGAAAGATGCTCTAATTTATTTGATGTTTGTGATATGAGGCATCAGTGTAGTTTCTATTACTGCACATAATTAAGCATACACCTAGAGGCCACTTTATCAAGTGCAGACGCTCAACTGCTGTCGAGTTCAACAGCGATTCAACCAATTACATGGCAGCAACTCAATGTATCCAGGCAGATTTGGTGAAGATAAGTTACTGAAGTTCAGTCAGCTTCACAATGAGGAAGAAACAAGATTAAGGGGCTTTGAATGTGACATGGTTGTTGGTGCTAGATTGGACTGATCTGAGGACTTCAGAAACTGTCTGGTTCACAAAAAATGATTGAAAAAATGCGAGGGTCAAGGGTCATGGGTCAGATGTCAAGGGTCAGAGTAGAATGTGCATTCTAGTTTGAGATGTTAGAAAGACAACAGCAACCATAATATTTGGTAACCAACGTATGATGGTCTGAAATGATGATAATGCCAGGGCTGAACAGGACCTCTTTGAACAATTGTGACGTCATAGAGGTGGAGTAAATTGATAAACTCTCACAAAAGGCCCACGACTACATGTGAGTGCAGACAAAAAGCCATGCTAAAGGTTTATGACATGTGACGAATTTATGTCACAAAGAATTAAGGCACTTCTAAAGGCCTTATAAAATGGGAAGTGTACATCAAAGCTCTTTTCGACATCAGTGACAGACACATGTAGCATGGAAATCAAGTTTTTTACTCGAACCACAAATCCAATATCCTGACAAGAAGGGCTCATAAATCAAATCAAAAAGCAGTCATCCCATATGAAATTCAAACCTCGGGTACACTGACATTTCATCAATCTGACTGAAATCCTTGCAATCAGAAACTCGAACTTTATTGTGCGATAGGCTTGTGGCTGTTCTGTGTCTGCAGTGGAACATCTTAATGGTTAATCCATCAATGGTCAGGTGCAGCAAGTCCTGTGCCACAATATCTTGCGATATTAAAGCTGTGCTATATTTCTCATCAAAGTAAAGTCTGCCTCGCTAAAAGCTGTCCAGCCACTGTCAGCATGTGATCTTGTCTGGTGAAGTAAGTGTAAGCTATTATTATGAGCCCGAGATATAAAGGTAAGTGCTTTCAACTTGACAGCCTGTATCTGTGTTTAAGACCCATATTGTTTAGCAAAAAGGAAAGTTATTCTTGAGGTGCTGATCTGTTGTCATAGTCAGATTAATAAAGACTTCTCATTAGGCTGACCGACTACACCTGGTTGCAAAAACACTGGCAAAGCTCCCACAACTTTTTAAACTGTTTGTGCAGCGGCTGTGACAACAGAAGAAATAGACAGCGGTGACAGTGCTAGGTGTTGTGCAACAGTAGACTGGTGTGGTTATGAAGTGTTGATAAGTCCCAAGGGCAATTATTAATAACATTAGGGGATTTAATCAAATTTACAAGTCATGGCACCACCTGATTATTAGGAATTAATTGCCAAACTGCTCTCAGTCTCTGTCAATTATTGGTTATGAATATCTGCCAGGTGAGACGAGGCATTGTAGAAGAATAGACTGAATTTGTGCTCTGGGTATCTGAAAGAGGCTGAACTGCACACATACAGAACAAACACAAACCAATTTGTTCCAAAACAAATGAACTGATTAGCAAACCATTTCAACTTGAAGGTATTTCAATTAAGCTAGATTAGTAACATTAAATTAACCACTAAGAAAAAATGGAAAAGAATATCAATAAAAGTAAAAATAACTAAATAAATAAATAGAATAATGATGTTAGGAACAAATAAAGAATAAAACTAAAACACTAATAACTAAAATACTGTAGGGATATCACTGTTGTGTGCAAATGTATGCTTAAAAAACAAGGTTTGTTCTGATGAATTGGGAATGAAGCCAAATTATTTTAAAAATAGAGACGAGTTGCATCTATCAGATTCTTTGAAACAGTTATCAGTGTACAACAAAACAATGAACACCCCAGATACAAATTTTTTTTATCAAATCTGATGTTATTTGTTGGGAGCAAGGCCATGCTGCACAGCCCTTACCCCAGAATCAGCTGGGATCAAGGGATGAGTTGCTTCTGTGGCAGCATCACGAACCCCACAGCATGCTCTTTGTCCAATTCCTGACTGATCAGAGCTCTTTTGGTGCCAAAAGGGGTGGAGGGGGGGTGTAAAACCAACTGTCTTCACTACAAACTGTGTTTACAAAAAAGTGTGCTGTTCATGTTTCTCAAGAACAAACGGATCTACTGAATAAATTAAATGAGAATACTACTGAAAACTCAATTCATTAAGTGAAACAGATTAATTACACAGACTGATGTTTTCAAGACTTCCTTCCTGTTAATTATATGATTTCCAACTAATGAAAATATGACATTTAGGATAAAAAATATTACATCTAACCAATAAGGAAAACAGAAATGTGGGTATAATGAAGTAAAGTATGTTTAATACCTATTTAAAAGTTATTATTTACAAGGGTATTTTTAATCTGGCAAACCAGTCTCACTAGAACACATATTCCAATGTATTTATTGTGTTGGATACTAAGTACTTTAAATAAGGTGCCAATTTTAATTTAGCTTTGGAGACTTATATGTCTGAAATTTCAAATACCACATTTGTGTGCATATTTTAAGAACCTTTGTTATTTAGAATAATCGGCCAGATCTCTAGGCTCCTTTTGATATTTTAATACTTTAATGTTAGCAATAAATGCTAAAATTTAAAATTGGTAGCACTTTCATTTTATCACGACTGTATGTATGACTTCTGCAGATGCATGTGCAAGTTGTGTATTCATGAAACAATAATTCTTACTTGCGGTATTTAACCTCACCAGAAGGCTCCTAAAATATTTGACAAAATTGAAGCAAAAACTGGCAAAACTGTTGGGATCCCAGGTTGTTTGGTTTATTTGTCAGTGCTTCTATTGTTGCTCCTTCTTTGAGTTTAGTTATTCTTTATTATTATGGTTAGATTTATGTTTTGTCAGTTGCCCTGTTAGTTTTGTGTCTCTGCTCTTCCTGTGCCATTACTCTCTCTTTCCTTCAGCCTGCCTGCCTGGTCCCCTCTCTCAGCTGCACCCTGCTACTAATAAGCCACTTGTTCTTTGTCAGTAATCAAACTCCTCTGTGTACCTCCTCTCTCAGTCATTCCATGCTGGATTCTTCCCTCTTGCTCTAGTTCTCTCCTGATGTCTTACCACTCATTTTTTTTTGCAAGTTTCCAGATTGATTATTTAATAAAACATTCTACATGATCCATACTCGCAGCTATTGGCTGTACTTTGGTCCACCCTCAAACTTACTGCCAAAAATAGATTAAAAAAAAGACAAGATAACATAGACTTACTGTCAACTTATTTTCATAAGGTGAAATGTGAAAATGACCTACATAATCCTAATTGTGTATTAAATGATCAAAATGTATGATTCACAATAAAAGTTAGCAGTTATTACCACTCCCAGTTACCAAATAGATTTAATATGTAATGTTTGAAATCAAGAACATCTATATATTGTCTCTATATCACAAGGACATAAAAGTAGAAAATGTCTCAGATTTCAATTTACAGATGAGCTACACACAAAAAGGGAGAGCATGCGGAGGTGAGCATGACTGCAGTTTAATGTGTGGGAGTAGCTGAGACTGATAGAACATTCAGCCCTATTGTTCTGTTAAAATAGAGAAATGGAAAAAAAATGCTTTGATGGACTGTTATAACCTAGCATTACCACCTCATTAAAAGTTTGAATTTAGCAATGTCCTTCCAGTCTTGGTAATGAAGCACATAAAAATCATTATTCAGTATGTCATTATGCTGTAAAAGCAGAAATTATTTGACATGCATCTATGTGACCTCGTCTTTTTAAATGACGCGTGAACGTAACAGCCGAGATGTAAGGATTAACAACACCTGTCCTGGCTACTGACAAACGGCCACGTTCCTGATCCAGTAGCTGGAATTTATATCTGCCAGGGACATTTTTATTTCCAGTTTGCCTACACTGTGGGATTTCATTCAATAATGTTTCCAGTATTAGCAGACTTAATAAATGTAGCTTTTAGTAACAGTCAAAGTTCCTTGCAAACATTTTCACATTTTGTCACATTACAACCACAAACTTCAGTGTATTTTATTGGGGTTTTATGTCATAGACAAAAACACAATAATGCGTAAATATGAAGAAAGAAAACTATTCATTGTTTTTCAAAAACTTCTTACAAAGTTAATTCAGAAAAGTGCTGTTCATTTGTATTCATCCGTCATGTGTCAAAATGTATTATAGAAACACCTTTTGTTCGATTACAATTACATTGCAAGTCCTCATTGGGTTTATCCGACATTTGTCCTATTGCTCCAATCCTCTTTCAATTGCCTTGCTGAGTCTGCTGAAAGTCACCACAGCATGACACAACCACTGCTAGGTTTCACAGGAGGAATCATGTTTTCAGGTTGGTCTGTTGGTTTTCTGAAGTACAATATTTTACATGTAGACCAAACACTTTTTTTAAATCATCTGGCAAGATCACATTTTTTCCTCACATTTGCTGTCAGATGTTGTCCTGTCAACAGATTATTCCATTTGAGGTGTGGATTATTGCAGCTCCTCCAAAGATACCAGGGAGGTCTCTGCTGTATTGTTTATTAATGCTGTTCTTTGGTCAGCAGTGTAAGTGGATGGCAAACTCTTGATAAATTTGCAGCTGTGTCACACTCTTTCTATTTCCAGATATCTGAACAGTAGTCCAAATCTCAGGATAAGAGTTTTTAAACATAGCCCCGAAGCAAACTTCTGCAAAAGGTTATTCATGATGTTGTTTGCTCACTATTGCTCTCTAAACCTCTGGGGCTTTCACACAACACATGCATTTACAACAAGAATTAATTACACATACATGGACTTTTTTTACTGATTAGGACATCCCTGAAGACAACAGATCATTTTGGATATTTCTTAAGAGTAAAGAGGGCTGAATGCAAACTCACACCAGCCTTTAGAGATTTTGGGTTGTTAAAATATATTCAAGCTTTTGGTTGTAGTTTAGTTTTTCAAACTGTAACCACTTGAAAAGAAAAGAGTCAATTTAGTCAAATGATACGTGAAATGACACTGATGCGAGTTGATGAAGCTATGTTGAGCCTTAGGAAAATTATGATAATTATAATGATTATCTGGAATATAAATAACTAGTTGACTATAGGTCATACTCAATAATTATAACCCGAGACATTTTGCCAAAACTTGCTGTGTGTGATCGAGACCTCAAGCATCCTACAGCACATCCACAAGCCAGACAAAGTAGAAGGGGAAAAAAAAACAAAGTGCCCCGAATTAGAGACCCTCAATCCCCACATCAGCCAACAGTGATCATTAGCTCAACAGAGCAACTGACAGCTCATCCCCAACGGGTGGCATTTCTCTGATACATCACTTCTGTTGCTGCTTGTTTGTTTGCTTACTCAAGCAGCGGCCTGACATTCCGATAAGAAGCTGGCAAAGCGACCTCATGGTATATAAATACCTCATACCAAAAAATGGTATCAGGTATTTAGACTTAATCTTTACTATCTTCAATGTAGGGGACTGGAAAGTGCGGTACAAAGTGAAGGGCACCGGTCAGGGATGTATATCTGTGAGACAGAGAGCAACAAAGTGAGTGGAGCAGAATGTGAAGCAGTGTCATCATCTATACAGGGAGATTAATGGAGAGGAAAAATAGTTTCTGTGTGGTGCATGCCCTGCTGAGATGTGATGAAATAAAACCATAAGGAATCTGATAAATCCAGCATGGTGAAGCAGTGGTACAGAGCACACAGAGGAGTGAAGCTAATACAGCTCTGCATAAAGATGTTCTGGCTTCTTTTAAATTATGCAAAAATTTAAATACTTTAAAACTTTGCTTCAGAACGCTGCTGTGAGTCAGAATAAAAGATCTGAGAAGATGTGCATTATTGCAGTACAATGTGGTTGATTATCAGGGCAAATATGTAAATGATCCTCTTATCTAATTTGCTTTTTCAAACATACTCATGTACAAAGAAACATGTTTTTTTCCTTCTCTACACTTTTTGCCAGCCTGAGACAAGATTGAAACTATCAAAGCAACCTACAGTTGCTGATTAAAGATACTTGTCAAGTGAATCTATATATGCTGAAAATAAAATTCAGTCAAACTGGGGTAAGCTCGGTTCTGAAGAAACGAAACATTGGGTGAAATTTGAACTTGCCTGTAGCAAAAACACCAGCTTCCTGTTTGGTTATGAGGGTGTTGAGGGTGAACAACAATCCAAAACGGACGACTTCTTGAGTAGGTTTGGAATCAACTTTTCATCAGGGTCATAATCAAATCTCCACTTCCTGTTCTAAAAAGGCAGGGATCGAGTCATGCTATCAAATTACAAGATTAATTGGCTGTGATGATATAGTGTGATGACATGTTCGAAAAGAAATATATTTTTGAGCAATGAGGTGAGCTACCTAACTGATACCACCTGTTATGAAACCAAAAACCCAGTATACCTACTCAGAGCATTATGCTTTCTACTCAGTGCAGCAACCTCTGTCCCATTTCACAAAGCAACGTCAACAAGCCCCGTCAGCCTTGTGTTGTTTTTGTACTGATTAAAGGTGGTATGATGCATTTTCCAGGGACATGGTGTCATTTTACACCTCATGCAAGCAACTATTTTTCCTTCAATCTCCATGCTGTCGATTGATGCCATTTGCAACCATTCTTAGGAGCAGATGTGCAGTTGCACCAGGTGGTACGTAATTGCTACTGCTAGTCTGGTGGAGTTGAGTTGTGAAGGATCGGGGAGGGCCGGGAGCTCAGCTGGAGACTGCAGAACTTTTGCAGCGTTTGTATGAGGGGATGTTAAAGCACCCTGAATGGATGTTCAAGGGAGATTCTAAGATTACCCAAACACGTATGAATGAGTCAAGGCAACCTTCGAGGAGTTTGTTTGATGAAGGAATGCCATTCTAATATGATATTAAGCTCAAAAAAGTCAATTTTGCATAATGCCCTGCATCCATTTTCAAATTGCCCCATGAACACTCTCCATTTGTTTAAAATTTGTGCTAAAAAAACCCCCCAAAATCTCCAATTTGGGAATTGTCTGAAGTTAGCCCTGCATCACTGAGTTCTCTCTACAATAAAGATCAGATAGTGTGTTTGACTCAGGGCGATTGAGATTGGCAGGTTCATCCTTCCACTATCACAGCTAATGTAAGTCCAGTCTACAATGGCTGAGCCAATCACTCTGACAGCAGCACGTCCTCTGTACGTTTTCTTTTTCCACTTTATTTGTATGTGATTAAATTGATCAGGATCCATCAACCATTAGTGATGCCTTAACTGAAAAGGTCTGACTGTATCTTTTTTGCAAACTTATTGATGCACTCTCCCCATAGGTGCTTCTAAACATGAAAGTGTGTAGCCAATAATATCATTTATAAACTACTCAAGAACAGATGACATGCATTTCCAACTCTTTACCAGGGTGATACACATCTGGGCATGAGAACCACTGGACATATCTAATCTTATTTGGTTTGGACTGACACACAGCTCATGTCAAAACGTTAGTGCCTTCTGCAGCAGAGATAGTAGTTGGATATGTTGCACAGACATACAGGTTAAACTGCACTGTGATATGGCCTCACTATCTACCAGCGCTTTGGGCATTAATCTCTTTTATGACAGTCTGCAATCCTCGCAGTGGAACAGCTTTAGTGTGAAGTAGATGGCAGATAGCCATGACAAAAGGACTTCTGTACGCCACACAGTCCACGTTTACAAAATCACATGTCAAATATTTTATCTTATAAACATATCATTCATAATGCATCAACTAGGTTCAAATCGTCAATTGGGAAACAGATTTTTAACTTAGCATCTACAATATACTTGTCATAATCTGAGATTAAAAAATGGCCTCTTTTTACTCACATGCAATTCCAGTAAGGAGTTGATATACCGTCACCGTCAGTCAGCAGGAATGTTATATTGTCCTATTCACATATCTCCTTCACCTCTTCTGCCAGGATGCGATGGGCAAGTTCATGCTCCACAGCTGCAGCTCATCAAGGCTCGTCAGGAGGACTTTAACCCTTGTGCGTGAGAGGACTGAGACAAACGTAGAGGTCTATGGAAAATGATACAGGTTTTACGTGTGTGGGGTCAGTTGGACCCCATTTCGACATACAAGGGTTAAGTAGGAGCTGGTTCCCTGAGGCTGACACCAGATATTTTGCTCAAAATCAATATGGAGTTCACGGCTATTATGAGTATTTGTAAACCTCTGAATAAAACTGTGTATTTCTCTTAGTCACCCCAGTCTGGATAAGATTAATCCCTCTATATAGCTTTGACGTCTGCTTTGACATGACAGCTGTAAAACCTTATTACACAATCTAATAATAAACACTAAGAAATACTGAAGTCTTGGCAAGACGGTGACATGATTGGGTGTGTGGTAAGACAAACTTTCATCAGTTAAACCTGGAATAACAACTTACAGTATACCTTCAGAATTGACTTAACTCTCGAACAGAAAAACTATAGTTAATGTTTACTTTCCTCACTACCAGTGGGGACACGTCACGGCAAAGAGTTATTATAGTCAGTTTACCTTTCTCACAAAGCCACCTAGGGAATTATGTGCTTTTGGCACATTTAAACTCTGGACTATGACTCAGATTGCTACAGCTTTCTTATGAAAACACCTATTGGTATTGTAAGATATTTTGAGCACATATTGTCTCTTTTTCAATGAGACTGAGCATAACCCAGGTAGAAAGACCTCCATGCATAAAAACAATTGAGACAAAAAAAATGCACATCCTATCACTCTTACTTGTCATTTCAGAATCTCTTTTGTGACGGCAACTTCTCTACAGAAGTTGCTGTCACAAAAGTCCATTGCTATTAGCTGTTCTTTTTTCATTCCTTCCTTCATCTTGCTGTGATCTTGTGACAATTTTGTCGATTGCCATTGTTCAACAATTTAAAAACTGATCCAAAAATGGCAACATCCGTTATTACTTTCGTAAACAGTGTGCTGCTGTTCCCCCTCTGCCTTCATCACTGCACTGTGGGGTCGTAAATTGTTCACACCGAAATCTGATTGCGAATACATTAAATTTGGGGCAAAACAAAATCAGATTTCAGCAAAAAATCTGAAGTGAGCACCAAGACGTGCTGTGTGAATGTAGCCAATGAGACACAGTTAGAATACTAACAAAGACCATTTAGCACTGACATACAGTATGCTGTTTCAGCGCAATTTAAAACTTATGAATCTGCAGAATCTCACCACTTGGACGTGCCAAACAGATCCAGAAATTGGATCTATTTCTGGATGTAAAAATACATCCAGTATTTCTACATTAAATCATAGATTTAAAAATCTATGGTCGTTGTGGCAACAACTCCATTAATTCAAGGAAATAGAATTAATGGAGCATGACTTTACACATGAGCACAGTTTTACTGAGTGGGACATAAAACATTACGTATCTTTTGTCAGTAGGTATGTCATTTTGATGAAATCATGTGCTCTTTCCAAAAGCATATGCCTTACTGAAGATTGCATAACATCTGTAACACATACAGTTTATACACGGATTGCAAAATTATTATGTTGCACCTTCCTACTCAGTGAACCCCAATAATTTTCAGTTTCCACTTGTAACAAATATTTAAACCGGTTCATTTGGCACCAACAAAATCGTTTGAAAGGTGAATATCAGTACGCACTTGTTCTTTACATTTTAAGGAAAGGCCCTGCGGTTACTATAGAGATGAAATCAAAGCTGACCAAATGCTGCTCCCACACAGAGCCAGTGACAATGATTCTTCTTCAGCACCTGTCCTGAGGTTGGCGCTCACTGACTTTTGAAAGGGGCCTAACTGGAATGCGTTTTCTCTCTCTTTTCACTGTTCTGCGGGAGCTCCACTTGACAGGCGCAAGTCTCATGCTAGCTCCCACTTGATTTTATGTCAGAGCACTTAACATTTTTTTCCCCCTCTGTCACATTGCTCATGGGGTTTCGCAGACTTAGATGCGACTACGCCTTGACTGTATGGGCTAGAAATGAATGCAAAGGAGTTTCACCGTGACAGCTTGTCCATCAGTCACTTTAATAACGTTTCTGTGGACTTCTTGGCTTGAGGTCAACCCGAGTAACATTTCAGACTGTTGTAAAAATGCCCAACAGCTTCATTTGACTTAAGAGAGATCTATAGAAAAAAAAGAGACAGGGTCGGGATGACTTAAACCTCCGCCTGCCTCTGTTTCATTGCTAAGAGCCATCACAGTGAACAGAAAAAGACCCAGAAGAAGGAGCCAAGTGGGAGTAGAGAAGTAGAGAGAAATGGGAGCAGGAGGTGGGGAGGGTTTATGTGGGGCTTGTGTGAGGATGAAAATTGATTTATTGCGGTGCTGATGAGGAGCGGCATGCCAGGAGACAGTGGGTGCTCTCCAGGCCCTTGCTGCACCAACATAAAACGAAAAGGGGGCCCTCCCTTCCGTTATAATTGCTGCAGCGATCTCAGGGAAAAAAAGGCTTGAGGTCCTGTAAAGAAATTTATGCAACCTTGACTGCTTGATACGCTGCCTGTTATTTTTAATCTTTATGTCTAGATGCCGCAAGTACAAGACGTGCTGTTTTTAGTCTGTACTACTGACAGATTTAACTTAGTGTAAACACTAACTCCACCCGCACGTAGATCAAAGACGTAATGTAAGTGTAAAACCAAAATTTTAGGGGATGCACATCAGTTGGTTTGGTGTGTTCCTGAAGCAACAACCCTCTAAATCTGATGACACGTAAACATAGCTAAAGGAGTCAACAACCTTAAAGCAAAAATAACCATAAAAATAAAAATAACCTTAAAACTGAAAAAAAACTACATGAAGCGTTTTTACCTTTCATTGAGACTCTTTAGCACCACCTCAGCAACATTTATTCACAGCTAAAAGAAAAAAAAAAGATCAGACACTTATTAAGTGGTTTAAATACCATTTCATGCCTCCATTGTATAAGACAAAGGTCTGTATTTTTATTGGCTCAACATGCTTACTGAAGCAGAACAAAGTGATAAAGGAGCAATGATTTCTGGTGATCCTGTTTAAGTTGTGTCTTTGCTCGATTAATTACTTGGTTGTAAAAAGCATCCACTTACAATCCCAAATAGGTATTGTTTTTATTACAAATGTGAAATCATACTGTCTCTTATTGTGCAACAAAGGTTGGCATTTTGAAAAAATGTGTTATGTGAGTATAAGCCTAGAGACAACCACTTTTTTTTTTTACCACAGGGTCATGCCAGCTGATTCACCATAACTTTGTGTAGCACTTGTATCGGGATGAAGGATGTAAAAGATTTTTCTTATTTGTGTGAGGTTTGTTGCCACTTTGGTTTTGAGTTTTGGGACCTTTTGAGTTCAATTTGTGTTTCAGAAGATGCTTCTTTTTGCTTGCTCTGGTAAGTCATTGCCCTTTTCCAAGTCAATGTTTCCATTGTGCTTGGCTAAGTGTTTGTTTTTGGCCTCAACCTCAGCTATTTTGCTCAAGTACCTGAGTTCAGTTGCCCTTACGCCCGTTTTATTCCTCATTGAGTTAATGAGACTCACCTGATTACTGCTCCACTAATTCCTGGTTTGCTGTTGTTTCTCCCACTGTGCCTTTAGATGTGTTTTGTTGCAATTCCTTTTTCAGGACCCGCCTCTTCCCTGTGTTTGAAGCAGAGAAGTGTGATCACTTTTACACTGTGTGGAAAGTGTAGGGAAATATATATAACATATCAGTAGGTACTGCCATAACAAATGATGTCAAATGAATCATAGGCTGTCGTATTCCTTGCATCGCACCAATCATTTTAAGTATTCCAATGGCGCCCCTGAAAAAATGATGAAAATCTGAATATTTTTATCGATGTAAGAAAAATCCCTTGCATCCCTGGACATGTCCAAAAGTGGAAATGTTTGGGGAAAAAAAGAGTGTTTGGTCACTCAAACATACCATAATTTATGTTGTATACTGAAGTTTGCAATTTAAAATCCATATGGCAGCAAAACCAGAAGAAAAATAATTCTTATATGAATACATTCAAGCAGTAAAAGGTGAGCATTTATATAATGTCATTGAGTGACTGTGACATTTGAGCATAACAGGGGTGCTTATTTGCCAAATATGTCACATTTTAGATGTGTGATTAATTTAGATCAAATCGTTTATTGCTACAGTATCAGAAGCTTAGGAAGCTGATTGAAATGCCAGACAGATATGCAATCTTGTGATAGTGCTATAAATACATGTGTTTAATGACAACTTATATTTTGTGCAACAATCGCACACAAAAAATAATTTGTGTCAGCAATAGGTAAATCTCTTCCCCAAGGAAAGCGTGACTCCAGAAGATGGTCACTGTAGTCATGAAGTGAAAACAACATACGTGTTGTCAAACACCTCAGAGAGCTTTGCAGATTCACTGCAGTGGTTTAACTTATAAGGGGGAAGGGTTTACAGTGAGGGGAGTTGACCAGTTTTGCTGACGTTGGTGGTAAGCTTGTTTGTCTGTGGGTCGCTGTGTGATTGTATGCGTGCCCCTGCATGCGTAAACACTTTACTGGGACAAACAAAGGTGTCAGTGAGAGGTTTTCTCTTGATAAACTCAAATTCTATGATCACGGGAATGTATTATATCAAAACGTTTCAGTCGTGTCAAAACAAATCCAGCAATATTTTGCACAATCACAAATAACACTTGCATAAGATTCAAAGATGGTATTAAAACAAATTTGTGACCCAATGGTCGTCTCATCAGAATACAGAGTGCAGACATGGCAGTAGTGCTCACATCTAACAGAAGAAGAATAAAACCCTTTTCATAGATTCCACATTTACATTTGACATACAATAAGATTCTTGATTACATGGTCACATTGATATCCGTAGTATTTCTTGGGTAGAAGTGTTTAAGTGCTCTCCCCTGGTGTTCAACAGAGTGGTCAAAAGTTTCACACTGCAACCTGAAGAGAGGAGATGAACCTCTAATAAGATGGCTTGGTGAGATATCTGTTAAAGTTAACAGAACTCAGTTGTTTCTCTTCAAGAACTTAAAATCATACATGTAACTATATGTAATTATTTACAAATTGGGTTGGCAGGGAGACACTTGCACTACATCTCCCCATCTCTGTAACTTGTGTCCTTGGGATCATCTTTGTTGTGGTGGCCCTTTTTTGGTACATAAACCCTTAAGCCAGCATGGGCTCCACAACATAATTTGGGCTCCATCTATTTAGAAATGAGCTCTAATATTTTATTTATAAGGTGGAATTCTGTTGTTACATTTTTGGTGTGAGCGATCAAAAGCAAATAAAAATGTGAATGAGAGACAAGGGTGAACACAGATGTCAAGTGCTAGCAGAGATTTCATCAGATTAACAAACAACACTTGTGAGGGAACAAGCAAATGTTACATCTCAAAACACCCAAGCAGCAGGAAGAGAGAAATTAATGAAACTCCTTGGAGTTGGTCTCTTTCCCAACCCGTGTTCAGTCTCCTTAGTCGCCAGCTGTTGTACTGGCCGACAAATGGCTGAATGGTTTGCAACTCAGATATTATCCATAGCTTCAGGATATGGGCTTCGTAGTACTCCCACTGCCTTTATTGTTTAAACTGAAGAAAATGAGCTGCCAAAGCCACTGCTACGTACTATTCAATTTAGACGTTGCCGTGGAGACTGTGACAACAAAGTGCAATCATCTTATACTTGCAGCAGATGTACTTGAAGTTGTAAAACAGTTCACAACACATTGTTATCCAGGCGTCGATCATTAAGAGAAAAAGAAAAACGGTGCTGAAGTCGTCTCCTGCAAGTCGGCTCTTAGTTGAGTTCCACTAACGGCTCTGCGGTCCAGCATCGTCTCCAAACACGCCGCATTGCATGTGTCCTCGCTCACTCAATCATTTTGCACTTCAGCAGTTGTTTACATACTTTCTCCACTAGATCAGCTTTAATATATCAATGTTATGTCATCTCCTTTACTCCCTCCTTTCAAAAAAGAACTAAACTATTAATAATATTTAGTAATTAATATGAAAAAAATAGGCTCCTGCAGATGTGCATGCAGTATCCTTACTAGGCAAAATATAGCTTATTTTTAAGTGTTGCCCAACAAAATTGCTAAATGGGAAGCAGCATTTACATAGTGAAACAATGGTGATGAACTACAATCGTAAATTAATCATTTTATTCTTTGTGATCTTAAATCTAAGCTTGATCCTGTGAAGAGTGAATTCGCGAAACCTCCCCGAACCGTTTTGCTGTCCGGACCAACAGTTCCGTTTAAAAGCTTTGTCTATTTAAAAGTCTGCTGGCTGATAGTGAGTAATCTTGCCTTTAATTGCCTGACAGCCCTCTAAAAACTCGCATTACGCACGAACCCACATTCTTCTCAACTTGGTCGCTACTTCTCTTTTGAATTTGGCTCTGGATAAAAACCTTCCCTGGATAAATAAATGAAATATCTGTTTACATAATAAAAGGATAATGCGTTATATTGTGCTTGCTGATTTCCCAATTTTCATGTTTTTATGACATTCTATGACTGCCAGACTAAAGTGTCTGTAAATTGCAGTCGCACTATTATTTAGTTTGACATTGAACTTGTCTTTTCACCTAATGTCTATTCATCATATTCAAAATACCTGTGGAGCATTTGTTAGATTTAGGCAAGAGTATGCCACACATTCAAATAAGTTTCACTGATCCCTGTTTTAAATGCTTGATGCAGAATCTTCCAAGTGCTATATCCTGATCAGCAGCCTTCACAAGGAAACAAGGCAAAAACAAAGAAGAAAGGCAGAGAAGATATGAATTCATAGCATAAAAAGACAAGGCTACACAGCTCTGTGCTGCGTAGCAACTCAAGAGCTGCCAGTGGTGGCTTAGATTCATAGGAACAACAGACCCAGGAGGCCCGCAGCAGCAAACAGTGATAGGAATGTAAAATGAGATGAAGAGCTACCTCCCCAAGATGGTGTGAACAACAAACAGAAGCTTTCTCGGGAGAGGCTGCAACATCGCTCCGAGTGTAAAAGCCAGCCATCTAACCAAAACGTCAAGCTATTTTGGATGAAACACGCAAAGCAGAAGCGGCGCCCGAGGCCTGTGTGAGTAATTAACCCCAAAGCTCTGTGGAGAAGAGGACGAAGATCCAGCTGGGCGTTAATCGGCTCTTCTGCAGTCGGTAAATAAAAAGTCCTGGGTTTACTGGCTTATTGAAAGGCTTTCACAGGTTAGCCTGCTAGGTATAGTGCAACATTAAAATTGGCTCCAGCAAGAAGTTGCCAGGGTTTGTTAGTATCACTCTTACTCTGCCAGTAAGTGTTGACTTTGGCAGAAAAGGAGAGAAAGCAACACGGATTCAGGGTTTAAGACTTACGGAGAAGAAGAAAGAAATCAGTCAGTCACCAAGAGGGAGAGCAGACAAGCAAATGCAGCGAACTGGGTTTCTCCTGCCTTTGCGATCTGGTTGGCAAACAATGGTTTTTAAGTGTTTAGTGTGTAAATGTGTTTGTGAAGAGATATTTAGTATTTGATTTCAAAGATGAAAAGGAGCTCTTCATCTTGGCTAGTTACTGGTTATGAAAACTGAAGTAAAAGCAGTTTTGCTCGTCTTTGGACAACCTTAACATCGACTCACACTCAAAAGGGAGCATTTTTCTCTGTAGCTAAGCAACAGTAACAGCCTAACTACTCTGCCGAGGAGCACACAACCGAGCCGTTAATGAGGATACAAAGAACTCTGCTTCAAAAGCCTGACATTGCTATAGACAAAAAAAGAAATCTGTGCTCATGATCTGTATTGGGCAGAGGATGTTTGCAATCCAGAACAAGATATATCCAGACAAATCCAAATCCATGCTCTGTTTCTCATATAGGATTCATTTGTCTGAATCTATGTTTCTGTTAGATTTATGTCTCCATCTAGTGACAAGTCCCTGAGGTAAAGTTGGGTATAGACACAATATGATAGATAGCATCCACACGCATCTGATTTGAGATGAAACAATTTGTTACGACTGTGATGCACATCAGTATACTGCAGCACGGTGACAGAATACAGAAAGGGGACAAAAGCCTTAGGAATCAGCAGACAGATTAAATTATCGCGCTGATTATATTTACGTAAATATATTTTAAACTGAAACTAAAGAATAATATTCATCAAATAAAGTCAAATATATTATTACTGGAGGAAGCAAAAAGTCACAAGCATTTTTACATTTTTGTGTTACCCCATAACAGAATTGAAATAATGCTTTAAAAACTTTTTAAAGTGATATTTCCATAGCCTGGAAATGAATTGATCAATTTTTCCACATTTGAGAGATCAACTCCTGCACCTTCACCACACTCTACATCAGCAGGATTTTCTCATAATAATCCCACAGGAATCCCACCTTGTTCACCCATGATTGCTTTCCGCTCCAGCCTGACACAAACCTCTTGATTCGCATTAGGATAAAAATTCAAGGTAGAAGATATCACACAAATACAAAACTACCAACATTAGTAGCATAGACAAAACATGAAGTAAAATTTGGGCTGTCCAGCTTCAGATTGAAGATGACAAAGTCATGCTGGATGTGGGGTAGTTACCGGACAAAGCTATGCTCCCACGAAGGTTTTAGGTGCCTCACTATGTTGTAAAATGTGATAACTGGAAAAAATATGGGAAGGGATGCAGTACAGTTATTGCACTTCAAAAACAGATTTGGATTGTTTTTATTTTACCTTTGCAGTCCATGGCTGTAAACTCTACTGCTGTAGAGATTGAGAAGCAACCTTTTCCCCAAAATTTTGAACTGTATAGAACTACCTAAGAGGTGAAAAATATATCAATTCTGGGGTTTTCCCCATGCATTATAAGCCTGGCGGGCCACCAGGCTTTACTTCTGCCCCCACCAGGTTAAGCTTTGCTTATTTATTTAAGTCTTTTGCATTTTTAAGTCTTTATAGTTGGTCTTCAGGTGTTAATATTTCAATAACACAATTATCAAGTGATATTTTCAAATTTCCTGTCAACTCTAAACATTTTTAACTCAAAAACATAACGGGCCGCCAGATGAACGACTGCCTTAGTGCCCAAACACCAGGCTCAACGAGTTTTCTGGGGGAAACCTTGAATTCCTATAATTTCTTTGGGTCCAAAAATGGGGGAAGAGTTTGACCTTGTGCTCCATTGTTCAAGTCCATAAGTCAACACTGCAACCCTGTCAGCTTTTGAAAGAAAATGTTCGTGTGGAAGTATCATCCTTCTCGACTTTGTAACCCAAAAACCAGGCAATATTATTTGACTCAATGTTTGGCTAAAACAACCCAATTTCAATGCAAACAGCTTTAACAAAGCATTTGGGTGAAAAAGAGAAGTTTTGTGTTAACTGCTTGTTAAACAGCTTAAACAACTCATTTGATATTTTTTAGGATAAGGGGTCCATAGACAAGGTTTTAATAGATTCCCCTCAAAAATGGCCAGTTTCTCCTCAGAAATATCACAAAGTTCCTCTAGAAGCCGTCGCCTGTCCTCAGCTAGATTCCCCTGCACTAATCAATGCAGCCCGAGTCCTTTTGAAAATCATTCTCCTCAGTCAGGTGTAAGCTCCACTCGAATAGGGCTGCTTCTTTTTCCATAAAGGTCAATAAAAAAGCTGCACAAACAATATAACAAGCCATCCACACTCTCAGAACATAACTAAACTCTGTCTTTGGCAGGAAGATCACACTTTACTCAGTCTTGTAAAAGAGGCCAGGAGACTGTGGCATTAAAGGGTAAAGCACTTCCATTGATCTGTCTCCTCTGATGCCATTACTACATTACTCCAAGGTTCCATGCCAGCTACTGGTGGTCTGACTATTGATTTAAAGTCTACTTGCAGCTTGAAAATGTGATTGTCTAGAGATTTAAAAGAGCTGCATACACTGTTGTGTAACCAAGTTTAAAGATTTCTATTAGAAACTTGCATCATTTAATTTAGGAACATAATCAAACAGGAAGTGTAATCCCTTGTTATAAATAAGAAGATGAAAGTTGTGACTTAAAAAATAATTTCACACAGTAAATCAGAAGTTTAATGTGATGTCAGTTTCATACTGACATTACGTTATTACAGTGAGATTGCAACATTAGGAAGCATGGAAAAAAAGAGCCTCATCTTACTTTTCAATTTTCAAATCAGTCAGAAACAAATTTCACCCACACACTTGATGTTGGTGTGAGGGTACGCATCTTGCTTCTGGTGTGTATTGGGAGGCATATGCTTTCTGTGAATCTGCTCACATCTGCAACCATTTAACACATGAAGCTAATCAGAAAAATTAACAGTCTATGATTACAGATGGTCGGTTACATGACCTGCATGGAAGGTTTGGAAATGCCCTGGAAATGATGTTTTGAAGCAGAAAGAAAATGTCTAAAATGGCACAGCTAAAATGGAAAGACTTGGGTGGAAAAGCCACCACCTTTTATTGCAATTTTAACACCAATTATCCAAAATTATTACCCCAACCCTGAAAGTTACAGAAATATTTTGCTTGAATATTCATTATTTTTCATTTTTTTCAGTAAGTCACTCAGGCAATCCAAATGTCACTGGATTAGAGTTGGGTATGACCAAATACTTTTGACAATATACGGTATACACTATATTTGATCACTTGATTTTGTGTATAGTTGTGCTATTATTAGCATAATTGTACACAACTGTAGGGTTTATAATGATAGCAGCCCCACCATTTGTAGCTATTTTCAACTTTTCTTGGAAGGTTTCCTACAAAGTTTAGGAGTGTGATTATTCAGATTGTTGTCATTTTGACAATTCATGTGTGAAAACTCTGATGTTGGAAACCCATTTTTGATGCTCCCTTTGCACTATTTTTGAGCTAATCTAAAGGCGATATGCAGGCTGAAGGTCTGTGATGTTGGCTCTGCTTACCGTGAACCTCAGGGTTCAATGACCCTTGTCTGAAATATACACAGTACACCTCAGTCACAGCCGTTTTCTTATTATACTGCTAACGGTTGACAGTGGAATGGTTAATAGTGAGTTAATATGACAGCTGTGCTTATTGCACAGATTGTACATGTCACGGTCTCCTGAGAGTGACCTGTTTTTTCACAAATGTTTGTGAAAGCAGGAAGCATGGCTAGATGTTTAGTTTTAGTTTAGTTTAGTTTAGTTTATTTCAGACAAACCTTTTACCGACAGTGTAAACAACACAAAGTACATAATATATTTCTTAAAAACACATCACATCGGTGATTATGAGTCTGAAAAGGAGTATGATGAAGTATAACTTATGTAATCATACCCCTTTTCCAGCTGTAATTTATCACAGTATTTTCAATGTCCAATATCCTTTCTGACAAAGGAAATAATAAGTGTAATAAAATTTCCTCAGCTAGATGAAAATAGTGCATACACACACATACACATTTGTACACATACATATATACATATTTACATATACAAACATATATACGTACATACACCCATATACACACCCATCTGCTTATATGCAGAATACACAGCTATTTACATACCTTTATATATTTACCCACACCTGCACCGACATGCCACCTACTTGATGACATCATACCTAAAGTTTTAATTCCCAGCCAGGATTATCCCCCTTGTTCTTCCTTATACCTTTGAATAATAGCTGTTTTGAGACCTTTGTTAAAATGTCTCATACTTGGACTTTGCTTCAGCTCTTTAGAGAGTTTATTCCAGATCCTCACACCAACACCAGAAATGCACAATGTTTTCATTGTTGTACGAGCCTTCAAAGTTCTGAAGTTAAGGTTTTCTCTATAGTCATATCCCCCCACTCTATCGGAAAATAATTGTTGAATCTTTTCTGGCAATATTTTGTTTCTGACTTTAAACATAATCTGTGCAGTTTGAAACTCTACTAAATCAGTGAATTTCAATAAATAAGAATCTATAAATAGATTGTGGGTATGACAGTAAAAATCAACCTTATGAACTAAACTAATGGCTCTTTTTTGTAATGTGCATAATGATTGTAGTAACGTTCTGTAAGTGTTGCCCCAAATTTCCACACAGTAACTTAGGTAAGGTAAAATAAGTGAGCAGTACAGAATGTATAGGGCAGAGGAGTTTAAATATTTTCTAGCATTAGCAAGAACTGCAATACTTCTTACCATTTTAGATTGGACATATCTTATATGAGGTTTCCAACAGATCTTGTTTTGAATCAGTACTCCCAAAAACCGAATTTCGGTCACTCTCTCCACAGTCATATTATCAATTTTTATTATTAAATCACTCTTCTCTTTACACTTACCGAACAACATAAACTTTGTTTTATCTAAATTTAGTGACAATTTGTTAATATTAAACCACTCTTTCAGTTTACATAAGTCTTGATTCATTTCAAGCAACAACTGTCTTAAATCTTCACCCGTGCCAAAGACGGTTGTATCATCAGCAAATAGTACAAAGTTAAGTCTCTTAGATACCTTACATATGTCATTTATATACAAAATAAACAATTTTGTTTATAATTTTGTATTGGGGCCAAAATTGTTAAATTTTGGCCCCAATACCAAGCCCTGGGGGACACCACAAACAATATCCAAGCATGAGGATTGGAAATCACCAAACTGCACAAATTGTTGCCTATTGCTGAGATAATTTTTCATCCAATGCAACACTACTCCTCTTAGACCATAACACTCAAGTTTTCTGAGTAGTATATCATGATCAATTGTATCAAATGCTTTTTTCAAATCAATAAATACCCCAACAGCATGTTTCTTTTTATCTAAAGCACTGGTCACCTCTTCCATTAAATGCAGAACTGCCATTGCTGTAGATCTTTGTGGCCTAAATCCATACTGACTTTCAGTCAGTAGATGATGTTTACTAAGAAAACTTTCTAGTCTGACAACAAATATTTTTTCCACAATTTTAGAAAATTGTGGAAGTAATGAAACAGGCCTATAATTTGTGAAGTCATGTCTATTCCCCGATTTATATAGTGGGATGACTTTTGCAATTTTCATTTTTTTTGGAAATATTCCTTTTTGAATTGACAGATTACAGATATATGTTAGCGGTTTAATAATTTCCACAATCACCTTCTGAATTATTATGTCGATGCCGTCATAATCAGTTGACCTTTTATTTTCACATTTATTCTATAATCTCGTTTTCCTCCACTGCTGTAAGAAACATGGAATCTGGATTTCTAACTAATGCATCATTTAGTATTTCATGTCCTGTGGGCTGCGGTATTTCCTCAGCCAATTTTGGGCCCACACTCACAAAGTATTTATTAAAATTATGAACCATCTCTTTCATATTATTTAAATGTTTATCTTCATTGTTTGTGAAGTTTTGTGGATAACTAACATGCTTGGAATTTTTTCTAATAACATTGTTTAAAATATTCCAAATACCTTTAATATTATTTTTATTTCTGTCCAACTGTTTACTATAGTAATCTTGTTTTGCTTTTCTTAAAACAGCAGTCAATTTGTTCTTGTATTTCTTATATTTATTTTCTGCCACGGTTGATCTATGCCTTATAAAATCTCTATATAGCTTATTCTTTTTTTACAGGCATTTTGCAATCCCTTTGTGATCCATGGATGATCAGAATATTTATTTTCAGAAGTAAACTCTACAATCGGACAATTTTTGTCATATAATAATTTGAAAATATTCAGAAAATTATCATATGCTTTATCCATGTCATTTTCTTTTAGTACCAACTCCCAAGTTTGTTTAGATAAATCATCTTTAAATGCATTTATGGATTTTTCCGTCCTTAATCTTTTATTAATTGGATTATTTTTAGTCTTTACTTTCTTGTGGCAGATATCACAAACAACCAAAACAGGTAAATGATCACTGATGTCATGAACTAACAATCCACTTATGGTGTTGTCTATTAAATGTGTAAATATGTTATCTATTAATGTAGCTCTGTTAGCTGTGATTCTGCTAGGTCTCGTAATTTGAGGGAAAAGACTCAGACTACATGTGGTATTAATAAACTCTTCAGTCAATTTGTGATTGTTGACATTTAGCAGATCAATATTAAAGTCCCCACAAATAAAATAGTTCTTTGAATTTATAGCTGTATATGTTTTCTCAAACCATTCTATGAAAAGGTTCATGTTGGAACCAGGAGCCCTATATATACAGCTAACAATTATATTTTTATTTTTTTCCATATATATTTCAACTGTTAAATATTCAAAATGATCTTTAACCACATTAGTCATGTTTGCATGTTTCTTTCTTTAAATCACTGAGCGCATCGTACATGGCTGGTAGATGAGTTTCTGAGTGTGACCAGTGAAGGTGTCGTAAATATCCCGTATTGCTTCCCCCCGTGTTCGTCCCCCGGTCTAACGGTTCGTCAGTCCGCTGGTCTATTTCCTCCCCTCCACCCCATGTTCGTTCATTCGCCCTCTCCTCCCACTCCAGGCGGCATTTCCCGTATTTTCAAACCCAAAGCGTGACAGGTTAGGTGGCAAGGTGAGTTTAATAGATTAATTAAACTGAAGATGAATACATAAACTAAAAGCTGGATTGTAGACATTTTTTATAAGCATATTTGTGAGCCTGCCTCTTTGTTATTAAATTCAATATAATTTCAGATTTTTCTATAACTTTTCTTCTGGTTAACTTAGAAAGTGAGCTATTATTGTTACAGGTTAGTTTTCTAAACTACAAAAAAGCAACTATTAGGGATGCTCAAATATGAAAAATTGGACTGATATTGATATCTGATAGTAACACCGGTATTATGCCAGATTTACCAATATTTCATTTTACTTTTTTTTTATCCGATTACTCGATTAATCGTAAGAATAATCGATAGATTACTCGATTACTAAAATATTCGTTTACAACAGCCCTAATGTCACCATGAAAAAAGCCTACTGAGTTTTGGTTAAAAAAACTTTTTCTCACATGAAGTCGTGGGCAGGGCCCAAAATCGCAACAAAATATTTCTGATGTGTGCAAATAAAAGTTTATGTTTGGCAAATAACTTTTTAAGTTCACGAGACAAAAAATTGTTATTTAATTTAGAAAAAAAAGTTATTTAAACAAAAAACATTTTGTTTTAAAAAAATAAATCATTACAATTCCAAAAGTTTTGATTACAATTTTATTTTCCTTAACTGAGGTTTTTTTTTTTTTTCATTGAATAATTGGGGAAAAAACAATGAAAAATTTAGCCCTTCACCATAAATTTTGCTGAAAAATAATTTGTCCCAGAAGGTATTGCGATTAACAATAATATTGTTGTTTTGGAACCATTTTTAATTAATATAATGGTGTTGGCATAATACAAAAACATTCTCAAAGATCAATAAACTTTAAATGCTGGAAGTGGAAAACATTTTAAATATCCTACATAAATGAAGCGAATAAAATGAATTATGAAATCTCTGGAAACAAAATTGTCTTAAACGTCAAACTGAAGAATTATGCAGGTTTTGGAAAAACGAATCATGCAAACTGAAAATATTGGGTTTGTTTTAATTTATTATTCAATGAACTGATTTATTGTGACGGGCCTATCAATCAATCAACTTTAGATTAACTCAATCGATAACTTTCATCCCTTCTTAAAACACAAATGATTTATGCTAAAGCAGATCAAGCCTTCAATCAGGTACGGTAGAGGGCGCGTCATGCTGTGGCAACAAGCTGAAAAAATTAGATATGCTGCTTCAATGCTTCAATAAAATAAATTAGTTATTCTTAGGATTTTTATTTTGTTTTTATTCACATTTTAATATTTCTCCAGATATAATTTTCTTCCGACTCGCCGATACAATTTAGCTTAATATGAAAAAAGATTTAATTTGATGGAGGGAGAAACAGACGGAAACTACAGAGGCCTCTATCTTTCTGATACATGACGGCTGATGAGATCTTCTTAATCAGAGCGGCCCGAGCCCGGTTCTGTCCTCGTGTTTTATTGAGCACCAGCAAGTCGGGAGCCAGCAGGAAGTCGAGAGCCAGCAGCGAGTCGAGAGCAAGCAGCGACTCGAAAGCCAGCAGCGACTAGAGAGCCAGCAGCGACTAGAGAGCCAGCAGCGAGTCGAGAACAAGCAGCGAGTCGAGAACAAGCAGCGAGTCGAGAACAAGCAGCGACTCGAGAGCAAGCAGCGACTCGAGAAACCAGCAGCGACTCGAGAACCAACAGCGAGTCAGGAACCAGCAGCGAGTCGAGAACAAGCAGCGAGTCGAGAACAAGCAGCGAGTCGAGAACAAGCAGCGAGTCGAGAACAAGCAGCGAGTCGAGAACAAGCAGCGAGTCGAGAACAAGCAGCGAGTCGAGAGCAAGCAGCGAGTCGAGAACAAGCAGCGAGTCGAGAACAAGCAGCAAGTCCAGAACAAGCAGCGAGTCGAGAGCAAGCAGCGAGTCGAGAACAAGCAGCGAGTTGAGAGCAAGCAGCGAGTCGAGAACAAGCAGCGAGTCGAGAGCAAGCAGCGACTAGAGAAACCAGCAGCGACTCGAGAACCAACAGCGACTCGAGAACCAGCAGCGAGTCAAGCGCCAGCAGCGAGTCGGGAACCAGCAGGAAGTCGGGAGCCAGCAGGAAGTCTGGAACCAGCAGCGACTCGAGAACCAGCAGCGACTCAAGAACCAGCAGCGAGTCGAGCGCCAGCAGCGAGTCGAGCGCCAGCAGCGAGTCGGGAACCAGCAGCGAGTCGGGAACCAGCAGGAAGTCAGGAGCCAGCAGCGACTCGATAGCCAGCAGCGACTCGAGAACCAGCAGCGACTCAAGAACTAGCAGCGAGTCGAGCGTCAGCAGCGAGTCGAGCGCCAGCAGCGACTCAAGAGCCAGCAGCGAGTCGGGAGCCAGCAGGAAGTCGGGAACCAGCAGCGAGTCGAGAGCCAGCAGCGAGTCGAGAACAAGCAGCGAGTCGAGAGCCAGCAGCGAGTCGAGAACAAGCAGCGAGTCGAGAGCAAGCAGCGAGTCGAGAGCAAGCAGCGAGTCGAGAAACCAGCAGCGAGTCGAGAACAAGCAGCGAGTCGAGAACAAGCAGCGAGTCGAGAACAAGCAGCGAGTCGAGAACAAGCAGCGAGTCGAGAACAAGCAGCGAGTCGAGAGCAAGCAGCAACTCGAGAAACCAGCAGCGACTCGAGAACCAACAGTGACTCGAGAGCCAGCAGCGAGTCGGGAACCAGCACCGAGTCGGGAACCAGCAGGAAGTCAGGAGCCAGCAGCGACTCGATAGCCAGCAGAGACTCGAGAGCCAGCAGCGAGTCAGGAACCAGCAGCAAGTCGGGAACCAGCAGCAAGTCGGGAACCACCAGAAAGTCGGGAACCACCAGAGAGTCCAGGGCCACCAGAGGGTCGAGGGCCACCAGAAAGTCAATAACCACCAGAGTCGAGAACAAGCAGCGAGTCCAGAACCAGCAGCGACTCGAGAGCAAGCAGCGATTCGAGAGCAAGCAGCGACTCGAGAGCAAGCAGCGATTCGAGAGCAAGCAGCGATTCGAGAGCAAGCAGCGACTCGAGAGCCAGCAGCGACTCGAGGGCCAGCAGCGAGTCGAGGGCCAGCAGCGACTCGAGAGCCAGCAGCGACTCGAGAGCCAGCAGCGACTCGAGAGCCAGCATCGAGTCGAGAGCCAGCAGCGAATCGAGAAACCAGCATCGAGTCGAGAGCCAGCAGCGAGTCGAGAGCCAGCAGCGAGTCGAGAGCCAGCAGCGAGTCGAGAGCCAGCAGCGAGTCCAGAGCCAGCAACGAGTCGAGAGCCACCAGAGAGTCGAGGACCACCAGAGAGTCGAGAACCACCACAGAGTCGAGAACCACCACAGAGTCGATGGCCACCTGAGAGTCGAGAGCCAGCAGCGAGTCAAAAACCAGCAGCGACTCGAGAACCAGCAACGAGTCGAGAGCCACCAGAGAGTCGAGGGCCACCAGAGAGTCGAGAACCACCAGAGAGTCGAGAACCACCACAGAGTCGAGAACCACCACAGAGTCGAGAACCACCACAGAGTCGATGGCCACCAGAGAGTCGAGGGTCACCACAGAGTCGAGGGCCACCAGAAAGTTAATAACCACCAGAGTCGAGAGCCAGCAGCAAGTCGGGAACCAGCAGCAAGTCGAGGTCCACAAGAAAGTCGAGAACCACCAGAGTCGAAAACCACCATAGAGTCGAGGGCCACCACAGAGTCGAGGGCCACCAGAAAGTCTAGAACCACTAGACTTTCTGTGGTTCTAGACTTTCTGGTCTGCTGGCTCAGAGAGTCGAGAGCCAGCAGCGAGTCCAGAGCCAGCAGCGAGTCCAGAGCCAGCAGCGAGTCCAGAGCCAGCAACGACTCGAGAAACCAGCAGCGACTCGAGAGCCAGCAGCGACTCGAGAACCAGCAGCGAGTCCAGAGCCAGCAGCGAGTCCAGAGCCAGCAACGAGTCGAGAGCCAGCAACAAGTCGAGAGCCAGCAGCGACTCGAGAGCCAGCAGCGACTCGAGAGCCAGCAGCGACTCGAGAGCCAGCAGCAACTCGAGAGCCAGCAGCAACTCAGGAGCCAGCAGCGAGTCCAGAGCCAGCAGCGAGTCCAGAGCCAGCAACAAGTCGAGAGCCAGCAACAAGTCGAGAGCCAGCAACAAGTCGAGAGCCAGCAGCGACTCGAGAGCCAGCAGCAACTCAGGAGCCAGCAGCGAGTCCAGAGCCAGCAGCGAGTCCAGAGCAGCAGCGAGTCCAGAGCCAGCAGCAACTCGGGAGCCAGCAGCTACTCGAGAACCAGCAGCAACTCGAGAACCAGCAGCGAGTCCAGAGCCAGCAGCGAGTCCAGAGCCAGCAACGAGTCGAGAGCCAGCAGAGACTCGAGAGCCAGCAGCAACTCGGGAGCCAGCAGCGAGTCCAGAGCCAGCAACGAGTCGAAAGCCAGCAGCTACTCGGGAGCCAGCAGTGACTCGAGGACCAGCAGCGAGTCCAGAGCCAGCAGCAAGTCCAGAGCCAGCAGCGACTCGAGAGCCAGCAGCGACTCGAGAGCCAGCAGCGACTCGAGAAACCAGAAACCAGCAGCGACTCGAGAGCCAGCAGTTGGAGCAAGCATCAGTTTTTTAGACCAACCCAGTGGAACTAGAACATCCATGATGGGAGAAAATATCTCAGAGTTCCCGACTGGTACATGGTCCGTAAAACTGTACCTGCCCATGTACCGACTTCTCTGAGAACTGATCCTGGCTCCTGGTTCTCCTGTTTTGCCAGCCTTTCCTGAAGCAGAGCATTTTCGTTCATCAGCTCTGCGTTCTGCCTGGACAGGTTCTTGATTTCTTTCCTATTGCTACACTGTATGCTGCGCAGAGTGTCCAGCTGTCCCCAAAGATCGTCCAGCTCTGTGGCCTGCTGATCCACCTTCTCCTCTGTCGTTTTTAGCTCCGTCCGAAGCTCCTGGACTTCTCCTCTCAGAAATCCTTGGACATGTTTTAACGCCTCTGCTTCTTCTCCGTCATCCTGATATTGGCGCTCTTTCTTATACATCTCTTCACAAAGCGACACCAGCTGCCCACGGAGAGCGTTGTTCTGGCATTCCAGTAGATCATATTGTGCTTGCAGGCGACTGGGCCTGCAAGACCGAGACTTGAAGTCCTCAATTTTACGCCGGAGGTTTTCGACGGTCTGTTTGAGCTCCAGGTTTTCCTTCTCAAGTCTTCTCTCCATCCTGTTGGCAACGGTCCTTCACCGTGAAGCATTTCTCCTCACCGATCACGCTGAGCAGGTAAACGGCTCTCTCCGCATCATTCAGGTCCTCATCCACAGGGTGAGATTTCTGCTCAAAGCTGAGAGGCAAAGCCGCGTATTGTTCCTTCACACCGCGTGTGATGATTCACGTAGATGTCAGTGTGATGGAGGAGGCTGAGAGTGTTTGCGCTTATGAGGTCCAAATGTCTCCGAAACGCGCTGGAAAAGTGTGGAAAAGTCCAGATTGTTGGCCGTTAAATATGTTTAACTTAAACATATTTGGCAAAGGAAGTGCATAAAGCGCCTTAATTTAATTATTTAGATTGGTGTAAATAAATCATAAAAAATCTTGCCATGTGAGCTAGGCATTACCAGATCAGCTCCAATCTAAATGTCAGTTTTAAATAAAAAACTATAGTGTAATTACTTGCTCTCTTGATGCGCCCACACACAATAATCTTTGGGTATTGTGAGAGTGTTTGTATTTCTTGCCAAAGAAATCTCTACAACTGAAGAAGTGGCCAATCTAACAGAACAAAAGAAAAAGATTTGGACGAATATCTGAAGGTTTCTAAAATTGCAGCTGCATCATTTCTGGTCTTCCACTTTGGTCTCTACTGCTTCTAGAAACAGTTTAAGTGGTTTAAAAAAAGTAGTCAACTCTTTTCTGGCAGTAATTTGATGATTTTTGGTGTCTGGAAAATGAGTCTTTTCAGAAACCTCCCTATTATTAAGTTACTATTGGCAGGCACTGCCCCATTGCCTAGCAACCCCAGCCAAGCCCAGACCCTCATCTAGCAACCCAAGCTAAGCTCCGCGAGCATGTTGGATCAGCTGGTTCCACACTACATGGGCTGTACAATGGCTGATGGGAAAGTCAAGTTTTTTTGTTGTATTCTTATCATTCAGAAACAACTTGTTGCTTTCTTGATGGTTGTGCAGGAAGCCCTACTTCTGCTAATGGTTCTGACTCTTGGTCAAAGATATACGGTTGTACAATTGCGCCTCTGTTTTCAGCCATTTTCACTTGCAAAACGTTAAGTTCGGGGGCTGTGTCAGCAGCAGCTTATTTAGATTTAAAGTGACAAAAGGGCCTAAATCAGCTCATTCTGAAAGAGCTCAAAATAGGTAGAACTGACCAGGTGAAATCTTGTTATCCGAGAATAATTTTGTGCAAAATAAAAATATAATGAACATGTTTTTGTATAGCCCATAGACCTATCCCAACTTGTTCAAGGAAGCATAATAGATCTCCTTTAAATGGTCTCCCATGAGCATTGCCCCAGTTTTGTAAGACCAAGACTTACCTCTACTGTGCAGGGTCAGGCTCATTAAATTTTCTAGACTTTAAATCACTGATTATTAGCATTTCAGATTAAAGCCCTCAGGACTGCTTTTAGGAGTGAATGTGCTATATGCATCTCACCATCATCTGTAAGAATGAGGTCATAGCAGATTAATCACTACCAAAGAAATTTCTTCCGACTGTGGCATACGAGCAGTTGCCAGGTGAGGTGAGGTGAGGTGAGATCTCTGGTTGCAATTACAACATCCTGAGGTGCAGTGAGGATAGATGGCATCAGTTAGAGGGGTCGGTAAAGTTACGAGACATTGTTGGCTCTAATAACTGAAATATCTTTGAACATAATCTACAATTTGGTTATTAAATACGGTCAGTAATTTTATGACAGCAACTTCACAAAGAAGTTAAGAAGGAAGCAACAATCAAGAGACATTAAAAAAAGTGTAGTTTTTATTTTTTTTATTTACATGAGTGCTGTTAAGGTATCTCAAATTGACAGTGATCATATTCATTGAATGCAACACTATTACTGGATATCAAACCTCTACTCTTTCACAAAGGATCATGAAATATGTTGCCATTTTCATTTGAATAAATTTTAGTTTGATTTGCTAAAGTTATAATGCCTAACATTCACCTGCATTAGCCGCCACTCAATAAAAGTACATAAAACAGTGGCACCTGTCTGACATGAACTCAACTGGATATGAAAAATTTCTATTACAGCCAGGAAAGGGAACCATTACTGAGAATAACTTCCTGGGACCTCACTTAAAAAAATAAAAATAAAATCTTTTTTCACCCCTTAAAGACAACATTTGTGAAAGCACAAAAGAGAATGTTCTTTTAAAAGGGCATGATAATAAAATATTGCACAGCATTTGCCCAAACGTCCCCCTCTCTAAAGAAAACCCAGCTTGTCTGCAATTCTGCTCACAGACTCACTAGTGTCAGTACAAAATCTCAGTGCTCAAGTTGAAGCCCTTCTCCATGCTCTTGCTCTTAGGTTCCTCCATTGTGTTTGCAAAGTGGTGTTTTTGTATTGCTGTGAAATAACCCTGTCTAAAGTTTCAACCCACGGGATACCAGATGACATGATGACTACTGACTTCATGAAAATGTGCTTGTTTTTCTTTGCACTTTCCCCTTGAAGTGGTGTACTGCACTCCTTTAGAGCTTTAGGGAAGAGAAGAAAATTATCTGAGTAGAAAATGCTGAAACATTCTTCTCTGGGAAAAAATGAAACATGGTTGATTAAAAGTAGCGCACACATCTTCATATGAAAAAATATCAATTGTGATGATTAGACTTAAATAAAATCCCAAAATGTAGATATTCAGAAATGTATGACGCCACACAAGAACAAAAACAAGATGAACAATCCAGAAATGTTCATCAACTTAAACTTTGCTAATGTATTGGACAATATATGCAATCAAATATGCAGCGTGGGAAACATGAATAAGCTCCAAAATTAAAATCTGTGAATATAGATGGAAATGAAGGGTGAACATATAAATGAAGGGTTCAATAAGAATTGTAAAAGATATATTTTTAGCCAAATAAATTACCTTACCTCGCAGTTATGCCACTTGATGTTTTTTTGCTACTATTGAACTCCTGTAGTTCAATATTTAATGACAGGAACACAACTTTCTAAATGAGGGAGAGACGTGCTGCAAAGTTTGATGGTGAGGAGACAGACAGAATGATGAGGGTGAAACATAAAACATGAATGTTAATAATTATATTTTAGTATCAACGCCTTTTGGAGTTTACACTTTTCCACTACACAGTGGACAATATTTATCCTGAGGCAGTTGTATGGATGCAATTTCACTTCCTTTCATGCCTAGCAGTCAACATAATCCCTTTGGAAAATGACATCACAGGACAAGAATCAGCTATTTTATATCTGCCCTCACCTTCGAGAGGGATTATTTAAACTTCTTTATATAGTTTTATTTAAAAAATGGCAAAGCAGACTCAGTAATTCCACAGGAGCAACAAAAAAAAAAAAAAAAAAAGATCAGTCATAGCACATAAACATCTCAGCGCATTCAAAAGTTTATTTAAAGTATTTAAGTTGTCTCTTAGACTGTTTTCATAGAGGCGCCCATGTATAACATGCTCTGCTGAACACATATTCAGCAGAGGTTGGACTGGTTCACAGTCCCTGGCTGTCAACATTCAGAGGCTCGGGCCTGTATCTGTATTTTTACACGCAAGGCTGCTAATCCACAGAACTACAATGAGTGACAGATTTTCTGTTTTTCAAGTGACTGCTATTAAAGCTTCAATGACAGATAGCAATTTGCTTTTTTACATCAGGAAGACTTTTAGTCTTCAACAGAATGGTACCAGGCAGCCAAGCAGCAAGAAACTTGATGAACTGTTCAAGACAGAGGTCCAGGTCTCTGTTCTCTTTCTAATCACGCAGTAAAAAAAAACAGCAGACCAGGAGGAGAACATTGTAGTTTCTATACAAGCTATTATTCTATACGTTTTATTTACTTATCAAATATTACTTTGTTTAAAAATGGAGGTGACTGTAGCTTGAGTAGTCATCTTTTATTTCCAGGATGGAACTAGTTTGTTCATTTTAATGTGAGCATGGGTATTAAAAAAAAGTTCATATTACCACTATTTTCTATTATGGACTTTTCATAGGGACAGTGCAGTAAGCATTTTCATGGCTAATGTATTGATTTATGTTCTTCTATATTTGCATTATTCATGGTTTTATTTATTGCCTTATTCCATCATTCTATGAGCTTTATTTAGTAATGGGAAGTGAGCTGAATTATGGATGTCAGATTTAGAGATGAGGAATTTATAATGTGTCAAGTTTTTGTGAATGAATAAAGCTGGGTGGCGCAGTTAAAGGTGCTTGATCAATGAAAAAGTCAATCCCTGCGTTTCAACAAATCACCACGAGGTTGGCGTAGCTCTTTTAATGCTCTTCCAAGCATTTTTCAAGCTGTTTTGCGTGAAACAGACAGAAAATCTGCAAAATGTAGAATTAAGTCAATAAAAATAAGATTGTGTAGAGTCTCGTATGTTCTATTCAACATACATATTTGAGACTCTACTACCGCTGCAGAATCAAGCCAGAAGACGCAGTCAAAATTTGAACAGGGTGCTGACCGAATACGTGAAAGGGATTTTGAAAGATACCACATCTGTTGGTCAACAACATATCAATCACTCAGCCTTGGTTTCTTGGGTAACAAAGCAAAGTGCTATAATCCCTGTTTTGTTAGATGACCCCAATTTACCTGTGTCACCTTTTGTCCCTGCTGACTCAAACAAAACTGAGGAGAGAGACGTTTTCTAGTTCTCATTTTCTCCATCAGCACAATTCTATTGCTTTGGAGAGAGGCAGGGGGTGAGGGAGGGTGCACTTGTTTACAACTACCTCCTCCATCCTGATGTTCTCTCCAATACAGTGGGTTTGGCGGTACAATGGTGAGCACATTAGTGCATGCTGTTGAAGGAACTACATGTTATCTCCTCTCTGCTGACAGACACGCAGAAGGTAGTGGAGTACATGTCCAATTTTTATGGGAAACCTGCCATCAAAAAGCTTTTTGTAAGATTATAAAAAAATGTACAACACATTTCAGCATCTCCTGACCGTAAAATCCTAATAGCAGTCATTACTTTTACAGTATCTACAGCCACAGGAAAGGATAGTGAAATGGATGACATTTATGACAGAACTGATTTGGGAATGTTGTTGTATGAATGTGAAATCTTGTTTTAGCCTTAGAGATTGAAAAAAATTGGAGACCATGATAAATCATTGTTTCTATATATATTCTGCACAATTCAACTAATGAGCAGAAATGTTGTTTTGGGGAAAAAAAAAATATAAGAAGGTGAAAAACTTCTTTCATGAACAAGTATTCACACCCCTCAACATACGCTTGCTTAAAAACACCAATTAATTTTATTTCAGCTTCAAACTTTCCGATGTGAAATTCACGACCGTTTTTGTGACACAAACTGCACAATCATCAGGAAGAACTTGCCTCTCGAGATTTTATACAGGAATCTTCTCCTACAAGTAAAACCACCATTAAATGGTATTCAACCACAATTACAAGTAAATGGTAAAAAAACAAAACAAAACAAAAAAAAAAACAACGTACTACCCAAATCTATTAAAGCCATAACATAACCAAATTGTCTGATGATATTATGCACCTCCCATTGTTTTCTTATTAAAGATCTTGAGATAAACACAAGAAATGGCATTAGAAATGGAAATATCCCACAATCAGCCTCTCCATAAAACTTTTTCAAAGCCATCTGCTCTGATTTTATTTCTGGTCCTGTTTAGCTTCCTCAACGCCTAACTCTTGCTCCCCTGACAGCTACCATTCATTCTGCTGACTATAGTCACCCTGTCCTGGTTCCACTGAACACCTACGTAGAATTTGTTTGTTAGCTTCCATTGTTGCTCGATTAAATACTTGTCAATCTGATTTTCAGCCTGGTCTGTTGCACGGTCTCTCCTTAGTGCCTTTTAACTTGTTTTACTTGAGCTTACCCTTATACTAGCCATAAGCCTGTTATATCATTATTTTTAAAAATCCTAAAAAAAATAAAAACAACAGACTTCTTATTTAATAGGTACAGACATTGGTAAATGTCTATACCTATGTTACAATCACAGAATTTTGAAACTTGTGCATAAGAAGATGTGCAGTGAAACATGTGGCTAATATAATCATAGCCATAGATCTTTAATAAGCTTTGTTATCGACTCCTCTACTAACCATTCAAGAAAGCTGTCACTTTTACCACATCATTTCGGTACACTGAACTTGTTTCACCCTGTTTACCCAGATGTTATTCTGGTGAGGTGGGTAGCACAGCTGCCTCACTTACTGGTTCAAATCTCAACTGGGACCTCTCTGGGTGTTTTCAGGCTTCCCTTGTGCAGTTTTTTTTTTTTTTTTGAAGCACTTTCACATAAATTGCCAAAAATACCATTAAAAACAGTCTTAATGCATTGCACTCTTTACTGTGTAATCCATTCATGTGAGGTATGGAAATTGTTGGGGTTTTTTTTGAGTGTGTTTCCATCTTTTCCTTTCATTGCGTCTTTCCTGTTTAGATTGTGCAAACACTGACAAATCTCTGAAACCCTATAGTCATTCAAAAACACTATTATAATGTCATTTTACAAACTGTATTTGTCTGTAAAAAAAAATGAGAAGGGTATGTCAATAATAGGTGTTAAGTAAGAGGTGATTTAG
Organism: Poecilia mexicana; assembly: GCF_051168715.1. Lineage (NCBI taxonomy): Eukaryota > Metazoa > Chordata > Actinopteri > Cyprinodontiformes > Poeciliidae > Poecilia > Poecilia mexicana. The sequence goes on along the minus strand of NW_028263370.1, from coordinate 10,248,995 downwards.
AGGAGGGTTGCATCTACAGCTCCGGTGAAATTCTATGGGTGGTTTTGTGAATAGCAGTAATTTATCCTTCTTTCTTTATGTGAAGAAGCAAGAGACTGACTGGTTTTGAGAGATTGAGACGATAATCCTGTGAGATACAAATGAGAAGGCTGTGAAAAATCTCATTTAAAATGGCAAGCAGAAGCGCAGCCTTGTAAACAAAATTCTATTTCACATTGTTAAAAGGTAATTTGTCTCCATCATGCCCGGTGGAAGCTTCATAAATAAAACAAGAGAGCACACTGCAGGTGTACACTACTTTCCTTTTGTTTTTGTTTTTTTCCTCCTTCGCATTTTGTTTCATTTGCTCCATTGCTTGCATGCAAATTAGACATAAAATAAAATGGGAAAACCAGAACAAAACAAACAAATTAATAGGAAGAGCCAGTGGCAGCAGGATACAGTGGCATTTTTCTTAGCAATTTTTTGGGACCAATTTGTGGCAATAGAAGAAAAGAGATGTAATTTCACTCTTGAGTGAAAATAGAATTGGTCACCATGTGAAAATGGTTACAGCAGTTAAATAGTTTTTGTTAACGAAAGCAGTAATGCAGCTAAATAAACCATTGCTGTCAACGCTAGCAACCGCAGCCTCTTTATTATTTTCCACTGTTGCCCAAAAAAAACCCCTCTAAATTCCTGTCTGCTTTTTAATGTAAGTGCTCTGCACAAATATGTTCACATGAGCGCAGCCATAAGTGGTTTTAACATATTATCGAGCTTTCAACATAACAATGCCATTATTTACATGACAAACATAGTGTTGGTTCAGCCTGAGACTCATTTCACAAATCACAGCTCTATTTGAGACTGGATGAAAGATGTCAACTGAGGTTCAAAACATGAAAAAGCTTTAGGTAATTTAGCCAGCAACATTTCTCCTCAAGGGCAAGAGCTTGACAACTGCTTTGTGTGAACTTGCTGGCAGGGTTCAAAAACATACAAGTCGGAAAATTACATCACAGCCAATATTTGTGCAATCTTTATATCAAGGAAGAAATATCTGACAATTAAAAAAGATTGCAACTTTTTTAAAGGTGAATTATGAACTTCAATTTTACTTGGGTGACCCAAACTTACGGCTAGGTCCATGCTGAACTAAAGCTATTGCAGTAAAAATACCAATTTTATTCCATCTTTTGTGTAGAAATACATGAAAGACAACTACACTCTACCACTCATGAGCTGACAGTGATGGATTGTACAAGAATCAGGCAGGTACTTAAATTTACAGCGACTTGATGATGTAATAGCCGCCAGATGTGTCGGCAGCCTGGCTGCAACCTTCTTGGCCCGACCTCAGGTGTAAAACTATTATTCACAGGAGGAAAACCGGACTAACAGCACAACAAATTATGAGACAATTTATGAGGCAAGAGGTGGACCCTGTTTACTCATTATGTGACTTTTAAAGGAGATCACCTAATAGATCCATTGAATTTTAAATCAAGTTATCAAAAAAAAATACAGAATGTTAATTTGATATATTTAAAAAAATTACCCACTATTTGCACCATCCTATAAAATTAAGTAAGATCCTTTAAAGTTTGTAATTGTAGTCGAAACATGAGAAAGTTCAAGGGTTGTGAATAGTTTTGGAAGGCTTTCTATTTAAAGTCCTGACCACCTCTGGGTGCTGGTCTGCTGAACTGCAAAACTATGCCTTCCCTGTTCAGTGATCTGATGTCCGAGGACGTGCAGGCAGCATTGTAAAAAGCCCTCTACATCACATTCTGATTGTGTGCCTTGAGACAAGCTGCATACCATAGTGTGGATTTCAGGGAAGGAGATCTTGTCCCCAACTTGAAGGTTGACCACACCATTTTTGGCTCTGGTTATCATAGCAGCGCCATCTGTTCCTACAGATGGCTATGATGGTGTTGCTTATTCAAGCCACATTTGACCTCTCCACCTGCTTGATGCCAACAAACTTTGATTCAATCTTACCTTTGCCCTGAATGTGGCTCAAACAAACTCATCCTTGAAGGATGAGCTCTGTGGAATGCGGAGAGTGAAATTGGTGTCCGTCTGTATATACCCTGTGGTATTGTGCTCTAAATGTATTTGTAGTGTGCTATGTTATGCACAAAACTGTTTCTTCTGTTTCACAATAGTCGGTACTGTAAAACTTCCAAAAATAAACTCAACTGTCCAATTTTTCTGATTGTAAAAAGAAAAATATCCATGATTCAGTGGTTTTCCATTCACGATTCGCAGTCACTCGTTCTTGGTTATATTTTAAGGATCCATTAACACAAATACTTGAGATGAAATCAAAAATAATGAGTGATTTAGCAAATTTAGCAAACTGCATTTTTTTAAAAACAAAAAGCAGCAATTATTCCTACTGCTACAAAAAAAAATCAAATATGACTCATTACATGTCAATGCTGTTTTTTTCCCAAATGAATTTACCATTTAAGTTTGAATTTATGCAAAACCATAGAACAACATGGACCATAAAGTGAAAATGATGTGTTTTTGCCAACCGTCTCCATATAAAGTAACATGTAAAAGTGACATTACTGAGTAACTGGTTTGCTGTCTGCTCAGTCAGTCAGCTGCTTAACAAACATGCCATTCATATCGCGTAAACTGCAGTTTTAAAACACTGCTATCTTAATATGAGTGATAATTAGTGCTTCTTTCATTTCTGATCACTTCCAAACTGTTGAATTGGTTCGTCCTCTAGGCAAGAAGCAAGCGTAGTAGGTTTCTTTCAACCAGCTGTGTGGGAGGGGCAGTGATGCTTCGCATTTTGGTCAATAAATTATCATTAAGAAAACTGGACAGTGCCTACTTGGGAAGAGGTTTACTACACCGGCTTCAGGTGAATGCCAGGCTTCTATAATCTAAAGTAAAAAGTACTAGTGACCAATAGAAATGGATTTGGACATTGTGGCATATTCTCCCAAACAACTGGGAACAAGGCCTTTTCTTGTAACAAGAATGATCAATCTTTCAAGAAGGGTCAATCTTTGTATAATGATTGACCCTGACTGTTTTATTCAGACTCAGGCTTAATTGGTTATATTTACCTTGCAGCATAGCTCTGCCTCACAGGACTTCAGAGTGGGTGTGTCTGAGGGAAGTGTAAGAGTGAAGACTTCTGAATCATTAAGGACAATTGGTGTTAATCAATAGAAGTGTGTATCTGTGAGGGGATGCCGTTTATACCATCTTCACTGCTGTATTTTTTAAATCAGATTTCTATTTTGACTAGTGTTAATTCAGGTTGATATTTTACATAAAATGTAAACTCAATCCCCCTTTAACAACTGTTGTGTATTTTTATTTTTGTTCACAAATCCAGTGTTTTTTTAATGAATTGAGTTGCCTGGATTCAGTTTTGGGCTTTTTAGCAATTGTGTGATGCATGGTCCCTCCTCAATGTTTCAGTTGCTCCAATGTTTGAGTGCCTTGATGTGATACCTGGGGGATTTAAAGTTGGACAAAATGTCCTGCAGCTCCTGCATGTTGCAACTTGTTTGTCTAGCACATCCCACAGCTGCTCAATTAGACTTTTATCTGGGGAGTGTGGAGGCCAGTGCAACACCTCAAACTGTTCCCTAATCAATTAACTGTCTGGCAGGAAGCGATATCCTACAGAAAAAGGCCTCAGCCATTAGAGTTTACATGGTTTGCAACAATGAATGAGAGATATGTGTCAAGTAACATCCACAAGAAAATCAGGACCTAAAGTTTCTATGCAGAATATTCCCCAAAGGTTCATCCTGCATGCACAGGTGCCTTCTTCCACCTCGTGTCGATGGTGGTAGGAGTTTGTCCTTTCATCTGTCTGTGGTTTCCGTGTTTGTGTCCTTGGTCAAGACACTTCACCTTCCTAGCCTGCTGGTGCTGGTTAGAGGGCCAGGTGGCGCTGGTGCATGGCAGCCTCGCCTCTGTCAGACTGGCCCAGTGGAGCTGTGGCAACAATCCAACAGCTTGCCACCATCAGCATGTGAATGGTTGAATGACTGGATATAGTGTGAAGCGCTTTGGGATCCTTTGGACAAGAAAAAGTAGAGGCTATTTAACATTTATTGTCAGTCCTGGTTCTATATCTTCTTCTTTCTGTTTAATTCATGTGTGTTACAACTGGCATCGTAAGGTTAATTATGCAAATATGAGTGGGCAGTTGGCCGTCACTTATTGGCTCCTGAAGACCGTGGAGACGTCAGGTTGGTGATCTGCTGGAAGTGACGAGGATGAGAACCCTGATGTGGATTCCCTGCCATCCATCCTCAGCTCATCTCATCCGGCCACACTGTCGTCTCTGTTAAACACCCTTGTAAAAGCTCTTCAAGGAGTTTGTTGGAGTGAGCTGCCATTTATGTTTGCTCTTAATTTTGTCACATTTTTCTTGTTTAGGGAAACATGTTTTTGTCATTTGGCTTATTTACTTTTGATTAGGTAATGAGATAGTTTCCTTATGTTTGTTCGGCAGCATGGCTCACTCTGAAAACTATATATACTCCATTTGTTGTAAAATCTCATTCAAAAATAAATCCTTTAAAAAAATACAATTACAAAATGTTGTCGGCTGCTTAAGATCTGAAGAAGATGGATCCTTCGTGTTATGATCTGGCCACCCCAAGACGGATCAGAACAATTTGTAAAAGAAAATATGTGTATTTTGCACGTAAGTGGCACATGTCCAGTGTTTCATTAACTATACACCAGATATCCAAGTGAAAGTAAACACAGCACAGGATGATATGAGAGCTATATGTACAGCGTTTGTTTTCCCGGTGTTGGGTGAGTGAAATGACACCATGAAGTGAAGACAGCAGCACTATTTCAGAATGGTGGTGTCCAACTAAACAGAGGTGGATAACAAGTATAGTGGAACAGTGCTTTTTTTTTTGTTGTTGTTCTTTTTTATTCTATATAACTGTGTATTGAGAGTAGACTTTATGGGCAACTATCAGTACAGTGATCTTACATTTAAAACCTAAAGCTAGAAAATATTTTTGACATTCCAAAAAGGTGAAAGGACAAACCTACATCTATATACAAATCTATATCTATATATTTTATCCCTCCACACCAGCATGTCTATAACAGCCAATTATTATTATTATTATTTTTTTACTGTTTCTGTTCCTACAATGCAGGGACGCTAATAGCTATGTAATGTTAAACATAATTTTATTTAAGAATGGCATGTTGAAAATTATTCACACCTTTCTCATTAATCAGTAGAAGTATCTTTAATGACATTAATTCAATCAAACTAGAGCTGTAACGATTCCTCGAATGATTCGAGTACCTCAATTATTACAATTCCTCGAGGAAAATGTATCTGTCTCGAAGCTTCGTTAAGTTATGCTTCATTACTCAGCGCACCGTGTTTCCGGGTCATTATTTGTGGTGGGCAGAGCTATCGCTTCCACCTTTAAGTTGTTGCTAAGTGCTAGCAGTATTTAGTTGAAATTTCGAGCGTTTCATCAGGTTTTGGGGAACCGATAAGCATTTTTAAATAGTCTGGTGTGATGCTTGGAGTACGACAACTTTTCTGCTCTTGGTTTTGGAGCGAACGCTAGGAAGAGCACAGAGACAGAAAGAGGGAGAGAGATTTGATTACTCATAAAAATTATGGAGTACTAGATTACTGAAATATTCTTTTACAACAGCCCTAAATCAAACTTTTATTACTGTTACTGACCAGCCTTTTGCATATCTTTTTTCTTTTGTTTTTGCATGTTCATTTTGAACTCCAAACCTTTTAGGTTAGTTAAATTTCAACACAGCAGTTTGCTCCCACATAATCCACTGGAAACATTTATTCGAGGATTTGTATTCCAACAAATTCCTCCAATGGTTTATGCATGGGCTTGTTCCTCTCCTCAATAGTTTAATGCTTCATGCCCTTATTTACTACCTGACACTAGCACCTCTCAAAGATAATTGAAAGCATAGAAAGCATTAATATTTATATTGTGCATTCACATTCATCTTCTATACTAGTCTGAGCAAATATTAGTTGAAAACTTATCTTTTTTTCTGTAAACCTAGCCAGGGGGAACATTATAAAACAGTGAACACAAAGCACCCCTCACACAGCACAAGGTTTTTTTTTTCTGAAATAATGAAAGAAAGTGTAATTAAAGGTTAATTTGAAATTGTATTGTAAATGTACATTCAGGAGAGGTTCTGCCAATTGTGCTAGTTTTTCTTATTTTTTAGGTAAGGTAAGGTAAGGTAGGGTAAGCTAAGGTAATTTTATTTATAAAGCACATTTTCAGCAACAAGGCAATTCAAAGTGCTTTACATGAATTAAAAGGAAATACAAACAAACCAAACCAAAGGAAAGAGCAAAAGAAGAAAAAGAATCTAAGAATGCTGATACTCCTGATCTGGATTGCTGGATCCGTATAAGTACTCCATTCCTGTTCAGAGTTGTTGTTTTAACATTACATATAAATGTATTAAATCAACGGGATCTGTCAGCTCTCTTACGTTTAGGTGCATAAATGGGAAAAAAAAAGGTTTTCTTCTTGACCGATTTGATCAGATTTTCTTGGAGCAAAATAAACAGCAAACGCTCAAACACTGCATTGAAATTGACTTGTGAGAAGTCATGAAAGTGGCATCTTCTGTAAACACAATTTTGCTTCAAACCTCTCCTTGAACTTCATTTGTTTTTCTTCTTGAAGATTTTTAACATTTGACATGTTTTTCGTTAGAACAGCTGCTTTACTTCTTTGTCTTTTTGAACTCATCTACCAAACACTATTCTGACATGTGGCAGCACTGAAATGCTGTTTATTTCCATTGTTAGATAATTGTTTTTATATCAAAGAAGAGGCTGGATTTAAAATAATAATAATAATAATAATAAAAACAGCTAACCACATAAACATGACTGCTTTCATTATTACCAGCTTGGCTCTAAACGAGCCAATCCCACAGAATAAGAAATTGGTTAAATCCAAAATATCCAGGCCAAAAGCCTATAACTGACTGCCACTAACCATAAATGTAGTGCAGACATACTTCACAATACATACAGACACAGACAGTCACATACACAGCATAACAAAGGTAGCCACACTAAGCTGACAGCATGCGTAATCTCAGCCCAGCTTCACTTAACAACAGCAAGCGATAACAGCCTAATCTTCCTATGGCCCTTTTGGCAACATTTTTGTGATGTTCCAAATTCATGCAAATCCAGCACAGCAGACGCTCAGATTGTGCAGTTTAGACTGCATGGCTTACAAGCCACAAGAGAAGCAAAAGTATCAACAGAAAGAGTTTTCTGTGATTTTATTACTTATGTCAACTTCTCAGAACACGAGCACACAAAAGACTTTTTTTTTTGTTGAACACGTCACTCATAACATGACGTTGGCCGAACAACTGTGACATGTCACAAGGTTTTGTGTTAGAGATTTTTTGGTATTATCATTTTGTTATTACTTTAGTTCATATTCAGTGTAATGTTAATCAATAGTTAATCAACATTCAGTATTATTGTGATTTTCAGTTTAAAGTGTTCTCTTCCTTATGTGTGTATAAACTGACCTGGAGGCCACATCTGCCTGTTCGTCTTCATGTGAAACAGTTATCTGTGTGTTTCCCAGACCTTGAATTATGTTTCCACAGGTGCCTCCTTATCAACCGGAATACTCCCTATTTTAGAAACTGTCTGTGTGCAGTAGTATTTTGTCTCTGCTGTCTTCCTTACCTAAACTCCTTCTTTTTGCTTGATAATAAAAGACAAGCTGTAACCAAAGGTCTTCAGAACGCTCAGTGAACGGCTCGGAGGAGCAGTTTGCCGAGACTTGTCCTTTTGCAAAAGCTTGGTCATAAAATTCATATACGTTGTCTGTGGTTCTTTTAATGAAGGTTTGAAAGGAAAAATACCCATCATTTTGTTTTTCTAAAATCATCCTTCTGCATTCTTGCTTTTCTTGAAACATTTTGAAAATCACAGACCATCTTAGCAGAGGCTTTGTAGGTTTTTTCTGATAAAATATGAAAAGTGCCACACTTCTTATTCCTTCGGTACACACGACAGACACGGTGATGGTAAAACAGTGCATTATTTCCTCTTGAGTCATGCTGAAAAACAGTGCTTAAACATGCAATCGCAGAGCTTCAAGTAGCCATTTTCCTTTTTCCTCCCTTTATGACATCTTTGTAGGCATTCACTGTAATTTGCGTGCGTCTTTAGTTGATGTTAAGGTTAAAGTGAAGAATAAAGCACTTTAGTAAAATTTGAAATAAAAGTTTGTTTCAGGATTCTGTCAGCTGATTGGTCACATTATAACAAGTGAAAATGTCTCGAATGAATGCTGTTTTAATCTAAAGTTGATTCTGAGTCGATATATTTCAGCTTTGAATGCCATTAATTTCACTAGCACAGTTTTAAAATAGTCTCCTTTGTGTAACAGTGGCCTTTGATGCAATTGAGAAGAGCTCTTTTAATAATCTATAGCCCTTCTGGTAGGGTATCAAGCACTGCAATATTCTTTTCACTCATTCATTCTCGGTGCAAAGCTCAAATGAAAACATGCATTGGATCCTTGCAGGTCCGTGATGGGATTGAGCTAATGAGACAAAAGCTTATAAAAAATGCATGCCCTAACTTCCTATAAATGGAGCCGTAGATATTATTCTTGCATACAGCAGATTAAAGAGGATGTTCAGCATGCACAATAGTTAAAACAAATGTAGGCGTAAAGAAGAACATGCAAAAACAAATAACTACAACTTGCTCTAGATATTTCCTCATATCTATCCTCCTGGGCAAAGTGGATGTATATCGTCTGTGATTTAACCAGGACACACTCACTGAAATAAAAATAATTAGGAAAGGCTCCCAGGTCAAAACTACAACAGATCAAGAGGTAACAAGGTTACAATACGAGTATAAATATTTTACACTTCAGAAAGCATCATATGTAACTACACCAACAGTAAAAACTTAAGCAAGTTCAATAACACATTCAATAGTTTCAGTAAATATCCCATCAATCAAAACAATTGCATTCAGATGTATGACAATGTAAAATGCTTAATATTTGTTTCAGTTCACTCTCTGATAGAATCTCCTGCCAATGCATCTGATTTTGGAGCTGATTCCCTGCATGAGAAGCAGAGTATCTAAATGTATGATGAGCCCTTGATGCCGTACGAGAAAAGATTCTGTGAGCGATTATCATAAGCGCCTGCATCTTGTTGAAATAATGGATGTTAAATATATGAAGGAACAAGGTCAATCAGACCTTCATGAATGAGGATTTGTCAGTGTGTTGATCTTCACTGCAACAAAGCAGATCATCCAACAATAGAATACATCTTGACGAGTTCAACTTTTAATTTACGACGGATCTCAAAGCTCCATTTATAGAATGCGTTAGGGGAATTGAAGCCCTGTGAAGAGGCAATTACAGTTATCCGAAATCCGGCACATACATAAAGGTTTGCAAACATAAGTATTTTATTTGCCTCAAAAGAAAGACAATACTTTCGTTTAATCATGTTGGTCTGATTTTAGACTTTCTCAGTGTGTAAGAGTCAACAGTTTTGAGATTCAATTTGATGATGAGCCAAGAAACTTCCCGAACTTGAGAGGAGACACAAAGGACCAAGCGTAAGAGTATAACGAAATAATCCAGCGGTGAGTAAATGAAACCAAAGAGCTTAAATATTGTAGAGATGTGATTGAGCCATTGAAACCAGGTGAGTACAGTAAACTGCATGCAGACCAGCTGGGGGAGAGTCTAATCATGGAACCGAGGGAAGACAGAATAATTAGCAGAGGAAACGTGCAGAATCTGAACAAATACACAAACATAATGAAGCTGTTAGAAAAAAATCTCCCAATGTGTGGTCTCTGTAAAGAAACAATGCAGTATTTTCTCATACTTGATTCTTACTAAAATTAGATCTGTATCATGCATTTTCCTCAATATTACAGGGACTCATCATCAACTAAAGTGTTCTTTATCAAGAACTGAATCACTTACCGCACTATATGTGGTATTATTCTTGAATTGGCCTTGGTAAATAAGGGTAGAGCAAAGAAGTGTTGAAAGTCAGGATTTCCAAACAAAAGTAATATTCGCAGATGAGAGATCTCCTGTGGACAGACACTTCAATGCAGCTGGCCATGAAAACTATTATGTGAAATTTCAAGGTAATGAAATGGCAGAGACAGACTAATTGCAAAAGGAAGCACATGGACTCATACTTTACAAACAAACTGCTTATATTTTATTTCAATTATTATTTTAATATTTTTTTTTATTAAAATACATTATGCAGTTTTTTTGTTCCATTTTTACTTTTTGATATATAATTTTATGTTTCTATAAGTTGTATGTAATGTATTTTGATTATGAGTGTTGTGATAAAGTATTCTGGGCTTTTTTTTTTTTTTTACTGATTTTATTCAAACATGTACTACTCCAGATAGAGATTTCCTTTTTGGCTGATTGCCTGTTCTGCTCTTGATTGATTAGGCTATTTTCTGGTGTGAGTATATACTTGTTAGCACCAACAATAGCATTTAGCTGAAATGCATTCACCTTGCCTACATTAAGAAACATGATATGCAGTGAGCACTGCTCATCATGCTTTGGATTTCTTATGAAAGACCAATATAAAGTAGCCCTAAAGTAAAAGGAAATACATTTTTAAAAATCGGGGGTGGGGGGAAAGAGATTATGTGCATTTTGCTGAGCACATCCTTTACTCTGATACCCCAAAAATAAAATCCTGAGCTTCAGAGGTTTATTAGAGGACAAATAGATTGGGAACTTGTCTGCTAAAATGGACATGTTAGAAAGGCAGCAATTCAATCTGACACTCTCCAAAATGTTATTATAAAATACTTTGAAGAGAAAAGAGTCCATTTAAATATTTCTTGATCAATTTAACGTTGGCTCAGTGACTGCATCACATCAGCAGGAAGGTTCAGTTTTCTACAAATTTGACTGAGAGTAGTAGGAGGTCCATCGAATAATGAGGAACAAAAGGGATACGGAGATGGATGGTTTATATATTTTTTTAATTTTGTCTTTTTTTTTTTTAAAGAATACTTAAAAAAACTATAAGAGTTATAAAAACTATGCCCATATATTCATTTTATTTCACAATGAAACACTAGTCTGTGTTGGTCTGTCATATAAAATCTAAATAAAACACTAACATATTAAACTTTGCAGTTAAGGCTACTGCAGTTCAAGGGGTATGAATACATTTTGCAAGATATTTTACTGTAATTATAGAGTGACCACTGGGAGTGATCATTCTGGAAAATGGATGAACGACTATCTTTCAGGTTCACTGTGAGCCTTATACTAAGAAACACCTTAAAAAGGCCCTGAGGTGAATGTTTTAGAGGTCTTCTCACAGAATCTTTGTAAAGTTGCACTAAGTGTCTTTGGCTAAATACATCTTTTTTTTTTTTTTTAAATCAATAAGGATACAGCAATACAAGTTAACATCTAAATTTCCAAAACAGCAATGCTTGAGGCAGCGCCTTTGTTTATTCAGATGGCTTTGTGACTGAGGATTAGGTTTGTGATTAAAGTGATAGCAGCACCACAACAAACCCGGGAAGAGATATCTAAACCCCTGCTGGCTCTCACCCAAATCATTTAGATTAGATAGCTGTAGCTGTCCCTACGGATTCTATATGAGATCCTGTTGATAATGTCATGAATGGATTACTTTATTCACTCCATTTTCTCCAGCTTTTAATAAAATGATTTGTGTTACTTAATGCAGCATTATTTGTTTTAGGATTCCAGCAAACGTCTCAGTTTTTTTGTTTTTTTTTGGAATGAGTATGAATTATTAAAGTTAAAAAAGATCAGCAACTCATTCTTTGGCTGGGTAGAGCCCACAGAGATTTCTCGTCTTACTCCAATTCTTCGCGGGAATCTAAAAATGCCTTCAAATTCAAATTAGGATTAGAGTGTGGGTTTTGATGTCTTCAATGTTTTTATCTTTACTTTTTATCTTTGTTTTTATCTTTACTTTTTGTCTAGTTTTTAACTTCTTTTTATTTCTCTTTCACACTGTCTATGTAAAGCCCCCCTTAAAACGTCCCAGTTCAACGAATCTATATCGAGGGGTGTGAGAATCCTTGTTAAATGACGTTTAACTAAAGTCCTACGGGGTTTAGAGTCCCAGTTGACAGCGTTTCAACTAAAAACCTAGAGGTTGGAGTCCTTGTCAAACGGTGTTTTTGAGTAAAGTCCCAGAGGGTTAGAGTCCCAGTTAAACAACATTTAACTGAAGTCCTAAAAGGGGTGCGGGTTTTAATGTTTTTATCTTTTCTTTTTTTTTTTTATCTTTTTCAAAATGTCTTTCTCTTTCTCACTGTTTTGTCAATGTCACATGCTGCTTTTATTTTAATTATGTCTTATTGAAATGCCTTGCTGCTGAAATGTGCTATACAAATAAAATTTGATTGATTTGATTGATGATTCAAAGCTGAAATTGAAATCCAGTTCTTGAAGTTTTAGTAATCCTGAAGTTAATTATAATTCAGTAATATTGAAAACAGGAGAAATTGGAAAGATCTTATATATATATATATATAAAAGAAAAATTGTGTCGCAAACTGTTCATAGCTAACCGTCAACAAGACATTTGTTTTTCATTTAAAACAAACATAAACAACAAAAAAATATATAGCTAAAATCTACAAAACATAACTAAATAGCTAATCCAAGAGAGACATTTTATAACAGTAATTATCAGCAGCACTCCCATCTGTTACTACACTCAGTGACACAGTTTTCTGTAGAAGCACACAAAATCATTTGAAAATGATCATAATTTTCACATCTGAAAGCGAGACAAATAATATAAACCAGATTGTTCTATGAAAGCTATGCTGGAAGTCCAATATCGAGGGAGAAGAATATTAATACTGGAGCGTTCTCCGTCTCAGTAATGTTGATATTATGGCTCCAACTGTCTTCAGAATGTCATTAAATCCTTGGCATTATGCCCCATTTGATATTTCTGTGATAACTCTGGTTTATTTTTTCACTACAGAACAAATAATGCGGTTGGCACTTTTACTTTTGAAGCAGCTGTGAGCTGACACTGTAACTATAAACATTTCTGGGATTTAAAGAAGCTATCCAGCTGCGTATTTATTCTCACTAACAGATGTAAACTGATGATAAAAACACAGCTGGGTAATGAGGTATGGATCTTCACTGCATTTGACTTCTCAAAGTAAAAAATTAAAAATTAAAAATTAAAACAGAAATAAAAGAAACGCTGATGCAACTTTCTGAGCATCAGCGCACAAAGTTGGGCTAACGATACATGAATGGAGCTCATGGCTACGGTGGTGAGAAACTTTTTGGCATAGATTCTGAGGCATTTCAGTTGTATTTCAGATATAAAAAGTTTATGCATTGTTTTCACTGTATGTCCAGCAGATTGTTTAAAGACATTTTGTGGTTCTTTTCCTCTTAGTCACAGCATAAATATTCGAAGGCTAGGCGCAGGGGGTGGGAGGAATCAGAGGCTCATGCAGCAAAAGTTTCTAGATCAGGGCTTAAAATCCTGTTTGCCTCCAAAACTATGTCATGAAACACGTCCATCTGACTAATTTTTTTTGTTTATATTTGCCATCAGTAATATTTGGTATTCAGCTTGCATTCCCTTAAACAGCTAAAGGATTTGCCAGTAGCATGGCACTTCATGCATTCAAAAGTCAAACTACTCTACCTTAGCAAACAACTTTTCTCTTTCTCCCCTACCAGAAAGAAATGTTTTTTCCTTCTACCACCCCTGGTTTCTCTATGGTGTAGACAAGAATGATCATAACCATGTAGGTCAGAGGCCCTCAAATGGCACTCAATGGTTCAGATTTAGACCCTAATCAATTGTGATTGATTAGGGTCAATCAATCGAATGTTTCCACTCGCTGTAATAAGGCACAACTTGCAGGCTCCCCGTCTCTCTGCAGAGAAAAGTGAGCCAGTTTAGAGCCACAAAGTCAGAAACCACTTCAGGTTACAGAAAAAAAATGTGCTCTTTTCCAAAAAGAGAAGAAATAAGTGGAGAAAGAAAGGTTTGTGCTGAATTCAGATGAGACAAAGTCCTAGTTCTCGAAACTCACCTGCTACGTATATTCCATTAGGCTTCAAAAAAAATTAATAAAGGGAAAAATTAAGAGTGCAGAATACGATCAAAGAACTCAGTTTTCCAGATCCACTAGGATGTTGATAGTCACTTTAGCAAGCTGAGTTTTTGTCGATTCAAAAAATTAATCAACACAGTTGGTACTTAATTGTACATATTAAAGATTCCAGTGACTACAGGAGTCGAGATTACATGCATATAAAAACCAGAGAAAAATATCATCTTTGCACTTCAATCCCTGTTTCATAAGCTTCTAATTTTTGTTTAAATTGTATCTCTATATTTAATCCATAAAAGAAAATCTACATATAGACCCTTTACAGCTTGATGCCACAAGTGTGAGCTGCACCCCACAGTTCTCCTCTAGTCAGTGAAGGAGATCCACATTGGTGACGCTCAACAATGTGAATGCTTTCAGAGCATCCATCATCTGCTACAGGCATTTTCCTTTGTTTATTTGTATAATTTTGCTTAATTACAATGTCAACCTCAGGAACACTCATTATATAACATCCGTTACATAATGTGCACAGAGCCAGAGCTTCTAGCTGTCTCCTGACCTCTCACCTCAGGTGCTCAGTGAGCCAGTCGGTGCAATCAAATCCTGTGAATTTGCTTAGGGACATGGTATCACCCGTTTGAAAGTCATAGCCGTTCCTAAAGTTCAGTTTGTGATGAAACTGTAATTTGCTGTAATACAGACTGCTGCAGGAGATCTTTCCTGCCTTTCCTCTGGGATGAATAAAGTATTTTTCAATTGAAGTGAAACGTTTCAACAGTGAAAATGACCATCTTCACAATTCTGCAGTCCAAATGATCAGATTTTACAGTACAGCTGCAGCAGGTTCTGATGACAGACTCATCAATATTAGAGAGGCAGAGATGGTGGAACTGGTTGAAAACTTTGTTCTCTGGCGCCTGAAAATATAACATCTCCTGTAGATGCTCTGTTGACTGATAGCTTGTCTGTATTCAGGTTCTGTATGAAGTCCTGAGTGGTGGACAAAACTTATGTCCACTTACTCAGGTCTAAATATTAATCTGGTAACATAAAAAAGATCATTTATAATATGTATGGGTAACACTTTATTTGAAGGGGTGTGCATAAGACTGACATGACACGGTCATAAACATGACATAACAATGGTCATAAACATGGAGTTCTCATGAATGTTTATGATTGTTGTCATGAAGTGTCATTTTAATAAATTTTTAATGTAAGTTTTAATGTAACTTTGCAGTAAAAGTGTCATTATTTACTGTATGACGCTTCATAACAGTTGTAAACATTCATGAAGACTCCTTCATGTTCATAACAGTGTCATGCCAGTCTTATGCACACCCCATCAAAGTGTATGTTTAAAATAAATGCCTTCTAAATTCAATATTCATTTTTAGCTTTTCATTTTTTTTTATGAAAAGGTAAGCTCAGTTTCACACATAAGTCTCATTAGTGTCAGATCTATAGTCAAGAAATCACTTAAACAGACCCTAACAAGAGAAAAACTGAAAGATCTTACACTTCGTGCTCCAATCTATTCTAAAGAAACATTAAAGCAGATGAGGAAAAAAAGTTATTGCAATGAGAAGAGTTACCTACAACTGGAGGAACAATATCTAAAGCATTGCCAGCCCTGCTTACCTTGGTTCATGATTCATCAACATTAGAGAAACTGAGAAAAAATGTCATGTAGTGGAGCATGGCACTGCAAGGCCAAGAACCACTTTTGACTATAAGGAGAATAAATGCTTGTCTCTTGATTACCATAAACATCTTCTGATTGATATTTTTGCATACGGAACAAGTGTTTACATATACTAGGGCGCAATGATGTCGAGGATAAACACTGTATACACCATTAACTTCAAGCTGCATGTTTTCTTCCATACACATCTTGATAAACCTATCATAATATATCAAGGCCTCAAAGAACCTTAAACTGAGAGTGACAGAACACAGAAGTCTGCAGGTCACCATGTGTGGATGTGTGTACCAAGAGAGATCACAGCTTACAGCTCCGGCATACATAAATGATGTATGAACATGTTTACATCCTTATATTAATTCACCATGAGTTAAACCCTACTATGAAAAAAGGAGTAGCTAGCACAGAAACAGATGTTGGACTGCTTTAAGGAGACAGCGTCCTGTTTCCAAGGTTTTCCATGACAACAGCAAACTTTGGGAACATGAGATAGGTTGCTTTCTAATATCAAACCGTTCATGTGTGATAACAAAGACCAGACGTAATGTGTATTCTTGAAATGTAAAAGAAGGAACTTTATATTTTTGTTAAAGTTTTTTTTTTTTTTTTTTCAACAATTCTGTTCAGAATTCTTCTCAGTTAAATGTCAATGGTTTTTATCGTAGGGTTGTTTGAAATAAAATCCTCTTTTATGCAGATAAGTCTATCAGAGGCTTCAGTCCTCACATAGCCAGTTTTAGAGGCGGCAGAAACCCCGCTTAAATACACATCAAGAGACAAAGCAAGAACTTTTTAGAAGATTGGGATCCCGTCACGTCTGACATGAAACTAGCGCTGCTTTTCAAAAACAGAATTTCATGCAGTTAAACAGTTAAACGCTGTTGAGGTGAAATTTTGCTTGAGGCCTCTTTGCTTCAGTACCTTTTAAGAATTGCTGTGACTGATGAACCCTGAACTCATATTTCTATCAAATCATCCTGATGGAGAATGTCCAGTCATCAGTTTGTCACCTTACTCAAACTTGGCAGTGAAATGACCTAAAGAACGCCACCACGTCCACCTCTGAATACCACCTTTATTTCAGAAACTGAAAGGAGAGGTCTGACACAAAAATTCCAAGAAGTAATGCTATTTCGAATAGTGCTTACTCATACTCTGAGAAGCGGAGAAAGAAATATGAGCAAAGTTTGAAACTTTACTTTGCAGTAATTTGTAATTCTCTATCTAGCTTTTCTGGTGTTTTTAGACATTAGGTTCTACACGCTCAAATATTTTTTGCTGCTGCTGTCAGACAATAATGCAATGCTTTTAAATGCCAGTATGATTCTTATCCCAATCTGGCTACCACCCACCGCAGAACAGACTCCTTTCTAGCCAAGAGTGCAGAAGCCTTCAGGAATGTTTTGCATTATTCAAACATACTCACATTGTACTGGGCCAAATGTACCTTTTTTGATGGGGGGAAAACCTGGCTTACCACGTAGTGGTTTGGCATGGATCTTAATTCAGATAGCAACGTATATTAATTTAACATTCACACTGCGGCTCCGAGTTTTATCCTGGAACACTTAGTGTAGCATCAGATCATCATTCATAGTTCAGAATGCACATTTATCCAGCACCGGCACTGGTGGAACAACTAAGGGGACCATGGAGGGGGATGATGATGACAAAGATGTAATCAAAGTAAAGCCAACCTGAAGTTGATGCTGATTTGCATAAACTTGTCTTTCAGACCCATAACTTTAGGTTTGTTCACATATAGGTCCTGTCTCTCTAACATGCATCATTAAAATGTAGCGAGGATGATAGGTTGAAAACTGCTGCAGCTAACTGGTAGAACAGTAACCACTTGGTTTGTAGGACCCATAATAATATGTAATTAAATCATTTTAAATGAGATGCTAAATTCACACAAAAAGAAAGTCAATGAAACCTTGGACACAAACAATACAATCAACAAATGGAAAGTCAAAGAAAATCATTCAAATATTGTCCACAGCACAATATTTAAAAGAGCTCAAAAGGAGGAACTACAGACATCCAAACCTTCAGAAGGAGAATGTGTTTACAGGACAATTTTTAGCCAATATTCCGCAATGGAAGAGTTGCAAGAAGAAACCTATTGATGAAAGAAACCAATAAGAAATCCC
This sequence comes from Poecilia mexicana, assembly GCF_051168715.1. Classification (NCBI taxonomy): domain Eukaryota; kingdom Metazoa; phylum Chordata; class Actinopteri; order Cyprinodontiformes; family Poeciliidae; genus Poecilia; species Poecilia mexicana. Next base: position 10,230,967 of record NW_028263370.1, on the reverse strand, counting down.
ATTTGCAAGTGGCCACAAGCCATAAGAGTGCAGCAAACAAGTGGCAGCAGCTCTGCTCATATGAGACTAAACTTCACTTCTTGGCCTGTATGCAAAATCTGGTATGTGGAGGAAAACTAACTCTGCACATCACACCCAGTGCTCCATTTTCACAGTGAGTCATAGTGCTAACACTTCTTGGAAATGCATGAAGAACTATAGCAGAATGATTTAGATCAAAGCATATTCATGTACTAGAAAATTCAAAACTTACATTGAAATAAATGATTTGTTACAGATTTTCAATCTAATCTAACTTACAAAGATTGGGTAAAAATGGCAATGTCTTAAGCGTCACAAGATAAGACTTGCAAATGTAACTGCTGAAAAAATTGCGTCTGAAAGGTATTAAATTAGGCACCGTTTGCAGATTTCCATTAGTGTAGCATGTTGAAAATAAATTGTGTCATTAACCTTCCACTTTTCCGTTATTAACCGTTTTACCCCATAAAATTTCCCCTAAAAATATTTTGAAATGTGGTTGCAATGTGACAAAATATGAATTTGTCTGTTCATGCTATTTTTGCTACAACCCAAAACACTCCTCTTGTCATCTTCCAAATTCTACTAAATCAGTTCCAAATAATCTAGAACACCCCCAAACTGGAGCAGTGGCTCAAACAGATCCCAGGAACAACATCAGACATCTCAGTCCAGAAATGTGCAGTTCTAGGCACAGCCAAGATACTGCGCAGAACCCTCAAGCTCCCAGGCCTCTGGTAGAGGACCCGAGCTCAGAGGATGAAAGAGACCACCCACGGAGGGTGAGAGGGGAATTTTTTTTAATTTTTTTTATGCTAATTAATTCAGGCAGAAAAAAAATTAAGGCTCTCTTTTAATGCCCCCTAGTGGTGAGAAAAATGCCATTAGATCTAATAAAACAGTAGTGATCGTCAACAGACTCAGTGCTGACGGTAGTGTAAGATGTCAAGTCATTGAGTCACAGCTGCATATGGTTGATTGTGTAGGAGTGGTGCACATGTGCATTATACATGGAGGATGTGTTGTTCATGAAGTGCTTATAAGCAGAATTATTCTACATGCCAAGATCTTTGGCAGCCTAGCTTGGCTGGTGATCAACTTATGCTAGATAATGTTAAATTCATGGTAAAGTGATGCTAGAGTATTATTTTTCCTGTCATATTGCTGTGTCCTTGTACAGAAGTGAAACGAAAGGCAGATGGTGTGACAGGTATAGGTTAGTGCAGATGAGAAGCTGCAAAGTGAATGACTAGTCAGTCGCAGTATTCTGACAGTGCTCAGAAACATATTTCCCTTAGTTTTTCTAGCAAGTAGTCATAATGCACAGATAAGCAATTTTAAAGTAGTGGGTTCTTAGGTTCCTCAGTGACCAAGTGTAGTTGACTAGTCTCTATTAATGCTCTCCTATATTTCATGAATGAACGAACAAATGTACTTTAAGGGGTCTTCTACCCTTCTTGACACAAGGCCTGGGTCAATCTATTTGAAGTGTGTTGTGTGCATGATCAGAGATTTGAGTGTGTGTTTGATGCAGAAATACACGTGGAAAGCAATGTTAATATATTTGCTTGAACTTGTCTGCTTCTACTATCTGGTTTTTGTATCCTCAGGTGACTGGAATACTTCTGAGGGGTGTTTATCCGGCACACTGAGGAACGTCATGTGCCAAGACCTCCTAGATCAGGGGTGCCCAAAGTCGATCCTCAGGGGCCAGCATCCTGCATGTTTTAGTTCTCTCCCTGGTTTAATACACCTGGATCAAATGATGGCTCCTTAGAGGGCCTAAGAGGAACATTGACATGCTGAAAAGGTTGTTGCTACCACCAGGGAGAGAATAAAACATGCAGGATGCCGGCCCTCAAGGACCACCTTTGGGCACCCCTGTCCTAGATGGAATCTGCAAAGTTGTCCACAGGAAAAAGTGGGCGTAGAAAGGTGTGGCACGCTCTTCTTGACCGTTTAAAGCAAAACAGAGGATGTATGGACAGAGTGGGGATCCCAGCGTGACGTATACTGAAACTGGAGGGTTGTCTTCAGGCGGACCGGGCTGTGTATGAAAGGTGTGTACAGATATGAATGTCCTGCAAACCATGTGACCGCATGTCCGTCATTCAGCTTTGGGCGAATTATGGGAAAGCCTTCAGTTGATTATTTAGCCAAAACTCCAGAACTACTTCCTGTCTCACTTAAGAATAAGAGTCTCAAAGATAAATGGGGTATCAAACTTAGAGAAAACACTTGCTGTGTATCTGGGGATAGCAATAAAGGCTTCAATTAAAACAGCTACGTGATAGATCTTTGAGATACAGACTTCACCAAATCTTGTTACACTTCCCATATAAATGTCTATTTTAAGAAAAGACCATTATACTTCTGGGTTTAAACGTTTATTTCTGCTATGGTTATATTTAAAGAAAAACTATTTGTTTGTAGGCATGAATTTCACATGTGCATTGCACCTTTTTCATAGGCAGAAAGTTACATCATCAAGTGGATGCCATGTGATTTACTCTATGCATCAGATGCTTTTTTTTGGTTCCCAGCAGATTAACTTTGCTGTCTAAAATTATGCCCTAAGGCTACACGTCCCACTTAATGCCTTTTTTTCTTTCTTTTTTTTTTTTTAGAGGAGCTGTCTTTGACTTGTACCTTTTTCATACTTCATGTCAGCATTTACACCCCTGTGGCCAATCAAGTGTGCTTCAAAAGGCAGGAATAGCCAAATTAGCCCAACAAGAAAACCTCTGCTTTGTAAACTGACTTCTAATACAATCAGGACACAGCTGCTGATGCATTGCAGTCCTGACAAGTGTTTCTAATCTCCATGCAGGTAGTGGGGACAAAGTAAGCCCGCTTAGTGCTTTTTTTTTTTACGCATCCACTAGCTTTTCCAGAAAGCACATGTGTGGTGTCAATCATACAAATGTACATTAGACTGGATCTTGCCAGACATCAATCACAGGGGTGCAACTGGAAGCAGCAGAAGAATTCTCTCAAGGATTAAGCTGCTTTCAAATTGGCTGTGTTGAGTAAGATGAGCTGTGGAGCTGAAAAGTAAAGTAAGCTAAAGGATGGAGGCAAAATGTGAGGTGGGGAAACCATGGATAATGAGCTTTTTGAGGGAGAAAAAAGAACCCCATGATGCTGTGTTTAATTTGAAGAATTATGGCCACTGTTGTCTGAAATGAGGGAACTTGAGGAAATTATTCATTGAGTGATAATTAAATTGAGAAACTTTAAAACAACAAAATATCTTTACTCAATTAACTCTTGGTTTCTCCCTTCGAGACTGCATTATTTAGTTTTTTCTCGCTTTACCCTAAACCAGGATGTTCTAGGCCAGCTTCTGACTGTGCTTTTATGCAAAAATGGCTTGCCTTTGAAAGTTTAATTCATCAAAATAAAGTCTAATTAAATGTGAGCTCACTTAACATTCAAGTGCATGCTTCTGCATTATCATTCCTAATCAAGAAAATGTACACCTAATGTGTAACAATTTATATAATAAAAGGAGGACACAGAGAACTGCAGAAACAGCCACTGAAGAAAATACTTAATATGTACAACGCATTACAACGGGTGAGGTTAACTTTTACATTATCTGTAATTATTTGTAATATTGTTGGCATCCATCCGTCAGTGTTAATTATCTGCACTAAAAGGGAGAGTGGATGTTAATTTCTGATTACAGTTTTGGGCACACTGCTAATGTAAAGCAATATACTGATTACTAAAATGGTGATAAAAGCCTTAATTAAAAAGTCTGCATTAAACTGATGTCATAATAATCAGAAATACAATGACTTGTGGGGAACCTAAAAAAGGCATCAATTTATTTGTCTGGAATTCCTTTGAGATATACGTTTGTTGGTTGTTGACTTCACTCAAACTGACTTATCTACTTTGGAACAGTTCTGCAACCTGTGATGGAGCCCAAGGAACGAAGCATGAGGAAAGCAGGACATAACATTGAGGAACACAAGAAGAACGAGTCAGCACTCACGATTAGAAACACGAGGCTGATAGCCTCAAATAAAATGTCATTGGAACTGAGTCGCAAGAGGAAGAATGGAGCTGGGTGTGACTGACAGCAGGTAGCCCTAGCGAGGCAGTTGGTGGAGAGGATGAGGAAGGAGGGATTGCTGCAAGCTCAGGTCGTCTCTCTGGGCCATTTGCCATGACCCAATGGGGGTTGGAGGCAACATTGGGTTACTAGAGTAATGCAGAAGCCTCCACCATATTTTAACTCATATTTGCTTCAGCATTTTGAGAATCTGGTCAGAAATGGTTTGTAAGGTAAGCAGTCTGAGAACAGCCCCTCTCTTAGCTGGTACTGACAAAGGTAGCAGCAACTGGAGCTTTGAAGCTTCGTGTTGGTGCCAAACTAAGGAACCATTTTACAGTTTTTATCAAATCTTTGATGCATTTGTTCATTTCTTTTACAAAACCTAAAATACTTAGACTGACCTAAACTGGGTGCAGAGATTTAGGACACCTTTGCTAAAACTAAAATGATGGATTTTTAGCTTTCCTTCAAATATTGCTAACGTCTCATATCCTGTACAGAAAATAGGTATGACTCATGAGCTTGATGCGTCATTAACCCCCTTATTTGCAATATATATTAAGTTGTCCAACTCTCATTATTCATAGTTTATTTATCCTCTATATTACAATATTAGTGACTTCTCTGTAAGTGTAGCAATTGCACATCTATTGCACTTGAGTCATGATATTGCCAGAGATAATGTATGAGTACTGCAGACTGTAGAGCCATGGCTTTCTGTTGATAGAGGAGTATGGCAACTATCCTAACACACTTAAATCCTGGGTTCATAACACATGCATGTCCAAGTTTTTATTGTCATTAAATACTGTAGTTTTTTTTTGTCATCAAATTTGAATAAGATTCTATAGCTTCATATTAATTTCCACTATACTGCCACAGTATGGTAATCTGGAGCAAAAACATGGTATTGTGATGTTTAAATGAATAAATCTGCACAAAGCAATGAGCCAATTGCTTTTATTTAAAACAGAGAAGCAGTGATTATTCCTACTGCTGTGAAAATACTGATATAATAATGTTTTCTGGTCAGAGCTTTGAGTACACAACCATTTTTGTTCGGCTTTTTGAAACAACAGTAGATTGAAAGTATCTGGTAAGTTATTTTACGCATTTAATTGGCTCAGTTTGTGCTGCTCATAACTTACAAAATCACACAATTTGACTTCTGAAAATAAATCAAAACAGCAAAATTTGACTTTCTTCAACAAAAGGGAGAAGTGTAGGTGACATTTGCTGCTGCTGATAAAGTGGAAAGTAATTTTTGATTAAAAAAACAACAACAACCAAACAAACCTCAAACAAAACACCATAATTCCTCATTTACACAGCATCTGGCTCCGCCACAGTGTGGCCTCCGCAGTAAATACGCACATATTATAGTCAATGTGAGGATTTACACCGTGTCTACACACCTTCGCACATCCGCAGAGCCACTCGCCAAAATTAGAACCGATGCTATTTTTGCCGGACGCCGGAGCAAGTGCGGAGTCAGTCTTCAAAGATCACAAGTGTCTTCTAGAACCTCTGCAGTTCGCAGTGGAGCGAAGCTGAGAAGGTATGGAAGCAATGGAAAAATGGGTTTATCCAGAACAGCTGCTGTCTGACTGTGGAGAGGAGCTGAATGCAGTGTACATTAAGGGTAAGAATCAAAAGCATGGGGCATGAGAATGGCAACAGGTGGATCTGACAGTCACTGAACCCAAACCAGCATGGAATAGGTAAGAGTGATTACGCTGATGTAGAAGAGAAGAGACGTGGGAAAAGACAAAACTAAGATAACAGTATAACACTTGCAGTGTATAGCAACTAGAGGTAGGATGTAGGAATGGCCTCATGTTTGTCACAAGCAATCATTTTGGCAAATGTAGTCACTGACAATGCTAGTGAACATTTTTAATGTGCAGCACAGGTGAATAACCTTGATTAATTTGTGTTTTTAGTCATTTATTTGTTCAGTTAATTTGTGGTTATAGGGTGTTTGATGTAGATCTTGACAACAGTTTTTTGTGTTTTTTTTTTGTTTTTTTTTACCAATTTTTATGCAAGATCGATTACGGGATTATTATTTGAGTTGGTAAAAGGCGTAAAGATTTAAATATTTTTAAGAATTACCTGAAGATGAGGCTCCTTTCACACTCAACAATAACACCAAAGTCATATTGTGTAGAGCTCATTCAAAGGTATTGTGACTCAGCAATGACTATAACCCCACATGTTTATCTGCCACCTCCAGCTCTGTCGTCATAACAGGTGCTCCTCAGTAATCTTCTTGTTTGAGCTGAAAAGCAACTGTGGGGTTTGGAGACACAAGACAAGCCGCTCCATGCAGTTTAAAGGCGAGAGATAAAGGCAGAACCCACGTTTATCTCAAAAGAAGCAGCAACTGTGTGCAGTGGATCACGTTTTAGGTTCTGATTCAATTCAAATGAACTGCTTGACTGAAACATCATTAGGAATCATTAAAGGGAGAAAAGAAAACCTCCAGCAAAGTGGCATATCAGATTCACACTGCATTGTCTTTGAAATGTATTAGCATATGTACTGTGTTTTCATTCCTTTGTTTTCATGATTATTTTAAAGTATCTAGAAACTTCAAAGGTGCCGCTGTCAGATGACGGTGCCTCACGCTGCTGTTGTGTCTCCAGACTCCTACTCAGAAGCGTCTTCAACACAAATGGAATTAATTTAATTGCTAAGGAGAGTCGCAGCTGGCAGGAAGTGGCCTGGGCAAGAAGCAACTCCCATTAATAAGGAAAGAGAGGATTTACACCAGAGGATTGACTTGGAGTTACGCTGACACGCTGAAGTGTTACACTATAATTTATTTATGCCCTGTTTATACAAACTGCACATACATTTCTTGGACAGAGGCCTCGTCTGGCATGCGTGCGAGTTCATTTCCTGACGCAAATACAAAGCAACTTTGCTTAACTGTAGTAGTAAAATCTGTTAGACTGAGCAAGGATTTAAATTTATTCTGTCCATCCATTGCTTTTCTGTTACATTTTGCTATTTGGCCACCTACAAAGGGTGGTTCCTTGGAACCAGAAGGGATCCACAGTAGTTGTTGAGGATGCACGAGGGGAGATAGTGTTTAAGAACACCTTTGGCAGTACAACTAACCATTTTTCCCTTTTAGTTTTTGTTATTCACCTGTTGTTAATCTTGCTCTGTGCTTGCCTTGCACTCTGTTAACAGCATGGACCAGACAATACAACAGAAGGGATGAGAAGATGGTGAGCTTGGCTAGGCCATCATAATTCATTAGTAACCAAAGTCCAATTTGATCCAGATCATAAATAAATTATCAGTTTGGTTTGCTGCATGTCAAGTCAAATTAAATCTCGCTGAATAATAGTCCATTACTGCACCCTCAAAGGTCTCCATGATGCCATTATTTTGGATTAATACATAAGGACAAGAAACAAACAACGATGCATCATGAAAATGAACAAGAAAAGGGCTCATTAGGGAACAAACACAAAGGAAACTGCAGAAAGGGTTGACAGAGAGAAACATCTTTCAGTACAGTCAGGCATGAGATGAGCACAGAAATAGGTAAACAGAGATTATATGATAATTACCTTGGAATATATTGGGCTTGGAATGTATTAGAGAAATAGTAAAAATAAAGTTTAGAATATTACATGAATTTATTTTTGTCATAATCATAAAAAAACAACAACAAGGGGTTATGGTTAATGTAGCAAAAGTGTGTTTTTAATAAAATGTTTAATAATGTGCCCTTCACACACTATTAACATCTAATAAACTTCCAAGTTTTTCGAAGTTTATTGAACGCACCAAATTACAAATAAAATTACAGCAATACAATAACAATAAGCGTTCAAAGGAGTGGGTAGAAGTATAAACTTATTAAAATCCATTCCTTCAGCAACATCACAAAAATGCACGTTACTTCTTTTTTTTTTTTTTGGATGCAATAAGTGCAATACTGATGCCTCACAAAAGGTGAGCAGTTTTACCTCAGTTGTTGTATTTCTGTGCAGAGCTTGTGTTTTCACTGTGCATACATACTCACGTTTCCATCAGTAATACAAAAACAGTCATGTTAGGTTGATTGGTACTTTTTTTAAAATGTGAGAGTTTCCACATTTTAAGAATGTGGAAACATGTTGTCTCTTTGTTGGATGGACCTCACCCTTTGTTATCTGCTGGGATGTGCTCCTGTCCCTTTGCATAAATATCAATGGTTAAGAATAGTTGTGGTGCAATGCTGCAAAGAACATTATTCTGTCACACTTTGTTGTTAGCATGGTTTAAACCTGAGCATGATTTAAACTTTACAGCCCATCCAAGTGTTGTTTCTAACCATATTTGTCCCTATACGACCAGAATGTAACCATCTGCTCGCTGGTACTTCCAGCAGGATTAATACAGCTCTCAATCATACTGAGAAACCTTTGGATATGGTGGGACAAATAAGTCACGGGCATGAAAACAACATGACATCATGCATATTACGTAAACAAATCTACATTAGGGCAGTTCTCAATGCTAAACAAATTTAATTACCAGATACTTCCACTGGATACATAATAAAATGCTCAGCAAGGGTATATTAACTGGCAATCTAAGAGTTTGTCAGTATGTGCTAAAGCTTACTGACATCTTCAACTAGAAAATCATTTTATTAACTATCCTGTCTATGCAGATGAGAAAAAGGACTTCTTTTTTTATGTGTCGGTCATACTTCTGTCGTCACATGAGGAAAGAAACTTCTGAAAAAAGATTATGTTGCAGCCCTGTAAGTTCAGAGCAAGGACTCTGGCTGAGGTAAGAATGAAATGGTTTTATACATAAAAGCAAGGTCTTCCAACATCACAAGAGCAGCCATGCTTACCCATGACCTTACCCATGACCATGGGTGAGGATGGATTTGTGCACGGATGAAGCTTTTTATAGCACCACCAATTCTGGGGAAGTATGTTGAAATAGTAATATTACTCAAACCCAAACCAGAAAGAAAGTCATAAAAAAAAGTCATGGTCCATAAAAGGATTTTCAACTGTGATAGGGTTAAAAAAAAAAAAAAAAAAAAATCTATTTTGTAAAATCACTTTGAACTGCCTCATTGCTGAAATGTGCTACAGACATAAATTTGGCTTAATTTTTACTTCAACTATCTTCATTTGGCAAGTTGGTGCTTAAGGAAAGACACAAATATGGATGTGTATTCTCATAGACACAAGGCTGCATTTCTGTAATCAGCATTCCATTTTACTTAGTGGGAGTCAGACTAATCCCAAAGTTATTTCAGACATTGGTTCACGTGATTAAGAGTTCTCGTCTGAGAATAACTAATAATACTTAATGGTGATGAATAATGAATTATGTTGAATGAATATTCACTAATTTTATGGGATTTTTATGGACTAATTTTATGAGTCTAATTATATGGGCATTTACGCAGAAAGGGATGAAGCTAAAGAGTGAAACATGAAACCTGATTAGACAAATAAAAAAAAAGTCTTGCTTTTAAAGAAGGCAAGCGGATTTACTTGCTTGCTTGTTAGTTAATATTTGCAAACTTTTTAATATTTTGTCAAAGACATCCATCCAGGCAAGTAATCTTAGCAAATAAAAGGATATTGTAAACCATGATTATAAAATTGATTCCTTCAGCACCAGTAGTAAGACAATTTACTCAGGTAGAAAGTAGATTTTTTTTTTTCTAACCTAAAAAGTCACTGGAAGAAAAAGGAGACTTTGTGCATAGATGATGTATTCCCTTGCACCTGTGATCCTAATGAAATTCAATTTGCATCGTAAGTAAATAATCAAACTTAAGTCAGTATAATCTCAGTCCAGTCACCTAATCCTCTAATGCTACTCAGATTTCCTTATGACACACAGACATTAGTACATAAGGAAGAGTACCCATGAAATTGAATTTTGTCTTTGCTGAGTAATTGCTCTTACACCACATTCCTATGACAGATACATACAAAACAGCAATAGACAATACAATAAATTATTGGCTTCTTTCTCTTTCTATTGTGCAATTCAAGCTAGCTTGTACCTTTTTTTTTCCTTATACCGTATCTTAGACATTTCAATTCAACAGTTTTACAAAAACAGCCAAAATAATCTATGTGCTTTAATTTAAACAACATATCATCACAGTATAAACTTAAAAGAACCAGCAGTTTGCCAATCTTTTTTTAGTAACAAAACACAAGCATGTTTTAAATGAAAATGAAAAAAAAAAAACTTTTATCTAAGCCTTTGTCATTTTGTTAGGTCCTGTTATCACCAAGCTAAATGCCTCTCTGGGATAGTAACAAGTTTAACTCCCTTTGTGCAGGAACAAGTAACTAGGGACTAATTTTAGCTTAATAATCTTTGAAAAGGGTCAAATGTAGGGTGAAGAGAGTCTATTGATTATTAGAAATATAATGGCAATGTAATAGCAAGCCATAGCTGGATCTAGATATACCCCAACAGAACCTAACTAGTAATAAAACAATTATTTGGTTCCAAGAATGACCTTTGAGGAACACCGGTCTTCGTCTCTTATAAGGCAGAGTTGTAAACAACTACAGACACACATTTGGTTTTCTTAGTTTGAAAACTATTTCAAAAGTCACTAAAGTCTCATTTCTAAACCACAAAAAAAAAGATATTTTACTGTCCTTCTTTTAGCTACAAGCTAACAGAAGCTATGCTACAGAGAGACAAAAACAGAACCAGGAAGTTCTACTTATCTGAAAAGTGTTGGCCTTTGCAACAATAAATGTGTTTACAGGAGACTGAATGGTGGCACAAGCTATTATTTAAGTCGTTTACATTTTATCTATTTATTTTCTTTCTTCTTCCCAACTACATTTTTTAAGCTTTTTGTGTGTGTAATACATAATTAAAATTGAAGTTAACAGTTGCCAGTAGGACTGAATTTCTGGGAATAAAAAGACTTCAAGTGCATAATTTTCCTTGGGCAGTAACTTAATTGCTGTTACAGCTCCTCATAAATCAGTCTTCCACACTCCTCTGCCCGTCTCAGAGAGTGGAAAACTGCCTCAAGGCCCCCAAAGGAAGGAGTGGTCCTTCACACTTCAGCTTCAATCAAAGGCTGCTCAGCCAGCATAGCATGAGCAGAAATTTTGAAGTTTTTCACAGAGCCTAGGTGCCATGAATTGACCACAGAACACCTGTCACAGTACATTATGATGCATGTAGATCACGTATTGTAGCTGGTAAGGTTTACCTTTCCCTCAGGACAGCACCGTCTTTTACAGTTACGTACTGCAGGGTGATGTGTTCTGGCCAACAAACTGCTGACGGCTCTGAAGTAGAAAGCCTATTGGTCGATTATGTCAAAAAAAAAAAAAAAAGTCAATATAATCTATTTAAAAACGCATTACCTGAGTCAATGACAGTCAAGTATTATAGGGTAAACATTTTCTCACTGCTTAATACGGTGCTCTTAAAAAAAGTATTGCCCTCTTACAGATTTTTCTATTTTTGCCACAAAGGGGAAGAAAAAAAACTACTTGCCCCATCTGTCATAATGGTGATTTAAGGAGAACCCAAGAGAAGAGAACTTAATGAAGCAAAGTACAGAATGTAAATTAACAAGAAACTTATGGTGATGAGGCCGAGACCAAAAACCGGGACGAGTAACGGGTAGCAAACGGTGAAGGATGAAGAGTAACGGAAGGAGAGCAGTGTAGAACAATGAGACCGGGGAGCTTAATGCACAGAGGAGAGAGTGGAAATGACAAAAAAAAAAAAAAAACTGAACCAATTACAGATAAGTGAATGCAGCTGGGGAGGGAAGCAGGTAGAGGTAAATAAGGAATGTAAAATTAAATAGTAATCTAGCAAAGCAAATCCAGAATACAAACAATGAGAATAACTGAACACAAGAAATTAACTAAAACGACAAGCTATAAGAAAAGAATAAAGACATGATCAACATAGAAAATAACTGAAACAAAAAGTCCAAACACCGAAGGATCATAACAGCAAGCTAAGAAATGGTTCTGCCTCTTCTGTAGCAACAACCATTGCCAAGCAATCTGACAAAAGAAATGAGAAATTATGGACCATTCCTCTTGAAGAATTGTTTTATTTCAACCACATTAGAAGGATGCATCAATTCCTAAAAAAAAAAAAAAAAAAAAAGTCTCACCAATCCACAGATATTTTTGCAAAGAGGCTTGTTTTGGCCAGCAGAGCAATTTCATATTATTTTTGGTCAGCAGTGCTTATGCAATTGTTGCCTACTTCTTACTGAACTGTCCTAAGGCAAGTGGGACATGCAGATCTTCTGGTGACTTTTGTGACTTCTTGGATGAGATGTTGGCGAGCTCTTGGAGTAATATCTGTTGTCCGCCCACTTCTTGCGAGGTTAACCTTATTTGTTATTTTCTCCAGTCATGGTTAGTGGCTCTTTCTGGTTTTCTGGGGTCTCAAACCCTTAGAAATGCTTTTGAACCTCTTTCTAATTGGATAGTCATCAATTACTCTATTTGTTCTACAATGTATTTAGATCGGTGTATGACATGTTGCTTTTTCAGACCTTTTGGTCTACTTCATTTACCAGATAGGTTCTGTTTGAGCAATTCTCGCAGTCATTCCACGGTTAGTAAAACTGAATATAAAAAAATCAATCTGATCACTTGTGTCAAACAGTGAAGTGGGACAAAACAGCAAAACATAGAAGAATTGTGCAAGGTAGCAACAACTTTTCACAGCATACATTTACTCTGCCACCGCATCGTGTTGAGCTTAGATCAAATCCCCTCTCCCCTGTTTTCCAGAGTAAACAGTCGGTCTGCCACACAGGCTGCTGAATGAGGGAACTGAGGACGTCACTCCTCAGGTTTTGGCCTTTATTCTGCCCCTCCTCCCCTCTTCCCCCCTTTTAATCCTGCAAAAGTCACGTTTAAAAGTGCACTACTGGTTTATAAAGCACAGAATGACCCGACTCAATAATACATTATTTTTTTTATCAGCACCTGACTGCTCTAAACATCTAGTTGGGGGATTTTCTATAGCTCCAAGAATGGAATCACAATCTGGTGAAGCTGCTTTTAGTCAGTCTGCCCTGAATCCGTGCAACAGCATGCCAGATGACCCGCTATGTGCCCCTAATCTTATCGCTTTCAAGACGAGGCTCAAAACATTCCTCTTCTGCCAGGCTTTTTATTAGTTTTTATCCAAAGCCCTGGTGTGATTGTGTGCATGTTTGTACACTTTCAAGTGTGTGTGCCCGGGCGTGCTTGTGTGTGAATGTCTGTTCTGTGAGTCAAAAGGAGGCTGCTTTAATCTTATGTCATGCAATTTGAGCTCAGTCTTTTTACATTGGCAGTGTTGTTTTTCCTATGAATAACACTAAATATACCTTTGTGTGAGTGCGAAATAATTTATAGGCAACTGACATCAGACGGCAAGTAAAGTAGAGCAACCTTGTAAAAGGTAAGACTTGTCTTCTGAATAATTTTAATAATAGATCACATATCTACTTGTATTTGAAAGATATCCATTCCCAGTTAAGTGAACGTTTTCAAGACAGTATATTATTATGTATTGTATTTTGCATCATTCTCAAACAAAGTTTTTCACTGTAGTTCTGATGAGGATACAAACCAAAGCAAATATAAAACTGCATTTGATAAAGTCCGTGGACTCTCAAAGGAGTCAGAATACTTCTTGATCTTTACATTCATTTATTCATTTGCTGTTCTTAAGCGACTTTTGTTACAATACCCATGCGTTACTTGTAATGTTAAGTTCTGCAAATTTGGTGCATTTTCTCAAGTGTTTTGGTCCTTCAAATGGGTTCCAACTAAGTATAGTATAATATCTGACCAATTTAGGAGACAAATATAAAATAAAAGCCAAAGTGAAATTTAATAACATTACCTATGGAAAAGGCTTATTTCTTATTCTGCCCAATATTATTGTTCCCATTTGCATTTTGTATCAACAAAGTATTAAGTAAAGGCTCTGCTTGTATAAATCTGACTTCTTGGTTTCCTATTTTTATAAATTTGCAACAACAACAACAAAAAAAAAACCTCAAAATCTTTATTCCACATTGTCATTTTGAGGTAGTTGTGAGTATAATTTTCATTTCAAACAATTGGCATAAAGACTATAACAAAATGAGGAAAAAGTGAAGTGTTGTGAATACTTTTCAGACGGACTGTAAAACCACTGAATGCTGCTCGCAGGCTAATAGTTCTCTGATTGAACTTTCAGACAAAAACAGCCGTAGGTATAAATGTAGTCAGATTTCCATTTCAAAATAAAGGAATACAGTGTGTGGAGAACACAGGATTTCTCCCATTGTGTTGGCTTCTACATGCTGCAGGGCAGCAGCAGTCTGTTCAAACTTTACTCCACTCTCGCACACAGAGGTTGTTAACTTGAGAAATCAATTTAACTGATAGCCTTAAAAGTATTCAAGATATAAGATTAAAAAAAATAAATAAATAAAAGATTGATGCCCAAAGGCAGATGCAGATGAGAACAATTACGCTGGTCCTCTGGGAACGACTTCAGAAGTGCCTTCAAATAAATACATCTTTTATCGCCTTTGCAATAAACATGCGTAGGTTTTGTGCCAAACTATACTATGTTCTGCCTCAACTTGCTTTCAGTGAATGTTAATTCAGCTCCTCGGTGGATTATTACTAAACCATCTTTCAATTTTATTGAATAAAAAAAAAAATGTTTAAGACAGTAACTTAAGTGTTTTATAACTTAACTCTGCTTCAAACATTTTCACAGTTCCATTCCTGACCTGTTTGCTCTATTCCTTGGTCTTCAGGATACTGTTTGCTCTTAAGTTAAATGTTCTCCAACAAGCCTCTGGGACCTTTACAGAACAGATCCATTTATACGGAGCTTGAATACATGTCTGCACTGGGTCTGATTTTGGGGTATAAGAGGAATGGAACCTAAATACAAATGGCCATCACACCTTTCAGATTTTATTTGCATCAAAAATTACAACCATGTATTTTCAATCTGCTTCAAATGGCCACTAATAAACAAACCTTTGATCAGACGACGCTCAGAGGACTAACTTTTTGGGGAAAGCTGAATAATGAGTGATTCCTGAGCGTAATAACAATAATGAGGTACCTTCCATTCCTTGTCTGATTGATTTATGCAACACCATGAAAAGCCTCTTTCATGGACACGTCTTATTTAAAACAGATTGTATTGCCCTTTTTGGCAGCAACCTTGGAAAAAGCCAAGCCATTAAACAACTGAGTGCTTGCATACATTATAAAGGCCTGTTGGGATGTTTTTGTCCTCACAATGGCTATTGATTACTTGTCCAATGACAACAACAAATGTACAGTAAAGAGCCAGAGGTCATCTAATCTTAGCAATCTTATATCGAGCGCAGCGGACTTCTGCAAAAACAAGCTATTCTCAACAGGATTTCTGCTGTTTTTTTGTTTTTTTTTATTGTAAGAGAAGGGACAGGGAGCCGGGTGTTCAATTAGCATCCAGCAAATTACATCAAGTTTGTATCTGAATGAACAAATCAAACAAGAATCACAGAACATCGTTTGACTGAAACCGCAGCTGCTGAAGGCAAGGATGAAAGCTGTTGGACGATTCAAACACGAAGCAAAACTGAAGAAAATTCTTCAAGTTTTCAGTCAAAGCAAACCTAAAAGAATAACATGAGAGTCGGTTCTAGTTTGAAAACATTCACTTCTTGTGGTGTAATTATCACTAATTAAGTCATGTGGGAAAAAAAAAAAATCACTTTGAACATTGTCTCTTTTTTTTTTTTTTGTTGAAAATCTGTGCAAGCACTATGCCAATAGGAAATGCACAGATAAAGGCGCTTTAGTAGTCAGCAAGACGCCTTAAAGAGTCTGCCAACATTTCCCTCTGGGTGCTGGCTATCTTGTGGTGTTGCAGCCAAAGCTGTGTGATTGAGCAGGGCAGCTCAATGAATGCAGATATATTTACTCAGAGTGTAGCTCTGGGAAACATCAATCCAATACACGTTGTTTCTCTGAACTTCGGAGGGATCATTGATCCACAAAAAGTGCTAAAGGATTTAGGAGTAAGCATTCCTCCAGCGACACTTCGTCGGCTGCTAAAGGGCAGTCCTTGTAAAAAAAAAAAAAAAAAAGTAAATAAATAAATAAAAATGAAAGAGAAGTGTAAACATATTCGCTAATGAATACAAGGACTGCAGTCTGCCAGCTGCAAAACAAAAACAGATGGGGAGCCGTTTTTGCCTTTAAAAATAACTGCTTTATCAACAGCTCATGAGAACTCATCCTGAAATAACCCTGTTGAAAACGTAAACTCATGCTGCAGGACATGAATTATGTGTCTATTCCTGCTTTGCAGACCACAGCTGTAATAAACCAGGACTTCCAGTGAGAACAGTATTTAGTTTCTATATTTACATACAACTGCTGAATGTTAAGTCAAGTTCATTTGTATAACACATTCCAGCAGCAAGGCCAACGTGCTTTATATGGTTAAAATATTCTTATGAGCAAACAAACAAACAAAAAAACACATATTCATTACATCACACTTCAGTGGCAAAATAAAAAAGTTATGAAAAATGGCTACAACTAATGATGTCCTACTTATTATCTAAACAAATTGGGTTTTAGCCTCTGTTTAAAGGAACTCAGTGTTTCAACATTTTTGCAGTTTTTGGAAGTTTGTTCCAAATTTATGATGCATAGACCTGAATGGTCTGGTAGATTGATACAATGCCAGGTATAATGTACTTTGATGCCAGGCCATTCAATGATTTATAAACTAACTTTAAAAGTCTATTTTGAGAGGCACAGTTTTAAAGCGATAAAAGCTTTAAAACTTTGGTGATCTGCTCTGCTTTCCTAGTTTTAGCAAGAATGCGAGTCAGCATTCTGGATCAGCTGTCTGGTTGACTTACGAGGAGTTTGATAAAGCTCTTCAAAGGGCAACTATGGCAGAAAGTAGATAAGGATTTATTCACATTTGATGTTTGTTGAGAATCCAGAAGTAAACAGGATGTAGGTAGGAGCAGTTGCATGGTGGAGTGATGATTTAATGATGAAAATGCAGGAACATCCTGAGTAAAACCAGTAGTAGTATGAGTAACATCAGAAAACCTGAGGCTTAAGCAGAGCAAAAATGATTGCAAGAGCTAAGGAACAGGTCAGTTGAGTAAACAACATATACTGAGGGTGTGTAGTGAAACACAAATACGAGGTGACCAGGGGGAGGATAGTAAATATGCCCAGTCTAAATACACAGGCCAAGCACTGGAATCAGGGAACAAAGAACACAGTAATGATAATAATGCTGGGATATTAAAACAAACTGAAAACCAACATGACAGGCTAAAGGGCCATTTATGCTCAACATTAAATATGCAGACGCATACGGACGGAGCCTTCTGTTCGTCTTCTGCGCTCATTTCAGGCATATTTTAGTATCCCATCAGGGAGCTGGGCGATGGGTACCCATATGCAGCAGACGGAGCAAGTGCGGGGCAGCTAAGCTCATCTATGATCAGCGAATGGAACAAAGACGAAGTCGATGACAGTAATGGCAGTACTTTTACATCCACATGCCACAATGTATTTAACGGCTGGGCAGACCATCTCGGTCTACTGCAGCGCCTGCTCTTCTGTCAGTAAGTCGAGCATAGACAACCCTTTACTCAAGCTACTTGGATCAGAGATTATTGGACCTTTTATACATCTAATTGTTGCTCGAAAAAGCTACAAACACAACATTGGAATAAAACGTTTTAGAGTGACTCGGCCACAGCCCAAACTTGAATGAAGGTCTGTGAAGGATTAGGGTGATGACAAGGAGGTCTTCTCACCTGGAAGGCTTACAATCTATCATCAAAGACACATCTCCAATTGACAAAACCAGATTGATACTCATAAAAGGGGTTCGGTCACCTAGCTGCACTTTGATACGCCCACGGATATACACCTTGCCAAGAGGCATAAATGCATTGTACCAGGAGGTATAACGCTGTGCTTTAAGAGGAAAAAAACATAATCTGTCAATCGATCTGTAGATCAGTAATTTCTCTCTCAAAAATGACAAAGAACAAAGCCATTTCTAAATCAAATCCACATGAGCCAAATTTAAAGTGTCTTGGATCGCATACTGATTACTTTAACTCTGCTAAATTTACTTGAGCAACTTTCTGAAAAAATAAAACTACTTATAGGAGTAGTTGTACTACGCTGTACATTTTAGTTTTTCTTGGGTAATATCACTAAGACATCTCTCTATGATTTCTTGAGTCCTGCAGTGAATAACTTCACTAAATGAAGAACGAACAACTTTCATCCAAAGATGAACCAGGTACAGCAGCCTATCCAGTGCAGAGCTGTGTGTACATGGTGGATATTGATGGGGAGACGTAGACTAATGCAAAACCTGCTACCACACCAGAAAAAGTCCCGGCATGCTAGGGGTAAAATTTTGAAATTATTTTACTGGTCCTCACTTAGAGCACTGGTACAAAGACATGCGATCTGGGAAAGCTAGACTCCAGCTCACAACCTGTCTATTATCAGATAACTAATCTTCCCACAGAGACAGAGGCCCCCCATTCCTAAGTGCTAAACTGCATCAGGATGAAATACCTTACTTTTGCTGCAACATTACTATCTTGTTTTATTCGTATATTTTGCTTTCATGAAAAAGGGTCAGCTGACCCTCTTTTTTATGACACCACTTCAACTGGTCAAAATTGTTAAATCCTGGAGAAATCAAGTAGGCCTGCCATAAGATGGATCAACTCTGATGGTTCTTCAAACCCAGATAAATGAATCTTTATCACTGCTGATAATAGTTCTTGATATACCGTATTTTCAGTCTCAAGAAAGACCCTGATGAATACAACAACATTTACCAATAATTATGCTTTCTTTGTTTGGAGTCAATCAATGCAGAATTTGTAAAGAAACCTGTGTGTAAAAACAGTGCAAGGTGGAGTCTGCAGCAAATCTGTATTTCATACAGTTCTAAAAATTCAAAATGGATTAAGGTGGGGGTGGGTTTTCAAAGAAATTTTAAACTCCTACACATAAATGTTGCATGTAGCATATTTGTGCAATGCTGTTACCTTGATTAAACAGTTTAATAATGGTAGAAATATTTGCTAAATATAAGTGCAGGAAAACACCTACCTTCAGCCTGCAGTACAATTTGCTTTGTACACACTGTTGATGAAATGGTTGACTATTAAATGTCAGGGCCATAGATTAATCTGGTGGATTAGTCATTTTAGTTTTAACAGAAATTATGGTTCAGTCAGACACAAAACCTTATCTGTAGAAGCATTGTTAAAATTAGCCTCTGAACAAAACCTGATCATGAGCCTACTTGGGCTTTCCTGAGCATCTTGAATAACTCACCACATGTCTCTTGTGGATTTAGACTGTCTCTCCAGCCTCTGTCTCGTCTTTTAATCCCACAAAGATTTAACAGTTTGGAAATGACGGATGTGTGTGGGCCGTACCATCTGCTGCTCTTGTTTCTCTTGTGGTGGAAGAGTCATTATGAATCTGGCTGCATGCTTAGAGTAATTTACTTGAATAAACTGGGAACCCAGCAGATGCCTCACTGATGCCCTTCCTTAGGTTATAATCTTAATGGAGAAAGTGAATTATAACATTAAGGAGAATTATACGTTACAACCACAGGCTTCAGTGTGTTTAACTGGGATTTTTTTATGTAACCGACCAACATAAGGTAGTACATAATTGTAATGCGAAAGCAAAATGAAACATGTTTATTATGTTTTATGAATGATTATTCATGATGGTTGGAGACCACAGCCGCACACGAGTTGGTAAGAGCTGAGTTAGGGGCAAAAGGTGAGCGAATCTGAAAAGCAGAGAAACCCAGAGTAACAAGGAAATATTTAAAGCATAACAAAGACGGTAAGTTTATTTGCTACTCTATGAAACCATGACAACCAGTACTGGTGAGACACTTTTCGTGTCCTTTTACAGGAGAGTGGCTGATGAGCTCAGAGGCAGCAGCTGGGAATGAAGCGCACATCCACAGCAGCCACACCCTCGGTCAATTAGCTGCACAGGAGAGGAGGAAAAGCAGGCGACACTCACACAGAAAAGCCCAACATGATTAGTTATGTGGGCTGGTCACAACATTCCAATTTCAAAAGATGAGGCTTGTGGTTGCATAGCGATAAGATGTGCAAAAGTAAAGTAACTTTCCAAGGCATAGAAGGATTCCTATAATTTTTTTTTGCTTTAATCTTTCTGATTTCCATCTTTTAGATAATGTTGCATTTATTTACACGTATCCCTCAAATGATCAAATGAAATTGTAGACTTTCCTAAACTGTGCAGGAACCCTAAAAATAAGTTTAAAACTCAGTGTTTTACAATATCCCCCCCAACCCCCCCACCAAAAGAAAAAAAAAATTATATATATATATATGATTTATGTTATAAAAGTATCATAAGTTATATTTTCCTAGAATGCATGTTTGTTTAATATATAGACAAAAACCTCACATTCGTTCTCCATTAAAGGTTAACCACTAAGCTAATACAGTGCTACTTTTTCTTTGCCTGCTGTATTTTCTCCAGACTGACACAAAGAACAGGTTATCTGTTAAAACTAGCTTACCTAATGAGCCCCACAAACACAACTAAACTTTAAAGAGGAACATACGATGGAGCTAAAATGTTCCACTTGTAAGAAAGCTCAATAATTCACGGCTAACCTAAATGAGTAAACTGCAATCTTGCCAAGAGGTTGTCATTATTTAATGCGAACAAGACAAGATGTCTTCAAAACACCCAGCACTTCCCTTTCAGGTTTCAGCGAGCCACATTTCTCTCTTGGCTAAGTTGTTATGCAAGTGTGCAGCTCATGAGCTCGCTCATTCACAATTCATGCTCACTGCTTGTAACCCCACAAACCAAAAATCCCTCCATGAGCTGAGCTGCCTCCCGTGTTTTGTTTTTTTTTTTTTCCTCCCCCTGATCCCCCTTAAAGTGTCATTTCCAGTCCCACAACACAAAATATGTCTTCATTGTTCCATGTTGCACTCTGCCTGCTGGTATGTGTGAAGCTCCTTGTCACTTTCAGTGCAGGAAGTGATTTATAAAACAGAAGACATTTGCATGCTCCTCAAACACATTTTTCTTGTTAATATCACCTGAACACTGTGTTCGTGAAACGGATTGCGTAAAGCGTAACCCGATTGTCGCAGGGCTGATAATATGTAGTGGCAGCAGTTATCTAATTAAAATACTGCTCTCTTGTCACTTTTAGATTGTGCTCATATTGTTTGAGTCTCCTGCAGGGAGTTGTAAAAAACACAGCAGGTACAATTTGAATGCCATTATCTAGATGTGGGCACCAGGCATGGCAGCAGAGGTATTGTTAATAATGTTTCCATCCAATGTCAGCATTTCAGTCACCAGCAGTAAACACACTGCGCAGGAAAAGTATGACAAACCCCTCACGCAGCAAGAAGCAAATTAAAGCACAATGTGCGTGGTAGCCAGTCCTCCTAATTAGCCCATTTTGTACAACACGCCAGAAAACAACGCTCGCACCTTATTTTTGTTGTGTAAATGCAACATTTCAGAAGTGGAAAATCCAAATTAATTCAACACCTGGCTGGACACAGTGGGTCAAACCTGTTGTTTCATAAGGGAGGATTGTCACTTCTTCTACAGACGGGATGAAATAAAAAGAAAAAAAAAAAAAAAGAAAAAAGAAAAAGTGAAAACAAAACCCAGGACGAAAAAGGAAACTCGGAGACCCAGAGATACCCCTCCGGGAATAGGAGTCATCTTTTGATGTCAGTGTGTGGATATGTGTGGAGATAATCATCCACTTTGGGACTCGGGCGCAGCTATGCATTTTCTCTGGCATCATTATGTTAATATAGGTGCCAGGTGATGGGCAGAGCGGGGGGCGAAAAAACATGTTGTTTATTTTGTGTGGTTTGCAGCTCACTGAAAAAGATAATAAAAGCAGTGATTTATTCCGCCGCGAATGTGGAATGATTTGTCTCTAACGAGTCAGGAAGAAACATTTAGGAATGATGAATATAGAAAGTTATGCTGAGTATTTCGGAGTTCAAATCACGTGACAATAAATCACAACTACTCATTTGCAAAGGGTTCCTCTTTCCTGTTTTGCACTGTAGAAACTACTGGGCAACCAAAGCACCTGATGTATGCAATCTGCAGCTTTTTTTTTTTTTGCAAGGCATCACAAGTAGTTTGGAGGCGTAAAATAAACGAGATAACTGTAAACTACTGTTAAAAAAATCTAAATGGAATCCTAAAAGGAGGTAGATAAAGACAATGCTTAAAGACAAAACTTAGAACCCATGGTTCCAGGGTGAGTGTTTTATCAGAAACACCAGTTTCTCTAAACGCTGCCTTTCTCAGAAAGATAGTAAAAACAAAAATCTAAAAAGCTTTTTAGCACAAAGACCCTTCATTGTACAACTAATATATTTCACACAAACCAACTTCCCTTGTATTAAGACTAAAATCCATTCCTGGTGACCTTCTCAATCCATTCACACATGGCTGGATGACGTCAAATTTCATTCTAAAAATAACAATAACCCTCCATTAGTCATGATGCTGCTAGTAGGAGTCATAGCACTCTACTTGCCACGTTCGTTCTTGCAGCTTTTCATGAGACACAGTCGTTCTGCCTTCACCAAGCTGTAAATGTGGGCAGCATGTTTCTGTGATGATCCTATCCAATATGACAGCAACCATACAACATTCCAGCCACAGTTTGGCAGAATTTGATTTATTTGTGTCAATAGGTGCGAGATACCCAAAAAGTCACCGCCTGGATTTAACTAATCAAACAGGTTTGAGCCTCTTATTGGATTGTTACTGCATGAGCAACTGTTGTCCAGATAACATGTTATGCAATGAGTAGCTTCAAATTTCTTAAACAACCATGTGGAAACCTGTGGTCATGGAAAAGACCTTAGTCTGCTTAAGAAGGGTCAAATGGTTGGAAACAGGAAGAGAAAGGAGATTACAGAAACTGCGCTTCATTATAAAGGGGAAGGAAAGTGGGGAACCATCATCTCTGAGGAAGAAATGTAGATAGAAAAATTTCCTGAATGACCCAGACTGGCGATCACTTAAACCTTTGGTGACATTGAATTAAAGAAAAAGCCACAGTAGAACTCAGAGTTATGCTTAAAAATTAAAATGAGAGCATTTCCACACGCACAACCTGAAGGGAACTCGAGGTATTGAAACTAAGCAGCTGTGTAGTCATAAAAAATACACTAATCAGTGAGACAAGGAAGCATGAAGATTGGACTCTGGATCAATAGAAGAAGATCATGTGACCTGATTATATCTGCTGAGGAGTGCAGATTTACCCTCTTCCAGAGTGATGGGTGCATCAGGATAGGAAGAGAAGCAGATTATGCCCTGTATCCACTCTACAAGACTATTGAGGTAGCGCTATGATCTGGGGTTGGTCAGGTCAAAGTTCAGCAGCATTATGAGGTCAGCTTCCCTTGTATTAAGACTAAAAAGTACACTAAATGACCAGGATATTCCATCAATGGATTGTTTCTTCCCTGATGACAAGGGATAATTCAAAAAGACAATGCCAGGATCTAACATTGTAGGTCAGGAAGCAGGACATGTCATTTTCACACATGGGTCGGCTACCTCAGAGTCCAGAACTCAACCCCATCAAGAAGGCTTTGCACACTGGTCGGGCTCTCCCATTTCAATACAATACCGTGATGAAAAATTAATGCAACACTACTAGAGGGAAATATTTGTGACACTGCAGAAGCTTATTGAAACAATGCCACAGCGAACGTGTGCCGCATTCAAAGCTACAGAGTGTGACTTTTTTTTTTCTTTGGTTTCAACGTTTTTTGGCCAATGGGTGTTATTTTATTTAAAAAAAAAAGATTATATCTGCTGGTTTGGTAACTTATTGTAGTTTCTTGAGGATGGCCAAATGTGAAATTCCCTCCAAAGTTATTTTCTGCTTCAACAAACAACAATAATCACCACATATATCGCAGGCAAAGAGAGACTGAATGCATGGTACTTAATGTGTTTTTGTGATGTTGGAAAACTTTTCAATAGTTGTGGCTACAAAAAAAAATTCACAAAAATAGTAACATATTGTTGGATGTTTTATTACAATTCTAAATTATGTCTTTATTACACCTTTGGAAATGTGCTAATAAAAATTCTCCACCTGGTGTTCGATACCACGTTAAAACACATCCACACGCAGACATCTGCTTACATGGAAAACGCTTTGATGCGTCTTCGCTCTTTCGTTCAATCCTCACATATGCATTCAACAGCTCCAGCAGAGTCTCGGAGTAGCAAAGGCCCTATTGACTGATCCCCCGGCTACGACCTTTGAGTCATTCTTTTAGCACTAATTAATGCAATACATTCAGAAGCTGAACCCACATGCTACACATGAGACAGCCCTCAGCGTCGTCTTTGATGAATACATTTCCCAAAGACAGAGTGTGCTTAAGCCCTGCGCACATATTCCAACAGCAAAAGGATGAATGCAATACTCCCTAAGCTAGGAGCTTTAAGGAGAAGTTGTGAACTGATAATAAAGATTTGAATAAATGTTGAGGAGGAACCTGCGCTATATCTCGGGGACATAATATCTCCGGGAACACTTGGCACAGAAATTCATGAGACAAATATTTGCACCAAAAGATAAAAGTAAAGTGCCGGGGATTTGAGTCCCACACCTCACTGAGCACTGCTGGTTTGGTATTCATTTCCCAGCAGGATGGAGGCAGAATTTAGTAGATACATGGATAATTCATCTGCAGATCGAGCACGAGCACTTACAGCCTCATATCTCAACAACAGAGCTGAATGTGAAACTGACAAGCTTGGTGATTGATGAAGAGTGAGAGATGTTTATGAGGCAAATGCGCTGTCCTAAAATATGACAACATATCCACTGCGAAAGAGAATGTGTATCCCAACCCCCCCCCCACACTCCTAACTGCAATCGATAAACACGGGCTGGTTGGGGAGACGAGCAGCTCTGTCTCCTCTTTCAGACATGAAGAGGTCAGGAATGCTCGCGGAATTAATACATTTTGAAAGCTCAACTTGACTTCTTTTCACCCTTTTATACTTGTAGAGGAAAATTGGCGGGGGGGGGGGGGGGAAACACAACACCACTCCATTCCATTTTTGATGTAATCTGGGAATTCTTAAGTGAGTCTGAGTGATAGACTTGAAACATAGATGAGTGACTGATGGCTGGAAAATAGCTGAAAATGAAATGAAAAGCCCGGAGCCTGCATCACTGCCCCACTCCCACTTGTTGTCGTCTCTGCTTTGAAATGCAGTGAAATCATTCCCCGTGAGTTACCATAGAGATGATTATTGCAGACGGAGAGTGGAAATTTAGGCCCACCACCTTGGGGACTGTACCAGCATGGAAGATATGCATAGCAAAGGAAAACAATGAATAAACAGGCATGCTTCAGAAAGACTATGTGGAGGTCAAGAACTTCAAGAACAAGAACTTTACCCTCAACAAGAATTTAAAATTATATTAATATTAATTATTCCTTCTTCTCTTTGCCAACCAGAATATATATTCTCCTTCCCTCCAGTATTTATGTTTATCCGTTTCATAAAAAATCTGCATCAACAAAAGTAAACAGAAAGGTCAAGCCTTGAAGGACTTGCCACCAATTTTAACTCGGTGCCCTTAGCGCAGACACTTACCCTGGACTGCTCCTCTGGTGCTGCTAAGTGGTCAACGGCTGAAGAAAATTTTTTGCGACTGTATCATGAATGTTAAGCAGGGCGAAGCTGCACAGAACAATTCCTCAACACTCCCCTCAAGGCAAATAAAAAACAGGAGAAAAGAAAAATTTCAGAGATATGTCACATTTGGCACCCAGAGCCAAAGGTTAGGGCCAACATGTGCAATCAAAATATCGAGGCAAAGACAGAGACTTCAGACTAGGTAAAATGAAAAGGTCTTTGCAAAGCCAGCCTGTTTGTTTTAAACTAAAGAATGAAAATGTGTGTTTTCAGTGAAAGTTAGATCAAACATGAATGGCAAAAACAAAAAGTAGGCTGTGTGGAAAATATGGTGACGGTATTTTCTACTACTTTTATTATATTATCTTGTACGGTTTATCTACTGTTTATTGCTCTCTCTTGTTTGTCCTTCAAGTCCAATTGTAAATCTGCAGTTTTGAATATTTATCACTGTCTCTGAATGTCAGCATCATGTTGTAAAACTTTTAAATATAAATACAAAAGGCTACTTTAAATCTTTTAGTCTAGGTAGACATAGAATCCTCTAACATTATTTATTCCCCTTAAACTGTCCACAATTTGTCACATTAGGACCACATATTTCAGGGTATTTTATAGGATCCACGTTTTCAGAATGTTTGTAAATGACAATCTGAAAAGTGTGGCATGCTACGTGTATAGAGCACCCGTAAATCTGTATTTTATTGAACCACATTACTGCATATCGCTACCTGCTTTGCATTTTCAAAGACTGACAATTTTTGCTAAAACTCAGACAAATTGAATGGATAGCATTTGTAAACATCTAGCCACAGAGTCTGCTTTGGATTTAGGTCCCTACTTTGACATTACCTAATACATGAATATGCCTTGTTTTGAACCATGTAATTATAGTTCTGTCAGTATGTTTACAATCTTCAAATCATTCTGGGCTGTCTTCCCTTACAGCACCCCTACTGTGTAATGCTGCCGTGTTTCAAAATGTAAATTGTATGTTACTTTCAGTAATGGCTTTCTTCTTCACCTATGAAATGTGTCGAGTGCATGAATAATAGTTGTTTTGTCCAAAAAATAAATTGTCCCACACAAAAGATGCCTCTGACTTCTGAAGGAAATTGGCTGCAATTGATTTAATTTAGGGATACCAGAGAATAAACACAAACACACCATATTTTTGGGTTTTTTTATCAGCAAGTAATGTAAAACCCATGAACTCTTTTCCCCTCAAGACAATTGTGTGCTACTTTGTGTCTGCGTTTCTTAAAAAAAATTCAATAGCATACATTCAAATTTGTGGTTAAAACCGGTTTTTAACATGACAAGTTGGGGAAAAAGATCTGGTATCTGTATACACTTCCAAAGCACTGGAAGTGATTTAAAGAATAATTTTTTTTTACACTGCTGCTCTCCTTATCCTCGGGTCTCAAACAAAATCTCAGAGTAAGCCTCAGTTACATTAAACTTGTATTCATGTTGTTAAAGTTTGGTTTTTCTTCATGGAAGATTTGATACTAGTGCCTCTCAGGAAGACTTGCTGAGAGACCAGAGTTTAAACAAATGATGAGAATAGCTCCTTCACACAATCAATATTGACTCGGTTGATATCATATTGATGACTGAACTTTGTGGATCTTTTCATTGGGGAACCTGTTTATGACTTTAAACCCTAAGAAGCGTTACTTTAATATTTAGATATTTTTGTCTGGTTTGCAGAGAAGGTTCAACTCTGTTCCTGGCTTTATCTATTTATGTATAATTGGTCTAGCTATGGTTCACTGGAATTCCAGAAGCTAAGTGGCCTTAAGCATACCGTTAGGTATTATTGACTTGGCTTATCATCTATTTTCGAGTTTCATCACATTGGAGAATGATGTGTTGCTTTTTGGAATCTTCTAACATGCTTCATGTTGTCCGACAGGTTCTATTTTTTTGATTTTATGAGTTTGTTAGTAATTAGATCTAGTAACTAGAAACGTTTAACTCAGATGAGGGCGAACCAACCAAGTGTGATTTGTAATGCATTTTGGATAGCTTTTTTCTCCTATTTCCCTAAATTAACCCAACATTTGAAAACTGCTTTAGTAATTGAACTATCATTTTCTTTATGTAATATCTTTTTAGATCAACTGAAATTACAATACAAAAGTTACAAGAGATTACCGTATTTTTCGGACTATAAGCCACTACTTTTTTCCCCACGCTTTAAACC
The DNA here is from genome assembly GCF_051168715.1 of Poecilia mexicana. NCBI lineage: Eukaryota > Metazoa > Chordata > Actinopteri > Cyprinodontiformes > Poeciliidae > Poecilia > Poecilia mexicana. Next base: position 10,202,868 of record NW_028263370.1, on the reverse strand, counting down.
ATACATCTTATAACCCGGCGCGGCTTTTCTGTGGATTTTTTTTCAACCACCAGGGGGCTCTTTAGCAGGAAGTGAATCATTGGAAGTCAAAATTGTAAATCAAAGAAGAAAGAGCTAATTTTCATTTAGAACAAGCACATGCTAGCAGCAGGCACGACGAAGAAATGTTTTCAAACTCATACCCCCTCATCATGGGAACCACATGAAGAAGTTCATGATTCCGCTTTTAAGATGAATGCTAACGATCTGGCAGTACAGCTCGATAGCCGCTGCACGTAAGCTCGGCGTGAACGAATCCATGGTTCAGCGTTGGAGACGCAGCGCTGCATCCTTATTAATTGAGGACGCAGTCCTCAGCCCTCTGCTGCATCCTTGTGGACAACCGGGAGAAGCGGAGATACCAGCAGCTTATATATGCATGTTTCCAGTGTTTTTTTGTTTTTTTTTAAACTTTGTGGGTGCGGCTTATAGTGAGGTGCGCTCTATAGTCCAGAAAATACAGTTAATGCATTTTCACCATCACTGCAATAGAACTATACTTCTTCAACTCTTTTTGCTTTGCAATAAAAACTTGAAAACTGTAAGCAATTTTATGTCCTAAATGTGTTACATTCCTTTAAAACCGACTCAGTCAAAGGTAGAAATACATCATGCATGCAAAAGCCAGTTGTTTTTGCTCTGAAGGAGGAAGTATTCCCACACTCCCTAACACATTTACAGTTATTCAAATGACCACAAACCAATTCTCTCATAGTACATGTAAAGCTCCCAGAGACTCATGCCACTTGGAGGTGGTAATCTTACCTTGGTTATGTAAAAACGAGAGAAAAGGTTTCAGAGGGGCTTGATCTAATTTCTTTAATTTTTCAAGGAACTATCTGCAGTAGACTTTTTATGCTGCACACCCTAAAATACACGTGCAAACACTATAAAGAAAGCTACCTACTCCCCGCATTTTTTCCTCAGCTTTACTTTAACAGCTACGTTTTAAGAGACTCCCACAGGGTTTAAGGTCGACGAAAATGCTCTCCTTTTCTTCATTTTGCGAGCATCAAATGCGTAACCTTTAAATCACAGGAGATTCTCCCTTTGCCTTTTTTTTTTTTTCAAAGCAGTGATATACAGGCGCTTTTTCCTCGTCGGACTTTTCTCTTGCCATCAGCTTGTCCTCAGAGACTTTCCACCGTACCTGCACTGGCACTAAATTTAATAAAGCCACAACACGGAGAAAAGCTTAAACTGCGTTAAGTCTAACATTGCTGCATCTGTTGTGTTCGCCCAGGGTATGATGGATAGGCAGTGGGGGGAGGTTTCTCCACAGCACTCTGCAGTAAGGGACTGAATGAGCTGCCTGAGGAGATCTCTGCCTTTCTGATGAGACTCCAGGCTGTTAGTGAGCCATTATGCAGCAAAATGCTGCATTCCTCAATCTTCTTCTTATCAGAGGTGCAGGTAAATTTACCTGAGTGCAGAGACGAGCTGTGTGGTTGCAACAATTTATCATTCAGGGGAAATTTTAAATTGAGAGAACTCTTAACAGTTAACTTTCCTCTAATCATCCTTACAGTCGGAAAAACACTAGGCGTCTGCATCACTGGTGTAGCTGGCAAGGTTTGTCAGAAGTTTGCATTCACTTTCCATTGTGATCAGTCCATTATGGACTGATCAGGATCCACTTCAATGGTTTTTAAGAGCAAGAAAATAAAAAGATGAAAATAACATTTTTATTTAAAAAAAAAAAAAATTACTTGTCTGATGCAACACTGTGAACGTCTGAGAAACTATATTTTGGGTTTTCATTAGCTGTGAGCCATAACAGTCAAAATTAATATGGATAAAAATTTGAATCACCGTCTCTCTCTGCATAATGAATCCATATAATAAGCTTGCTTTTACCTTCTGGAAAAAAATTAAAATCACAGAATTAAATTAAATTTGCTGCTTACTGAGATGAACCAGTGAGGTTCTCGCCAGAGCCGTTTGTTTATGAAGGGCAGGTTCAAAGACGACGGCAGGTGAAAGGTACAGTTCGGCTTGGATGGAAGTTATAGACAACAAAAGGACAATCGATAAACCCCAGACGCAGTTACAGACCATCTCAAAAGAACGTTCTTGGATGCCTTTTTAGACTCACATTTAGCAGCATAACATGTTCAGTTGTGTTTCGTGGAGATGCAGATGGGGAGGGAGCAAATTTTTTTGCTTAAATATTTAAGGATCATATGAATATTCATACTTCTTTAGCTAAACTCCACAGAGTTCAAACAACAAAGCTAAACGCAAAGTCTGCATCCTGGTCTGTTGGAGAAAAATGAACAAATGCTGCCATTAATAAAAATAACAAGGTTTCTTTTGGGGACAGATAGCTTACAGAGAAACCCCACTGCATGTGTGATGGGCATCCTAATACACCTTTCATGACCTAATTCTGTTTTTTATAACTCATATTTCTTCTCACCGTTTTCTGCCCAAGCTCATATCATGAAACACACCTCAGTGTCAGATATTCCTCTCTGAGGGAGATCTAATTTACTGTATAATAAAACAACAAACTGATCTGGGCCTGAGAAGCCAGCGCGTGAGCTTGCATTACACAGTCACGAAAGCAAATGACTGTAAACTCCAAAGAGCACATCTCGTTTTTACACGTAGCGTAAAGTCGTTCAGCTATCTAATAGGACGCTTTTCTAACAAGATTAAGAAGTTGTGTCTAATGCCTTTATCTCAATGACTAAAGCTTAAAAGTGAGGTATAAACCATTTAATAAGCCATTAGAAGCGTAGCATTTTAAATAAGGCAACGCTGTGTGCTTTATCTGGAAAATAAAAGGGAATTACAAGGAGAATCAAGCCGAGGAACACAGATGCATAGAAAATGATCAACGCGATACTAAAGAACAAAAGAAAAATCTGAGCAACAGTAAGTGTTCAGCTTATTCTAGTGTAATTATTCATACGTTGCTCGTCGACCCCTCTTCTGCATCCTGCCGTAAGCGCAGCGAGCGCACTGCAAGGGGCAGAGGGGCAGTTTAAATGTTAATCTAGTCTGCCTGACTCATTAATTCCTCTAAGTGTTGAAGATTTGTGCCAGTTGGTGTCTATATCCAAACAGAGGCCCAAAACATCAGCAGCTTAACTGTGCTGCGAATTCATGCATTTTCAGTCAAGGCCCTATGTAAGTGTTTAGAGCAGCAGCACTTTCAGGGTAAAACAGACCAATTGGAAAATGTGTGGATCAAAGTGACATTATGTTTTAGCATCCCATAATATTTGTGCTGTGCATTACATTAATTGGTGTGAAAACAGAGTGCTATAGCTGAACACAAGCTCCAAACTAATGTTCACTTGAAATTGGAAACATTTAGGAAAGAGGATTTGGTGGCGGGAGGAAGGGGGGGGGGGATCTCTTTACAAATTCATTTTTTTGGGACATTATTTACTTTGCACCTTCTATACATAGTTATGATTTTATCCTGAACCTATTGAAGTGTTTATTAAACAGATCAACAAAGTCGGACACGCCCCACTTGACAACGAACACGCCATGTCCTCTGTGAGACATTGTGATGGCGGCAGCATCTTGTGAGGATACTTCCCTTCAGCAGAGAAAGGGCCTGTTACATCTGAAATCTGAATAAAGCGTATTGAATTTTATGGCTGAGAGATGCCGACAAGTGAACAAAGTGTAGGTATGAAATTGGACAATAGCAATATTACTGTTAAATAGCGAGATGATAACAATATTGCTTGCAAAAATAAATAAATAAAAATGCCTTGTTTGTGTTTTGACTGTTTTCTGTGACGTCTGGGGTCTTTAACACTTTCTTCTGTGTCAGCTGTGTGAACCTCCACTGCAGTAAGACATCATCCAGCAGGCTGAATGTCTTATTGGCAACATGTGCATTCATGACACTTGGAATATATTACCCTGCGAGTGCTGTATTTCAAACAGTCCTTTTGTTATATTGATATTCTGCGCATTGATATTGCAAAGACAGTATATGTGCAATATATTATTCATCTATGTGTGAACATGGCTAGTCACTGTATGCTTGAAAGGCCAAACCATATAATGACTTAGTCGCACAGACAAAATCATATTTTAGTTCTTCGGTTGCATAACCTGTACTGGATGACCCCGGCTAAGACTTAAACCTAAGCATGAGGAAAACAACCCTCCAAGAACCAAATGGCTCAGATTAGCAGTACTTCAGCCGCTGTTTGAAGCATTGTTCTCTGGCTTTCTTTCATCATGAGCCGAACAAATAACAATGTCCTCCATCAGAAGAAGAAACCAATCTACACCTGATTAAAATGAAAAGAGAAAAGAATGGGGCTCTGTTCCAGGATCCCGGTACATCTGCTTCCCTGTCCTCGTTTCTGCCCTCAATTCCCAAAGCAATCTCAAGCCAGTAGTTCTATTAAAACAATATCGCCTCATGCAAATTGATACTGTCAAGCCCCTTGGTTTCATTTCTTGTCCTTACCACTGCTCTCCACCGTTTTAATGGAGACTATGCCAGCCAGGCCAAGCAGCATCAGATAGGATCAATAGTATCTATAAAACTCCTTGGCAACAATCGGTAGCGCACTCAGGTTAAAAAAAAAGAAAAAAAGAAGAGACATTTACGGCTTTGAACGGATGAGCAGGTGACTCGTGGCTGCAGATGGCACGCAGAGACGCGGCAACAAATCTAACTTCAACCTCCTCATCCTCCAAATAGATTTTTGGCCCAGAAAGCGAACGTTGTCCAAGTTGACAGGTGGCAGTCCGACCTACTGTAACATTCCAATGATAATTGCCCCCAGAACACAGCATGTTGGTCGATACACATCCTTGAGCACAGTATGAAAGTTTTAGAGGCGCAAAACAAAAGCTCTTTGCCTCTAAACACAAGATTTATTTTTATCGGTTTCATTAGCAACTGTTCAATTAAATAGATCATTTACATGCTGGTCACCTTGGCAGTGTTCAACACCTCTCTTCTCATGCATTACTCATAAGGTGTTAGCGCGCGTGCAAGGCCGCTTGCAGAGTACCCTGTTGAGTTCATTAAGACTCCCGTCTGCTCTGAGGAATATTCTTACGTCTTCCACTCTGACAATTGATTTGACTGCACTCTCTAGGTAATAAGGACTTTGCGTTGGACATTTTTTGTGAGTTCTCAACTTTCTTTCAAAGCCTTTTGAGTAAAGCTAACTGTCTATTGGAGAAAAATATACATAAAGGCTCAGTTCAAACTAAATTGCCTGAATCGAAAACATAGGCCCTTACTGACTTCCTTTCTGTCCGAGTCCATGTTTGTAAGTGCCTGACAAAAGTTGTCATATACTTAAAATTTTTAACCATGTCGCAACCTTTGCAACTATATCATTTAATCATACCAAGCGCCATGACAGACCTTGGAAGAGAGGGACGGCAGTATTGAACAGAGAGACAATTGTTTTCTCAAGTTGTTAAAAAGGATGAAGCCCTGGTTGGACGCTTGTGTCGTCTTGCTGAAAACCTGACTGACAACAAACGATGCCTCATTTCACATTGGACATGTCACAGCTTCATTTTGAGCATTTTCAAAATAAAAGCGCGATGAGCTGTGGCGCTACCGTGGGTTGTTGTGGGTAGTTTGGTCGTGCATCAGCTGGAGATAGTGGGATCTGATCTGAGGACAGCATTTTTAATCAGTAGTAGCTAAAATGGAGCCAAAAAATAAGAGAAAAAGCTCTCCCATCTGGGAATACTTTGAGGTGAACGCTCACAATAAGGTTCTATTAAAATAAAAATAATTAATTCCCACCCTCCAAAAATTTTAAGGAAATTTCCAAAAATTGTTGTTTGATAAACAAAGACATATCAGTCTTTGTTTAGACCGACATGCAGAAACAGACTGAAAGTTACTGGAAGATTAAAATTCTGTTACTATAAAGAGTCACAAACAGAAGTAAAGTTAGAAGAATTTTGGATTTTCAGGAAATCACAAACATAAAATACTAGAACTGCTCCAACGAGCACTGCACTCCCAACATAATAAAACAAATATTTCTATTGCCAAATCAGCCCAAAAAATACGAGAAAAACAATTTTAGCTGACAGTCAACAGCAGGATTACTTTGGGTGCAAATCACGACAAAGTCAAATTGGGTTCAATAGGCCCTACATGGGTGTGAAAAAGTATGATTTATTTGAGAGGCAAGTTTAAGTGTAAAAGCATATGTCACTGGTCAGTAATAAATGAAGCGCTGAGTAATGAACCTTTGGGCAAAGCAATGGGCTCATTTGGCCATGACTAGCTAGCTTAGAAACTGACCCCTTCAGAGGTTTGTTGATTTGATCAAATCGATTTTGCCTGAATTCACGCAACATGATTTACACGACTGTGTCATAAATGGCATCTCCCCTTACACCGGAGCAGGCTTAAAAGTGTATAAAATCTAGACGCTTACCAGTTCTTTTTCGGACATAGGCTACATGATAGTGGGACATATTCTCCATACGACACTTACCTTCTTCAATATGCGATATTTAATTGCATTTCACTTATCTTACCTACTTATAAATATATTAACGTTAATTTTCTTACCTTTTAAAATGTTCCCTGTAAATCCACTAATAGACGGACGGCTGCCAGTCCTCAAGATTGACGGCTGCTAGTAACGCTGTCATGTTTCCTCATCAAAAGTTTTACGATAAAATGAAAAGTTTGTGCAGCTGACCGCGCAGCACCCTACGACGATTCTTATAGTTAAATCAGCTATATAAATAATAATAATAATAATAATAAAAAATTTTTACTTTATGCTACCAAATGTCTGTTTGTTGGCAGGCTTTGCAGGAGTGCATTGTTTTGGCGGAGTAGGCCGCCTTCTGAAGACAATGACGTCACACGCAAAGGCTCGCTGTAATGGACCTTACCACAGGGTCCGCGTTTCATTGGCTGATGCCCATTTGACGTCACTGCGCAGCTACCACGTGCTTGACCGTCTCACAAACAAAAGCTACAGTAGTAAACACATGCTAATGTAGATTGTGGACTAGCATACGGAAGCGCATTGCTATCACGCAGGAAAAAAAAAATTTCGAGCGCTATCACGTTATAACGTGATACGTATCTCGTTAAAACGTGATACGTATGTCGTTAAAACGTGATACGTATGTCGTTAAAACGTGATACGTATCTCGTTAAAACGTGATACGTATGTCGTTAAAACGTGATAGTTATCTCGTTAAAACGTGATACGTATGTCGTTAAAACGTGATACGTATCTCGTTAAAACGTGATACGTATGTCGTTAAAACGTGATACGTATGTCGTTAAAACGTGATAGTTATCTCGTTAAAACGTGATACGTATGTCGTTAAAACGTGATAGTTATCTCGTTAAAACGTGATACGTATGTCGTTAAAACGTGATACGTATCTCGTTAAAACGTGATACGTATGTCGTTAAAACGTGATACGTATGTCGTTAAAACGTGATAGTTATCTCGTTAAAACGTGATACGTATGTCGTTAAAACGTGATAGTTATCTCGTTAAAACGTGATACGTATGTCGTTAAAACGTGATAGTTATCTCGTTAAAACGTGATATTTATCTTGTTAAAACATGATAATTTTAGGTCCAGGAAGTGGCGGTATTATGCTAGGCTAGTACAGTGGCTAACATGAATTGGTCAGGTTTCCTTTCATGTTTGGTCTACAACATGTAGAGATACGGATGCTGCTTTGCACTGTGGTTAAAGCCATTAATAGCATGCGTACTCTGAGCAGGATCCTAAACAGAACGGGACTGCACCGAAGGAAACGTCAGTCCGGTCCTCTAGCTGTAGCGGCGTTCCTGACTGGATCGAAGCTCAAGTTGGCTTCCGATTGTAGCTTCTGATTTGGGAAATGGCTAAAGGGAGATTATAACGGAGGCTCAGACGTATTTGCTGAACAGTTTCTGTTCAGATTTGTTTTAACAGTACACCAGCTGAACAACGGCAACGGCTGTTCGTAACCAAGCAACCGAAATCAACAGAAGGCTCAATAGTGGCAAAAGACAAAACTAGATCCTGTTAAGCATTCTTCAAAATAAAAGACTTCCTCTCTCCAAAATAAATCATACAGAAAGCTTTGAATTTAATTATTTTTCACGTCACCTTTTGGAATTGTGTACAATCAAGTTAAATTCGGTGAATAATAATAATCATGTAAATTATACTTAACATATGACTTGACATATGACTGTAAATAAGTAACTAATCATGGAAATTATATTTAACATATAAATGTTAAGAAATAATTTGTTCTGCTTTAAAAACGAACATACATCGACACTTCAAATCTGGAGTAGATTATTCTAATCTACGCTAATGGCAGAATATTTCAAACCTAGTTTGTGATTTGTGAAATCTTTATCTGAATTGAAACCTCAGCAATGAGAGATTTAAAAATATGTTTGCATCTGGAATGCATTAGAAATAAACTCCTATCACATTTACAATATTTGTTATTATTTTAACCTTCTGTTTTCTTTCACTTTTTTGTCCTAGAGCACCTGCCTTTTTGTGTGGCTTACAAGGATCCATCAGCTGGGATAATAATGCCAACAACTTTTCAGATTCCGATTTATAGTGATGCAACGTAGCATCAGAGATGAATAATCTATTCCAGATCAGAAGTGTCTAAGTATGTTAGCTTTAAAAGTTTAATAGTTAAAGATGCTACTCATCTCCTTAATTGGTCACATCAATATTATAAAAATTACAATATTGCCAAAATTCTTATATGTTTTCCAATCAGTTTCAATTTCCTCACTCCCCTTCTTCTTTAAGGAGCTAAATATAACTTTTTCCAACTTCACTTAAATGGTAAACGCCCGAGAATGAAACTGTCTCTCTTATATCTGCCATATGACAGAGGGTGTTAACAATTATCAAACCTATTATGTTATTTCAACCCAGATCAGGGCAGCAATGTTTTACTTTACTTCCAGACAGCCCCCAGCATGGGTTACTATTGTGTCCCACTGGATCTCTATGGCTATAGACTTGTACATGTACTCATCAGGCAGGAAAAGGTCAATTAAGCAAACAAAATACCCATTTCTGAAAAATACAATGATGATCTGGCAAAAAACACTTGATTATTTGGGAGAAATGCAACAACTATCCGATATAATGTTCATCCATGTAGAGCAGGATTTAAACTGCTAAGAATATAACTAAAGTGTCTGATCTTTTTTCAGGGAAGGTATTTATGTAACTTGAAGAAATTAAAAACAAACATGATAGTCCTACAAAATATTTCTATAACTATCTTCAAGTTCAGAGTTTTATTTTATCAAAGCAACACAATAATCTTTATCTACCCTCTTTGTCTCCATTAGAAAACATTATTTTAAGTCACCTATATGGTAAAGGAGAGATGTCTCTTCTTTGCTCCTTGTTTGTCGACAAATATTAAAAATTGTTGACCAATATTTGACAAATATTATTATTTTATTTTTTTTTATTTTATTTATTTTATTTTATCAGGTAAACCACGTTGAGATACACATCTTATCTTATTTTCAAGAGGGACCTGGGTAGAAGTCTGCAACACACAGCAACCTGGTTACAAAATAAAATTAATTAATGCATATGCAGAAGTGTAAAACAGTAGAAAAGAATTTAAAAACAGTGACACCTTTTAAGAGAATCTCGTCTGTTTTTAAGAATTGCTCGAAATAAGTCCAGTGAAACCAGCTTTGACATCTTTATTTCAGACTGAAGCTGATTCCAGGCTGTAGGAGCCATCACACTAAAAGCTTGCTTCCCTTTTTCAGTTCAGAAAAGTGAAACATGTAAAAGAAAAATATTGTTAAAACGTAAAGAATGGGAATTAACAGACCTATGTAAAAGAAAGTTTAAGGATGCTGGAGCCAAGCCGAGTAGAGATTTATGAATCACGATCATTAGGTGATTGTTTCTCAGGACGTTTAAAGGAGGCCATTCAGCTTTTGCTGATTTATGATTTATTTTGGAGAGAGGAAGTCTTTTATTTTGAAGAATGCTTAACAGGATCTAGTTTTGTCTTTTGCCACTATCGAGCCTTCTGTTGATTTCGGTTGCTTGGTTACGAACAGCCGTTGCCGTTGTTCAGCTGGTGTACTGTTAAAACAAATCTGAACAGAAACTGTTCAGCAAATACGTCTGAGCCTCCGTTATAATCTCCCTTTAGCCATTTCCCAAATCAGAAGCTACAATCGGAAGCCAACTTGAGCTTCGATCCAGTCAGGAACGCCGCTACAGCTAGAGGACCGGACTGACGTTTCCTTCGGTGCAGTCCCGTTCTGTTTAGGATCCTGCTCAGAGTACGCATGCTATTAATGGCTTTAACCACAGTGCAAAGCAGCATCCGTATCTCTACATGTTGTAGACCAAACATGAAAGGAAACCTGACCAATTCATGTTAGCCACTGTACTAGCCTAGCATAATACCGCCACTTCCTGGACCTAAAATTATCATGTTTTAACAAGATAAATATCACGTTTTAACGAGATAACTATCACGTTTTAACGACATACGTATCACGTTTTAACGAGATAACTATCACGTTTTAACGACATACGTATCACGTTTTAACGAGATAACTATCACGTTTTAACGACATACGTATCACGTTTTAACGAGATACGTATCACGTTTTAACGAGATACGTATCACGTTTTAACGACATACGTATCACGTTTTAACGACATACTATCACGTTTTAACGACATACATATCACGTTTTAACGAGATAACTATCACGTTTTAACGACATACGTATCACGTTTTAACGAGATACGTATCACGTTTTAACGACATACGTATCACGTTTTAACGACATACGTATCACGTTTTAACGAGATACTATCACGTTTTAACGAGATACGTATCACGTTATAACGTGATAGCGCTCGAAATTTTTTTTTTCCTGCGTGATAGCAATGCGCTTCCGTACTAGCAGACCACAATCTACACAATCAAAGTTTTTGCGACAGAACTCAAATAAGAATGGTTCTCCACTGTCAGTGGGGAATCTGTACAGGCGATGTCAGGCATCCTGATCGTATTTGTGGAAATATAATTCACAGATTTCCCAAATCTGATACGGAATGCCTAGCTTGGATCAAAGCTTGTGCACGATCGCATTTGCAGCTCAACCGTCGTAAGATCAATAAAAACAAAGGAGTGTGTGCTGGTGTAAGTATTATTACTTTGCTTTATTTGTGTTTAGTGAATGGGGATATTTTGAGTGGCCCTGCGACAGACTGGCGACCTGTCCAGGGTGACCCCGCCTCTCGCTCGGAACGTTAGCTAGAGATAGGCACCAGCACCTCCCGATCCCTTTTGAATTTTGAAGCTTGAAATATTGTAAGGTTTTAAGGAGGCCTATAATGTGTGAACAATGACCCCCAAGTCTGAAAAAAGTCAATAATAAACACATTCATTATCAAAACCTTTTAGCTAAGTACAGCATAATGGCAGTACCGATACAACTTCTACACCTTGAAGCCTGTCTGTTACACAGTCTTACGTTAGCTGAACAGATCAACATGCAGTGTGTACCGTATCTGACATACATTAAAGATTTTATTTTACCTGAAAAGGCTTTTTACGAAACTGTAATCCTAGCACCGAGTACCGAGTAACAGGCCTAGGCACACTCAGACATTTGCCAACAACAGAAATCACTGATTCCAAAAGTAACCCTCAAAACCACGAATGCCCGACTTACCCAGCCTTGCAAGAACAATAGGCATCACTGATCTTGTCCACAGCTATATTTATGCTGAGGGTGTGAGGATCTGCTGTTTTCCTCATCGACCGGTAGCATTTAGCTGCGACGCGCACAATGTTGGAGGCATCCAGTGGCTCAAACACCTTGATGTCGTCCAAAAACGATGACATGAACTTGTTGGTTCCCCTGTCCATTGTCGTCGCTGATATTTTTTGAAAATCCGGCAGAAATGCTACGCTAATCGACTCAGAAATACTTTGTAGAGAGTCAGTTGAAACGAAAGACGCCATGTTTATACATAGAAACTAAGCTCCGCGAGGCTTTGTTTGTGAGACATGCAGCCACGTGGGACTGTCGAGGGGCGTTTCTGGGCGGAGCTTGGTAAGGTCCATGCGTCGGTTACAGGCACAAACATCAAAAATATTTTTTATATAGTTTAAACTGTTCAAATTAATCATTCAAAAATAAAATTAAAATGATATTGATGCCTGTCATGAGAGAATTAGAGCTTCATAAATGTAATTCTTCCTACTTAAAATTAACAGTTATGCAGAAAAACTTTTATTTCTATCCGCATTCATCATTTTGTCATTTTTTAATATGTTTAATATGGGTTTTTTTTAGCCTTTCAGTGTTCATGATTTTTCTTCACATATCTGATTTATGTTTCACAGGTTTGTGGGGAATAACCTTGATGTAAGAAATTAGTGCCATTTATCCATTTGCAAGCTGCGACACTGGCATTCTGCCACTTAATGTCACTTTACACGCATTTAATAACTTCTATCAGAGTGGAAATTTTTAATGTGTGCAGATTTGGAGCAGATTTGGTGTACAAATTGTATTTTAATTCCAATGCATATTATAATTCAAGGGTGGTGCAGAAGCCTGCATTAGCAGAGGGAGCGGCGGCTCCTTCCGACAGTGTTTAAAATGTCTGACCTTTTTTTTTTTTAACAAACCATGTCGAGTGTCCTATTGCAATCACAGAAACATGCCTATAGTTGGGTTGGGACATATGCAGCACAGTACAGTGAGATCAGCACAGACTGTCATAAATTATGAGTTAAGTTGTGGAAAAATCATCGTGTTACTCTATTGAAATGAACGTGGATGTGGTTCACAAAATAAAACCTTTGGAGAATTTTTGACAGTTATCATTCAATATTAAATTTCGAGACCTAATGTTACTGTGTTAGTGGTGAATGATGACTTTTTAAAAAGCAAAACACAGCTGCTAGAGAAGAGCAGAAACCGAACTCTGGCTCCCTTTTCCCGTTGCAGTCCAAATCCAACCCAGGCAGAGCCCAGTTCTACAGCTTCAGTGCAAGCACGAACATCTGAGCCCATAAACAAATAAGCTTTCTGTACCAGTCAGTCAGTATGTTAATTTGCTAATGCAGATTAAAAAGTAATTGTTAACTGTGTGTACACAGAATAATCTGCCCTTGCTGACTGCTGTGGAGATGATAAAAAAAAAAAAAAAAAAAAAAAACGCCACAGTGATGTCCAGTACAGGGCATTATACGCTCCATTACACACTTTAGTTCTTACCGAGTTAATTTAAACAGGTTGTGAGGGAGCAGATCAAACTGTAACCTTATCTGCTGCTTTCATTTTCCCTCCACTCAGTTTAATTTCACCCTGTGTACAGTAATAAGGCAAGGATTAAGCTTCTGTTGAACTTGGGCCTGCTCAATCAGAGGTTAACCTGAAGCTCCACTCTTCACGTATAGTCTCCACATTTATAGCACAAAATGTGGGAGACCGCATTTAAAAGATAAAGGTGTGATTTAGAGGCGTGATCAATTAAAACAGCAAAAATAACCGAGGAAGGAAGCCAGGGGTGTCTAGGCTTTAAGGACGAGGGGAGCTAAGCCTCCAGGAGACGCACAGGATGTGAGCTAACAGTTAGTCACCATAAGAAAATGGTTTCCTAAAATTGTTAGGTGCCCTATGGAGAACATGAGAAGAAAGTGACAAGCTTGGATTACCGTCTGAGCAATGCTATGTATATTTTACACCAAAGTAAAAGAAAACTGACATATTTATGATCATATCTGAGTAAAAACTAATAATTTATATGATTATTTATTTAGCTCTGACCACATTATATTGAATTTGTTGGCAAACTTTTGTTAAATAAATAAATAAATAACAAAAAAAACACCTCATTATTTAGGAGGGTTTGAGGATATTTTAGGGAGGTTTCAGCCCCCCTTAAAATTATGCCACTGGAAGAAGCACAACAAACTTTACAACAGTTGTTTAAGTAAGCAATTCACTTCCTTCTTTCACATGTTTTGCATGTTTGGAAATGGTGAGCAGAAAATGGTTTCCTCTGGTTTTGTTCCATCCATCCATTTTCCTTCACCCTTGTCCCTCAGTGGGGTCGGGAGGGGTGCTGGTGCCTATCTCCAGCTCATGTTCCGGGCGAGAGGTGGGGTACACCCTGGACAGGTTGCCAGTCTGTCGCCGGGCAACACCGAGACACACAGGACAAACAACCATGCACACACACACTCACACCTAGGGGCAATTTGGAAAGGCCAATTAACCTGACAGTCATGTTTTTTGGACTGTGGGAGGAAACCGGAGAAAACCCACGCATGCACAGGGAGAACATGCAAACTCCATGCAGAAAGACCGGGGCCGGGAATTGAACCCAGAACCTTCTTGCTGCAAGGTGACAGCTCTACCAACTGCGCCACTGTGCAGCCCCTGGTTTTGTTCCATGGATGAAAAAAAAATAAAAACATCAAGAGACTTTGATGGAGGCGACCTTTGTTGAAGCCGAGTCAGAAACATGTTCAGTGACATCTGAAGGGCAGTTCTTCCACAGGAGAGTAAAAATGATGTAAAACATACGAATTCCCCAATTTGAGCAGCTGGATTAAATTGATTTATGTAAGGTATTCAATTACATATGAATATTTTGAAGTTCATATTAAATTAATTTTGGAGACTGTGGTTTACAGCCGTTGAAAACCCAACATTTGGTTTCCCAGGAAATTTAAACGTTATGAAAAACCTTCAGTTTGTCTGCAATGTCTGGTGTTCCTCACCTTCCTCTTGATATTGCTCTAAAGACTCTCTATATGGGGTTTAGGTCATGCCAGTTTGCTGGCCAATTAGTCACAATTACACCTGGGTCATTAAACCAAGTATTGGTACTTCTGGCAGTGTAGGCAGACGCCAAGTCCAACTGGAGAATGAAATCAGCATTTCCATAAACCTTGAGAGCAGAGGGACTGCTTCTGATATCTGTGGTTGAGGGGAGGGGCAATGGCCTAGAAGGGTCGTAGGTCATGGGCACAGCTGCGTTTGGTGGCCATCAAAGATCTGACTCCAGCCACAGTCTACGCCTTGAGAGTTACCACCAAACTTTGAATCTGCTTTGTTTCACACCTTAAAGGCTGCACTCATCTGTCGTTAGTGCATTTCTTCTACTACTCAATTTTTTTCAACAACATGCTTAGTTATAGTTCTGAGCGAATAGCCAGTTATTAGGCAACGGCTTCTAGCAGCTTCCACTCCTTATAGAGATTGCTGATGACGGCTGGACAACCAATCAAAAGGTGCAGAAATAAACAAAGGAAATATATTACTGTGTTCATAACTATGTTCATGTTTCACTTAAATTTCTAAGTAAATTAACATTTCCTTGTTACTCTAATTTAATGAGGTGCACCTGTATATTGGTGACTCAACAATTTTATATGGAGGAATACTGAAGCATATAGTGTAACATTCAATGCTGTCCAGATCTCTATATGAGATTTTTATATGAAAGCTAAGTGAAATATTATCCAGAAGAAGCTTATCTTTCACCACAGTACGCTACCCAGCAAATTAGTAAGAAAAGCTTTCCTTCTAGCTTTATTCAAACATCAGTATTCAGAAGATTTTAGTTGTCACCACACTGTGTGTATGCAGGTGTGAAATTATTTAAATGACTAATAACTGAAGCCTCATAACATTTTAATTATGAAAACTGAAGGATAGACCCTTTTAAGGGTGGAGACATGCCATAATTTTTAATTTTCTGTTCCTGCTTTAATGCATTTCCTGTTTTTAATTTAATCCTCACATTCGTTCCTTTATTTCACAGCAGAGCACTTTGATTTATATTGTATAATGCTAAATTAACTCACCTTCACATAACTGGCCTCCCTCTCGAAGATAGAAACCACACACTAATAAAATATGTGAAAAGTGAGAGAATTTCTCACCTGAGTCAGGCTAAGAGTTAGAAAAAGTGGCGCTCTCGCCACAGAGCTTGCATCTTTCCCCAAACATTTATTAGCTGTAAGAAACGGCTTTAAAAAACCACACATTTTAATCCACCATAACCTTGGATTCGATAGCTGTTAACATCATCTTTAAAAATATAAGTTCCCTTGGATGTCTTGCATTTTTTCATTGCTTTTTCAAATCAATCATGACCAAAAACAAAGAACCGCAAGTTTCCGCACTAAAAACCCCTTTTCAATGTCAAAGTAAAAACGAATTCCCATAAAAAGATAATTATATAAATATTTAATATTAAATACATTACCCTGAGCTGCCATCACACCACGGAGTCGGTGTGGACAGACGGGTTTTAAGTGGACAGGATTTAAGGTTTCTTCAACAGTGGCTTCCTCGGCTTTAACTGATGAAGAGCTCTGCCGACATTTGTTCCATCTCAGCTGCTGAAGCTTGTAACTCTTTGCTTTCAGTGTAGTCACTGGTGTCCAATAGGCACTGTACATCAGACTCCAGGTTTGTTTAGTCTGCTGTAAATAACGTTCAATGCATTTGTAGCATCTGTCACTCTCTGCACGCACCATGCCACAGAACCAATATTTGTAAATAATTTTAAATGTCTTGTTTTGCACAAGCTCAATCCTGAACTAAAAAATAAAAAATGTGCAGCTCTCTTAACATTGAGCTTAACAGCAGAAGTCTCCAGCTCCTATCCTCGAGAGCTGCAGTCCTGCAACTGTTATACACAGCAAAACACCTGAATCAAATAGCTGAATTTCCTCCTCAGCATGTTGTCACGTCTGGAGAAGTCGGTAATGAGCTGATTATTTGGTTCAGGTGTGCCAGATAAAGGAATGAATCTTGAAACATGCAGGACAGAGTTGGAGAGTCCTCCTTTAGAGATTTTTTCCTATCGCCCTTACCACTCTTCTTACTCTGCGTGGTGCTAACAGGCGTAGACCTCCATCCAGCCTTGTTTGCCATGGTTCAGATTTTCCTGACTGTAGAAAAAAAAATGGATCAAATCCATTTAATCTTTTTGGTCTTTTGTGACTAATGAAAGAAACGCACATCTGCCTTATTTGAATGGCTTTGCTTTCATGACCAACGATAGCTGGTGCCCATCTCCAGTTATCGTTCCGGGCGAGAGGCGGGGTACACCCTGGACAGGTCGCCAGTCTGTCGCAGGGCAACACAGAGACAAACAACCATGCACACACACACACTCACACCTAGGGGCAATTTGGAGAGGCCAATTAACCTGATAGTCATGTTTATGGACTGTGGGAGGAAACCGGAGTACCCGGAGAAAACCCACGCATGCACAGGAAGAACATGCAAACTCCATGCAGAAAGACCGGGGCCGGGAATCGAACCCAGAACCTTCTTGTTGCAAGGCAACAGCTCTAGCAAGAGTTAATGGGATCATCTTTTTTTGTTGAAGTTGTCTGCAGTCAGGGGCTGCAACACTGTGCAGCCCCTGACTGCAGACAACTTCAACAAAAAAAGATGATCCCATTAACTCTTAAACCAAGTCGTTCTGTCCATCGAGGCTATTACTGAATCTTTCATCCTGGGAAGCACGAACAGACAGTCGTTGTGCATGATGTTTGAAATTATACACACACACAACACAGGGGGAAAATAATGAGAACTTTTTTTTTTCTTTTTCAAGTGGACAGCCAGTAAAATTGATGATGAAATACATCTTACAATGTTACAAAATGAAACTGTGGCATCTCCCTTTTAGCTGGTAGCACTGTGTGGAAGAAAACATTGATTGAAAAACTCCTGCACGGCTTATAACAGAGATGTTTCGAACACCACTAAGACACTAATGTTTTATTTCTTTCATTATGTGCAAGGTACAAGTTTATGGCAGAAATTACAACAGAAACACCGCAATGTGCGTTATCAACGATGAGATAGTCGGGGTTCACAGATACTGCAGGGCATGTCCAGCTCCAGAATCGTCTCGTTTGCGAGGTGGATGGGTTAAAAGTCGGGTGTCTTAGAGCGCAATTTACAACAGTTTTCTCTTCTCAAACTCCTGCAAAGACAGACAACAAAGAGAAAGAAGACACGGAGCGTCAAACGAAGTGAGACAGAAAGACATGAATGATTTATTCATGTGGAATTCATACAGACTTGTTTTGATCCTGTGCATCAGATATGCTGTTGGGGGGGAGAGTGCTGAATAGCTCTAGAGTCTCTTTTTTTTTTCATTCCTTCAGAGTCTACCTCGCTCAGCACATACATGTGGGAAAGCTCGAGCACTTTAACAGCTCACTTGTTGGTTGTCAACATTAAAAAACAGATTGCTTCCTGTGATCGATGGGAGTGGTACATCTGTGAAAATCTGATTTATGTGAGGTTATGCTAGCTGTGTTTATCTGTGCAGTCCAACCATGTGACTATAAATGAGAAGGCATTATGTTAGCCATTAAAAAGGATGTTGCTATTTACATATTCAATTTGCAGAGTATCACACAAATCGCAGGATGATAGAATACGTCGTTCCCAGAGAATTTTCCATTCCAAGGGGGAGAGTAACTTAATGCAAATGTCATTTATCAGGTCTAGAGAACACACAAGCACAAGTTGGCCCATTCCTCTGTGGCTTGCGAATGCACGAAGTTATACTGCCACCCTGAGGCAGGAATATAAAAACATGAAACATCCAAAGTGGTTAAGATGCAGCCTCGCAATCTAAATCTGACTGCAAAGATGGGCAAATTAAATTTGGGTAAAATTCTAAGGAACTGGAGTGTTTTTTTGCCATCTGCTGTATTTTTCCTTAAAAGGAGAACTATAAAAGAACTGAAGAAGGTTTAGAGGCACATATGTAAATTAAGGCAAACAAAGAAAGGTAACGGAAGGTAAAAACTGACAAAAATGAATTCCAAAAATTGTGCTTCTGACAAGCAGGAGACACCAACTCCAAGGTCACAAAACAAATAGATACTCCAGGGAAAGATTGCAGAGCTCTTCCCTAAGAACAGGGGAAGAAAACACTTTTGTTTGAGCCTGCCGTTTGACAAGTCAAGAGCAATGGGAGGAGTAAAATGAGAAAAGTAGAGGTTGTCAGTCAAAGGCGACAAGTGAAAATACCCCTGGTCCGAAAGTAGGGAAAAGCGAACGTAAATGTGACATGAAAGAAAAGCAAGACATTTACAAGCGAGCAATGACAACAGCTTTGACGCACTTGGCCCCAGATATATGAGGCCGACAGGCACAGTAAACAACGTCAGTAAACTCTGCTTCAACTGTTGAATTTATAAGAGCAACAAAATCTAAAGGCTTCTGTTTTCTGCACCTACTGGGTTTGAATTATAAAGGGCTTTGTGCAAAAGCAACACAAAGTAGTGAATAATTGTGAGAAGAATAAATGGCTTAGAAAAAAACTATTTGCACCAATAAAAATCTTACGTGTGATATATATTTGTATTCAGTTTCTTTTTTCTGATGTTATTAAATAAAGTCCAGTGCAACCAAATGCATTCAGAAATCACCTAGCAGTAAATAAGAGTTCACATGTATTAGTAATAATCCAACTGCTCTGTGAATGTCTCAGAGGTTTGTTAAGAGATTATTAGTATGAAAACAGAGGCAAGAAGTCAACAGCAGAGACATCTGGCATAAGGCTGTAGAGAGGCTTAGAACAGGGTTAAATTATAAAAAGCTGCTTCCTTCAAATTGTAACTTTTTGACAAGATTCAAATATATATTATATGGAAAACTAACACCGAAAATCACCATCAACACACCATCCATGTTAGGGCATGGTGGTGAAAGTATCATGCTGTGTGATGCTTTCTGCAGCTGGGTGGATCCAAACAAAACAGACTTAAGATGACAAAAACCAAACGCCTCATATCAAGTGTTTAGCACAGAGAGGCCTGATAATTTGGGCTCATTTAAACAACCAGGTGGCTACATCCTAAACTATACTACACTATCCTATACCAAAGATGTTATAATATGCTATGCTATGTTGAACTTTGTTGTAATATGTTGTGCTATACTCTTCTATGCTGTGTTATGCTATATTAAGCTATGTTACACTATATTATGCTTTACAATACTATGCTGTGCTATACTATAGCACAGCATAGTATAGCACTATGCTATACTATAGTATAGCCCTATGCTATACATAGTATGTATAGCATAGGGCAGCACAGCACATACTATGCTGTGTTGCCCTATGGTATGCTATACCATGTTATATTATCCTATGCTATATTATACTACACAAAATTACGCAATACTATGCTAAACAATCTTATGCTATGCTATGTTATGCTATACAATATTATGCTGTGCTACACCATACTATAATATACACACAGCCTGAGGCCATTTGGCAGTCAAAAACCCATATTACAGAAATCAAGTTAATTTAATAAATAATTATTTTAAACAAAGTTTTATGTGCTTCCATGCTTCAAAC
This sequence comes from Poecilia mexicana, assembly GCF_051168715.1. Lineage (NCBI taxonomy): Eukaryota > Metazoa > Chordata > Actinopteri > Cyprinodontiformes > Poeciliidae > Poecilia > Poecilia mexicana. The sequence goes on along the minus strand of NW_028263370.1, from coordinate 10,182,423 downwards.
ATAATTTCGAGAACGCAACGGATTTTGGAGTAAATTATAGACACATTACCGATCAAATGCTTTTTTTTTTTTCTTTAGCAGACTTGCTAAAATTTTATTGTCATCAATCTTGCACAAATATGTCCTCTCCAATGTATTTAAAGCTAGTTATCAATGCAACGAGATAAAAGAAAAATCACTGTTATAAATATAATATATAAATGCTACAAATATTTAAATTAAAAGATGAATATTTTATAAAATGGGCCTCTTTGATTTATACAGTCCAAAAGAAAAGAGATTGAGGGGGAGAAGTGATCATATTCAGTGAAGCTGAAAATTCAGCAAAGAGGAATGAAAAGAACAAGATAGAAATATGTTCATAATGTGACCATGTTGTACTGCAATCACAGGTAGCTACAACCAATCCAAGCACCAACACTGGAGACAATTATAACTCTAATGACTGAAAAAGGAGAGCGCTGTGTTTAAAAAAAAAAGACCCAAAGTGTTTACTAGAATAACAAAATCTCAATTACCATAACACATTAAGACTTAAGTGGCCTGTGAAGGCATTATAAAATTGAACTGTTAGAACAAGCTTAATTAAAAATGATTGTCCAGGTGAAAACAACATCACATTGACTATGCCTACTTTGCTTCAGCCTTGAGGGAAGAAAAAAAAAAGCTTGCAAAGATCCCTCTTAGTTTTGAAGGGTAAACAGCTGCTTATACAGCATCTAAATTGGATAAAACTTTCTTAGACCATGAAGGTTTTTACAGATAAGATGAACCAACTCCCTTCTGATCATCCATTTCATATCTTCCAATTTCTACTTTTATGTTCAAAACAAGCATTTGCTCTGCATGTCCCAGTGGCCACAGCGCCGTGGTCCAAGGCTGAAATGCATCTTTAATAAACTCAGCACCGCCAGTTCGCAGCAATTTACTCGACTTCTGTTTACAGTTACATATCCTCCCATCTAAAGCTTCATGTTGACCTCCTCTTCTGACAAAACTGAGTCCTTTTCAGCATTTAAGGATGCATTTATGCAAACCTGGCAACAAACTGTTTAGAGCAGTGGTTTTATTAGATGCAGGGAGCCCTATTAGTGCTCGACACCTTTTCAAGACAAATTAAGAAGATGGTCAAGACAGAGACAGGGAGGCGCCGTTAATTATTTTTCCAGCTGATTAAATGTGATGACACATTATTCTTGTTTTGCATAATAATTTTTTTTTTTTTTTAATCACTCCCAGCAAAGTTCATCAGGGTCAGTGGATGCAGATGTTTACTCCGGCAGTTGAGCAGCTGTTATTGGGGTCACCACAGTTTCAGGCCACACTCGAAGCATTGTGTCCGCTTGCTTCTTTTTATGCGTTATTACTTCGATTACAGCGGTCAATGAGATAGAGAGAGATGTATGAATACAACGTGTGGGGAAAAATGAGCATCCACGCCGCGCGTTTTTCATCATTACACGCAATGATTATGAATTAAACTGTGGCAAAAAATGTCATGTAAATCTATATCTGTGTGCAGTAGTGCCAGCAGTGGTAATGAAAGTATAGGATGATAAATGGGTGTAATACATGCTTTCACTTTTTATACATCTTGTTAACTGTGCCTCCCTTGGGATAAACTTAAATAAAGAGGTGGTAGCGTCAGTTCAGTTCCACACATGCTTATTAATTTTTGCCCCTCTTTTCAGCAGTTCTTTGTTGACAGCACATTAAAAATTAAACCTCAACACTCCTAGAAAAACCGATTAAGTTATTAAAAGAAATAAAAAAATCTTCTCACATTTGTAAAAGTGCTTAATTTAAAGCTAACACTAACAGTGACCAACACTCCAGCATACTTGAATGTAAAGCTGGAACAGCAGGTGTGTAATAGTGTGGCTATCAACTTGGTTAAAACTCAATCATTCTTTAGAAAATGGCTCAAGCTCATTCAGACTGAATGGAGAGCAACTGTGAACATTGATTTTCGGGTCCTGTCACAGATTCTCCATTGGATGTCCATCTGGACATTCTAACCCATGAACATGGCTTAATCCAAACCAATCCATTGAAGCTCTGACTGTGTGTTTTGGGTTGCTCTGAAAGGGGAACCTTTGCCCCAGTCTCAAGTTTTTTGCAGCCTCTAACAGGCTTTCTTCCATGAAGGCCTGTATTTAGCTCCATCCATCTTCCCTTCAACTTTGTCAGGCTTCCCTGACCCTGCTCAACAAAATCCTCCTTACAGCATAATGCTGGCAGCTTCTAGTGTCACCATAGGGGCAGAGGGTTCTGGAGAGTACAGTGTTAGTTTTCTGTCAGGCAGTGTTTAGCATGTAGACCCAAAAGTTCAATTTTAGTTTTTTCTGACCAAACCATCTTCTATATTTTTGTTGGGTCAGATTTGATAGTTTCCCACCTGTACATCAGCAACATTCACAGAACATCTGCATCTTAAGAAAAACTTACATACAATGTACTAATTCCTAACTGGATTACTTCTAGAAGTTACTGGTTACACTGGATTTCTCCATATCATAATTAGTTGCCGCAGTGTTTGTTCAAAGAACAGAAATATGTCTGCGAGACACTGTTACTGGCTCGCTTGCTCAACTGAAATGAGATCTGTGAATTTATTTAGTTTCTTTGTATTGTAAATGTCTGAAACAGTGAAATTAACCCAGCACGGATGTGGCTGTTTGGTTACATGCTGTCCCCATCTATTTGAATTTTTATTATTAATGGTTTTATTATAAATTTATTAGGGAAGTATTTTCCACCATTTGAACGTGATACACCTACCTCAACAACAACAACAACAAAAATACAGGAAAACAGACTGACGAAAGATGCAGAGCAGCAAAAACAAGGGAAGCATTCCAGTTCAATAGATCTCAAATTATGTTATCATTTTGAGCATTTGCAAAATGCCACTCTGAGACTGAGCATTTTAAAATTGCTTTTATGTAATAATGAAAAGTCAGAGCATTGGCATGATGACAATATGCAGGTTTCCAGTAAATCACATGTACACTTCCCAAAATAAAAATAAGCTTGTCTCCAACTGTCTGTCTTAGCTTTTTTATCCACTGTATAAGCAGTAGGTGATGTTTCAATTTCAAAAAGTCCCTGAGGCCAAATCTGTGCTTTGATGCAATAGTTCATTTATTATTTTTTTCTAAAGGTTTTTCTGCCACTAGTGGCCTTTGTCTGCAGTAGATTAGACAGGAAATGGGCAGAGAGAGAAGGGTGGAGGACAGGCAGCAAAGGTCCCAGGGTTGGGAATCGAACCTCGGATGGCTGCGTTGAGGATTAATAGCCTCCCTATAAGAAGCATCCGCTCCACCTCTACACCACACACCGCCCCAGCACCCTTTAATTTATAGTAGTGGTGTGTACTATGATCACTGCGTTTTACCAGGACACTAATAGCTGTCACACAACATGCTTACACTTACGTTACATGCTATGATTCAAGTATCAAGAAAACAAAGAACATGGAATAAACAGACCAAAAATGCAGAAAGTCTGGGGAAAAAATCAAATTAATGAAAAGCAAATATGCAAAAGCGAAAGAACCACAACAGCGACAAGTCAACATCAAAGAAACTGTAGATGTATCCATCTCTGACTTGAGCTGCACTTTCCACAGACGATACGAGATGGACCATGCACAAACCGGGATAGAAAAATGTACAATGAAGGGGAGCACACAACAAGCACACAACAGATGGAACAGTCTAGGCTCTGAACTTCAGTCTATGCCTGGATTTGCAACATGCTTCGAGGGAAGTTTAAACTGTGCTTGATAAATACGGATGTGTTCTTGAAAAAGAAATCATGAGCCAGTGAGTCATGTTAGAGGAAGTAGCTTTGATAAGGAGCTCTTCATTCTTCAAAGCGTTTTAATGTAAATGTTGGGGGTCATCAAAGAATGTTGCACTGTATCGGGTCAACAATGGGGAATTAGCTTGATAACCAGTCGACATTACGTACCTCTCACAGAGTTCATCACCTGGTAACAATACAAAACAGCTGTTTAATTAAATATGCAAGTGCATGAGGGCCTTACACAAGACTGCAGCTTTTCTTGCAGGTACAAGCAGGGCGGTCTTCCAGATAAACAGATTTGGGCGTAAAGGTTTAACCAAAGACTTCATCTGCTATTGATTATTTTAAAAAGTACTGTATTATTAAATTTGCCGATTGTTTTTTAAATTAACCAATTAGTAAAATTAATAATCGGATTGCAAAAGATGCTCAAGAGGAGACTTTTCTTTTCACAGAATGAGTACCAGGAGAAGCCAAAACTGGCATTTTTTTCATCTTAAATGCAAAATGAATATGATTATTCGTACCATCTAGGCTTAATTACTGCTTTGACCATGTTGTTCTAACAATTTATTAATTACTAAATTAGTTGATGATAATTTCAATAACTGATTCATCACAATTAATCATGTTTCCACCGTTACTGCCGTGGTGGTTAGGTGAAGTCTCACCTTGAACATTGTGCTCCCCAGCTGAGCAGGGGACATGCTGACCACAACTCCAGCAGACTGGAGAGCTGCGATCTTCTCTTTGGCTCCGCCCTTCCCACCAGCGATGATGGCACCAGCGTGGCCCATCCTGCGGCCTGGAGGAGCCGTCAGCCCGGCGATGAACGACACCACAGGCTTGGCGTTATCTCCCTGGATGATGGAGGGTGCAGGGAGCAAAATGAAATGAGCTTAAGATTAGAAAGATGAACAAAGAATAAAAATAAATAAATAAAGAGAGAAACACCGGAGGGAAAAATGATATTTGTTTTGCAAAACACCAGTAGCACCATCGTCTGTACAAAAATAGAAGGAATTAGTGTTTTGCACCTGCATTTCATTCATTCATTAGACACAATGCACCTTGTGGCCTCCCATTAGAGAGCTCCATGATAACACGCAAGTCTAACCAGTCATCTCTGTCTAAGCCAGCATTATTAAAACAAAGGGTCAATCAAGCCATTTAATTGCATGGGCGGCAGTGTGACCAGATAGGGGCTCAGGCTCCTGCCATTTCATATCATCTCATTTCTGAATTGGTAATTAGTCATGCAGCCAGTGATTAGCTCAGCGCTCGTCTATGCTACTTGTTCATTGATGGATGTTACATTCAACAGTTAAGATCATTTCCAAGGTGAAGAGAGCTAATATTTCATCTTCAGCCATAACATCACAACCAGAAAGAGGGACAGAGGCTGTGCGTGTGCGAAGCAGCTAATATTTCATACTTAGGGATAACAACATAATTGCTGGGGACGGCTGTGTGCGTGTGTACAGGCTGACGCTCATCTGGCAGACAGCGTCCAGAGAGCGAATGTGGCATGTTTAACAGCCACAGCAACACAGCGAGGTCCTTCAAAGACACGCACTCCTGCAAGCATTTCAGCACCAGATTTAAAGATGACACTGGCAGGAACGAGATGGCACCTCTTAATACACATACGCTCAAGACGACGTTTGATAATTGAGACTAGCAGGGCATACATCAGCCAAGGGAACGTCGAGGGCCCTGGATGAAAAAGCATCACTAACTAGACGCGTTAAGTCTCGCAGAGTTACCCAGAAAAAGCAGAGAGGGAGGGAATATCACTATAAAGAGCTCTGAATACGTTACAAGCGTCTCTTCTAACCAATGAAAGATTATAAGCAAAAAACAAAAAAAACAAATTAGCAGAAAACAGTCTACTCAGGAATCAAAGCACGTTCTGAATACACAAACCGCCCTCATGTGAATCCAGCCTTAAATCTACCTCAAGCAAAACAGGTTTAATTACTCTATTAATTCCTGCCTCTCTTGGCACCAAGTAACAATTCAAAAAGGGAGGGGGGGCTGTGCTATTCGCTCCAGCCGTCTTCTGTCGTTCACTGTTAGCAGCGCAGATTTATTACATTCATTAAGGGACCAATAGGGGAGTTTCACCGTTTCTGTTTGCCAACATGACAGGGGAAGTGCTTTGCACTGTAAACACAAACTAAAGTCGAACTCAGACTATTTTAGGCTCCTATAAACATGACAGGCTGGTAGGAGTAGCTGGAATGTGCTTACATGTAACACAGCTTTAAAAACTCATGCACCAGAAGACAAGCTCATTTTATTATCAGTCATTTCCGTACAAACTTCAACGGTGTATTGAACATTAATAGATATGTTAGCTTGAATGCCAAATTTTCAAATCTACTTACAAAGATGGAACACTGTACAATAATGAAAGTATACAGTCATGTAAAAATCCTATTAAACACTCATTTACATGTCGATATATAAGCTTTGATGCATTTATCTCTGTAAAAGTTTTTTTTTTATTTTTTTTATTTCAGGTACAGACAAAAAAATAAACCTAGTTTTATTTATTAAACCAGTTCCAGCCTATGCGCCATCTTTCCAGCACCACTTCCATTTTTAGAATCCTAGTTTTCTATGGTGCAGCTCTATCAGTTAGAGCTGCAATTTTAAAAAGTGCAGGTATATCATTTATTTGCTAACACAGAGTTTCTGTGATGGGCCTGGTTTCCAGCAGCTACTCTGTCTGAAACTCTAATTCAAATAGCCTCAAATGAAGAGAAACTCGGTTTAATTCAAAGTGAAAACATTGTGTCCTGACATCTTTGTACGACTCGACTTTTAAAAACAGGTCTAAGAGCACCATTTTATGAACAATTTTCTACACAAGTGACTTTCAAAGGGGAATCTGCAGCTTACTCCCACACTCTGCTGGGCTTTTCATGCTTGTGTTTCATTTGAACTGTCCCTCACTGTCAACACTCTGTGTGATTGGGTGGGGGGATTGTTTGTACTTTATTTGTTCAGTCAGAGTAGTTATTCTCCTGAGACGCCAGCGGCAGATTTGCATGCATTAGAGCAGCAGAGGGCACATCAAATCCATTTCTCAGCTCAAGAGCACCGAGCACACATATACAGAAACAAACAGAGCAAAATTAACACAGTAAAAAGTAATCCACGGGACAAGAGTTCAGACCTGGAGAAGTTGTAAATGTCAGCAGCGTCGTCACATCAGCCAATCATCACCTCCCTCACAAGTGAGCATCAGAAAAGCTTCACAATTCATCACCGCGGTCGATTTCTAAAACATGACCTGTGAGTCACACCTTCATCTTATCTGTCACTTTCTACCTTCATCACATAAATAACTGAGAAATATATGGGAGAAAGCCTGAGGCTGTGATCAAAAAAACAAAGGTAACACTCCAACATATTCTTTGTGTGTGATGGTTGCCTTTCTTCACAAAAACTGGCAGATTTGGGGAATGTTTTATTTTATTTTTTTTTTTACTTTTTTAGTAAATCTTTTGCTGATTTTCAAAAAATCATAAGCAAAGTTTAAAAACACACACACGAGCATGTGTAAATAAAGAGTGTTAGTATGTTATTTGCTTACAGTATTGTGCTGCTTCAGGTACTCGGCAGCATTCTCCTCAGCATTTCCTCCGATCTCTCCGATGAGGATAATGCCCTCCGTTTTGGGATCTTGCAGGAACACTTCCAGACAGTCTATGAAGTTTGTGCCATTAAATGGATCACCACCAATACCTTTCAGGAGAAGAAAACAAACACTTATGCATCCAAGAATGTCAAAAGATAGATTATGTAAGTGCAATCATAAATAAGCACATAAAACCCTGCTTCACCTTAAGACCTGAGAAAAGGCATTGAAATAAAACAGGAAAGGGCAAAAATTGTGGATTTTTAATATTAGCTGTTCAATTTATCTTTGTTTCAGATTGGGGGAGGATTACTTGGAATATTATTTCCAGCAGAAAAAAAAAATCTTTTAATTTTATTCTTCATGAACTCTTAAAGAGAAACACGAGCCTCAAAGATGGAAGCCTGGCTTCATACTTGGTGCCCTGAGTAGGAAGCACACAGCTGGTTTATCAAAACTTTCTATGGTGAATGCATCTCTAAGTCAGCAGTGTCAGAAGAGAACTGCACTACCTTAGAGCAGCTCCACATAGTTTGGAGCAGCTAGCTTGTCCTTTCTAAGAATTAGAAATAGAGATCTGGAGAGACGTTTGTTTATTTTTCCGTTTCACTTCAGCTGTTACTAACAACCTTTTTTTTTTTTTTTTAGAACGGCACCTTAAGGATGCTTTTATGTTAGTAGCAGAGCTTACAAAGCGTGTGTAAACCAATTTTTCTAAGAAATGTGAGAAAACCTACACAAAACAACAATGTAGGGTTAAAGATGCTTTATGATATTTATAATTGAATAATATTTTTTTTTCCAAACTACAATAATGAATAATGAAAGATTTTAATGTGGACCTGTTTCCATAATGCATTATTAACAAATCAAGATTTCCATGGTGACAAAACAAGGTGTAAAAAGGAGTCAGTCTGTTCCATGTTTGTCTGCCAATACGAGCAGCTCAGGGCCAGTTTCCTTTCAAATTTCCCTTATTGCTTATTTATTTTCTTCCTGTTTTGTTTTGACAAAATAAAAACCTACAAAGAAAAAAAAAAGACCATTTCTAGTCGTTTTGGTCATTTGTGAACAAACAGGAACTATATATGAGCAATAAAAATAAAAAAAACATACTGCAATTTTCCACCAGTCTGGAAAATAAAAAAACAATTAAACAGAAGATGATCATCTATAGAAATAATGAACATAAATTTATTCAAAGACACTTTGAATAAATTTTGAAAAATATTCAGTATGTTACAATATTGGCTGAAGTCAAATAGTTTAATAATAGGGAAAAGTGACATCAACTCTTCACTAATGAAGGAACTATATATATATATATATATATATATATATATATATATATATATATATATATATATATATAAAATTTTTACTGGAAAAATTTTCAGTTGTATAGATTCAGATATATATATTTTTTTATTTTTATTTTTTTAAAGATAACTCAGTATATTTTATTTCACCAAAGTATACTGTATACTTAATAGTTTAATTAAAAATTTGCAATAAACAACATAAAACAGAAAATAACTTGAAAAATAAATTAAATTCAAAACAATATCACATGTTTTGTTTTTCTTCCCTGTAACAATTAATTACTTAAACTTCACCCATGTTTTTTAAGTGTTTTTGAGACATGAGGATTCTGAAGGGGAGCAGCACAACTCTTTGGTGTGAAGTTGCTACTGACTGAAGAAGACTAAAAGTGAGCTATTTTCAGTATCAGTGAAGTATAAAAAGTGTAGCTATACCCCCTCTGTGAAAGCACAACCACGCCACCTGACACATTTAGAAAACTTTCACCCAACTTAACAACTTTATCGCTTTATAACTTCTCTTTTTTTAAGCAAAAAGTGACAAATCTGGTGATTCTTTTATAGGAACATTTAATTGCAGCAGCCAGACTTCAAACCAAGGAGGGCAGCACTAAGATGGTTTTTGGCAAGGCACTGCAGAGTTAATCAAATTTACAAGAAAATGTCAAAATTTGAACAAAAACATGAAGGTAACATCCTTAAGAACCAATTTAGACAGTTTATGTGCAAAAAACTTGGAATTTGGGATTTAACGACTATAAATGAGGACAGAGGAAACGAAGGTATTTAAATGGAAACCGTGTTTTTAATGACATGTCCAGAAATCTCTGAATCTGTGACAAATTTAGATAAAATGAAGGATGAGTAAAGTTACATTTTCGTTTTATTCTTCTGAACTTTCATCCTCTCGCTAAAGCGGAGCTTAGTCTGCCGAGTCTGTGAGCAAATACTCTGGGATAAAATGTGTTTATATCCAAAATTTTAAAAGGCTGTTATTAAAATAAATTACAAAATTAATTATATGACCAGAAAAGAAGATGAGAGTGATATTAAGTTTTGCACTGATTATAATTTGCAGCCCAAAGGACAGTCAAAAGATTTGAAACAGTCTCAATAGCCCCACAGTGTTAATGAACTTTATAATATCTAATACTGTTGCTGCACTGATTTCATAAAGTCTGACCGGAGGGATACTCGATAATTAAACTGTTTAAATAATGATGAAGGCCAGATGGATTTTACTAAATATGTCCAAGATGCTCCATAATGCAATTTTTCCAGAGGAAAAGATGTTTGATGAGTAAAAACTCATTTTTGTTGTTATGATGAAAAGAGCTGCATCAAACTTTGCACCCAGACGTAGTTTGGGCAAAAACATCTGCATGACGTTGCATGGCAGATTATATGGCATGCCTTCCTGAGCACTGTGCAAATATTACATGTTTGTTTACAACTAAACTCACAAAATCTAAAGGGATTATTTGTGAACTACATCAAAAAAGGAGAAAACACACAGACAAAAAAACAAAATAATTACATTTACGACATCCTGAGTGACTGGCAGCACATGCCTCTGGTTTTCAAAGGTATGTTATCATCAACTAGTCTGTAAATACTGTTTGTGCCCTGATTGCTTGATTTGTGATTACACTGACGTCGGCTAAGAAACAGGGTTCTACTGCAGGCTGCAGCACTGAAAATTCCCTCCGATAACATGGGCAAGCAGTCTGGTAGTTGATGTTGTCAAATATCTGTATACAGAAAGGTCAACTGATTTGATACCTGAGCACATGTTTATTAGCCTGGTCATGGTTCAGTTTCTGTCAGAATTGAAAATGTTTTGTTGTCATAGGATTTAACTAAAATCTTTACAATAAAAACTAAAGGAATGAGAACTTTTTGTTACAAACTGAATTTAGTCTGTTTCTGTTTAAATGGTGATAGACCATATTACACAGGAACTAATGTGACCTATAAAAAGCGCTACTTAAGGTCAATTAAAGTATTTTATTCTAATAATTTAAAACACAAAACCGTGATCATGCATGGTTTGTTCTTTACGCAATTGCAATTTTGTAAAAAAAAACATTTGTGAAATTATGTATTTTTGGGTCACAAAAAATGGGTCCACAGGTTTTAATATGAATTAGTGAAGAATTTCAGACTCATTAAATTTCAGTTTTGATTTTAGTCATTAAAATCAAAACTGTGTTTCTTGAACATTAAGAGGGTTTTAAGTGTTCAATTTGGGGCTAACTGGAGTTGGCAAGAGCATTTTAATGAACAAAAAACATCAATGCCTTTGGCACAAAGATACGACCACGTGATGAAATTTTACATAAAGCAACCTGTGCTCCTCATATCCCTTCTAGTTTCGAAGAAAATCATTAAAGCCCCACTTCAAAAACCAGTCAAATGTGTTGGTTCTCTATCCATTTTTTTCTTGAGTAATTTTTTTAAAGATTTTACATATTTTAGAAGTTATTTCATAACTCTTGAGAAATACAGGGAGCTCCAATAAAAATGATTATAGAGTTCCACTTTCAGCACACCTTGATGTCATACAGGAAACTTAAGTCCAAGCTACAGATCTGAATGCTAACTGGTAATAAAATTAGGAGATCAGAGTTTAATCCATGATGTCAGCAGTAACTTACCCACACAGAGAGACTGGCCCAGGCCCACTTGTGTAGTCTGATGCACGGCTTCGTACGTCAAAGTACCTGATCTGGAAACGATGCCTAGAAGACAGAGTTTTAAAAGCATTTCTCAGAATGCAATGTGTATGTTTTATTTCTATTTTAGTCTCATTTTGACTGAATTGCTTCAAGCAAGAGAGTCAAAATAAACCAAATGCTTTTATTACCAGAGCTTGGCAACAGCTGCTGTTTGGTTTTTGGAAAGAAGCCAGTTGATTTTTAATAAAATCAACATGCTGTAAAGGTTCACCGGGTAGCAGCTGCACATGGTGCTTATCAAGCCGTCAACAGCAGGAGATCTTTCAGGGATTTTACACAAGGGTGTATAAAGAAAAATATTAGCATTGAGTGTTTTTCTTTTTTTTTTTTTCCCTTCACATGCCAGCCATTTAAAGGTTGTTGCAGGAGGAGGACATGTCTGGGTCATGACCTTTTAAACTGTCCACTTCACTGACTTGCCCAACTCGGCTTGCATTTTAACAAGAAGAAAAGGTTTCACACAGGAAAGAAACTTTCTCTACTAAGGAAAAGGATCTGTGAGAAGTTGGGGCATTAAAAAGTGCTGTAAGAGCTTCTTTTAGCCACTAGGCTTGTTGAGGACCCATATTTATCTTGCGACACATTCAAAGTGAGCTGAATGGTACGGGAGGTAAAAAGAAAAATAAACATCTCCAAACGTCAGTGTTGGAAAACTGAAGCAAAGCGTGGCATCTTGCCATCACTATGTCTCAACAGTATCCACCAGATTCTGTCAAAAGTCTTTTTTGTCCCACCAAAAATATTTAAACATTTGGATTTTGCTAAACTCTGGTGGGACTTCAACTGGACACCAAAAAACATTCCAGGATGAACATGTGGAAAGGCAACTCATGCCCATCATTAGGATTAGTGGAAGACCTGACGCTGGCTCCCTGCTTCTCTTCTTAACGCCATGGAAACCTTCTTAGAGTGCAGAGCAAGCTGCCAGCAATCCATGACAGTAGTTCCCAAATGTTTGAGCTACTGACCTACAAAGAACAGCTGTACCAACTATCATTTCACACAAAAAGTATGTTTTAAGCAATTCAAAAATGTGCGTACTTTGACATCAGAGTAAACAACCAACACAATGATTTTCTTAATTTCCAAATACTTTTTTCACCTCTTAAAATTTATAGCATGCTTTATACTACATGTTTTCTGGATTTCTGAAAAGTATATAAAGACCCCAGACTTAATCATAGTCCGTGCTCCAATGTTAGGGATATCATTGGGTCTTTAAACACAAAAGGATTCAAAATACATGCGTAAATAAACGCAGAAATGATTCAGCAGACATAAAAAAAATCAACATTCTTCCATTCTCTGTCTCCAGATCTAAATTGTACAGAAAACCTAGAGGAGAGCTTGAAAGGAGAGGGCATGAAAGAAGACCCAAGGGTCTGAATAATCTAGAAAGATTGTGCATAGAGGACCGACAATGGTCCGTCTCTCAGGGAATGCTCCAACCTTTTCAAATGCAATAAAGACTGAGCTGTCCTAGTGGCACGAGGGGGTTGTAAGATGTATTGACAGCAGGAGTGCCGATTATTGTACCTCTGCTTATTTTGTTTAAAACAAGCATTTCTTAATGTGGAAATATTTCCCACACTGCATAAATTGTTGGATTTTTTTGTTCTCAGTGTGATATTATGCAAGTAGAGTAAATAAATATTTAGTTTAGTGCTTTTCACACATTTTTAGCAGGGGTGCCATTAACTCACCCCAGTACCCTGTTAGAATAATAAAAAAAAAGACTATTTTTATTTTTAAACCATAACATTTAGAGTTCCTATCAAGAATATTTTCATACCAATTTTAAAAAAGGAGCAAAATACATGTATATTGTTCTCACCAATTCTTCCTTTTTTGTGAATGTGTCCAGGCATAATTCCAATCTTGCATTCTCCAGGCTGTAAAAAAGGCAGAAGGAATTAGCTTTTTTTATTTTTTTTACAATATAATAAATTCAAAATGCCAAATGGATGTCAAGCTCTCAAGTCCAAGTTTCATTTTTCTTCACTAAAAATATTTCTCTGGCAGTATTTTTTTTGTCTTAAAAATTACATGAAGCAAATTCTATCTCCTTAAATTAAATGAATAAGTCACCAGATTTTAGCTTTAGATTAAAGCCCATCTGTCCACTGAATATAAAGCACCTGCCAATCCATGTGATGCACTTTGTACTTGTATCTCTATTCTACACAACACACACATAAAAAGGCATTGGCATCATCGAGCATCTGTGTGTGCGCTTACGTTGATGACTCCTGGGCAGTTGGGGCCTACGAGGCGGGTGGCGCTCTGACGCAAGAGCTTATGTTTGACTTTCACCATGTCCTGCTGGGGGATTCCCTCGGTGATGCACACCGCCAGGGGTATCTCTGCGTCTATTGCCTCGATGATGGCGGCAGCCGCAAACGGCGGAGGTACATAAATCACAGTCGCCTCGGCTCCTGTACCCTCCTTTGCCTGAAACAATGAATGAAAGATGTTGGGAAATTCTGAGGTTATCAAACAGCGCCACCTAATGTTACAGACTTGTATAAATAAGTCATCATGGGCTGGAGGCTTACTGCCGATATTAACCATGCTTTTTCATTAAAAATATGATTCAAGTATGTTTTTGTTTTTGTTTTTTTTTTTAAATGACTTGCCTCCTTGACCGAGTTGAAGACAGGCAAGCCGAGGTGCGTCTTCCCGCCTTTCCCAGGAGAAACTCCTCCAACAAGCTGCGAGCCATAGTCGAGAGCCTGCTGACTGTGAAATGTTCCCTACCAGACAGGAAGAAGCAGGAATTAGTGTGCAGGTGTGAGTGATGAACTGGGATGCAGCCACTTCTAGAGAGTCCCCATTGAGATATCATTGCAGGCACGTTTAGGAGAAAATATGCTTCCACCCAGGATTAATCACCTGAGGAGCTGGGCACAGGCTGAGCACCAGGAGAAGATGAAGCTAGCAGAAAATTTATTTAGTGAGAAGGAATCGAAATGTCCTTCACAAATAAATAATGGTGTGATATTAGTTTAATCTCCTGGCAGAACATTTGGAAAAACAAATTAAAAAAAGCAGCCAGGATATTCCCCATCGACACTGGCTGTAAAATATTTCACACCAAAGAGACTTTGTGAGAATATTTCAGATGCTGTCACTACCGTAGACGCCGGAGAGGAAGTGTCACAGCTGTACTGCAACATTTGGGGAATATTAATTCCTGACACTTTAAAAGTTTACGTACAGCTCAAGGACTTCTCCTTACTTACTGCGTACAAATAAACAAATAATAGCAATGTGAAATCATCTCCCTCAGCCTGGAAAGAAACTCAAACAAAAACAAACAAGAAGTCTTGAAGAAAAAGCCCATTTGTATTCATATCCGTCACACGGACTCAGCTGAGCTTCTGGTTTTGTCGCCTTTCAATACAATTCAATACACCCCGCTCGTGTCATCCTGGCTGATGTGGATTTCCAGTTAACTTTAAGGTTTGTCAATTCTGAGTTTAACAGATTTTCTTTGTGAGGGACATAACACAAATAACAAAATAACTTCTACAGGTAGTCGTTTTGAATCCAGCTGAAATGGAGTTAAATGATCATCCCTATTTATGTTTTAAAGACATGTTTTTCACCAAAACTCAAAGTGTGTCAAAGCTGCAGATTGATATATTTATAGACTGAAAACAGTTTGTACTCTTAGTTAAACTGCACTTAATAAATAAAGGGGAACATAGGTTTTTCAGAATATCACCTATTTATTGATTAGAACACATCAGGGGGAAATTTTCTGACTCTTACCCACTGAATATACAAAGGTAGCAATAACCTCAAATACGCCCTCTCGGTATCTTCCTTCTGATTTGTCAGGAACTTGAATGTTCAAGTGCAGTCAAACCAAATGTAAGAAAATACTTTTTATCAAAATGGTTGCCTTGTATCAGACTGAGAAGCTGTCACACCGACTCAGTTCATCATCCGTTGTACTTTATTAGAAAAAACACCAGAGACAAGTATCAAGCTTTTCCTGGTTTTTCTTTCTTGCTTTTTGTATAACTTGCTGATTTCCTATTTTCTCCTAAGAACTGTGATGTAAAAAGAAATAAAATAAAACAAAACATTCAACTGGTGATAGCAGCACCAGTTTCAAAATAAATTAGAATAGGAACAAGTAGCCTCCAGCAAGAGATACATCAATCCCTCTGCCAGCTAAGTGCATGTCTGGTTCAAACCTCAGATAGCTTTTAGAAATGCTTATTGAAGAGAAAAAAAAATCACAACATATAGTAAGAAAGTCATTCATTTTTTTCTACTGAGGAAAGTATCTTTCACACTTTAAGGCTGCTGAAAAAAGTTAGATGTGATGAATGCATGAGGTGAAGACCATTACTGCAAACTTGGGGAATCATTACCACTTCCTGCTCAAATAACTAGCACCTTGAAAGATAATTTGAACTAAAAGTCAATTTAAAAAAAATATATAAAGAGAAGCATCCAATTAGATATATAACAGAAAAAATGTTTGGCCCATAAATCATGTGCATAAATAACTGGTGCATGCAGTTGATCCAAGCTGATTTTCTGCCACACTAATCCTCAGAGGATGAAGTTGGTTAAATAGAAGCAAAGATAAAACAATGTAGGCAAAGCAGGACGAGCAGAAACTACAAGCGGAAATAAATTACCTTAATGCAAAAATGATAACCAGCCTATTATGTAGAATTGGAAGCCATGCATCAGCATTTTCACCTCCATGTGTAATAGACTCCTTCACCCTGCTAACTCTGCTGTTTTTGGCACTCATTACCATCCAAAATGTTGGGATAATAATTTTTGAAAAATTGCTTGCTTATCAAGGCAGAAGGACATGGCCATGTGCACCCAATAGCACTTGCTTCATTTCATGTCTTCCTTTAATTACCAGGAGTGTTCACTGGAACTATATTTAACAACCCTCGATGGGAAGCTGGAGAAACAAATGTGCTAAAGGACAGAGGGCGGATATGAATCTATGGAAACCAGGTTTCTGGCTTATTGAGCACACTTTGTCAAGACTTTTATCATCCTCGCCTTGTTTAATGAGATTCTCCTCAGCTTTTCCTCTCTTACAGATTCACTTCAGGAATAAACAATCTGTCGTTCAGATTTATTACCATCGACTTATGAATTGCTGTTGGGAAGAAAAAAAAGGCAGGCAGGCTAAAAAACATAACCTCATATCAAGGCAAAAAAAAAAAAAAAAAAAAACCTGCTCATGATTAAGGAAACGAGATAAAGCCCAGATTCAATGCCCACATGATTCTGACTCTCGTTAACAGCTAACTCACAGAGTCTGTTAAAAAATAAAACAAAAACTCAACTTCAATTTTATCTGATTTTAGGTGCAACAATGCTGTTTGACACTAAATTAAGATAGTTTTATTAGAATTTTCTGCTATACACACACACACACACACACACACACACACACACACAAAAAAAACATGAAAAGTAAAAAAAGGACACTGAACCCCAGGGCTCACTATCTACACAAAAAGAAAAGAAAAATTTGCTTTACATGTCACAGTATTTGACAAGATGTAGGAAGGGAAACCAAATATCTTTAAAGTCTTCAAGCTTTCCTTTTGTTAGATACGTCAGCTTTTCCATTGCCAGGTTGTTGCTCAATAGTTTAATCCATTCATTTATCTTTGGTCTTTCTGTGTTCCTCCACTTCAGAGCAATCAAATGTTTAGCCTGCAAGAGGCAAAAAGTCACAAGCTTCTGTCTCTTTGTAGGACCTTTAAATCCGTCTGGAAAAATATGCAGTAAGCAAAGTTTACTGTCTATTGGAAGATCCTGTTCGATCAAACGAGAGATGAGCATAATAACCTCCTTCCAGAAAGTTTGAAGCTCTACATATTGCAACATACAATGGAAAAGAGCACCCTTATCTATATTACATTTAACACAGATATCAGGTATATTTGAATTAAAATGGTGAAGTTTTACAGGAGTGATATAAGTTCTAAATAACCATTTGTATTGAAATAGTCTAAACCTTGTGTTAATAGTTTGCGTTTGTGCCAATAGACATGAGTTATTCCATTCATCCTCAGGGATTTCCATTTGCAGATCAGTTTTCCAAGCTTGTAAATATACGAGACTATTTTCTTTTGAAGCTAAAAGTAAAATATTATAAAATTTGGAAAGTAGGCCTCTACTCTGACTATGGTGAACGGCTATATTCATCATATAGCCGTTCAGAGAATGGAGGTTTAGTCGTAGATTTCAGTGAGGCAAAAACAAAACTTCTAATCTGTAAATACTTTAAAAAATGCTTTTGGGGCAGGATGTACTTATTTACCAGTTGTTCAAAGGACATTAAAACTCCTTCACTATAAAGGTCCCCTATTTTTTTTTTTTACATAAATTGTGTAATTGGAGATGTAAAATAAAATACATTGGCCCCTTCTTATTCTCTCATTCAAGTAGTGTAAAGTCCACAAAAATACAGTATCCAGAGTGAGCCCTATAACCCAAATCTCCACATATTTCCCCAAACGAAATGTGGCGTTAACCCCTTCTGAATATTGAACTTGGGTTATATGAAACGTTGCAGCCACCAAGTGGGTAACGTAAAAGTCTGCACGCATAACAATGGTCATGTATAGGTTGGCTGGCATAAACAAAAAAACGCTCTGACCAAAATATCAATAATTAAGGCGAGATATGCTAACATTACAAAGGTGTAATAAAGAAATATTAACAGTGTTTGTGCTTCCACATACAGAAACAAAACGTTCTGAGAATACTGAGTTACTTTTAGGAACTATGCCAGAAAAAGAACGGCGAGTACAAACTAAGACTTGGAGTTGTCCTCAGCCTACGAGCTTATTCCATCAATATACTTTTTGGCTTCTTCCACGGATTTGAAGATCCGGCGTTTGTCATTATGTGTCATGATTAAGTGGGCTGGATACAGAATGCCATACCGAATTTTAAGGGCACGAAGCTGGATTTTCACTCCATCAAAGCGCCTTTGCATCTTGCGAGTCTCGGCCGAGAGGTCAGGGAAGAAGGTGACGCGGTGGTTCTTATAGTGTACCTCCTTCATTTTCCTGACAGCTTTCAGAGTTGCTTCCCGGTCCCAATAGCTCAGAAACTTCATTAAAACAACCCTTGGAGCCGCAGGATTGGAGGCAAGGGAACCAATCCTATGGGCTCTCTCCACTAGGGCTGAAACGATTCCTCGAATGATTCGAGTACCTCGATTACTAAAATTCCTCGAGGAAAATTTACCTGCCTCGAAGCTTCGTTAATTTATGTTTTATTATTTAGCGCACCGTGTTCCGGCCGGGACTTCATTTGCGTTGCGCGGAGCTCTCACTTCCGCCTCTGAGTTGTTGACAAAAGCTAAGTCTCAGCGGCATAAAGTCCAATCTTCAAGATTGGCCCGTGGGGATTTTATTGATTGATGATAATGCCCGACTTTTTATCGTTTTTGGGGAACCAATAAGCATCCTTAAAATGACTGGGGGAATGCCTGGAGTACGGCAGCATTTCTCCTCCGGGGCTGCTGGTTGAAAGCGAACGGCGGGAAGAGCGCTGAGGTGAGCGGATAGCCTGAACAGGGCGGGTGGCTGAGTAGCTGATGCTTACCGTGTAAATGTAGCTTTACCGACGAACCGCACAATACATTTCATATCCCGGTCTGAAGAAACGGGTGGCGGAGCGCATCGTACATGGCTGGTAGATGAGTTTCTGAGTGTGACCAGTGAAGGTGTCGTAAATATCCCGTATTGCTTCCCCCCGTGTTCGTCCCCCGGTCTAACGGTTCGTCAGTCCGCTGGTCTATTTCCTCCCCTCCACCCCATGTTCGTTCATTCGCCCTCTCCTCCCACTCCAGGCGGCATTTCCCGTATTTTTAAACCCAAAGCGTGACAGGTTAGGTGGCAAGGTGAGTTTAATTAATCTATTAAACTCACTGAAGATGAATACATAAACTAAAAGCTGGATTGTAGACATTTTTTATAAGCATATTTGTGAGCCTGCCTCTTTGTTATTAAATTCAATATAATTTCAGATTTTTCTATAACTTTTCTTCTGGTTAACTTAGAAAGTGAGCTATTATTGTTACAGGTTAGTTTTCTAAACTACAAAAAAACAACTGTTAGGGATGCTCAAATATGAAAAATTGGACTGATATTGATATCTGATAGTAACACCGGTATTATGCCAGATTTACCAATATTTCATTTTATATATTTTTTATCCGATTACTCGATTAATCGTAAGAATAATCGATAGATTACTCGATTACTAAAATATTCGTTTACAACAGCCCTACTCTCCACACAGCGGGACGAGGTGAAGTCCTCACCTAATGTCTCTCGGAGCCACTTCTCCAAGAAGCCACACAGATCCGATTCCTCGGATTTTTCAGGCAACCCGACCAGTCTCAGGTTGGAGCGCCTGCTCCTGTCCTCTTGCTCCGCAACTCTGTCAGAAAGCACCTCCACTGTTTTCTCCAGTGATTTAACTCTGCTTTGAAGGGAAGTGACATCGTCCTCTGCTTGTGAAATTCGCACTTCTGTTTCCCCAGGTCTTGCAGTGAGCGATTGTCTATCCCCTTTGATATCCTTGATTGCTTTCAACATATCAGCAGAATGTTTGTTCATATCCTCCTTCAGTAAGCTGATTGCTCAGAGAATATCACGGTTAGTTGGTGCTTCTTGAGCCTCATCCAAGTTAACCGGCACTGCCATGTTAGCATGAGCTACAATAGCTGCATGAGCTACATTAGCCGCATGAGCTACATTGGCCGCATTCACTTGTGGAGCTGTTTTAGTCGGTTGTTGGACCGGTTTGGCATTTTTCGGTGGCATGATCCCCAGTAAGCGTTTTCCCGTAAGCAAAACAGGCGAAATTGCCAATATTGGTCTGACTTACGGATTAATTTAGAGGATTTAGCAGCGAGCCATACGCACATACACCTTTCACTGAGACACCATAACCGGAAGTGACTAAATTAAACTTTTGATGGCGTGTAACGTTACAGACATCTTGTTTTAAAGGCAGGGCTGCTGAAAAGACAGCTAGCTGGCAAGTGGAAAGACAAGGGAGTGAGGGGAAAATAATCATCTCCATCCACTCATTATAAAATGCAAAAATTAAAGGTCTGTGCTCCCTTGAAAAGCTGAGTCTTTACTACCGAGTCGCAAGTAACTAAAGTGATGTGAAACGAGAATCCAGACGAGTTATGGTTACAAACCTGCTTTCCTGTGAAACCTTGGCAGATGACCTTCGTGTTCTTGTTGATGTAGAGGTTCTTTCTGCTTCCTGTATAACAGTGTCTGACTCCACTCTGCTGCACTGTTGGATCGATACAGAAGAAAAGCAACACAGGGAGCAATCAGGTGAAAGACATCAATACACAAGCTGACATTATTCAACAAAGCCTTTCACAGCTGTGGTTGGAAAACATTCGGTTCGATAAAATGGAGTTTATCCAACATTCAGACACTCCAAGTCTTGTTTGACAATAAAATATTAAAGTTTTACTTCATTTCAAGGAGAATAATCAAAACCGAGTTAAATACTCTGCAGTGTTTCAACAAAAATCACTCTTGCTTTACACCACCAGCTTTCTGCAGACTTAATGGCTCCCGTTTTCAGAAGATGTAATCAAAACCCTCTTCAGTATTTAGAATTGAACATATTTACCGGGTTGCTTCTGCAGTGGCGCTGCCAACAAGTCAAAAATCTGTAGAGCATCAGATACCGATCTTACAAAGTATGCGTGCACGTGTGTGTTTATGCAACAGGAGCTCAGTTTCACAACTGCTCCAAATCTTAAACACCGACCATTTAATTCTGAAGCAATGAGATA
Source organism: Poecilia mexicana (assembly GCF_051168715.1). Classification (NCBI taxonomy): domain Eukaryota; kingdom Metazoa; phylum Chordata; class Actinopteri; order Cyprinodontiformes; family Poeciliidae; genus Poecilia; species Poecilia mexicana. The sequence continues at coordinate 10,161,060 of NW_028263370.1, read as the reverse complement.
TGTTCACATCCGACCTAACCTCATCACCCTGCAGTTCAACCGATCTAACATTTCAATGCATATAATACGATGCTTTAATGAATGTAGGAAGCACATGACTTGATAACATCAGCAAAATAAGGTTAAATCAGTTAATCATGTTAGCTACTTGTTGAGCAAACCCATTTGTCGGCATGAGCTTCTGAAATGTCACTGCAAGCTCTGGGAATGAGGACTGGCCTTTGCCCCCCCCGCTTCCTGACATTTCATAAACTACTTTATTAAACAATATTGGAAAAAACAAATATATATTTTTTGCAGCCTAAAAGTTTTCACTCTGAGCAAACTACTCTATAAACTCAATGAGCCAAAACAGAAGCTAATGGTCAGTCCCAGTGTTTACAACAGCTGGGTGGAACTAAATAGAGCAGAAAAAATATAGACTTTTAAAAATGTTTTAAATTTTATATAGTTAAGTATTTGTGATTGCAGCTGTGTACAATACCAGCTTTTCTTAGAGATTAGGCGCTAAACAAAATATATCAATCAATCATCGAAATATGAAGGACCCAGGCTGCTGCAAGCATAAAATTAAATATCAATCTTTCTGTATCGATGCAGACGTTTTCAAATGTCTCAAATTATTTTCATTGTATGGTCAACATGTCATTTCCCCCACAATCAATATTTTTTCTTCTTTGCACTTGATATGTGTCCTGTGAATTCTAACTCCTTGAACATTTTCATGCGATATATCATTACCACCTTATACTTTGATGCAAATCATTGGGTTTTTTATGTGAGACGATCAAAGTAGTTCATGACTCTGATGTGGAATAAAAATTATGCTTGTTTTTCCAATTTATTATTTTCAACTTTTCAACCTGAAAAGTGTGACATGCATTCAGTCCTGTTGACTCTCTTACCCCTGTGTTTTTGTTTTTAATGATGTAAAGCACTTTGAAATGCCTTGCTGCTGAAATGTGCTGTACAAATAAAATTTGATTGATTGATTGATTGATTACCCTAAATACAACGTATAAGAAATCGCCTTCATAGCACCCAGATCAGAGATAACAGTGGAGAAGTTTAAAACAAAACGAACTAAGCTTTGAACATCTCAATAAACACTGCTTAATCTGTAACCTTGAAAGGTAAAAAGCATTGCACAACTAGAAACTTACCAAGAGATAGTCATCATCCATCTAAACCGAAGAGCAACAGGAGTATTAACCAGAGAATAAGCCAAGAATAAGTCAGCATCCAAAGTTAAGCCCATTCAATGCCCAAACTTAAATATTACGACTTTTAAAAAAATTCAGACTCCATCCAATTTCATTCATCTTGGTGTGAAAGTGTGAAAAGTGTGAATGTGTGAAAGTTTGTCTCAATGGATGTGAAGTGCTTGTAGAGATGAGGACCAAACAATGTGCACCTGTACTTATTGGTTGCAGTAAATATTGACTCAACATTGACAGAATAAAAATACAACGCTTTCGATTTATGCTTAGAAAGGCTTGAAAAATTAATCATGCATATTTTTTCTTGTACTTCACTATTAAGTCCTAATTTTGCGCGACGTTAGGTAAGTGCTCTAAAGTTTAAGGCAACAAACTGTGGAAAAGCATGCAGAGTTATAAACAGTATTTTACTTCTTTCTTTACTTTTTCTTTACTTCTGAGTGTGTAGCACCGTTAATGGCCTGCAGCAGAAAACAGCAGCAGCTGCTGCAGCAGCAGATCGGTGGTTGAACTTTGCTCCGTTTTCAGAGTCTCATCCAGAGCTGAACAATGTCACTGTGCAAAGTTCAAAGAGTCAATACGAGTTTGATAATATAACTATGGCATTGACAAAAACAGTGTTGTATGTTGGAAAATGCTATCAAACTATGTGCACCTGTTGAGCAAACCTTAAGGCTAACATAAAGTGTTGCTATAATACAGCTGCAAACAGCTAAGTGTGTGGCTAAATTAGCCATTTCTACAAGAGTGGCTGCAACAAAGAAGTTATAACTCTGACTGTTCAGAACATGCAAGGTCAATTAATGATAACATTGTTATAGAAGTGAATGCGAGTTCCGTAACTATAAGTTGACCACCAAGCAAGTTGGCTGACTGTCAAGAGAGATTTCCCAGATTACTTCAGCGACTGATGTGTCTGACTTTGAGAGCTCAGTGAAAGCTAACCCAGGTGTCAGTGTAGAGTTGTCCGTACATCTCCGAAAAACACCTGCGCACACATTCTGCGGTACAATAACTAAACTCCTAAACCTCTCAAGCAAAAAAAACCCCGCACTTAAATAAAATACTTACAAAGCAGCCTGGCAAACAACCTGCTATGAGACATCTTCGGTCATTCAGCAATGACACCACAGGCTAAGGACTTCGTACGTAGAATTTAGCTGACTTAAAAAGATCCAGTGAAACTCAAGAGTACCAACAAGCTTGAAAATAGATTTGTCTTAAACACAAAATTAGTATTTATGAATAATCAACATTTTATTATTAAAAAGTGTATTTATTGGATATAAAAATGAACGCAAGCATTAATGTTCTCATTTTTCCTACAGGCAAAAACGTTCGAGTCTTTCACTCATGGTGCACTCTGGGTATTGAAGTCCGTGGCAGACTATTAGCGAGAGAGAATTCCGCTTCAGCTCTAGAGGGCGCCTCGACCTCATAGACGACTTTTAGTAAAAGTCACATAAATAACAGTGAAACAGATAACTAAACCGTGGCATATTTTTGTGTGAACAATATCTTACAAACGGATATTCGGGTGGTTATCTCTCCAGATTATAAACCCAGAAAAAAAAAATCAATACAGTTACGAAATGCTACTTCTAATTAGTAAATAATATATTCTAAAAGTTTCATTTTTGACAAGTATCTACAGTGATAATGTTTATCTTAATATATATTTTCTAAATCTTTTTTCAGTCTCAATTGTTCTCAGAATCTCTTGCTTGTTCTTGTTCTCTCTTGCTCTCGATGAAGGCAGACACTTTTTTCCTATGCTCCCTCCCTGCCCATGCCTGCCTTTCTTGCTCTGTTTTTGTCCTGTCTTTTTCTATATTTTTGGAACCTTTCTTTGCACATCATCCAAATCTACAAATTATGGATCTGGCCAATCGATCTCTCAACCTTACCTTACCTTACTTTACCTTACCTTGTGCATCAGCTCATTATTTGCATTAATTTGTTATTTTCTTATTGCATGCCCTACATAGTTCACTGGCTGTCCTAGGGGGTCAAAGATTATCTCCAAATAACATACATGAAGTCTTGTCATTTCTTTTATACATTACAATGAAATTGTTTAGAAACTATTTTTATAACACTTCTCTGTCTATATTCAGTATTCATATGAGCTACTATCGGTAGTCTTTAGGCCGTACAACAGTTTTCATTCTTGTGTGTGACATTTACTGCAGTCCTAAGCTGTGTTTAATTGGGAACAACTCATGTCAATTTGACAGCTCTGCACAATAACTGACAATCTAGCAGGCCTACTTATTTCTGCATACAAATAAAAATCAAACATAGCAGAATTAAAGAAATTACCACCTGCAACATTTAGGCGTAGATTTGCATGTGCCGCTTTGCTTGTCACAAGAAACTACCCGGGATGATTTGGTCAACTGAGTTTGACTAAAATGTATTATAATTACCATCAGTTTAGATTATATGTCACTGAAAGTAATAAAACTTCAAAATTCTATTTCATAGAAAATTTAAATATAACATAAAACTAATAAATAGGATTACAAATAAATAAAATAAATGATGTGTTACGAAACATAATATTGCATAAACAATGACTTGACAGTTTTCAGTGCACGGTCATCCTTCACGAGGACAGTAAGGCAAATTTTATTTCTGAAGAAGCCAGCAGTTCCCAGAGAGCTATCTCAGTATAATGAAAAGTTAAGCGGAAAGGAAAAGTCATTTTTAGCCCTGCTGCATCTTTTTTCTACAACACTAGCTTTTCAACTTTGTATTAAGCGCTAAGATATTTGTCAGTTGTGACACAGTGAGAAATAACATGAGCATAACACATTTCTGTATCGATTTTTATCATTGTTCCTATGTAATATCTAACCGTGTGAAAAACCAAATTTTGGGTTTTTCACAAGGTCATAATCATCCATGTTTAAAAACATAAACACAACCTCATACGCAATGTAAATGAACCAATTATTGATCATATCCTAATTTATTGGGATATTATAACAAATTTCAATTTTTGACATTCTATAGTTTTCTGCATAACTAGAAGATCTGTTCTACATTCATGTAAAAATGCTTTTTAACCTACCCTTCCTCTTTTTGCTCAGTTCAACTTACCCAATCACAAGCCACCAACTCCTCTGACGCTGATTGGCCATCAACTAAGATCACGTGTCACCTCTACGCAAATTTCTAAACCCATTTACGCCCTGTTTTGTTCGTCTTCTTTTTGTGGTGGCTTAACTTTACGTACCGGCGTCGAGCTGCGCTCATAAAACAGCGCAGTGACACAAACGATCCCCAGGAACTGCCCAAGTCAAACTCAAAACCCGGCCCTGCCGAGCAACTCAAGATGGTTTTAGAAACAATTTCAAAGATAATAAAAGTGCAGCTTCCGGCCTACTTGAAGAAGCTGCCGCTGCCGGAGACTATCGGAGGGTTCGCGAGGTTAACAGGTAATTTACGGCAGTCGCGGTGGTTGTAACGTGAGGATGAACTCGTGAACTGTTCGGGGACAGTTCACACTTAGCACTCAGCTCTGATCAGTAGCCTGCACGGGCATCACAACTTTACCAGCACATTGCTTACGCTTTGTCCAATAATGTGAGACCTTAAACAGCGCTTAGAGAAATGCAGGAAGAGTAGTGCACAAATGTAGTTTATCTCACGAGTTACATAACTTCATCTCAGGGCTGAGGAACTTAAAGGCAGTCTCTGTTGGTAGCGATGAAAAAACGAACAGATGATCTGCAACGTAGAGACTTTGCTGCCCCGTTTTGGGTCTGTTGGTTTAAATGTCACTTTTGTCTTGCAGTAGTTGTTTTTGCGCTCATTATAAATAATATATTTGATATCGTGTAAGAACATGATGACAGAGCAGGCTCGCAGGGTGTGTTGTTATGCATTATAAAATGAGGGAAAGACTTGACTATAAGTTTAGGATCTTGTAAATTCATATTTACAAGATATGTAAATATCTTGTAAATATGAATTTACAAGATATTCTCTCTGCCCCAAACCTCAATGCTGTAATAGAATCTGTAGAAGCATCTTTTATTTTTGCAGATCTTCCAGGGCATGTATCTACTAGTTATGCACAGTTACAGGCTCAAATGTTTCAATGCATATTTCAGTAAGTCCTTGTTTAAGCTACTTTGCATAACTTTTTACCTCGATTCTTGTTAAAAGTAGGGCTGAAATGAGGACGTAACAGTGCGATATCACTGTCAAATATTGAGACATATTTTTTGTCATCACCGCACCACGTGCTTTCTTCATTATCATCACAATATCCCCACCACTGCGTATAATCTATTTAGAGGGTTTATTCTTTACAGAGGACAGCACAATTCTATTCAACTGACAAAATATATTATGGATCATTAAATATTTTTAACTATCTACTGCAGCAAATTGGTCCTTTTTGACTGCAATATTAAATTTGCAATAGCAATTGCAATTTTCTGTAGTGTGTTCTTTAAACTTTGTATACTGAAAGTGAACTGGAACTTTATGTGATAGGCAAACCTACAGTTTAATGTAAAAAAACAACAACACACACATTATGGTTTCCATATGTCATAAAAATGGTTAGAACTATCTGTGACCTTCAGCATCTTGGACACAATCATTTCAGTCAGTACTCTGGACTCTATCCAACAGGCTGAATACATTATTGGCATGCAAATCATGAGTTATTATAGACAGTAATACCCTGGCAAGGACAATTCATGGTGTTGAAAAAATGCAAAAGGGAGGACATCAAACATAATGGTTTGCTGATGGAGTTAAGTAGAAATGGTAACACAAGCAAAAATAAAACAAGAAAAAATAAATATAAAAAGGCATTCAGTTCTAATATTATTTTTGTGTCAGTACCAGCTGTTGTCTGGTGTAGCAAAGGGAAAAGTAGGTTTGGTCAAACTGACCCCCCAGTTTATGTGCTTAGCTGGTTATTTAACCTACAGGTATTACATTTCAAGTCTTAGAAAAAATTTATTCACATTGTTTCCTGTTTCATAAGTACTTGGCTGTTTTTACTTATTACCCAAGATCCATAGAAGCTGAAACATTAATACTTTAATGCATCTCATAGATGCATTGGTTAAAAAAAATCTTGAAATAGCCTCTGTTTGCATGCTAATACACCATATCCCCCCCCTCTCTGCCCCAAACCTCAATGCTGTAATAGAACCTGTATCTTTTTTACAGATACATCTGCAGAACTTCCAGGGGATGTATCTAATAGTTATGCACAGCTACGGACTCAAATGTTTCAGATCGAGGAAGTTTTACTATCAGATAAACATTACTTGTGTAAATACAAAAATCAGATATTAAATGCTGATTTAATCAAGGGGAAAATGTTTAGTTAAGCAAACTGTTAGGTAAAAAAAAAAAAAGTAATGGCCTCTTTTTCTTTTTTGAAAATGACACGTTACTCCCTGATCTAAATACATTTCAGAACAGATGAGAAACAAAGTCATCGATATGTATCACTTAGGAGAGGGTTATAAAACCACTCAGTGAGCCACAGTAAGAGTCATTATTCTGATGAGACTGTGGTGAACCTTCCCAGAAGTGGCTGGTCTACCAAAACCCCTCCAAGTGCTTCTTGACGACTCATTCAAGACATTACAATAGATCCCAGGATGACGTCTGAGACACTGCAGACCTCATTTGCTTCAGTCAAGGTCAGTGTTCAGGATTCGGCAAAAAGAAAGAGACGAGGTGAGCTTCAGGGCCTAAATCGCTGTCAGACTGCCACTGGGCAGCTGTGCCTGCAATAAAGCCATCAGTGTGTGACTGTGTGCATGAAAGGGTGAATGACTGAATGTGCTACATCTCAAAAAATTAGGATACTGCATAAAGTGCAATATTTCTTGCCAGCTATCACAGAAAGCGAAACAGCTATTTTATAGAGATTAGATATACATAGATATGTCAAGCCTTTATTTTTTATTTTTTGCAGTTTTAATGATTATGCCTTAGAGGTAAAGAAAACCCAAAATTTAGTGAATTAGAATATCCTATTATTAGATGAATAAAAACGGATGTTTTAGAAACACATTTCAGACTTCTGAAAAGTATTTTAAGCCTCGGCTTGCATGAATTAATGCAACAATGCATCGTGGTATGGAGGCAGTCAGCTTGTGGAACTTTGTAAGTGTAATGGAAGCCCAGATTTTTCCTTCATACTCTAGGATCTTGACTTCCAAATTAAATGCAGAATTTACATAATTTATCTGAAAACAGGACTCTGGACTAGGCCTGGGCAATAAATCCATAATATCACATTATACAAAAGATCAAAGTCAATAGAAAATACTTGCACATCCCAAGTTTTGTGCCTCATAGCTTCCTCAAAATAGGTCATGCCACCAGTTTGGCAGTGTTTCAGATATTTATAACAAACAACTAATCTATAATTATTGAATTATTGAAATGCTTATATCATGATACGTTTTCAGCATATTGCCTAAGTCTACTCTGGAACCGTTGTGCAGCACTCCAGTTTTTTTTTTTCTCCTTAACCCATGGAAGACGTCAGAAACATTGTCTCCGGTTCAGTAGTGTCTGGACACGGGGAATGGAGGATCTCTAACCCATGTTTAGTGTCTGTCTGTGTGTGGTGGCTCTTTGCTTAACAATCCTCTCAAAGCTGGGGATTTTCCTGTTGCTGGTGTGCCATTTCCTACCACACTTCTTCCTTACACTCAACTTTCTGTTAACATGCTTGAATACAAAACTCTGAACAACCAGCTTCTTCACCAGGGACCTTTTGTGGCCTCTCCTGGTTGTGAAGAATGTTCATGATGTTTTCTGGACATCTGCCGAGTCAACACAGAGTCTTCCCTGTAATTGAGTGAGTGAGTGAGACTGTTCAAAGACTCAGGAAACCTTCGCAGGTGTTTTGATTAGCTAATTAGGGTGTGACACCATGAGTTTAACAATATTGACCTTTTTCAAAGTAATTTAATTTATTATATCACCATGTGTGATGATTCTAGGTAATATATAGTTTCACTTTTGAAGATAGCTGGCAAGAAATATTGCACATTTACGCAATATTCTATTTTTTTTCCAGATGTATTAGAATAGTAGCTCATCAGCATGTGAATGTGTGTGTGAACGGGTATGTGACTGAATGCAGCGTAAATGCTTTGGGGTCTTAGACTAGATAAAGTGCAGTCAAAGTACAAGCCATTTTAAATCACTGCCGATCAAAAAGAACACCAAAGCTCATATTCGTCAAAAAAAAAGTCTTGATGATACTCAAGGGGCAAAAACCTGTGAAGAAATATTAGAAAGTTTTTGAACAGAGCTTTTCAGAAAAAGACTCTCCATTGTCCAGCTAAGTGCCTGAGTTCATCATGACTCAGGCACTTAGCAGGACAGTGATCTAATTCGCACAAGTATGGCGACCTCTGAATGGGTCAGTGGTAAAAAAAAAAAAAAAATACAGAAGGGAGGTTTTGTGGAGTCTGACTAGGCCACTTTATCTTATTTATCTGAAACAATCTGTTCATACTCAAACACTCAAATGTGGTTAAGTTAAAAATAATTCTGCATAGAGACTGAACCAAAGTCCTACACAGAAATGTAAAAACTCACAAACGATTGTAGTTGTTGCCCCTAAAAGTGGCACAACCAGTTGTTACTAGGGGGCAACTGAATTGTTTATTGGGTAAGGCTGGCTTACCCAATCTTGCAAATATACGTGTCGCCATTAATATTTGCAAGATGATCTGAGCCACAAGGTACACAGTGCCTTAAAACTGGCTTTAGCATACATTCTAGTTGTGCTCCAGCCTGAATGATGAAGTTCAATTTCTTATGTATGTCCACAGTGTCTGAGTGGCTCCGGTTGCTGCCTCTCCTTGGCATTTTGGCCCTGCTGGGCTACCTGACCATTCGTCCGTTCCTGCCTAAGAAAAAGAAGCAGAGAGACAGCCTGATCAACCTGAAGATCCAGAAAGAGAACCCCAAAGTGGTCAACGAGATAGACATCGAGGACTTGAACAGCGCAAATGTGTGTTACTGTCGATGCTGGCGCTCCAAAACTGTGAGTTGACTTCTCGGCTTTGACCGTAGAATCCTGCAAAAGCTAACCTGCAGTGACAAGTGATCCTGTGTTTTGTCGCGCATTCTGAAGTGGTTGATGCGACTGTCTGATCCACTAACATAAAGTTATTTCCTGTTTTTAGTTTCCTGTTTGCGACAAGTCACACTTAAAGCACAACGAATTAACCGGGGACAACGTGGGACCTCTCATCCTCAAAAAGAAGATACTATAATTGACCACGGAAAGAAGTTTACGTCGGACTAGTCTGTACTTGATCTTTTCCTGGTATTTTGTTTTCCTTATAAAATGCAGTCCATTGTTTGAGTGAGAATTTGAATTTTTCTAGTTGGGGTAGTTTTGTTTTTCTTCAGTTAAGCTCTCATTGGTCTTCTAATTTACATACATAATTGTTTATACAGTATACTTTAAAAGTGTTTGTCTCTATATGTCGGGATTACATTCAATTTCACTGGGACCACTTTAATGGAACAACCCAAAGCGTTAACTAACTTTATGATACCTTCTTATAATGTGACCTGGAGCCTGAGGGCTGGTTTTTGCTCCACTCAGTATAATGGTTGTTTAAATGAAATACCCAATTTATTAGTCCAACTTGCATGTAACATTTTGTCATGTATGCCTTCATTTAGTTGTTTCTAAGACCATTTGCCTGGTTGAGTGCCAAATAGTTTTTACCACAACACTTTGGAGGTGTAAGATATTTGCTGATAGATCAATATGTATGTATGTAATGATGAGTGTATGTATTCATAATGCATGGGATACTTACTGTAGATTCTTTATGTTTTGTTCATAGACATGTATTGCTGTTGTGTTGAAACATTTCAAACCACTGTGCTGTTGAGGTTTCAGAACTGCAACAAGTTTGACTTGCTGAATTCACTGCATTTGGCTTCTTGGCAGAATACTTCCTGTAGTATGAAGCAAAAAATATTTTCACACTTAACATTTGCTTTTACAGTTAGTTCTTTGTTTGGTATTTATAAATAACTTCATGTATGTTAATGTTTGCTAGACTAAGTTGTTCATACTAAATGGTCATGAGTAATTCAGTTGCTTCAGTTGGCAGAACCTCAGCTTCTTATTCAATACTTTGAAAATCTTCATGTAACTTAAGATGAAAATTTAAGTGAATGTCCCTTTTAACTCAGTTTATCATGTCCTTGTCTTTAATTTAATTTCATTATAAAATTGCATTAAACATCTGTGCTGCAACAGTGAACAGAATCAGCTTAGGCTGCTCTGAGTTTCATAAACCACAGAGTATGTGCTTCATGGGTTTGATGTTCACCATCTATCAAAAGTTCAGATTTACATGATATTTTCCACATTTTATTAAAGCATTATGTCTTATTATAGTAATGGAATAAATAGGAAGGAATCATCTTGTCGTTAACTTGTCAAGTTACAGAACTTTGTATAATTGGCAACAGACTCGGCTCTTTGGTACAACTAGTTTGCATCAACATTCTGGCTCTTGCTCCATTGCATTGGGGAGCAATGTATTGGTTGCATTTCCAATTTAGAAGTCAGGATAACTTATTTTTGGTTTTATTCCCAACCTGTTCTGGCTCTCCAAAAACAGCTGGCAGGGAAGAATTACTTTATGCATTACCCTGAGCCCTTAGGGTGGGGCTTTGATGAGAAGCTGTTGGACATTTCAACTTAGCTGAAAATTCTCTGCAATAATTGGGAAGGTTTTAAAAATGTAAGAACTAAAACAAAAACAATGCTCCAGGAGTTTTTCTAATATGAATAAATTTTAATTTTTGAAAGAAGAGGCACCTGTGTGCATGCCTTTTTGGGACACAATGGCTGAGCTTAAGTCGTAAAGCAGTTGTTTAGCTTCTCAGTTTGGATGGATTATAATTTGGCTTCAGAGATAATTGGTGTGAAAAAAATCTGAAAAATCAAAACAAATCTGCAGCTGCACAGGGTGTCAAATTAACAAAAGATTTAGCTAGATTGTTTGGTTATATGCATAAATAAAGACAATTTTGTGAAAATGTGATTATTTATTGTTCGGTAAAAATCTAATACTGTAAATTCATAAATAGTGTCTTAATTTGTAATCTTTTCAGTTACTCAATAAAAATGTAAACAAATTAAAAACAGCACACTGCATATTTCTGTAGTAAAAAAAAAAAAAAAACACTTAACAGACACGTAAAATCTCTAAAAATATACAATCACATTAAAGTTCAGATAAACTTCAAAGTCGATGTGGGATTTTAGACCACAGTGCATGAGGCTGAGTTCAAGCAGCATTCTGTATAACTCCAAATAAAGTGGGACATCAATATCTCCTGAGTTGTAAACTAAATCAAAAATTATCCACACACATCCTAATGACAAACATAAAAAAAAAAAAACAGCACAAACATACAGCATTAAAATAAAAAAGATTTAAAAAAATGTGGATTCTGGATGGCTTCCTCTAAAAATACATTCAATCACACACCATCTCACCACTTTGTAAAACACACATCCTTATGTTAAGCACTGCCATTTCAGTTTAAGTACTGTTTACTGGAAGTAGGAAACAACCACTGGATACTTTGAATATGGCAAAAAACATGACCAATTTACAAAAATTATAAACTGTTTAATTGCCTCATGCTAATTACAGGATATCTAAATAAATGTTCAGTTCAAGCTCGACACTAAAGCAGCTCTGGTGTAAAGTTCATAGAGCATGAATGCACACAGCAGGGCAATGGAAATGTGTTTGGAGCTCAGTGCCTGGAAACCACCTGCTGCTATAAATACAGGCTGATTCCAGCATAAAGAGTTGAGCAACAAGAGAGCCACTCAGTGGCTAAAAGCAGCTGAAACAACTGACGTTGGAGGTCTCTTTATTAGATCAAGATGTCAGAGTGTACTCTCAAAGGTGACAGGAGTGTTGGTGTCATCTTCACTTCCTGCCGCGGTGCCTAGGGGATGAAAAAGGAGGGAGAGATGGTGGAGATTTTATAAGTAGTGCCTGGATGATGCTTACATTTTTCTTAAAAAAAAAGTAGAAAAGGTAAAGACAAGTGTAACTAAAAGAAGCATTTTTAAGCTACTGACTTCAATGTTACACTCGTGTTACACTAAACATTGAAAACTACATGGGATCTAATGATATGCAAATTCTTGCAAAGATATCGCAACGGTGAAATATGGAAAGGAGAGGACTTGTATTCACCACTGGAAGGTAGCTATGGGAAACTGGGTCACACAGGGTTGTCGAGTTGAGCTGAATTGTCAAATAACAGATTTTACCCACCTAAGAAAAATGCTGATAAACTGGGTTTGACTCGCTCACCACAGGTGGGGGTCTTAGGTCTCTCCAGCAGGCGAGGCCCCAAGATCCCGATGATCAAAGCCCCTACCGGGGCCGTAAGAAGGATGGCGAGCACGGCCACAGTCAGCACGTCCATGCCGTACTTTATCTGCTCCTTGTTGCCCTTTGCTCTGGCCATGTCTAAAGCCGTGGAGCCTATTGCTGCCTGAGGAAGACCCAAAAACAAGCTGTGATTCGTCCCTTTACTCGCCGATAGCTTTTACTGTCATTAAGTAACGACTGAAATGTAAACATGTCAGTGCATGTACATTTAATTAGTTTTTCTGAAGCGCACAACAACAACAAAAAAGACATTTCTCAGCACTGACTCACCTGCACTGTTGCTTTGGGCATCCATGCAAGAGCTATGAACACTTTTTCTTTTAAGTTGAAGCCCGCGTGTAACACACACACAAAAGTGAAGAGTACTCTAATTACCACAGCAATAAGCATGGAGGATATACCCAGACCTGTGAGGACATAAACAAGAGTTACAAAGGCACAGCACAGCACTGACACTTCTAGTGAAGCTCCATACTTTAGGTTTGATTAAGCCGAAGTTTTCCTTCCTGCTTTAATCTCTTTCATACTTTGTCATATTGTTACTGTAGACTTTAGTGTATTTCAACGGGACTCAAGGTGTCAGTGAAATGATTCTTGCCTTTCCTCATTTTTATTTTTATTTTTTTTTTCACAACTAAAACTCCAAAAAGCCACTTGAGTCGACAATCAGTTTCAAGTCTTCTGGGGTATGTTGAAACCACCTGAGCAATTTGATTTAAGTCTGTACTTTGACTGGGCCACTCTAACACAATACTTTGAGGTACATCCTTACATTGTAGCTCTGGATGTATGTTTAGGATTGTCCTGCTTCCTCCCTGGTCTCAGGTGCTTTGTAGTTTCATGGACGTTTTCTTCAAGAATTGACTTTTTTTTTTTTTTTTTGCTCCAGTCACATTCCCATCAACTCCGATCAGCTTCCTGGTCCCCCAAGGAATGTATTTGCAACAAATATATTGTCGTGTTTTTCAGTATGATCTGCAGTGTTCCTCTCTCCCACAGTAGGCTAAAATTTTGAATTTCTAATTTGACCTGAGCACCTCCCTTAGATTGTCTCCTGTGTCCTACATGGCTTCTGGAAAACCTCTGACATTATTTCAACATTGCCTTCTTTTACCATTTCACAAGCAAGGTGAGATTTGTGGAGGTCTCCTTTAAACAGATCCTCTGATGATTTCCTGCACCTCCTCCAGAAAAGGCTTCTTGGTTGTTTCTGTAACTAAAGCTTTGTTTGTCTTGTTGGTTTTGTTGGACAATGTCCTACTTGGTTTGCAGTCATTCTACATTCTCTCTATAAACAACCTTTAAATCATGTTCTAGCAAGATGCACAAACTGAGATACAATTGGGTAAAAAATGGCATAAAACAGAAAAATTGGGTACAAATAGAGGTATGAACTAAGCCAGAGTCATTCTTTTCTCTTTGTAATACTGTTTGCTCACTAATGCGTTTTAACAAACCTCTCAGGTGCTCAGGGAGCAGCTACTTTGATACAGAGATTTAAATTTAACAAAGGCATTAATTTGATGCAATTCATTTTTTAAGGCTATCAGAATAAAAGCTCCTTAAAAGTGACACATATATTCCTTCTTCCACTTTGCCATTGTCTAATACTTTGTGTACATCATCAAATAAAATTCCAACAAAACACACTGAACTTCGTGGTTGCAATTTCACCACAACATGCGAAAAAAAGTTTAGATAATATGGATATTTTCTAAGACACAGTTCAATATTTTCTATTTAGCTTGCAAGAACCAGACACATTTTGCGGAAATTCTAAAGAGACTAGCTGGAGGTAAATGACAGCAGGATAAACACATGAAATGATTTTAGCACATGCAGGACAGGTGAGAGTGCTCACATCTGTCATGTCTTGTTTGGATATGCAAATATATTTACATACAGTCACATTTGAATTTTTCACAATGATGACACTGTTATTTTGAAGACTTTGTGCATCCATCTCACCAACTGCAAGTCCCTCCAGCTCATTGACTCGAATCTCAGCTCCTATCAGTCCGAACAGCAGAGGCTGAAACACGTCCCATGCCCAACTAATCACTTCCTCCACACGGGCCTTTTTGACAGAAGACAGAAAATAGTATGTTTAGCACAGAGCAAAAAGAAATGTGTAATAACTTGTACACTATATTGATAACTAACATGTAAACTACACACGCTTGCTGTGGTAAAATACATAAAATTCCTCTTCAAAATCTGGATGGCATCAAACTAAGAGTGGAAAAGAAGGATTGGTGCATGACTATGGCTTCCATGTTCTTTTACCTTTTCTTCCCCCCAGCCAAGTCCAGCCAGGAAAGATAACACCAGGGTGCAGAGGCCCCCCGAGCCGGGAAACCCTGCCACGTTGCTGCCGAACACAGCAAAGACAGACAGACCCAGCACCAAGAAGGAACGCTTCATCACCAGGTGTTCCTATAAGAGAACGTAACTGATTAAGAAACAGAGTAAAGAAATCGAATCAAACGACATGAAAAGCTTCATTTATCACAAGAGAGGTCAGAGTAGTAGGTAAGATTTATTCGTTCTTAATCAGTTGAATGTAATCACATGGATCAGGTTTTTTTTTTTAATTCAGAAGCATTATGCAATATGAATATTAGAGCGTAACCATTATGACGTTACACATTTAGAGCCACTAAGGCGATCATGAAGTGCAGAGGGTTTAGTTTACTGAGCTTCTGTTGACTCGTCTCACTTTGCCTTCCACAGAATGTTATGCAAGGATGAGGTGAAAAATTAAAGGGATAGTTCAAGATTTTTAAGTGATGTTCTATTACTTAATGTTTTGGAAAAATCTAATTGAGTCTTTGTTCAGTATGAATCCTTATTTGTTAAAAAGAAAACATAATTTTCTCAACATCAAATCGAAGCACCATATTTGATGGGAACCTACACAGCTAATAAGTTGAACTGTAGGTACATTTTAAAATGTATTTTAATTTGTCCATCATGTCTGTCCACTAACTATCTGACCTTAAGGCAAGGCCGGGCTCCTAAACAGAGCACACCTAAAACTTGCATATTATCTGATGTCAAAGCCTGGATCTGCCACAGTCCTATACAGTAGTTGTGGCTAGCATGGCCAACTAAGAAGAAATACACTATAGCAAAATATATTAAAAACAACCTTTACTTAAACAGCTATAATAATTTTTACTTTGATATTATTTTTATTTTTATAATAGGTCGTTAGTAACGCTTTGGATGTCCTACGTCGACTGTAGGAAGGTTAACCTTTTAACGGACGCCAACTTCAGAAATCCTGAACTATCCCTTTAAGGAAGGCGAAGCAGCATAAGATTTCATACCTGGTCGGCACTTGGAAAGTACTGAATAAGGAAGCCAAGGAGGGTCCCAGCAACCATCCCTCCTCCGACCTCCAGGACACCTCGCAGGAGATTATACAGAGTGGATCCTGAACAAAAAGGATTACTAGCAAATTAAGCAGTAAATTATTAAGATTCATTAAATAAATGTGTATATATATTTCATTGAAGCATAAATAATTTAAACAACATGAAGCCCTTCATAGAGAATTGTAAATTGTTGCTGTTTTAAAGAATTCAAAAAAAGTTATTTTTAATTCATAACATAGAAATACATAAAAATACAGTCAATACTGGGGTATCCGATTGGAATTTCCCTCATAAATTTAAAAGTTTCTAATTACTAATCAGAATAATCTGCACATTTACACCCTCTACTGTGCTGCTGATAAACTGCAAGCCAATATTGATGTGTTTTTTTTTCTCCCTCAGTGTGATTCCCATTGTTGACCTTCCAGCTGTGCCCCCCCTGGAGACAATGCAGGCGTTTTGTTTCAAAAAGCACAAGACTGAATTATTATACTCTGGAAACACACGGTACCTTCTGCGAAGGCCATGCCCAAGCATGTGGTGAACCCTGTGATGGCGAGAATGTCGTCAAAGCTTCCAGCCGCCATCAGCAGGGTGGGGATGCCCTTTTCCACGCCGTATCCATCCTTCTGCAGCCGAAGCATCGAGGGCACCACCACGGCCGGGGACACGGCGCCCAGAACAAAGCTGCAGGAAACATGGGTTTATTTTACTGTTGCACAAATGAAAGAAATGAACAGTTTGTCTTTTCTGCACAGGAAGGTAATGAAAACAACATATAAAGGTGAATAGGCATTTCATTTACATTTTATCATTTCCCATTTAAATGATGAAATTGTAAATTACCATTAATTTCAATATATGAACACAGAGTGCAAAGTGTTGCATTTACCCAAGAATAAAGCCCCACTCCCAGGGCAAGCCCATGAGGAAGTGAGAGATGAGAGCAGCGGTGCTGGCTTCGATCAGGCAGGGCCCAGCTGCTACACGCAGACACACGGTTTTGAGCTTCCTCAGAGCCTGACAGTAGAAATGTACACATTGTAAAGATGCATGACTTCTATTTTGCAGAAAGCATTGAAAAGCCCACCACGTTTCTCAGCACCAAATAACTTTAACCATTTCAATTGAAATATGAAGCTTTTATTAGCTATCATTGTGAACCAAACATGCTGTTTGTTATTTCAGGGAAAGTTTTAAACTTAGAATAACTGCAATGACTTGAAGATTTGGTCCGATGTAAATAGAGTCTGCCTCTATTTCGTAGAGTCCGTGTTTTTAATTAAAGCCACTGTATAAAGATTTGAGGTTAAACTATTAATAGTTATTTAGTTTTTTTTAAATACTCGTAATCCATTTAAGCACTAAACTTTTTTATGAGAATAAGTCATACCTTGGGATCCAACCCCAGGCCAGCTCTGGCCAGGATGACAGCCAGAGCAATGTTTCTCAGTGAAGCAGACCACCTGAAGTTAATGTACACCGAATCTGTTACAACTGGGATGTTTCTCAGCAGGAAGCCCATCAGCAGCATACCTGCAGCAAAGCAGAACGGGTGGGAAAGAGGAAAGAAGATCCATTTTAACCCTAAATGCTATTTATTTTCTTTGGGGTTGTCTATCACACAACACAGATCATGTGGACAGATTTTAGGCGAATGTGACTAAATGGGGAAAAACAAAAACCCTGAAGTCTAAGCAGATCTAAAGTGAAAAAACTGAACATAGAAGCATTACACTGGCTCCCAACCCTGGGCCTCAGGGACCACTGTCCTGCATGTTTTATATGTCCAGCACACCAGAGGGAAACCACTGGCCTTCATTGATGTACCTGGACCAGTCAGTCGAAATTAGCGCTGCTGTCAGTTATATGTAATATGACGAAAGCAATGACTGATTCAAAGTTAATACTATTTATTTAAATGAACCCAGAATAAAAGAGCTCCGTTGTCCTTTCCATTCTTAAACATAACTGATATACATTATCAAGCTAACAGGACCATATTTCTGCATGCTTGCTATTAACAAAAACAAGCAAAGCAAATTTCTTGGAGAGAACTTCAATTTCACATAAAAAAAAAACTCATCATGAAATTGACAACTGTCATAAAAATGAGGTTTTGTGTTTTATAAAAAAAAAAGGGTAGCTGCAATTTCTAGCTACTTTGGGTTAGTTAAAATGTCAGCTTAAAACCTCTTTTCTTTAACTTTCTTACATTTTGGTGTAAAAATGTCAAATGTGCAATAATTTTGTCACCGTTTTAAAATTATAGAAAAATCTTGTTTAACAGAACAAAGTGAAACAAACTCCTCTCATACACAACCCAATGTTGCCTCTGCTCTTAATATGGATCAAAGACAATCGTTCAAAACAGGAAGGCTCCTTGAGGCTCTTGTGCAGCCATATTAAAGGATGCAAGCACGCACGAATGAAATAACAGCTAAAACTACAGAGCTTTTTCCATCACAAACACAGTATTACGTCTACACGTTATTCTGAAGGGATATTATGGAAAAAATATATATTTTTATATGATCCACATTTAGATTTTGAAGTGCAGAAAATGTAATGTGTATAGTTGGAAGTTAGAAATTAGAAATTGATGCCTAAATGACAATCATTTGTTTGTCTTACCAAGGAGCGGTGGGAATGGTGGAAGTGTAGGCAGCTGGATGAGGGCGACTGCTTTGCCACCGACAATCGCACAGAGAAAGAGTATGGTGATGCCAAACAGATTCCCTCCAGGAAGACATTCCTTCTCGGTGATGGACACAATCACCCCAAAGAGTACAGCTGCCAAAAGAACTGAAGAGGGAAGAGAAGACAGACATTCACTGAAAGACAAATGATCCATTTTGTCACTTTTGTCAGTATGACTCTAAAGTTCTTTTTTTTGGAAAAACAGAAAGGTTTAATAAAAAAAAAAAAACACTGCCAGATATTTTAACCTACTGAAAACCTGCAACGCTTTAAATTTTGTATTTTGAATACACATCTAAATATGTGTGCAACTAAATAATTTGCAAATCAGTACCGTTTACTGTAAAAAAGTGCAAAAATGTAAGTTAATGTAATATATGAACTTAAAAAAAATTCCAAAAGGAAAAAAAAACAAAACAATAAAAGCACTTAATGAATCCTTGTGGTTACCTTTGGTAATGAGAGAGGCAAGGAGGCCTCGTGGCGGACATGGGCAAAGCTTGCGAAGCAGCGGGCAACAGACCACTGGTGGGTCTGTGTTGGTGCCAGCATCCACCACAGGGTGGCGAGGGATAAAATAGGTCGTCTCCTCTGTTACGTTTGGAGTCGAGCAACGCCGCACCACCACCTGGAACTGGTTCACGTTGAGATGCTTTAAGGGAAGAATCAAGACACAAACAAACAGAGTCAATAACATAGCAGATGGACTTTAGAAACTAGATTATGGTGTAAACATGCTGAGATGTGATGTTTTTAACAGTCACCTTTGGGTAAAAATGATTTGATCGCAATATTTACAACAGAGCACGGCTTATTACAACCATGTATTGTGTTCTTCATCAAAGAGAGCACGCCAGTAGATTAGAAAAAAGATGTTCTTCTAAAAAGAAATACTCAGTTTGTTGTGTGGGTTCCAGTTTTTCCCTTTTCTTTTAGCTTTTACCTCAACATGATTTGCAGTAGGAAGAGTGATTCTCTCCAGCAGCGGGCTGGGTGCTGGGCTGGGTGCTGGACTGGGTACTGGACTGGGTGCTGGACTCGGTTCAGTTTTTGCAGGTTTCTCGGGGTTTTCCTCCATTGTTGTACTCCACTGTTTTTCCTGATTCTTTTGCTTCTTTATCACAGCAGGTTGAACTCACGGTTGAGTTCAGCCATTTGAATTTCCTTCACTTCTTAGTGTCCAGCCTCTCACCTGGGGCTCCTGTTCATACATCTCATGTTCTAATAACAGTGAGAGAGGAAAAAAAAAAAAGAAATGAATACATAAACATTAAAGTAAATAGCAAACCATTGCTATAAAAGCAAACCGTTTTACTCTAAGCCAGGATTTAATCACATAAAAGTTTGCTCTTTCAAAAATAACCTGTACTTGCTGCTGGTGACATGCCATAAGGAATAATGCAGCTGATCAGTATTTATTGTCAATTTTTTTCTTTTTACCCCCACTTTCTTTATGTTTTTAATCAAAATATTCCTTTAAAAAGTTATGTAACCTACTTATGTTCTATATCCTTGAGGCAAAATCCTTTTGGCTCTATCTGATACAATTACAATAAAACAAACGAAAACAGTTTGTGACGAGGGTCCAAACAGACAGGAATGGCCAGATTTCATAAAAAAAAAAAAAAACTTGAACGATTTATTTATGCCAAGTTGTTGTTTCATGCTGACAACTTTCATGGAAAATTACTACCCGGCAGAAAGGGCTTTATTGCTCCAAATCCTGCCAGTCAGCACAATCGTGCCTCCATCATCAACTTCAGTTCAGTCAACAGAAGGAAGAAGCAGGTAAAAATTTGCATTGCTCAGCAGTCAGAGAAAAGTTGTCTAGATAAGATAAAGTCTCAGTTCAGACTGGCAGCAAGATACATGAAACTGGGTTTTGCGAATAAGAATAGGCAAGCTGCAAGAGTTAGTCTATGAGTATTGCCTCAGCGTCTAAATACAAATGCATGCCACACTTTCCAGATTTGTATTTGTTTAAGATCTAAACTGATTCCCTTTTTCTTCATACTAATGTACTACCTTGTATTGGTCAATCCATATATCTTATGTTTCGGTATTACATTTGAAACACTATAAGAAAAAAAAAAAGAAATAAAGTCTTTACTAGCTGATCAGCTCCGATATTAAGCCTCTTGTGATGTACATCAAATTATACATGAAGGAAAAAAAATTTGCTTCTTTAAAAAATACTTATTTCAAAATACGTACACTGTAAAATCCAGCAGTGGAGATATATACCTAATTAATCAGCCGTGTACAAAAAGAAACATCCAACACTGGATAGTATGCTAAAGTGCATCTTGCTCTGCTAGTGCTAATACATTAAGACGAAAATCTTGTGCTCAATATATAAATTAATAGGCCTATATGATACACTGAAAATAAAATTCTTATAGTAGCTTAACCCAAACAAAAATTAAGAAACTACATAGCTGATTAGTGCATTAAAATGACCAATGACATTAATAAATTGTAAGTAGCTAATTGTAGCTGTGACATTGCAGTCTGCTGTAACTCCAATTTCAAATAAAGATACAGACTCTACAAATACAGGCTGTATACCAACTACTCCAATGTTTTGATAGCTGCTTAGGGCAACAGACGTTTGATAATCCAATTGTGAAAAAGCACACTAATCAATGCTCGACCATATGGCACACCTAGCTAGCGTTAGCTCAAGCAGGTAAAGTGGTAACTAACGACTGCAACCAGTAACCAGTTAGCACGCTATAACATTAAAGACATGTCTGTTGCTACACACGGGTCAGTGATGGTTTTGTACACTGCATTAGTTTGTGTAGTATTGTAGCGTTAGCCTACGGTGCTCTGGTGACACAGTAACAGCCACTGTAAACTGTTGAAGCTTTCAGATATCAACACAACATTCACAACAACCATGCATTATCGGACATATTCATCTAAACTGTGACAGCAAAAAGGTTATTTTTATTAACTAGTTGAAGTATCTTACTTCATTGAACAGTTTGCAAAGAAACCGTGTGTCAGTGACAGCGCTGTGACGTCCTAAAACGTGCTTCATGTGTTGAAAAAAGCATTCCGGAAAAAGTAATAGACATTATTTCAGAGAACGAAACTAATCTAACGTTTAAACACAAAAAACAACGAAGCTCTTGTCCGACATTGTGCGCCTCCTCAGCGGCTATAATCGACCCACGGTCCGTCCAGACTCTGAAACCCCTGTGTCCCATTCTAGACTCGCGGTTGCCACGGAGACGCCCTTTTGACGTGTCTGTCAAAACTCTGTAAAGAAGCATATTCCAGGAGAAAAACCGCTCACCTCATACCGTAAACACAGCCATGCTTTGCAGAGTGTCACTGACGGCGACTGTGGTAGTGCTGAGGAACAAACACCAGCTGGGTACTGGGAATGAGGCGGATTAGTGATAGACAGGCAAATGCTGTTTATATATAGAGTGAACGCAAGTTGGAGGTGGGGGAGTGGGAGGCGGAAACATTCATTTTTCAGTGTTTACATTTTGTATTGTTTGTTTCTGCAATTTTTTGACAAAACGAAAGGGAAATATGGATTTTTATTTTGTTTACTTTTTAATGCACTTTTCACTTATGTTTTGTATAATGTGCATGTATTGAGAATCAAAACAAAAGAATGTATGTCTTTAGGAATTTTAAAGTTTATTTAAATGACGATAATATGACTTTACTACCACTATATTACATTTTTTGAAACATTTAATCACTCAGCAAAATTGTATGCAACTGACCATTTTATGAAGTGCGATTATATTAAATAAAAACAAATTACAAATAAAGATCTTAATAGTAAGCCATGTATGTATGTTCCTTTACGTTGATACACCTAAATAAAACCCGATGGTACCAGTACACAAATAATCTAGGTATAAATCTTTTCTGTTGACATGATCATCACAAAGACCAAGAAACACAGCAGAAAGGTCAGTCAAAGTTGGGGAGAAGCAGGCTAAAAAGCAGGTTCAGTTTACAAAACAATATACCAAACTTAGGAAATTTTAATTTTTGACATCATCACCCAAAACTGGAAATAATGTTTGCAGTTATTATTAAATTTAACTGTTTAGAATAGAAAATCTAGTTATGGAAGCAGCTAAAAAGCCCATGGTAACTCTGGAAATGCTGCAGGGATCCACAGCTCAGGTAAAAGAACCCATCACTAGTTGTGCCATTCACAAATCTAGCCTTTCTGAAACATTCGAGAGATAAAACCCAATTTAAGCAAATTCTGAAGGTTCCTTTGTCAGTTGAGACACACATTTAACTGACACCCATAATTGACATATGATGGATGGAGTTGTACAACTAGAGCTAAAAAGTATGCTTTAGATCAAAATATGTGCATGTTTTAAAATGATCTAGTCAAAGTTCATGCATAGTCCAACTGGGACAATTTTCTTTTAGAGGTGTTCTCCATTAAATTAGAGTGAGCTTAAGCTGGTTTGCTAAAAAGCAAGGGTCAGAAATTGCAGACTCCAGATGTGCAAAGCTGATACAAATTCCAAAAAGTTTTTAGCAAAAGGTGGTTTCATTTTTCAAGTCAAGTATTGGCTGGGGGCAACAGAATATACATTTATGTTGCACATTTTGAGACTTTTATTTGTAAAAACAAAAAAAAAAGTCTGATAACTTTCAACTTTGTGTTGAACTACCACATAAAATAAGTCAGAGGGAGATTATGATTTTAAAGTGTCCAAAAGGAAAAAGTTCAAGGGGTCTGACTAGTTTAGCAAAGATGGAAAACATTCAGGACAAAAACAGACCATTATCTAAGCTTTATTTTGATCCAAAACTTTCCTCAGTTTACTAATACTGGGAATGTCACCAGTTCTTCACAGTCTCCATCCTCCATCAATGATGTGCTCTGTCCCAGTGACATAGGCTGACTGTGAAGGACACGGATACAAATCACCGGTGAACTACATTACTTCACAAAACACCCAAAATTCATTGGCATAAGAATATTTCTATACAAATACAGAGACTACAGCCACATCCTGTTAGCCAGTGTGCCGGTTCTGACTTGACTCACCTCATCTGAGGCCAGGTAAACACAGAGGTGCGCCACCTCTTCAGCGGTGCACATCCTTCCAGTCTTCTGTCGAGCCATAAAGTTCTTGTAAGCCTATGCAGCGATAAGATTTGTCGTGTTTATTGACCTTAACAGTCAGTCATCAGAATTTTGACTTGGGAAACTTGAGATAACTTGCAGAATACCAGTGAAATAAACACAAAATTGTTAAGTCCAGGGTATACAGTACTTGTTCTGGGTCAGGCTGGGCCTGGATCCTATCCCTCAAGGATGGTGTATCAACAGTTCCTGAGAAAATATATAAAACAGCAGGCCAGACATTCATCTGAAATGTTGTTAGTGTGCAGTATCTACTCTGTGACTAACTGGAGGATGTTGATAAGGTAGACAAGGCCAGATCTGTTCCATAAATATTAGATACGCTTGAGATTGCACTCACTTGTGCCTTTGAAGTGGCAAACAACAGGGTTACACAATATATTCCTAAGAGCATGGGATGAGATTTTACATGATAAGGCTCCTAAATTTCAAGGAACTCCACTTCCTCTCAATTACGATAGCAGGACAATTAAAGATTATCAATGACAGAAAATAAAAATAGACAAAATATTATTTTTGTCCAACACTGACCAGGACAAACACAATTGCAGCGAATGCCTTGCTCAATAAAATCAGCAGCTATGGATTTGGTGAGGCCAATGACAGCAGCTTTGGAGGTACTGTAGACGCAGCGGTTCACGACACCTACAACCAAGAAGCACATGTCATTTACGCTTAGACAAAGACGTCAAGCAAATATCTGAGATAAGAAGATAAAAAAAAAAATTATCATACTTCAGTGGCATTGATTTTTATTTTTATTTATTTTTTACCTTTTATGCTTGAAGCAACAGAAGCCATGTTAATAATGTTTCCAGACTTTTTTTCCAACATCTAGAGTGATAAAATAAAGGAATGTTTTTATTAATCTATAACAGATGAAGTTCCATTTTGGCAAATTTGCTTCAGTCTCAGCCAAAAATAAAAAAAAAAAAATAAAAAAATTTGCCAAGATGCTATCCTGATTTGTAGCTAGTTCAGAGGTTGGATTAGCGGCTGGATTAGTAACTGGACAGTCACAGTTCATCATGTCACAGGCTCAGAGTAATACAGCTAATCCCAACAGACAAAGGTGGAGAACAACTTTAGAGGCATATGTCGCTTATTTCTCCACAACATCCCACACTATGTTCTCTCAGCAATGAAGTGAGCTGCTTTACGAGTACAGCAACATGACGAAGAATCACCTGAGGCAGGAAAGCCTTGCACATGAGATACATGCTTCGCACGTTCACATTCATGGTGAAGTCCCAGTCTGCTTCTTCACAGTCCAGGACGGTGCCGTGGTGCACGAACCTGTAAGCAAGAAGCCACAATGGACCCGGGCCGCAATAGAGAATGTTCTTTTGGTGTCGTAGCTGAAGCTGTGAGCATAACATCCAACTGAAATGAACAAACTAGATTAAAAAAGGGGCTTCCTCTTAAAAGTAACATTGAATATTTGGTAATAAACATCGTAGAATGCTGTTAAAAGTGTAGCTCAAAAGAAGAGTACACATGCTTTCAAATGCTAATTTGTTCTTCATGTCTAGCGGGTTGTATTCACTGGTTAACATCACAAGAAAGGTAGAGTACCCTGCAACGTTGAACAGCACATCAACGTGATCATGTTCCTTCGCCAGAGCTTCCACTTGGTCCTTCTTAGTCACATCCACCACTTTAGTCCTGATTCCTGGTCAGAAAAATATATTAGTTAAATCTTTGAAATGGATTTATACATACATTAGTGCCCAGATTTAGATTTGTGCAAAGAAAATGTCTATTTATTATATACCACGGAAACTAACTGTATTTCCTCCATATATGATGAAGAGACGAGTTCAAATTTGCTAAAAACTCGGAGGTCAAAGAGGAAATTAGCAAATGCATTAACATAGTAAAATTTTAGGAGAAACTTGCTGTATTGTAAATCTAAGCAGACAAAAATACTTCAAAGTCAAAACAACAGTTCTACCAACCAAAATCTCTTCCTGGAACTGTAAAGCTGTTTGTGAGTTAAAGAAGCGGTCATGAAGACCAAAATCAAAAATACGGGTGGAATAAAACTACCCCCTAAAGAGAAAACATAATTTTTCTGCCAGGAGGAAAAAATAAAGGTGGGGCAACAAAAAGCAGTTGTTATACAACTTCAGCCTTTTAGAAAAACCACTTGGAAAAAATGTGTGTTGTGTAATTGTACTTTGCGTTATATAATAATTTGATTTTACCTTTATCCCTTTATCTTATCTGCTTGTTGTTCAGACTTTAATTCTGTGGGATACCCTTATGGGTTTGTTTAAATTTTTAGTAAATTATCTTTGGAAGAACAACATGCAAGCGTCTCTGATTTGGATTCAGAGGAATCCTTCACTCTTCAGCTTATGGGACTTACAACCCCTATGTAATAAGCAATTCTGAGTTCAAGTCTGTAACCAATTAATCAGTTCATGTCGTGTTGTTTACATATCTAAAATGATCAAGAACAAAATATCTTGTTATGCTGCCAGTTTTTGGGGTAATTAGTAAACCTTTTAAATGACTTTAAAAAAAACATTGAAAAAAGGAGTTACTGCAATGCCTCCAGTCTGCTTTACCCCAGTTTTCCAGCAGGTGGCAATCACAACCAACAGAAAACCCTCTTGCCTTCAAAGGCGTCCAGCTCCTTCAGCTTCTCTCCATTTATGTCCGTGGCGGTGACTCGAGCTCCCTCTTTTGCAAATGCCTGTAATTAAAAAAAAAAAATAAATAAATAAATAAAACCTGCATCACTAATGCGACATTATCAGAGCATGCCGATTTCCAAATCAGTAAAACTATATGAAAAAAGATATTATCTACAATTAAATCTGCAATGAAAAGAAGACGTAACTGATTTCTAACCTGAACTCGTTTAAATTTGCATTACTAAATGCCTTTTATAGTGCACACTGAAACTGTTAGCAATCTGCACACTAGATATTTGAATCTATAGAGGTGATTGAAATGAGTTGAAACTTATGGCTTCAATGTTCCATTATATCCAGAAAACAACCATTACATCCAGGAGACTTCAACACATCTTCAGGGACCACTGAGCTGAGGATTCAAGTGTTTTATTACCACTTTGGGGAGAGTATGACATCTGGGTTTTGCAAGAAGATTGGTCTGAACATATGTTTACCCCATCTCTGGGAATGCTGTTAGAGCAGTCATTTACAGCCCACCGACATTAAATGGGCTGAAAAGAGGTGATTTTGCTTTCAGGAGCTTTAGTCTTTTCAAAGGAAAAGCTTCACTTTTCGAACAAATTTTCAGAAAAAGAAAAAAAAAAAAAGGAGACATTATTATTATTATTATTATTATTATTTTTAGAAAAGCACTTTACTATTGCTGCAGCACGTCCAATCCCCTGTGCGGCAGCAGACAATACAATCACTTTACCATCCAGACGGCCCATAGTTTTCACTGTGAAGAAGAGAAACCAAACAAATGAGGAGCATTGATCAGATATGAGCTCAGTTTGATATTTGTTATTCTTCACAAAAGAATAACAAAGTCAAGCATCTGTGGGATTCATTACACTGTCAGGTCTTCTATAATACCTGAGCCTGCAGTTAACTGTGAAGATAATACCTGCTGACCAAGAAGTAATGACTGACACTCTGTTTCTTTTTAAACACTGAAGTTTGAAAATCTTAGACACTTGAACAAAAAGCAAAATAAAGAGTAATTTAAATTCCTCACAGGTTAGCGCCCATTTAAAAGGGTTTGATCACCAATTTCATAAGCTCTTGGCAGACAGTGAGATTTTCTTCTTTTATTGTGAATTTTAAATTAGTATACCACTGAAAAGTAAACTCGATATGTTCTTTATTCTGTTTTTATGCATTGTATGTTTCTATCTTTGTGTGAATCCATTTGCCTGTCACTTTGTAAATGTTGCACAAAAATGTCCCAAAGTAAAAATCAGATAGATTTATTAGACATAAATCGATATTTTTTAGTCAGTTATTTCTACTAGTTGCAAAGATTGTTGCTTACAGGTCATGAGAAACTGAAAATTAATTTTGGGGGAAAAAAAAATTACATCAGATGGTTTTAAAAAACAGAAATGTTATGGTCAAGTGGTTGGTTCTCAGACACCAAATGTAAGGTTTTCCTCATGTTTAAGCAACAATCATCACTAAAGTCCCAAGAGAAATAAAGGTATTGAACAACTATGTGAAATTAATATATGATTTCACTTGCTAAATGTGTGAGAAAAATATTGAAGTTTTTCATGACATTTGGATGTGCACTTGTAAATGATATCAACACTCTTAGTGGTCACCACATTGATGGACATGATAGAGAACATTAAGAAAGCTTTACGAAGCAGACTTTTACTCTTTCTGAAGACGTTTCTGGCTTTGGATTCATTTAGATTATAGGCTACAAAGAAAGTAGCTAACCGAATAAACATTTTCATTTAAATATGGAAAATGAGCTAGTATCGCAATTTTACATGCATAAATGTAACATTTTAATACTTAAACAGAGAGGAAAGCATTAACAGCATATCTGAACAGCATGAAACCTGTTGCATGTAGATTTCGTCTAGACATTTAGACAGCGTCGCAAAACAAAAAAAAAAAAAAAAAACGGAAGCAGAAATTTACCAGCAGTCAGCAGATATGTAATAACTTTTACTGGAAGAAACAAGAAAGCAAATGCTTCGAAGAAACGTGAACTTCAGGCGCAAACTCACCGTCGTCTTTTCGACTGAAACGCAGCTGCACTAAGCAAAGCCACACGTGACTCCCTTCTTGCGCAGTGATTGGTTGGAAAGCCGGAAGTGGCTCTGTAAAGGTGGAAAAAAAAGTAACTCCGAAGTCCTCTTGTGAAATACCTACTGCATGGTCTGGAGGTGTTCCACAGTAAAAATTGTTACAAATTATTTACAGCTACCGAGGCTGTTAGTATGCTAAATTGACTATTTAACAATGTTTGCAAACTGTAACCAGCAGGAGTCAGTGCTGTTCTTTTAGTTTGGAGGCTGAAAAGCTAAGAAAAAAATATTGTTTAAAAAATTGGATGACATGAAGGAATAATGCTACTTTTTTATGTTACTGAGAGCCACATCATTTATTCTTCTTTCTGGAGGAGATCATTTATGTTTTTCAGGGTTTTTTTTTCTTTTTTGTGATTATCATTATTACAGAAAAAACATCTGTATTCCAATATTCTCTAGCCTAATTAAACATAATCTCAATCGGTGACCTCTTTGTACATGTGTGTAATTTGCTTTCAGAGGCACTAAAATACAATAATAACATTCATTTGCTGTAGAGTTTATCATTGGCCTCGGTAAGGCACTTGTCAAGACTGAACTTTGATATCTGCTCAAAGTTCTGCATGAGGCTGTGCATGAGGATAAAGGCCCTGACAATAAAGGCCCTGAAAATCTAAAAGCAAAGAAAATACCTTTAGGTCAGCAATAAATGTATAAAGTATCAGGAAATAGCTAAAAATGTGCACCAAGGGAAGCTGGTCTCATAACAAGCAGTTTGTAGTTGCGATAGTAAAAAAATATCTCATCAAGAGGAAACCTCCGCCAGAACCTGACTGTATGATCAGCCACTTGCCATAATATTTGTTAGACACTGAAACATATAGCAAAGGCTAAAACATAACCAACTTTGTGTTATTTAATAAATGTATCTATCCATATTTAACATGATTATATATAAAAAGGACATATACCTTTATTTGTATCAACATCTCAATCAACTTGTATCATTCTTTGATTAAAAACGATACATTAATTCTAGTTAGTACTTTTCTAGAATTTTCTAAAATTGTTAAGCATAATTAAAAATATGTCTTTTTTTGGCATGCTCTTCTTTTATCCCATGATAATTCAGCTCTTTGTCTCGGCGCTTGTGACCCTCAAGAATATATAAACATGCAAAACATTTTGTCAGTACAATTCATCAACATGATTCTCACTGTAATAAATTGTTTTTAAACTTCCAAGAGTCTTACGACTTTGTCTTCCAGCTCTCCTGTTAGAAGCCCCAGAGATATTTTGGACCGAGATGGGTTTTTTTTAGCTCCTGCACAACACAAATCTCTTGGCTACTATATCCAAATTGAGAAACATCGTTGTGATAAAAGAACACCAGATCACAGTATGTTCCAAAAGCTTTGAAAAGCCTCCAGCTAAGCTATGCCAGGAATTTGGATGCAAAATGGAAGGAGATATTATTTTAATAAAATTATTTTCAATTTTTTTATTTTATTTTTAATTTTGGTTAAATTTAAAGCACTTTTCACAGACTGGAGAGTTGATAGAGCCTCAAAATTTCTACAGGAAGAGTGGAGGAATCCACAGGGATCTTTCTTGGTGAATGTGTTTACAGTTTAGATTAAAGAGACAAAAATCATCTTTGTTTTTAAAATTACGCTGAGCAATTTTAAAGAAAATTCATGATTAATGTTAAACTTTTGTAAATGGGAGATGTGTTACATTTTTTTATTTTTTTATTTTTGATCTTTAATTACACATGACAAACCTCATACCGAATCCTAAATATAAAACATAAAATGCATGTATTTTGTTATGGGAGATAATGATGGATTTCTGTGAAAACAGATAAATATATCTTCTCTGCACAAGCTTTGTGAGACAAATTGCATCTCCGGGGCTGAATTCAAATGAACGCTGAATACTTTATAAGCAGCACACAGCTGCTGCTGCTGCTGCATAACGGACTCTGAGAATCCAAAGAGAAGAAAATATAAGGGATTCTACCTAAGCTGTGGCGTAGGTATTGATGGAAAATAATTTGATGTTCATGAAGATTTGACTATTAGCCTTTGTAAAGTTAATTTAGACCAGTCGTTGTTTAATTCACGAATGCAAAGCTAAATTATTAAGGAACACTTTCAAGAATGAGGCAAAAATAAAAACTACATTTATGTGACTTGTTGCAGCTCTTTAATGGTTTATTGACTGGATTGAGTCAAAGGAGAAAATGAAAGAACTCCCCTCCTGGAGGCAGCATATGCATTAAATCCAAGGTGATCTGTCAAGGTAGTCTATATGGCTAACTATGTTTGTTTCAATGTGTCCAGTTAATGGGTGTTGAACAAATATATAGTGCATTACCAGCATCGAAATAGTTCATTTCATAGCAAAGATTGCATTCGTTACAACAATTTACCAAAGTAAACTCAGAAATAAAATGTATTTTTATGAAGTGAATAATAGAGGGCTTTGCAAAATAAATAAATAAAATCAAACTCTTGAACTCTCTCGCTTTTTGTTGTATTACAGACATTTTTGTGGCATCGTAACAATAGTAGTGCAGAAATGGGAAGTGAAATGAAAACATTTTTCAAAGAAAGATATAAACACACAAAAAGAAAGAAAAGGGGGGTTGAATCTACCACAAAGGCTGATTGTATGGTGAAGACTGGTTCTCCAACAGCTGCTTAGATCTCCAGACTTAAATGGGTTGATTGTGGACAGGTGCGTGATCTGCAGCAGGCCAGCAGAGATACTCTGTTTAGGAAGAAATCTCTCTCTCTCACACACACACACACACACACACACACACACACACACACACACACACACACACACACACACACACACACACACACACACACACACACACACACACACTCAGTACCACATTCCAAAACGGTACTGAGTACTGATTTTATCTCAAATGGGCTAATATATCTGGGAAAAAGTTACATTATATTCAATGTAAATATCCTAAACATACATTTTCATTCACAGTTTAACACCTGTATCTGCAGAAGCTGTGAATTTTAATCCGCTTTCACAAAGTACAAAGATATATGACTGGAGAAATTGTTCTGTTTTACTTGCAACTGTAAATTTACATTTAAATTCAGGAAGATTTAAATCTTATTGTCACAGTTCTATCTGAAAATATTTCTTGTCAGGCAGTGTTGAAATAGTCATAAAAGGAAAACAGAAACGCTGTGGACAGATTGTGTGTTTGGTTCTCTATTAAAACCAAACAAATGGTTCATGCTTACATAAGAACTAAGGCTCTGCTGGGGGAGAATGTGTTTCGCTGTTTAATGACCAAACATAAATCTCTAACCAGCTTGCATAAATAATCACCCTTGTAGTTGGATCTTTCTTTGTAGGGTCTGTCACACTACCATCTCAAATATCTTGAACCCACCAGTCATTTTCTCATTTATAGCAGCTGAAAGAAGAGAGCAAAGCAAAGGAGCCATGATTGTCCATCAGTACAATTGACCACTTATAGGATACATTGGGTGAATTTAACACCTCAAGACTAAAACCAACAAGGCAAAGTCTGGTTTAACAGACCAACAAAGCACTGCATTTCAAAAATGTCTTCCTCTTTGACATGCGACTTGTTATTCTGTGAACATTTGAACAGAAAAACAAAAAAAAATCTCAATTGTGATTATTATTTACTTCAGGATTTAAAATTGTTCAGTGTAATTTTATAAATACATAAAATTACATGTATTACAGTATTTATATGTACATAAATACATATAAATACTGTTTATAAATAAAACAGTAATCTGGCATTAAATCCAACCTAATTCACAATACAACAGAAATAACGTATGCATCTGATTAAAAAAAAGAAATTCTCCAGTCATTCAAAAGGCTGGAGATGTTTTGTTGCCACATATCACTGAAGGCCATTTTAGGCTCATTGTGATTCAGGCCACATATGTATATTTGTTGAACTGCTGATAAAAATGCAATAACTACTTAAAAAGATGTAAAGAAACTCTAATAACAATTAACAAGTCAAGTGTTTTAACAGAGCAAAAGGAAAAAAAAAATGGAAAAAAGCTGAAAAATAAACCATAATAATGTATACTTAGCCCATATTTGTAACTTTTCATTTGTTCTTGGTCCACCTGTGTGCTACCTTTTTAATTGTATTCTTATTCTGAATTTTTGACACACTTGACTGGGACAATTTACTGAAAGCTTTCGAAAACTATCTAGTGTTAGTTTGTCTCTAAATTCCAGTTGCATTCCCGAGAAGTGGGTTTGGGATCCTGATTTATTTATTTTTTTTAAAAAGTCCACATGTGTGTGGTGTTTGACATAAATCTTCCCAAATAACACAAGCTCAAAAATTCATATTAATAAAGAAAACAAAATGTTTTTGTTGCCTGTATTTACAGTGGATATACAAACGTTTTATTTTTTTTTATTTAAGCTATTCACTTTGAACCCCTTTAGTGATGTAGTAATTCTGGGATTTAATGTGTTGTTTTTTCTCATCTTTAGCTTCTGATCCCCCTAAAGGATACGTTTCAAGCCTTCTGCTGTCGCCACACTGTTGTCTCGTCAGCCAGCCTGGATTTAAAAAGCGACCAGATGGTCCTTCAGTATTAATACCCAGTCAAATATTAATTCTTTCTGAGCATTTTTTGTATCCCTGTGACTTACCTGTAACATTTCTCTGTGCTACCGAGAGACTTCTTCCTGTGCTCTCGTCAGGGATCTGTTTGGGAAAGTTTCTCTATGACTAACAAATCACAAAATACATTTACCTACCTGGAAACTTCCCTGAGGGGTGCAACCAACAAACTGTTACCATAACCCACAACTACACCCTGGCAGCTCCTCCTGAGCTCATTCTTCAGCCTACCTGCCTTACAACATGTGTTTGTAAATCAGCATTTTATATCTTCATTCAGAATAAAAACCTACTTGGACCGGCTCCTCCGGAATCAGCATCGGGTTTCCCTTGAATTCAGCAAGTGCGGTTTGTTCAGCCATTCTAATTCAGTTTTTTTTTCTGCTCAGAAAGAAACAACAGTGGACAGTTATTCAGAGATCTCAATGTCTTGTAAAGTGAACATCTTAAACTTTCTTCTGAGCTCTTGGAATGTACTGCATGGGAGTCTTTAATATATCAGAAATTATTACGTCTATTTGCAGGTTGAATAAAAGTTTCTATGCAGATAAAAAAAAAAGTGTCAATGAAAACTTTAAAGTCTTTTAAAGACTTTAAAGTATGAAGGTTTTGGAAGATCCCAAAACCTTCATACTTTTTTTTTTTTAGATATTCATCACAAAACTCCTTTTCAGCTCTTCTTTCAGAGGTTCATAAATAGCGTATTTTCAAACGCATCTACAGCAGCCTTGCATGGTTTTGTTGAGGAACAAATAATAAAAAACAGTTTTTGTGTTTTTGTGCCAGGGTCAAAAATTCGTAATGCATATTTGTTAAGATCTTTTTGATGTGCAGTTTTACAAGGTTTTATTGTACCTTTGTACGATGAGATCATTTGGAGCTGTACAAAGAACTGGAAGGTTTTCCATCAGTGCAACCCACATACTCATCTCAACCCACAAATGCTTTGCACTTTGTAAAGAGAATTAAACGTTACTGCCAACAGCAGTCACAGCACAGAGTCTTTCTGAATGAAAGAAAAAAAAAAATCCACATAACATAAACTTCCTTACTTTTTGTGCAAAACTTTGTAATAAAAAATAATCTCATTAAAATAAAAAGAAACTCCTTTGGGAAATCTTAAAGAAGCCCTTAAGGAAGACTTTTTAGCCTTCTGTATATATGATAACCAACAGAAAAAGCAGGATTAAATGGAAAACTTTTAATTGCGTTTGTGTAAAGCAGTGAATGAAACTGACAAATAGAAAATGAAAAGAGGCCAATTACATCCCTCAGTAGTAAATGCTTTGCCCAACTAACTTTCTCTCAGCCTGACAGCTGTTTTAACAAAGTCCTTGAAACAATAATGAAACTTCAAAGAAGGAACACCAGCAGCAACTAACTTCAGAGATATGTCAAGTTCCTTTGTCGCTATCACTCTGTAGCTTGATATGGTTATTTACAAAATGTCTGGTCTGCAGATTAAGTGAAGCTACTCCCTGAAAATCCCTGAAAATTCAAGAAAAGATGCTATTAAAAGGGAGCTGAAGGCAGTCAAACCCGTTGTAGAGCTGTATTGTTGAGGCACAAAAAGTGTAGCTAAGATAAAACAGGGAATTGTAATCTTTTCTCTTATTGTGCCCTGACCGGGGCTTGTTTTCAACTGTGTGATGAGAACTCACAATGGGCACACGCTGATTTACTTCAGTTTGTGCAATCTAAGTGCTCCCAGCA
The DNA here is from genome assembly GCF_051168715.1 of Poecilia mexicana. Classification (NCBI taxonomy): domain Eukaryota; kingdom Metazoa; phylum Chordata; class Actinopteri; order Cyprinodontiformes; family Poeciliidae; genus Poecilia; species Poecilia mexicana. Next base: position 10,126,035 of record NW_028263370.1, on the reverse strand, counting down.
AGAAAGAAAACCAAGAGATCTTGGAAATAAGCTTTCAAGAGGTTGGCAACGGAGCTTGACAAGCAAAGCGTTATTTAAAATCTTTCAGCTGTCAGCAGGTGAGGATGTTTGTGTAGGGAAAAAGACATTAAAGAAACTATTACAGTAGATGTAGTGCAGACGCTGACCATTTTCATTGAATTTGGACCCAGAGAAAGATGATATCCGCTACATTACTTGTCATGTTACAAATTAAGGCAACACACCAGGTAATTCTATTGCGCTGCTCCTGCCTACAGCATTAACAGGAAGACAAGTCCAAAGCAAGGCAAATATGTTTTGAAAGACATTAATTATATTTAATACAATTGTTTTCTCAGAGCTCTAGTATTGGAAATGACTTGATACAATGTAATAAAAATACTAAAAGTCAGTCCTGCTTACTCTTGATCTGATTGTTCTGCAAAGATAGCCACGTCTATACTATATTGTATGTATTGTAAGAAATAAAACAAGCTTTTGTTGAAAATTTTGTAAAGCTGATATAATTTTCAAGCAAAGATCTTCTTCACAAAGCCTTGCCAGAGGATGCAGTTTGCTGCCACAAGGGATAATCTTGGCCGACCAGATCCCATTTCAAAGCAGTGTTGTGGGAATATGGTACAAAAAACACACAATAGCATGTGATAATGGTTTGTGCACCTTGTGCCAAAAGTGTCTGGCTTCGTCTCAGCGAGGCAATGACACAATAGAACTTGTTGGGCTTGTGGGCATGAATAGGTCAGAGCTATTCTTGAAAAGGCCCTGAGATGAAGCGTCCTAATTAGCATGAGCTCAAGAGGTCTTAATTGTGATTTGCTGTGATAGGGTCCCCTTCAGTCATAACAAATTACACTCACACGGCCAGCATCAAGGAGGGCTTTAAGTGTCACATTACAAAAAGAACTGGTGGCAAATGAAGCGGGTTATGGTTGGGAAAAAGGTTAAAGACTGTAATCAGATGTGATTATTCATCAGGGAGTAAAATCGACAGGCTCAGTTTCAGAACTGTTTTAGAAAAAATATTCCAAAATGCTGGCTCATGCTTCCTTAACAATTTGAATTAACATGCACAATTAAAAATATTGAGTAAAGACACTAACCTATCATAGTGATATGACAGTTTTCTGAAGAGTAACACCTGAATCCATGAGTTTTGGAAAGACTCTGACATGCCGACTTGAAACCTGCTTTGACTCACAATCTGTCTGTGAGCCTGGCAAAGAAAGCAGATAATTATATTCCAGTCTCGGGATGTTTGTGTTGCTGACTGACAGCAGGTTCTGAGAACAGCAAATTATTTAATAAATGCTTTCATGGAGCTTGCATGCAGATCACATTTGGCCAGATTTCTGAATCTCCATTCCAATGTAATTTATTACTACCTCATGAATCTGATTTCAGACATTGCTTTGTGTCTTACGAACACTCTGCTTTGGTCGGTTCAACACCTCGACCAACATCTCATCATCTTTGTTTCCGTTTCATCTTCTCCTCTTTGAACCTCCGTTGCACCGTCCACCCCCATGTCTGACCTCCACCCGCTATGTCAAGCACCTCAAGCTGGGCTAATAATGAAGATGACAAAAAAAGAGAGCGTCTCTCCTTTGCCTGAACAAGCAAGACTGATAGGTTCAGTGAGGTCAAGTGCATCTGCCAGGCAACGATGTAAATTGAGCTGAGTTGATAAACTTACTTTCAGAATCAGACTTGATTAAAACTCAGTAGTCTGATTCAACATGCTTCAGTTTAAAAAGACAGAACAGCAATCAAAGTGATAAACAGAAAAAAAAATGCTCTCTGTATAATGGAATCTTCTGCTCATATGCAGTTTCTTGCAGATGCCACTTGAAACTTTTCACAATTTGTCACTTTAGCATTTTCAAGGTATTATATTAGGGTTTTGGGTGATATATTTAAAAAAAAAAAAAACATCATACACTTAAAATTGTGAAAAGTATGACTTGCATATGCACCTGAACCACCTTCAGGATACTTCATAAAATACCCCTAAATGTCCAGGATGAGTTATGGCCCTTGTATGTCACATAAGTAGTAGACAGAGTCTTCCTGTGTATAATCTAATCTCAATATGAATCCAACTTTTCTGAAAGACATCAGAGGTTTGTTAGAGAACGTCAGTAAACAAACAGCATCACAAAGACCAAGAAATACTGCAGACAAATCGCAGAGAAGTAAAGCAGGGTTAGATCATAAAAGGATTAGGTTATAAAAGAACATCTTGAGCTTGCAATATCTTAGCACTGCTTAATCCATCACCTGAAGTGGAAAATATAAGGCTAAATTGAATTGAAACAACAAACCGATGGAGTTCTGGCTATCCATGGAGAGCAATAACAAGAAAAGCAGCCAAGAGGTAACTTTGCAGAAGCTGAAAAGATGCACTGCTTAGCAGGGAGAATCTGTTAACATGACAACTGTTAGTCATGAAAAAGCCATTGTTGATATAAGACATGAGATTGTAATATGTACAAAGTCTTTCAGGACGTGTTTAAGAAGGGATTCTGGTCAGTATTGGTTGTAAGATGGACAAGATAGGTACAGGGAGGTTCTGGAAGAAAATGGTTTTAGACTAAGTCAGTGGTCAATCTTTCTGCAAGACAATGGACCTAAACAAACAAACAACCAAACAGGTAATGTGGTTTAGATCAAAGTGTTTCCATGTATTCTTGAAAGTCCAAACTTAAAACTTGCAAAGAAATCGTGGAAATGCTTGAAATGTGACGCTCTCCATGTAATCTGACTGGGTTTAAACTACTTTGTGAAGAAAAATGAGTAAAAATGTTTTACTTTAGAAGTGCAAAAACAAGAAGATTTTCAGTGGTAATTGCAGGAAAAGAGAAAGAACTGACTCAAATGCACTAGATTATAATTACAGTTACATGTTGTTTCTTATCCATAATTGTAAAATCTATTCAGAGCTGTGCATACTTTTCCTCACTTCACAATTGTCCACTGCTTTATGTTGGCCTGTCACATAAAATGCTCGGAAAATTCCTGTGGTTGGAACTACAAAAAAGGGAATCTGGAAAGTAGGGGGGTAGGAAAAGATAAACAAGCATAATAAAAAAATAACAAACTTGTTTAGCAGTAAAAATCATTATGTGTGCCATTTAAACTAACCAGGTATTATGTCGGGTTTTGATCCTAGTTGTGTCTGCTAAAGGGATTTTTGCTGTCAGACAAGAACTAAGCATTTTTGCTGGTCAATTATTTCTTACGTGTCGGGCCAAAAAAAGCTATTTACTTGTAAAACTAGCAAAGCTGAACTCCTACTTCTTTTTCATGCACCACACTGCTCTTACTCTGCAGTAATTCATAATGATGGTGCTTATAGTCATTATCCCTCTCACATACAGAGGAGATTTCCTTTAGTGGCATTTTTCACAGCTTTAGCACAACAGTGAGTTCTGTTTAGAGAAAGTCTATCGCAAATGTATGTATTTTTCTTTCTTTTCTAAGCCAGCACAGTTGGATCTCCTACACAGAAGCCCTTTACAGCCCTATGACTCAATCTAATGGATTTCAATGTACAAAGGATATAGATTTTAAACAGTCTATGAGTTATGACGCTTGGCAACTACTGTTGCTTTGGAGGGAAACTGGTCCGAGTTGCTTTTTCAGAGACAAAGTGAACAAAACATGGTGCAATCACTGCTTCTATTGATGAATTCATCTTTCAAAAAACTATGGTAATTGTTCATAAATATGAAAGTACTTCATTTTGTACTTAAACTATGTAGTTAACATAGTTTAAGTACATAGTTTAGTTGTACTTAAACTACAACAACTATGGTGCTATCCTGCCCGGTTTCAAAAAGGTAACGGCAAGATTAGCTGGACAATGAAACGAGACATTTGACATTGCAACTGTGCTACATTACCTGATCATCATCATCAGCAGCAGCCATGTTTGTGTTCACAGAGTGTCAAAAGAAAAGGGATGGCATTTGCAATAAAACTAATACATTTTTAACAACAAAATCAATATGAGAAGGGGTTATGAGGTCATTTCTAAACAATGAGGAGCAGAAAACAGTCAGGGCATGTACCAATCCGCCCAGCAGTGGACAGGTCTGCAGGTTCACTCAGAGGTCAGAATGTAAAATGCTGAGAGAATCCGCACCTAAGACCAATATATCAGACTCGACATGCCTCAGTTCGCAAGTTAAATGTTAAAGGTCATGATGGCACAGCTAAAATAAGGGATGGAAAAAGAGAGCTTGATGGCTCTTTTTGCCCGTAGGAAAAAAAAAGACAATGATTTAAAAAACAAAAAAAGGTAGTAAGAAAACTTGCTTATAGTGAATAGGTTTGCAAAACTGCACTTTTTGATTTATATTGATGAATAAATGGGTAAAAGCCCCCTATTGACGACAGTAGGTTTGGTTTGGCTATGAATAAGTATTGAAGCAATTCTTAACAAATCCATTTTATTTAAACTTACCCAGTCGGAGCATCACCTGAATATCAGGAAATAACAACCAAACAGCTCTCAGTCTCTATCAGTTATGTTATAAATACTTACTTGTTGAGGTGTGGCATTATAGAACAACAGAAAACAATAGATAACGAAGTGAATCTGCGCACTGGTGCACAAATACAGGATAAACACAACTTCTCTCCAAAGATTAATCTTAATGTTACATTTTGATGGGGGTTTAACTCAATTTTAATGTAAAGAGGATTGAATTAGTCACCAGAACAATACAATTATTTGCTAATACACATGATTTGCTTCTTCTAGGGAAATATGCTGTAAAGAGACTTTACAATGTTGTCAGGCAAAATGTCCCGTTTGTACTTTGATAGGTCTCATATGAGTGCCTCTTCTGCAATGCCTCGTCAACACACTGAAAGTAATTGGAGTTTAGTTTGTGGTGCTCATATCTCATTACACTGTCACTTGTAGGATGTGATGTTTACGTGTTTGCATCCTTTTCGCGAGTGCACAACTCTCCCCGGACAAGACAAAATGGAGATAATCCAAAAGATGGGGGGTGGTTTATTATAAATCTGCTCACTGATACAGAAAGGATCTAATTTGCTGTAACAGGTACATTGATTGCTTAATGAACAAGAAGGCTGCAGCGTAAAGGTCGACTGGCTTAACATTAGTGTGGCACATACAGAGGAGCACAGCATTTACCACCTACTGTTTCTTCTGCTTTTTCCTTCATCTTTTTGATGAATAATGCATGTATACTTTTTCTTATAAAAGTCTTCATTAAGTGGTACAACATAGTAAATGATTTCAATGTAAAGCAGTGACGCTTCTTTCGTGGATCATGGACATATTCAGTGGATTCTGCACTGCTTTTGTAAATGATCATTTTAGAATTGTTACCTTTTTTTTTTTAATTTTGTGTTACTTTTTTGCTCTTCTGTTTGTTGTCTTCAGTATTACCAAAGTGTTCCTTTTTAGACATACACAGTTATAAAGGTAGTAAATGTTACACACATCATATCGCTGTTTTAACAAGCACGATTTGATGCTAAATCAGATGTAGCTACTGACTGTGGAAATTAGTCAGCTTAACATTGTTTAACACTAATCACATGGCAAAAATGACAGCAATGTATTGCAGTATTTAGAGTGTGTGTGTTTTTATGTGTCATTTGATGTTATGAGTTTATTTTAACACAGATTTATTTAAATAAATGTGTGTCTACCGCTTGTTTAAATATACACCAGTGTAAACCAGAGATAAGAACACAGACTGAATTTAATGCTCTGATACACGTGGCTGTGTCTCTGGTTGATAAGTGACTTGGAAAACAAATTACAAATTGTATGGTCAGAAACAGAGAAAATGCACAAATTAAACCAGAAATCCTCTCATAACTTCTGTCTGAACAAACTTTCAGATGTTTTTTTAAAATTTTTTTTTTATGTTGCTAAATAAAGTGCATGATATTTACTAAGCATTCTAAAAGATGGATTTGAGCCTGTTGAATGCTGTGGGTGGATTGGACAGTGACAGCTGTGCAGATTTAGCTTTAAATCTGTAATGTCCCAATGAAACAATATCAGTTCCCTTTTTGTCCTGTGGCTCAGGACTCATCTCAGCTACAGGAAATGCTTCATTTCACAATCTTCCGCCAAATCAAACGCTCACGATGCTTCTTAGGAGAAGCATGAGCGAGTTAAGTACCTGCCGTGAACAGATCCACAAATTATTTTAATAACCTTGTGTCTTTATGCTCAAGAGCATTTTCCATTACAAATTGCAGCACAGTTCAATCTGGAGTCATCTGGTTTAGATGGCACAATCTGTTCAGTTCTACTTCAGCCAAGTTTCCAGGCTGGGTTGACGCTAAGCACTGCAGGGATTTGATTAATGAGCACACTGGTAGACTTCCTTGTTCTTTGTGATTGGACTGATATTTCAAAGGTCTTTTTGTTAACAAAACACCAAATTCAAAAGGCTTTTTAAGTTCTGCATAAATTAAATAGAAAGTTGTTTTTGCACTATGATGATGGAAGTAACTTACTCTAAGAAACTTCTAAACTCCAGGGTCATTTGCAAATGCCTATTGCACAATATGCCCACTTAATAAATACAGCCCTGCATTGAGCACTGATGCACAGTGAGTCCACCCTTTCCTGATCATGTTGGAAGTCTTCCTATAAAGTCTGGAGAATCAGATTTTCTAAACTGCATTGGAGAAGTATTAAAAACACTAATGCTGAAGCATTATGAATTTAATTCAGGGGTCTTCCTGAATTAAACAGCCCAACACTTTAATCTCCTCTGAACCAAACGTTACAACCTACATAATCACGCAGGCTCTAAGCTCCTGGCAACTGCCAACCCCACAAATGGATTGTCACATAGAGAGACATGATCTGTCACTCCAAAGTAAACATCTTCACTCTTTTGTAGCGCAGTAGTCTAACAAATCACTGTATCCAATGCTTTGCATAGCACACTGTGTGATATTACGCTTGGATCTGTTACTTTGTTACAATGTGGTTTTAACTAATCTGAAGTTGGTAACAAGGAAATTTCACTATTTTCTTGAGAAAATACCGACATGACAATTTATATGCGAGTAGATACTATTGACAGTGCATTTTAGTATATATGTTTTAAAAATATATTCTATATCTTTATCTATATATATTTCTCAAGAAAAGCATGGTATACATTCGTATTCATCCTCTCTTCTCACCTAATTAAAATCTAGTGCAACCAATAACTGTCAGAAGTCATTTTATTTAGTCCTCTTGTATTTTCCACAGAGTCATTTCTGAGCCTGAAATTGTGACTTACCTTCATTTGGTGAAAACTATCTCCAGCTCCCAAACATACCGTATAAATGTTTGATAGTTAATCATCTGGTTGGTTGCTGTTGCAGCCAGTGGCACAAGGGACTGCCAGTAAATTAATTTGGTCAATTACTGGAAAATGTCAGATCCTTCATTGTCTGGTGGATACGGAGCAGTGGACCCACAACAATTCTTGAATACTAACAAACAAAAAGTTTCTTTACAGAAGGAAAGTAAAATGATCCAGATTAAATATAAGACAACTGTATACTTGGCTTATAAATATTATATATATATATGATTGTATTTTCAAGTAGTTCAGCTCACACAAGTTCATTTTTAATTGTATTCAGTATATGCACAGTGTTGCCTACAAATAATAAGAATCAGTTTGATTGTAGATTCAACCCAGAGGATTCAAATGTATTGATGAAACAACTGCTCCCATGCATTTTGTCTCTCTGGATGGCTACATTTTAAAAGTGACAACTTCAGAAAGATATTTTTATAAGATTGATGTGCGATTTCTCAGAAAAGAAAAAAAAGCAGTTCTTTCACTTCAGAACCAGTGAATTTTCTGTGTCAGTGCATGCAAATGGATAAACATTGTTGTAAAGAGAACAAGGACTGCATGCAGATCCACACAGAAGCTATTTGTCATATTCCACAGGAAATGTGAAGCAGCAAACGCAACTTCTGCTGCCTTCAGGGACAATTCTACGCATCTCTTACAACGATAGCAACAACTGCTCTCAGTGTTCAAGTAGCACAAAAACCAAAGAGCATCAATGGCTGAAGTGTTTTGTTTTTTTTTTCAAAGAAAAAAATGGAAGACGTAAACAATTTAAAGTACCGCACATAAAGTGTTTATTGTTCCCCAGCAGCAGCGGTCAGAGAAATTGAGGGCAATTCTAGAAATGACTGACACAGACCAGCACTCCTAAAATGCATGCAGCAGATGCTGATTTCTGTGGAACAATGTCCTTATTTAGTGATGCAAACCCATGCCTGATCGCGATGTAAAAAAATCCAAAACATTTCTTCTTAAAAAAAAAAATAAAATACACCGTTGTCACTTGAAGGAAATAGTGTTCTCAATGCAATATATTAGGCCGAGAAAGAATTTAGAAAATGATTAATTCATTCCCCAAAGTAAGATAAAATAAATTATTTTATAGTAAATAAAACATTAAGACATCCACTGAGAAATCTGTGTCTAAAGGCTTAAATCTCCATCTAAACGGTAAAGAGTAAAATGCCCCCAATGGGAACTTTTTAGTGTATATCTCATTGTTGATTTACTTATAAGGTGCTTATTAAAAACCTGTAAGTTTTGTAAAAATGTGTTTGTTACATGTTTGTTAAAAGTGTCACTATGCCTTGACAGTGTATTATGAGATGTAAAATATGTGGAAAAATCAAGCTCCACTGTCTTTTCCGTGGTCCCACAGGAAATGCACCGCTCCCAGTCAAAACAACCAATCAGAGGCAGGAGGAAGGTTTTAGTGCTGTCAATCAGGCTCGTGTATGGGCTGCTCACACCCTCCCCTACATAGTGCATTCAAGCTTTTGGTTTGCCAGCACTGTGGTAATCGCAGATAAACAATCTACTGGATGCTGTGGTGCAGGAGCTGTAGCACAGAAGAGAGGGGGACGCTGTTTAAACAATGATTTTTTTCTTGGGTGGTTATTGTGCTATTCATTGATGTGTATATATCAAAAAATATTGATTTTGTTCACATGTGGGAATCTAAACTACTATTGCTAACACTACTGGGAAGAAAAAACTTTACGGCTGATGGGATATGCCTTTAAACATTGTTAGATGGTGTTATTTTCTTCAATTGGGTCACATTGCTGACAGCGCTGAGTGTCCTGTTCACCCATTTGTGTTTATTTGAACACAGCAACTTCAGATGCTTGTCCTAGGACATGTTACAGGCTGTTGTTTCCAAGCTGACACAATTACAGTTTGAATTTATTCGGTAATCTCGTACATCAATACAGAAAAAACAAGAAATATTGGCACTTTGTGTGAGGTCAAATTGTATAATACACAACATTTGTATAATCTCAATTGTGACTACTTTATTGTTCAGGCAGAATCAATGACATGCATTTGTACTTACAGAATCGATCATCTAACCAACATTATTGTACAGTTGTGTCACAGCAGTTTACTAGTAGAAGGGACTGCAAATTAATGCACGACATGTTTCTATTGTTTTTATTTTTTCTTTTTTACAGAAAAACTGAAAGGAGCCATAAGTTGGAAATTACAAAGCAAGCTTAGGTTTCTTCTTTATTAAACCCAACATTACACTATTAGCTTTCATTGATTCTTCAGTGGAAGTCCAAATTTGAATAGTGCTCTGAGATTTATAAATGTTGTGAATTACTACAATATCTCCCATCGTTTTTGACAACCAACACCAAATAAAAATTACTTTACATTTTATTTTTTTTCTTCTTTTTTGCTCCTACAACAGGTATGTTGTATCATACACATATCAAGACACATGTAAACATGAAACTATGCAGCGGACCATTGCAATAAACCTACATAAATCAGATAAGATTAATGCTATCTGATGCAAAGCAATACAGAACATTTCAGGCTCAGTAAAAGTAGTATGATACAGGATTGAAATTATGTAGAAACATGAATTCACCATTCCACATAATCATAATACTAATACTATTCTAATGTAAAGCTTCACTCTACAATATTATTATTATTATTATTTGTTTTATTTCTGAGCATTTGCTTAAAAGGATACCACGGTTACTTTCAATCTGAGTTTCCATTTATTTTGCAGTTTTGCAAAAGCAACATAAATGTTATTCAGATGTGATCACATGATTTATTGCATCATGGTAAGAAATGAGAACCAAATGAAACTCAGGCTGAAACCAACACATTATCCTTTAAAAGCGCAACAACAACAACAACAACAACAAAAAATACCCTTCAACAGATAGAGGCACATTGTACTGTACATTCAAACACATTTAAAAAGAAGGATGTTGAAATGCCTTAGAGTGCATCTAACATCATATTTTAGAGCCAGATAACCTAAAAATATTTAATGTTTGAAACATGTATGAATTACCACCAGCCTTTCCACACTGGCTTTTATTTTTAAAAACACTCTTCTGAACTAAAAAGAGCCTTTTGAGTCAACTAAAACAGAAAGGCACTATTGTGTATGGATGGTGGTGTTGGATCTGTAATGTGAGCAGACACCTTGAAGTCTGTCACTCTCTATGACTGTGGTCAGAAAAAAAAAAGCTAAAAAAAATAAAAAAGCTTTTAAGGGAACTGTGAGAAATGGGGGACAGTGAGGTTTGCACAGTGCCTAGGTTGGTACCATTGCTGCCTTGCTACAAGAAGGTCCAGGATTTGAATCCCATACTGGAGCTTTTCTGCATGCAGCTTGCATGTTCTCCCTGTGCACATGTGAATTCTTTCCATGTCCTCCAGCTTCCTCCCACAGTCCAAAAACATGACTGTTAGATTTAATGGTCTCTCCAAATTGCCCACTGGTGAGTGAGTGTGAAAGTGCATGGTTGTTTGTCCTGTGTGCGTTGCCCTGTGATGGACCTGTCCACGGTGTACCCCGCCTCTCGCTCAATGGCTGCTGGAGAACAGCAGGTGTAGACAACGGATGGCAAATTGGTGTGTCAATACTTATAAAATTACAAAAAGAATGGAGTTAGCACTTTTTGTTTGAATGGTAATCTGTGGAAGTGAGGGTGAGCATTGTGGAACTAAATACAGGCAAAGACGATGAATATCTCCTCACCCACCAAAAACAAGCAAAAACATCAGATGGGTAAAAATGGGTGATCACAGCTATTGTTTGTGAGCACAATTTTTATTGGATAAAATAATGCTTTTTTTTAATTAAGTAAAAGGAAATACAGTGTTGAAGGAGATGAACTTAGGAGTTGTTGAGTGGAATGAGACATGGGCCTGTTTGCAAAATATTAATGTAAAATTAATGTAAAATTATGGGATGGATCTAATGCAAGAAAATTAAGACTGTTTCATAAACTCCATGGCACAAAGTACAAAGTATTATGATGCGCCAGCTGCTTTCAGAAATGGGAGAACTGATGTTCTTCGACAGTAGAGTGATAAAACCAATGATCACAATTGGAACAAAGACAATATCTATCTACGTAAATGCTCCCATATCTTAGGTATGAACTATTTTGCATTAATGCTAGCATTCTACTCAATGCCATCACTCACCTGCAACATTCAATCTTTTGTGCTTACTTTTTTCTTTGTTGTTTTTTAAATCTCATTCATGGAAATCAGTCATGGTGACCTATGAGTCTGAACACAATTAGGAAGAGAAATAAATAAAAATAATGGTATATGCCCTTTACATGACCATCAATAAAAGGTTCAACACCTCCCACAAAAACGATCTTAGAAATGTAAAACACTCATATGCACAGAGCGTATTTCCTCACATTCTTATGGTAATACTTTCATGAAGTCTCCAAACATTCAAATTTACGTTGACCTGTAACCATAATGTTACAAAAGTAAAACTTCAACAGCAAGTAAATCAATATAATACAATACAATAAAATCAGTGTTAACTTTCTGTCAAATAATTTAACACGTTTAAACAAAAAAAAAAAAAAATGCTGTTTTTGGTTCCTTTCATGTTTTGTACTGTAAAATATGTATTTGTGTGTGCATTCTAACTTTTACATTAAAATTTGTTTATGTGACCTACATATTAAATAAAACCGATATTCTCCAAGTAAATTTTAGAATTCAGTCACCAAAATGCTCCAAAAGCAAAAATAAAAAAAAGAATATATAATACTCATATTTTATAAGACCTGTTACGACTGGCTCAGGGTCATAACAGAAACAGGATTTATTAACAAAAACTATAATAGAATTTGCATGTCATTATCAGTGGCGTAATGCAAATACTTGGATGTGCTGTATGTATATGGAAATGCTAAGATGCAAAAACAAAGACAAACTCCAATGTGAATGAAGAGGTGAGATGAGGCCTGGCGGTCGAGCACCACATGCACGAGGAAGAAGAGCGGATGATGAGCGTGACCATGAAGGAAGAAACAGCCAGCCTTAAATATTCTGTGCTGTGGATTAGCAAATCAGTCACACCTGCACAGAGGAGCAGCACAAGAGCAGACACACAAACAACCGCAGCCCAGCTCAGTAGGCCTAGGGGCGTACCAGATAAAACATATAAACTTAGTGCCACTCTGAGTTTAGGATTAGTTAGGAGTTGCACTTAAATAATGAAACCGGGGCGGTAAGTACAACTGACTGCTTTAGAATGAACACTTGTGCTGTTTTGTGATGCCGTCCGTAGTAGTAAAATAAGTAAGGAGGTTGTATTTTCTGTTCTTTGTTTGATTGTTGAAAAAATGATGAACAAATAAATGAATAAATAGACCTAAGATAAGGCCTTACCCTTAAGTTGAAATGTCAAACTGGCAAAAAAACAAACAAACAAACAAACAAAAAAAAAAAACGATTCAATGTAATTATGGTGGAAAGTTTTGCCTTAATTGACATGGCAACTTATCTATAATGATGTTTTTACTTTTTTTTTTCAATGAGATAGCTTGTTAATTCAAATTACAGTCATCTGAAGCATTGTTACATAGAACACTAAATAAAAAAAACAATACACAAGCAAGCTTGAAAAGTGGACTGTCTTCAACCTTCAGCTTCAAATGACCCCCAGATTGTTTTTTGAGTTCTGCAACATAGAAGAGACTTTGAATGCTGGCGTTGCTGAGGCTGTTTTTCTCGTTGTAGTTTCTGGAGGAGAATGGAAATTAAACTCAGTCTAAGTGTCCCCATTCCTTCAGACTGCAGGAAGGTTAAATGTATATACAAAAAAGCTCATGTGATACTCACATCAGTTGAGCCTGGTAGGCAACATAATGTCTACAGTCAGATTTAATTTATATGTAAACTTTTTTTCTTTTATTCTCAAATGCTTATTTTCCCTCATTTTTTGGCACCACAAGTGGTGTTTGAACTCAACTAATCAACTTTTGATAGGTTGGTTATCAACCTACGTGTTCTTCTTTGGCATTTTTACTTTGATTCTAATTGGTAGTAATTGAAAAATAAAGCAAAAAAATAAAAAAATAAAAATCCATGAAGTTTGGCCTGATGATTAGCTTTCAAAATAGATAAGTCTTTAAAAAGTGGTAAATGGGTAATTACTGGTAAAAAAAAAAAAATGGAAAAAGAAAATGAAAGGAATATCCAGTCAAATTGTTAAAGCCAACATGTTTTACTGGGTACAAACAAGTAAAGAAAATATCGAATCTGCCCCATGATTGTTTTATAATAAGTACAAAAAATGATAGTAAACCTAAACATAAACAATATTTGCCCAAAAATCTTGTTAAAATTGTCTCACTTTTAACATGATTCAATATAAGTTCCAACTACTGAACTATTCATCTAGCATAACACATTCTAGTAATACTGCATTTGCAACAACGAGCCAAAACCATAAGGCTTTCTGAGAATTCACTGCAAAAACCATCGAAAGAAACGAGCTGCACTTAACTGTGGAAATTCACTTCACTGGAAAACTCAGCTCTGGACGGGTTTGTTAGGTTCCCGTCAGTAAGACTGTCCCTCAGCCTGTGTATTGATGAGCTGCAAATGAATACTAGATTTCACCGCTGGCTTTTCGCCAGTTAGCGGGGCACATCCCGTTCAATTGTTATATAACCGAGAGTTAAACTCAGAGCCACATATGGAGTTAAGCAGAGTTCAGTCAGCAGCTTTTCCACTGATAACTCTGCAGAGGCTTGTCCATGTGCGGCCATGCATGGCCACGGGGTGAACAGCTGGAGAACGTGTACTGCAAATCACATTATCTCATAGTTTTTACAGTGGCATGTATAAAATATTTCATTCGTACATAACTGCTAATATGTACTTTCAGATTTTTTTTTTTCACAGGCTCTAATGCTGATTAAGGAAGTTTTAATTGAGGATATTGTATATCAACTGTGGGATTTTTAAACTAACATTTGAACAGCAGCGGCTATTTAAATAATGCAGTCAGGACTGCATGTTAGGCTGAGAAAGTAGTCAGATGATTATGGTTTGCACAGCCTCTCTACATGCTGAAGAGTCCACTTTTAATTCTAGACATACTGCAGCGTCTGAGCCAAGCTACTGCAGCATGTGCCTGTGTTTGAACAGCCTATGCTGTTTAAATTTCTTTACGTACACACACACACAAACATGTACATATATATATGAGGTTTTTATGTGGATCTCAGCAAATGTGCTCTTCAAGAAAATTCCTCAATTTCGGCTTTCGGTGCGACCCCATTTTGTGATCCTGCACCAGCACCACTGGAGGCAATGATCTCCGACTGGCGTGACGTGACGTAGCTTCTCTTCCTGACAGGCAGGGCGTGCTCGCTGCCTCCTGCACCGCCGTTGCCTTCAGCAGGGTCGTAGACCACAACCATGGTGGTATCCATCCGCGTCAGCGTGTACATGCTGCTCTGGCGTGTTTGGTGCAGTCGTATTGAACGCAATTCCAGCTCGTCGTAGCTGGATGCCTTGATGAAGGGGCACCAGCGAAATGCCCTCTTGAAGCCGGTTCGAAACCTGGGACCAGATCAGCAGAAGGGACTGTTTTAAGAGGGTGAAGCTGCAGAAGCTGAAGCACAAAACAAAATCTGTTTGATGTGCATTTTTGAGACTTTTCTTCAATGATATTGAAGTTTAAATTGTTTACTGGTACTGGAGGTATGTAACTTTCTTGGTAAGACTTTAAAGTGCTTTGCAAAAATAATTATACTTTAACTTTTCAGTTAACTATTATGCTTTACTTTGTCCAATTAAATCCCAGCCTGTGTTCCCGATATTACCATAGTAACATGTAATTTTTCCAAAAAATAAAGGGTTAAAAGTTGAAGCTGAGTTGAAGCTTAAAGTTGTAAACCTTGAACAATCTCGTGGGAACCCACCTGCTGTTGAGGCAGCAGTAGATAACAGGATTATACATGGTGGAGCTCATGGCCAGCCACAGCACTGACAGGTAAACCTGCTGGATGTACTTCCACTTCATCAGGCGTTTATTGAGACCAGTCACAATGAAGTAGAGATGATACGGCAACCAGCAGAGGGCAAAAGTCACCACCACAATGATCATCATCTTTACCACCTGTAACAGAAACAGAGGGCAACTGTGACGGTATTCTGCATGCCTGTGAAAGTTGCAAATGACAAAATGGTTCATGAGCATCTCTCAAAGTCCGTCAGTTTTATCATTTTGGCCATCACTTGGACGTTTGCAGGAACAGGAAATAAAAAAATTATTTTGTAAATTATAATGTTTGTTCAGCTGAGTTTATTTAATCTTTGTTTAATTTATTTGTCCCGCCATAACAGGGTAGTTGTCTGCAGCCAGTAAATATAAGAGCCTCATTCCTGTTTGTCAGACAAGGACTCACACAACACAAAACTGTTTTTAGAGATCGATTTCTCACCACAAAAATCCCATGCTGACAGAATGTTACCTTAGTGACATTGTCTACAATGTGCCAATTAAAACAGTTAATGGCAGCGGAGGAAGACACTTACAGAATGGGAAGCTTTGGCCACTCAACAAGTGCTATGCTCATCTTTTAAGCTTTTCTTTCCCCTTTACCTCAGATGTTATTATAATCCATTTTGTATACTGAAGTAAAATACAACAGAAAATGTTTGGACAGTGCTGTTAATTATTTAAGTACACAATGTGCCAGGTCCTTCTAGACAACTAAACAGATGCAAAACAGACCCACTCCTGCAGTGCTGTTTGTGCGATAACAAAACGGCATCGGTTGCCCCTGTGGACAAAATACTTAAATACTAATATCTGTCCTGGTAGATTCAGATAAAATTGGATCTCGCTAATTGCAACAATCCACCTTCTGGCACGAAATTCGTCCTGAATTTTCAGATCCTCCACAGGTGCAGTGCAAAGACATATAAACATAAGCAATTCGTTCTATACCCCCACTATATACTATGCTAAAGATGCATGTTTCTCTACTTTTATCCTCACTGCCCTCGTCCTGATTTTAAGGATCCTCTCATCCTGATCAGGCCGACATCCTCCTGACAAGAGCTCTCCCAGCTTCTCATCTCCATCACTACTTGATTCTAATTCACCTTCACTATTGCCTATGAACATTTTGGATTAGGTCTACTTTGAGTTTTTTGACAAATCTGCCTGTATCGTAAATTATTCCGGAGATAAAGATCAGTCACGGATTGTCTCGAAGCACTGCGTGGGAATGAGGTCCTCGTGACGCAGGCTGGTTCTCAGAAGTGCTCAGCAGGGATCCTTGTAGAGGAGCCACTAGAGACAAAGCAGCCTCCCTTGAAATCTAAACAGTGGTCTTTGTTTTGAGTGAAGGTTTCAAAAAGGTTTATGGTTTAACACAAGTCATGTTGTAAACTGCACTGTGTGGCTCCATCAGAGTCATAAAGTGGTATTTTATTTTGTTTTTTTGTGACAGTCTTGAATTAAAATAGAAGCACTCAGGACAATATAATCCAACGTTATGGGAAAAAGGATAAAAGATTTTAGGTAGACAGCTCACCCTTTTTTTTTTTTTTTTTTTTTTTTTTTACAGCATTTGCAGTGAACTTTCACAGAAATACACATCTGAGTATTTTAACAGACATGTGCCATTTCGGTATGTGTAGCTCCAGTTTCTGTTACTGGGAAAAATGAAGTGTGTTGAGATTAAATTCTTTGTTTTTTCTTAAGCCACATCAGGTCTGACATTTTGTGTCAGACCTAATGTGGGTCCCCTCCAGACCTTCTTTCTGGAGGGGACCCTCAGATGAGCCACGGCGCGCTGCCAGTCACTTAATGTTCTCCTTCTATGGATAATGCATTTGGCCCTGTCTTCATTGTTTAACCATGACTAAGCTTTTGCTTTTTCATTCTATACACTTGAAAACTGGCTTAGAATTTATTTGCTAAGCTTTTTTTTTTTTCTAAACGAAGCCTGCTACTGCTGATGATTATTTATTTTCCTTTTTTCCACAGAAATTACTCCTAGCTCTGTACATCTGTGTTTCTTATTTTTGTGTGTATGCTATGTCTTGTTTCACTATTGGCATGAAAATGAGTGTGCAGGCTTCAAATAGACATGGATTTTATTCTCAGATTACAATTCCTGATATTTATGCAGCTAATTTTGAGATTTACTCATGAGAAAATTATTTCTTTTTAAGATCCCCCCCCGCAAGATGACAGATGTTGATTATGGCACCCAAAATAAACGGATCAGCCTTGTGTGAAACCAATAGGCCACACAAACTAATGTGAATTTTCTCTGCGTACGATTCAGATCACAGAGTGAAATGCCCTAACATCTAAAAGTCTGCCAGCGGGAGAAAGACAAGTCAAAACGTTTTCAGTCTGAGCCTGAATACCTGATTGATAAACCCAAAGCCTTTACTAGGATATAGATTTGAGGTCCCCAGTGGTGCTTTTGCATTCAGGCAATCCCACAGAATTACAGCACCAACTTCAGGCCCCTTTTACTTATTGCCCCCAACACAAGGGCTGACATGCTTTCATCAAGGTGTTGTGTGGAAGTATTGAGGTAAAATGACAGGTGGAAGCTGATCTACCATTAAAAACACCTGTAAGCTGGTAGCAGAGGCATTCACAGTGGGTGTGTAAAGAAGGAAACAGCATGTGCTGCAGTCTAATGAACAGTACCGTTGGCATCCAGCTGATTGTATGATGGCAGATTGTTCTGTGTAACCACATAGGATTGGATCACCTCACTGTGGTATGTGGGAATTACCAAACAAAACCAGCTTGACAAAAAAAAAAAAAAAATGTTGCTTTTTGTGCTGATTACATTTAATAGTGTGAAAAGAGCTTTGGTTCTATTGCATTGTGTGTGTTGTGAAATAAAATACTGGCAAATCATCAGTTTACAAAACGTGGAAAAAAAGCAATAGATACATAACAAAAAAAACTTTCACCAGCTAATCTTTATTTGGCTTTTATTAGCTAATCTAGCTGCAACTCATTTCTGAGAATGTTCTGTCCCAACATGGTGTTTATCTGAAGCACTCATCCATGCTTTTCCAGTTCGCTCAGGTCATCTGCTGTCGGCCTTTTAAAAATACCAAGTGTCAGCTACAAAACTGCCTTGCTTTTTGTGAACTGGTGCAGCCAAACAGTGGAGGTGAATGTGCTCCATCACATCCTTCCATGCAAAATAGGGAGCTTTTACATGTTTCAACATAAACTCAGCTGTCTAGGATTTATTTCCTCAATTAAAAAAAAACAAACAAACCTCTATTTGTCTTTTTGGTTTAGCTAAGGCAATTCCAATTTGCTTTGAGCTTAAATAAAAAGAATCTTTTCCTTCTAATCGCAGAGCAAACAAAGAATGTCTAAATATGTCTCAAGAGGCAGAGAAGCCATAGATGAACTCGTAATCAAGACAAATTACATAAATGATAAGATCCAAACTGCATTTTTTAAAGACATCAGTTTGTACAGTAGATAATGAAAGTATTTTGGTTTTTAGATAAAATATAATTTATGAAGTAAGCATACAAGCCAAATGTAAAACAGAGGACACAAGTAAATCCCAAAAGCTTCTTTTTTTTTTTTTTACCATAGTAAGCTGGTGTCAATGTATTTTTCTGAATAGGAACACTGTGTGCATTACAACCAACTCTTAAAAAAAGATGGTCAACACTGTTGCCACACAAGGTTTGAATTCTGGAGTTTTGCAAATGTGATAAAAACTACGTTTCTTAATCAACTATGGTCAGAAACAATGCAAGTTATTTATTTTGAGGGGCAGTGAACTAACTTGGAGTGTGAGCGTTAGAGACTCAAATATAGACAAAAACTATATTCAGGATAGGTTTCTAGACAAGAAGAAGAAAAAGTAGAAGAAGAGTTTTGATTTTGGAAGGAAGTGATAGCAACAAACATTGTAAGGTTACTGTAAAGAATACACAGCTTTTAATGAAACTTAATAGGAAACCTCTGATTTTTATCCAATTAAAGCTCTCCTCACCAGGCCTTTAGTAGAGGTGGACAGCCATGTCTTGGAAGTTTTGAAGTTCTTCCCAACTTTTTTTTTAAAATAATGCTTCAACACTGCTCTGTGACATGTTTGGACTTTGAGATATTGTTTTATAGCCTCTCCGTGCTTTAAGCTTATCCACGACTTTACTCCTGACTTGTCTGCTGTGTATCTTTGTATTTACGATTTCGTTTGATCACCAATGTTCTTTAACAAGCCTTTCACGGAAGAGCTGGATGTATGCTGAGAATAAATGATTCACATAATTTACTAATTCAGAGAAATGGGTTCACTCAATTTTATATACGGGCATTAAGATTTAAGTCGTGGTTGTCAGATTTCTATTCTTTTTCTTTCTTTTTAAAATGTGTACAACCTTCCTTCAATATTTTATATTGGTCAAACAGTAAATCACAATAAGATACACTTACATTTGTGGTTTTAATGTGAGAATGTTCAAAGTGTCTGAATGGTTTTACAAAGGATTGCACCTGTCGACCTGTAAGATGAAAACCATGACATTTTTATGAAGAGAGCAGAAGAGAGAAAAAGACGCGACTCCTGTTGGTTCATCCCTCTCTGCAGAAGAGAAAGCTTAGAGAAAGCTCATGAGCTAAACTTATATAATGCTTAAGGACTCAAGGAACTGACTTACACACAAATTATGCCATTACCTCTATTTATCTGATTGGACTGGTTGATGTTTTGTTCTCTGGTAGAGTCGAATGTGTTTTAGCTTTTATTTATATCACATGTTTAGTGTATGGGACTTGTTCCACTACTTTCTCCTGCTTTTCTGAACACAGCCTTATAAGTCTAAAAACTATGTGGTCCTTAAGTTCCTCTCAAACTGCACAGTGCTCTTCAGATCAACTTCTCATTGATCAGATCAGTATTTTACCACCTTATTACTCTTTCTTTTTTATTTCTTTATTTCTTATATAGCGCTTTCTGGTGTCTAAGGCTAGATCTGTTTAAAGTTATACCCCAAGAAACTGGTTTCACTACATTTCCCATGAACCCCTGTTGTAAAGCATTCCACTTAGTTAACTGCAAATGTCTGACCCATGAATAAGGAGACTTTATAAAAGCATAGCATTTATTTACCAAACTTCAGAACGCAATTTAAAGTAGACCACATGTGAACATATACCATCACAACGAATATGGTCACCAGCAGGCCTTATGTCTGCCTGAATGAGTAGAACTTAAAGGAACAGGTATTATCCTTTTGTATGTTCTTTAACCTTCTACTAACCAGGAAAATACAACAGGCTTTGACAAATACCTGGTTCAGAAATAGGGACTTTCCCTGTCTCTTAAACTTATAGAGTTCTAAATTGACTTATTATGAACAGTCCCGAACACATAGGAGTCCTTTAGTCTGAACAAAATACATTTAAAATAAATGACAGTTTTTAATTAGCCCACCATAAAATAAAACAAATGAAAGCCGGTGTTATGCCCAGAAACGCATGCCTGCCCAAAATTGCATCCCCTCTTGCGGGAGCGCGCATTGCTCTAAGCTCTCGCATATTGACGAGAAAACGGACTGAAATATGACCGAAGAGGAAATTTTAAAGATATAACACCGGTCAGAAAGACGCATTTAGTTCAGTGTCCATGAGATGATATTCAGAAAGGATTCTTTTACTGATTGATTTTAGTTTCCTCTGCGATGAACTCTTTGGATAAAGTCTATCACGTCCTCGCATGAGGGTGTTAATTATAACCTGTCAAATACGGAAAATATTCCACTAACGCGACCTCTGGGTCGCATGCAACGAAGCACAGCACATGGTGCTACACCCCATAGACTAGTGTCGGTCTATGGAGTTTACTGAAGTCCAGTCAACTCAACCATCTACCAGATCATTTTAAAGAACTTCATGCTTCCTTCTGACGACAAACTTTACAGAGATGATGATTTCATTTCCCATCAGGCCTTGACATTTGCCTACTCTGCTAAAAATACCAACAAAAAAAAAAAAGAAAGGTTCAACGACCATCGTTTTCCTGCTCTTGATTGGCCAACAAACCTTTAAACTGTAGATGGAAACAAAATCATTTTACAAATGCAACATACAAGAACAGTTGACCACAGAAAACCTAGGAGATGTTTACCAGAGGAAGCAAATCTCTTTACTCTGCCTGACTCAAATAAACGTCCTCTACGTCAGTGGTCCCCAACCTTTTTTATTACTGCTGACCGGTCAAGACTTGGACCGGTCCGCAGCTCGTGGTTTTTCTCGGTAGAGACAAAAACCACTGACTATTGCCCCAATAACTTATAATTAAATTAAACGACTACACTTAAATTACCAGCACTTCACCTGCTGGGGTCGCACAGCTTCACAAATTCCTCCTGGTTCGCATCTGCAGAGAAATCTACGCTGGTTCGTCGGGCAGTTGGATCTGTCTGATCCAAACCGATCCATTAAACTTTTCTTTTTTTACCCTGTGCGTGCGAGGATTTTTTATATTTTATTTTTTCCGTGATTTCACTTCCCCGAAACAGACAGATGTTATGTCTGCCGCGCTTCTGAGGGCCGCTCTCCTTCTGGGTGCCCAGCGCAGGCATAGCTAGCCTCTCCTTCTCCACAGGCTCCTGTGCAGACTTCCAGCATCCAGCTCACCAAATGCTTCTCCCTTGGTCCTTCAGCTGTCCCTTGGGGCTAGTGCACATTTAAGTTGTTGCACTTTTTATACGTTTTTGGCCCCAAAACAGCTCACCAAAGTTCTAGCACTCTCCATCGAGTCTCCTCGTTGTCTCTCTCTTCTCTCCCTCGGTGCTTCAGATTAGTCCCGCCCCCCAATCAATCAGAATTCAGGTAAAGTGTAATCATCCAATAGCAACTGATCTTAGGCAGAACAACAACAAAAAAAGTATACACAGCACTATAGTCTGTCACAAACTACATAATATTGTTCGTTCTTAAAGTGACAGAACACAATATTTTAACAGAAGTTTTACTCCAACTGTTTATTTTCTTTTTAATGAACTCTTGCTCATTTTAATCTTCTACCAAAAGATTTGGAAATTATTATATCTTATAATATGAAGTTGCATACATTAAATGTTATTATTTTAAAACAACAGCAATTTATATTCCTGGGAACCCAGGGGGGTTACAGCCTCCCCATCCTAAATGTCTAGATGTCCCCATCAGACAATTCTCTATATGGCAAAAGAGTTGACAAACTCTCCTAGATGGGAACCCAACGGGTTACACTTACATCTTTCTTCATACGCTGGCCTAAGCTGTCTGAAGCATTCAACATTCTCCTTCTGTGTGTTTGTACAGCTAAAAGGAAGTACAGAGATTATAATAAGATCAAGGCCTTGTTCAGGCCTGTTTAATTTCCTGTAGAGCTGGCTCTCAGAATTACAGTGTTACAATTTAAAGGATATAAAATCAGATTTCCATCTAATGCCTCAAATCACATATAAGGTTGAGACAGAAAACACAATTTACTCATTCCTGAAAGGAGTGACATGTTGCAGTTCAATATTTTTTTTATTACAAAGTTACATTTAAATGAATTCATCTACTTTATTGTTCTCAACAAAGAAGGTAGTTTTTCCAATTAATGAAACTACCAAAGACAAAGAAGCACAACACGTGTTATCTGAAATTAGATGAAACTCTGCCTTCATTTTATGAGACACTTCAAATTTCATCAAGCGATCACCATGGAGTGCTGCATTTCAATATCACAGCAAGATGTGCCTTTCTTCAGGAAACGTGGTCTGTTCAGTCAAAGGAAAACAAACGATTGTTCAAGACTGCAGTGCTGTCACTTCAGCTGTGAAATACTAATGTCCTTAAGAGGCAAACAAGCTCACATGAGAAAGGGGAGGAGTTACTGGGTGATGAAGAAGTACTTTTCTGAAAACGGAGCTTTACTGGTACTTTACATTTAGAGTCAGACGGTTTAATTAACTTGCAGAAGCCGCTTCTCTAATTATGAAATATGTCCTAAGGGGGGAGATATTAAAAATAAATATAGTGCCCTTTACCTCTCACACACAAACGCACGCATGCACGCACACACACACACACACACACACACACACACACACACACACACACACACACACACACACACACACACACTTCATTTTATTTGGGAACATTTATTAGGTTTTAAGATAATTAAATTAGTTTTATTAGTTGATTTATTTTGCTTCTGTAAAATCATCAGTGTCACAGCTAAAAGCACCCAAACAAATTCTACAAAATAAATGTAACAATATGTGTTTTCAAGCTGATCACCATTTTTAGGGGACCTTTAATTAGACATGCACAGAATGCTGTTCCCTTCTGTGTAACTATGATTTGACACAGAGCTGTTTCTCTTGGCCGTTATTCAAAATGGAAAATATTTCTACGTCTTCATAGCTGTTTGCAAAAACCTTTTCCATATCTACAGTACGAACAATACTTAAAATATTTTAGACATACGGAGAGATGGTCAGAAAGATCAAATAAATCTGCCAACGCATGTTGATAGAGAACTACACTATTTTGTGTGAGATGATACCAGTCTGGTAAACAATGTACTTAAAAACTTGTTACTTATATCTACCAAGGAGGCCAATTATTTCAATGTGAACTGTTTAATGGTTTAGACCACATATGTCAGAGTCAAGGCCCGCGGGCCACATCCGGCCCGCGAGAAGGTTTTTTGCGGCCCCTGGGATGATCTTGATTTATTATTAGAACCGGCCCGCAGACCGCAGCAAGCCGGCACCCCGTCTGAAAAAAAATATCTTCCTTATTTGAACTGTAAGTAGTTCTTTAAATGTTCTGTGAGATGATGTACTTACCCATGTATCCATAACAACCGGAACTTTCAATATCCACCAAGTTATTGCCGAAATATACCGTCTATTAAACGAGTGCCCCCCGGATTAATTACATTCTCTGCAGCTGCAGCTGCGAAGTTACCGTATTAACCCGATACTTGCTGGAAAGTGCAACGTCTCCCCTTTCAGAAACCGTTGGAATTTTTCCACTTAGCGCTACGTGTGGCGGAATTACGGTACTGCAAATTTAGATGTGTCGCCGGCGACACATCTAAATGCCTTGACTCTGACATATGTGGATTAATAGATTTTTGCACTTTATTTTATTGTATTTCAATCCAATTATATTTTAAAAATATTTCAGTTGTGTCTGTTGAAAATTAAAGATTACTGACAGAGCCATAAGAAAATATTGCTTTATTTATCTGATCATATTGGAATATATTTGTTAGGTTTTCAGTAGGTTCAATTAGGTTCACTAGACTATATGAGTCATTTAAAAAAATTTCAATGAACATTCGATCAGTCCGGCCCTCGGCTTGTAGCAAAATTTTTTATTTGGCCCTCCGTCCATTTGACTTTGACACCCCTGGTTTAGACGTTCAAATTTAAGATGGTGGCCATTAGATAAGTCACCATGACTTGTTCTTGAAAGTAGTTTGCAATAATTCTCTAATATTCTTTATGGCCGGGGTATCAAACTCTAGTGTTTAATTGTGTCTCAGGTCCCAGATGGGATTATTTGATGCGAGCGGGTTGATCCACAAGGATCAGAGTTTAAGACTTATAGAGAGTTCTAGCAGAGTCTTGTTGCCACAAAGAGATGACAATATTCATGTCACAGCAATATTCATGGTTCAGTGGACAGTAGAGGAAAAAGTTGTGCAGAAGCCTGAAGCAACATTAGCTCATAAAATAATATCCTAACATTGGTGTTTTGCCGTTCTCTTTTTAAAAATGAAAAAAAGCTTGGCTCAGCTGCAACCTTAAGAAGATATGGCCATCTACCTAACTGACAGGCAACACAAGCAGATATTTATTTACAGAGAAGCAGTCAAGAAGCACGTGGCAACTCAATAGAAGCTGCACAGATCCACATTCCACAAATTGTTTATATAATAGTGGCAACAAAATGTCGAAGGCATCGCTTTGGTCAGACAGGACCAGTTGTGTGATGGATAACTAACAACCTTGAACGCATCATGCTCATATTTAAAAATGTTGGTGCGAGAACCTCTGCCGTGCTTGAGACCGAGGTGGAGGTTGACTTTCCAGCAGGATAATAACACTAATCATAAAGCCGAAGCTATGATGGAAAGGAATAGATCAAAGCATGTCAATCAACAAGAACTGCCTTGGCCTCATAGGCAGTTCATTTGTGCCTCATTTGGCACACTTTGGATTTTTATTTGTAAAAAGATTTTGAAAACCATGTATGATTTTTTTCCACTTTACTTTCATGCACTGATTTGTAGGATCCTCTGAATATATTTCTGTGCCACTTCAGAGTGCCTCCTTGATCTGGTGATTGAATTCTGGTCCTGAAATTCAGATGAAGTGAGTTCAGTCAGAGCACAGAGAATAAGAGATGGCTGGCGAACAAATAAAAAGAAATTTGCATACTGTGGAGCAGAACCCAGAGGGCCAGTGTCAAACATTGTTTTACTGCGTTCATGTTTTTTTTTTTTTTTTTTTTTTACGAATCTTAAAGCCAGTGACAATAAATTGCACAAAGAAAAAAAAGGAAATGTCAAAGCAATATGTTAGTGTAGGTTGTCAGTCATCGAGGTCATGGTAATGCTGAATACTGATGCAAAAGGCAGTGACCTCTTTTGATGGTATTTGAGGATCCTTCACATCTCATTTGAAAGACTTCTGCTCACACTCATTCATGAAGTTTAATATTTAAAAGCTAATAATTACATACACTCAGAAATGATGAACTAATTACTTAATTACTAAAGCATACTGTTAAGTGAATAAATTTATTTATTTTTTGCTCCCTCTAGACAACCGCTTCTCCTAAATGTTAGAATTTGAACTGTTTAGCTAAGTTCATGAGTTTGTGTCAATTTAAAACTTCGGGGCGGGTTCATAGAAAACAATGCTAGAAAACGTGGTCATAATGAAGAGGTTGTTATCCTTTCACACTGTAGGTTGTACATATCTGGACATAATGAAAGTGTTTTGGTCTTCATGAGAATTATGGGGTGCAACCCAGAAATCAAACCGTCAGCAAGTGTGACCACAAGCAGGAGCTTTGCTAGCTGCTGGTGTTACAGTTACAGCAACATTAGCAAACTGCAATGTTAACAAACTGTTTAGCTGTTTCTACATTTAAAGGAAAAAAAGGAGAAGCTTCTTGGACTGGAGTGTAGATTTACAGACCAAGTGACCCAAAACCCTGAATTTGGCCCTGGTCACTTCAAACAGAAGTGAACAAATGTGGCACTTTTCTTTCCTGTCGAGTTTACTTAAGACTTTCGCCTTTGATCAGAATTAAGTAGTCCTGTTGGATCGGGCTTGGACACAGTGTTGCGTCGGGTTGGATTCTTTCGGGCCCGATTTAAACTCTATGCCAGACTTAATCTTGTTCTGTTTTGCTTTAGGAGGGGCTGGCACTCTTCCCAAAATAGATTGCATCAAGAAAAAAAAGAACATTATTTGGAAATATTGAAGCGATACCTAAACAATAACACTAATGATACTACCAAAGTAGTCACAAATAGTCCAAAGGGCAATAAAATCAGTGTACTGTTGGAAATATTTTATGCAGGCTTTGGCTAGCCTATAATAGACTTCATGAAGTCCTCATAAGGTCATGCGTTTCACTAACTTATCTCATGGTCTCTACAGAAAGGAATGCCCTGACCTTTAGATTGATGATGCTTAACTGCTAATGCAGAGGCACATAAAATAACAGAATTATTTTCTCAAGGCCTCGCTTCATGTGAAGAAAAAAAAAAAGACTAATGCTTTAACTGAGCAAGCAAGGAAGTCATTTATCATTGGGAAAAGCCTGGTAATCTTGTGGAGATTGAAACATCCATTCAGTGCTTAATGTAGCTTCCCCTCTCTTTCCCAGCAGTACTCACACCTTGAAACGTGACAAAATATATTTCACATGTTGGCTGGATAGGTAAACAACTCATGGCTGTCAATGACCCATAAGACCCACAGGTGGGTTGGTGACACATGTGACTTCAGCGACAAGTGTGAATGTCCCAATAGCTACTAACCCAAAACGTCCTCTCTGTCCCACTAAACCAGCCAGGGACTTCAGATGAGATAAAGTATCTTAAAAAAAAGCATAGGATGAGGTGCTGTAAAACATCTGATGACAGAATTATGTAAAAATATATACAATTATTCAAAAGGGGAAGTTTGATCAGTAGCATATCCATAATATATTTGCAATGAGTTTTACAGAGCAAGAAAACAAAATCAAGTGTCTAGATAAAAGTGACAAACTGCAGTTAAACCTGCAAGCTACTGTGAAAATTCTATGCATGTATATCTCTGTGGGAAAAGTCTTACTTTAGGTGGAGAACTTATGCTGCTGCATGTCCATTTTTTTTTAAAATAATCACATGCACTGCATTCACAACACAGATTGCATCAAGTAAATGGATACAAAGCACATTAAGTCCAGCAAATACGAGCAATTTGCATTTATTTTTGACAGCTTTACCTCACTTCAGCAACCAGCAGAGCAGGTGCAGAAGTGATCAAAGAGTAGAGGAAATATATTTCCTCCCTAAAGGCATCAGGCCATAAAATGATTGAGGCACTTCTGAAAATCTGTTCTTCAAACGACGGGTGTGAAGTGCTGCCTACATGCAC
This sequence comes from Poecilia mexicana, assembly GCF_051168715.1. Taxonomy (NCBI): domain Eukaryota; kingdom Metazoa; phylum Chordata; class Actinopteri; order Cyprinodontiformes; family Poeciliidae; genus Poecilia; species Poecilia mexicana. Next base: position 10,097,956 of record NW_028263370.1, on the reverse strand, counting down.
TTTGTGTTCCTCCATCTAGAAGCTTACAAAGCCAAGAAAATCATTTGGGCTTTTCCAAATAGTTTAAAGGCTTAGCAAACTTACAGTTTATAAATGTGTCTCGTTATTTTGGAATTTAGAAAACAGAAATGATACTGGTAATACTTAAGTAATGTACATGATTTTGAAATGGCGTTGCCTCACAGGAAAACCTTCCAAAAACAGGCCTCTCTGAGATTAAGTCTGTCCATGAAAACATTGAATTTAGTTTTCATGTTTTCAGTATCAAGCAAAAATGAGAAAACATGAAGCAAGGCACCACATGACTTCATGGAGAAAGCAAATTGCATACGGCTCAAAGTCTTTCTGTGAATATTGAAATACATTGAAGTTAAAAGCAGTAATCAAAAGAAAATTACAGCCTGAATGGAATCTGGAAAAAAACAAATGAAAGCAATAAAGTAGTTTGTATCCTTGGGTAAAGACTGGATATTATATTTTTAATATCAATCTTGTCTTTTGTGTTAGGTTCTTTAAAGCCTTCTGTTTAATTACAAGCATTCACAGTTAAGAGACATTTTTTTGTGAATATCAAACTTATTTACTCTAATTAGAAAATTTCAGCTTTGCAAATGGCAGCAATGGTCTAGGAGCGTAAACCTCTCACATTACTAGAAAACCTGAGAATTAATAACTGAGCTCAGAGCAGATTTTTTCTCTGAATGTGGGAAAAAATCCTGTTACTCCAATTGGCATCTATCCTTCCCTTCCACAGATCAGACGCACCGGTGTCACTACTTTCAATGAAAAGGAAATTCACCATTTTATTTTAATTAGTTTATCTTTACTCCAGTTCTTTATTTAATTGGCGTGTTCTTTGTAACGAGGAAATGAGCCTCTCTAATTGATTCACCTTAACGAGGCTTATTCTAAATGAGTAAAAACACTAGAACACCTTTGTCTGTAAACAGAATCTTCTGAAAATTAGGAGAGCCTCCGTCGCCGAGGGTTACGGCTCGCACTCAGGCTGGCGTCTCACAGCAACATCTTCTAAATGTAAATGTGAAATAGAGTCTTTCAACAAAACACCAGCTGGTAGGTTCACTCTGAGCACAGACAAGAAACAAAACTGAATTACAAGCTAGTCATTTTTTTTAAATATATATATTTTTCATGCCAATTTTCTCAGTATAGGAGGCTGGCGCCGACACGCTGTGACATGGTGTTTGGTGAAATACCTGCGAAAAAAAACAACATGATTCTATCTATCCTTCTGAATTGAAGGCAACATTTTTTTTTCACAGATTTATAGAAAAATTCAATTTACCTGGTATTACTGGAAGCAACTGCCTAGCCCCCAGTGCAACTTTCATCTTGACCCTTTTGTCTGTGACAAAAGGTGTCCCATTATGTAGTCAGTCTTTTAAAAATAACCCAAATAGATCTGTATTATAAGCTAAAAGTGGCTTCTTTTGAGATTTGCTGCATGAGAAAGGCAAGTAGAAATGACTATGGTATGAACTTTTGTATTAAATGTCAAGGTCCACACTGAGTAGCTGGACTTGAGTTGTTTGTTTGTGCAAAGCTTGAGGGAGTGGGGGGGATAGCATAAAATAGTTCAGTGACACTTGAGAATCAGCCTGAGAGCAGAAAATGACATAAAATGGCAGACCCATGGTACTACTGGAGCTCCAGAGATCCACAGCTCAAGTGGGAGAATCTGCTGACAGAGATGCTTTCTTTAGCAAGCAGAGACGAATATATAGGAGGATGCAGGCAGTTAAATACAGGGCAATATTGGAAAGAAAACTGTGCGGGTGGTCACTTTCCTGAAGGCAAGCAACTCTAAACATACGGTTTAGACCTAAGCAATTCCTTTTGGCAGAATGACCCCTGATAATCTGTAGTAATACTTTTATAATGGGTTTCCATTAAGCTTTAGAGTGAGGTGGAGCTTTGTTTCCAGAAAGAATGGACAAAATAAATGTGTCTCTTGATGTGTAAAGCTGGTAGAAGCTCACCAAAAAACTTCTAGCTACAGTAGCAGAAAAGGTGTCATGACTCAGGGAGCTGAATTCACATCTTTATATGTTCTTTTTTTTTTTTTGTGAAAAATCAAGTCCAGTTTCCTTTCCATTGAATTCGGTGCCTTTTTGTGCATTGGTCTCCTATAAAACGACCCAACGAAATGCTCTAAAGTGTGTGGCTGTAATCTTACAATGTGTAATAAATTATTTTGTACTGATTAAAATACTCAAGCCTGTGTTCAGAACCAGTCAAAGTCCTCCAGTATCATCTAAGGCAGTTAGCAGGTATAAATGTACATAAAACTTCTCTTTTCTATCAATCTGCCTCCCTTCAACAACTAAATGATGCTGTGGATGGATGAGTAAAGCTTTAACGACATTTTCACCACTGCAATAGATTAGTTTAGTGTCACCGCTGGGAGGAGGGAAGCAAAGTGAAAGGTGGAGTGAGAAGGAAATTTGTGAACATAAAGGAACATTTTACTGAAGCTCCAATTTAGAAAAAACAAAATAATGTCATTGACATGCTAATGAGTGTTTTAATGAATTAACTTTGTACTTGGTTAGAGTATAGTCTGGAGACTTGGCACATTACCAGATTGATGTTTCTCCATTAATGCAGTAAATGAATACCCATTAGTTCACTTGGAAACAAAATGGGTCTGGGGATTAGTTTGGAACGTTTCTGTGTAAACTCTCAGAGATTAAAACAAGAGAGACGTGAATTCAAGTAAATCTAATAAGTTTACCATTGCACAAAAAAATTGGAGCACTGTATAAATCATGTACACTGAAACATCAGCTGATTTAAGAATACCAGGATTTGCTTTAGTTTTTGAGAAAACACACAAAAAATACATATTTATTTTTTACTTAACCACTTCAGTCTAAATATATTTAACATTCATTATATTGGCGTTGGTAACCGTTAGAACTAGTCACTTTTAAAGCATTTCCAATTAGTTTCTTTTATATGATTATCTATAATATGTTCAGTGGATCAGTCCTGTTGTTATAGTGACGTTTGACTTCATTAAGTCAGTAGAAAACCTGTAAGCCTCAGTAAACTTTAGTGGTGCATTTAAAAATTGTCCATATTATTACTGAGGACGGTTTTTGAACTACGAGTTAATATCAAGCAAGAAAGTGCCTGTCCTTTTCACCTTTGAGGACGAAGACCCATTATTTCTGGCAAGCATTTTTTCACAGTAGTCTAGTTTTAGTTTTTCAGGGAATTTGATTTAATAGAGAGGAAAGTTGCAAGGCAAAATATTTAAAATACATGGTTTGTTTCTGTGGTATAAAATTACTTCTAGATGAAGCAACAAGCCCCTCACCAGGAGTTGGTCATGTGAAAGTGTTCAAAAGTTTCAAAATGGCTACAATTTTTACATCACATATTCATTCTGTGAAAACAATGTCTACTTGACAAAATGTCAGAGAAACTATGTAAATAGTGAAGGGGCTCACCAAAACAAACCAAACAACTTGCATGTTTACAGAATTAACATTTCTGAATGTTAATACATTGTATTTGTATAGCCCCTTTCAGAAACAAGGCCTTTCAAAGTGCTTCATATCATAAAAACACAAAAATACAAAGCAGTAGAGTCAACAATTGAAGAATTACATTTTGTCAAGTGCCATCATTACACATCGGATTGTTGATTAATGTTTCATTGATTACATTTCAAATTGCACATTAATCATCATATCATTTTTCAGCAGTTAAATTATTTGTTTCTTCTCTCATTAAAGAAAATCAATAAAATCATATTTTAGATCTGGGTGCAAATACTGTGATACCCTGGAGTTCTGATAGTTTTATTTAATCTTATTTCGTCTCCGGACTCTCCCACCGGTAAAGTTTAGAGTTTGTTTTAAGTGATTTTTGAGTGAATTGTGATAGTCATCATAGTTTTTTTTTTTGTTTTTTTGTTTTTTGCTTGCATACATTGCTTACCTATAAAACACACACACAAAAGAAGGAATCTAGATATATGGTTAGAATGGCTTCCATGCTCTCTGAAGCTGCTTCAGCTGAACTGCACAGAATTGAGCCTTTCACCATGTTGGGGAAGATATACTATCACAGTCACGGCAGTTTATTTCCAGGGTTCCCGATTTCCTTCCCTTCAGCTTTCCTTCCCCCTGTGCCGTCTGTCTGTCCACCGCTGTGCTCCTCAGGGATGTTGTGGAGGTGTGGTATTTAGATACTGGGGCAGCGGTTATCAATCAACCTGGCCCCTGCAGGATATCTGCCTTGGATTTCTCGCCACTCCTCTCCAAATTGTTGTTAAACTCCGTTGGGCATCACACTTGACTCAGTTGAGCTCAACTGTGCAGTGGACATTTTTGTGCATTTTTTTTATTTTCTGCGTGAAAATGAACTCTTATCTCTCGGGTTCAGGACTGCTGCCACTGCAGCCATTCTGCCTGGCTGCTCGCTCTCTCCACCCCGTTAGTCTGCCTACAATTTTCAGATCACCCAAATCCCAGGCATTTGTGCAAACATCAGCGTTAACTACTGCGCGCGGATGCGGCTATCCCTTCAAATACTTTCGCTTCTTGGCGCACCAATCACATGTGCAAACTGCTGCATGATGCAGTGACAGATTTATTTGAGAGTAAAAAAAATCCAACCATTGTTGCTAAAATCTGTTGTGCTTGAAGTTTAAAATACGGCTTATTTTATTTACACCTCCTGTAATTTCTGGTGCGGAGAATAGTTGGTTATGTAACCATGGCAGGTCATAATATTGTCACATCTGTGTACTTAGATCAACCTCCCTGTAGAGAGAGAGAAAAAAAAAAACCCTTAGCCACAGGTCACTCATACAGTTCTGTGCTTCATCACAGACATGTACGAACACCTGTTAGTAAGAAATGTACCATTACAGTCGGTGCTGCTTTGGTAGTGGCACACACAATGGCTTAGCATTTTAATTCTTATGGGGAAAAATAAATCCTCTTCTGAAGGTAATCTATTCCACCCATGCCCTCAAACATAGGCAAAGTTAATCAGGAAGGCAATGGGCAATCAGAGATGTCTGCAGTAAAAGCTCAAACGCAGAACACCTCAAAGAACTGTTTTAAGATGGTTCATTAGGACTCCTTCTTAAAATGACATTTCCATTGCAGAGCCCCAGGCATGAGCTTAAAATAGAGCACCTGTGGCGTAGTGATAGTGGCAGAGTGGATTAAATCAAAAGTGATTTTCTTTTATTCAACATCAGTGACAATACATAACAAAGGATGAAGGCTTCTTTTGCTTCATGGAAAAATAAATGAATCCAAGCAAGTGGAATTTGTCAGCATTGAGACAAAGCGAACAAATTCTGGCACTTATTTGGTAACATTTGCCTGTCAATACTACAGTGATTCTTCCCTTTTTATTTAATGGCCTCTAATTATCACTCATAGTCACTGATGAAGTCAATGTGTTATTTTATGAAAGTAAAAAACGTATGTCAACAAAGGTGTAACGACATCCGCAGGTTGGGTGTTGGTCTGCTTAACGGTGTGTTCCCACTGAGCCAGGCCTCAAGGTACATCAGGGCAGAGAGAAGTGTCTAAGAGAGCTAAGCAAGTTTACCTAGATTCAAAACTTTCTCTTTAGATTTAGGTGGAGTGAAGCTTAGCGACAGGGCAGACACAACTCCAGAAAACCAGACAAAAATCCACTGGCACCCCTGAACCAAGATATCATCCAGCCACAATCCACAATGAAAGATAGCCTCAGGTCTTCTGGTCTGCAATATAAGGAGTTGGCAACCATAATCTCTTTGGGTCTGATTCCTAATAAAAAGCGCTAATTTTGCAAGAGCATAAAAAAATTGCACATGCTGAACGCAATCTAAAAAGTTTGCATGTGCAACTGATTGCAGCTGAATTTAACTCCACAGCCTCTCACCCATCTCCTCCCATACCAGGAGCCACGGGCAGCTATTTAAATGCAAGCTTCTTCAGCAGCCTTGCTTACCAGCCAGCCTCCTTGGATGTTTTCCAGTTAATTAATGGCTCAATTTTCTTCTCAGCTTTTCAACAAGTTTCGTTGATTCAAATCTGGTATGTTGAAGAAGGGGAACATATAAATCTTGCAAGACCCCGGCCTTCCGAGATTTATTCTAATAACAAACTCACAATGCTACACATCACTGTGCTAATATAATAACTGATCTGGTTACACAGCAAATAAAAAAAAATCTAAATGGATTTTCACAGAAAATTTGCAATGGCATTGAGAGACTTTAAAAGAGGAATGAAATGTGGATTTTTATATGGAATTTTGCAGAAATTATATCAAATGACTATTTGCCACTGAGTTAATCACAAAAGATAAACTTATCACAGATAATTCAGATGAAACAAATGTGATTCCACTACCCATTAGCAAACTTCCAACTTTTCAACACACAAAATTTTGCTGTCTGAACTAATCTTTAGCATTTTCCCTGTGTACTAGTTAGGATAATGATGTTTGTACTTGGCCCAAAGCACTGCTGTGTCTGTGTACTGCTGAGCTTCAGAGCAACTGTGCCACAAACAGGAAATATATCTGCCTAACCTGATCTCTTTCCAAACAAGAAGCCCCACGGTCCCTTATTCATCATGAAAATGCATTTGTGAAACAGACTTTCTGAGGGACAGATCATTATTATCACAGTACATTCATAGAAAAAGTAACAAAATGCCTGAAAGAAGCATTAAACAGAGAAATAAAAGCTGATCAATACTATTCCACAAAGTCGGTGACGGCTGACCTGATTTCATCAGGCTGCTTTTTCCATTACTATCAGGGTCTGATTGTGAAGCTCTCTCGCCTCTTGTTTGCAGTGATGCCTCCTTAGCAAATCTCAAATTGTACAGTAAGAATATATGAACTTTAAGCACCAAATATAAAACTGAGGTCGCTAAACAAGAACACCCAGCAGACAAACTAGGCCTCTGCAACCTTATACAAAATTTATATTTGTAAGATGGTGAAACAATGAAATGTCAAGCAGTCCAGCGTGTTACACAAAACAAACTATTCTATTAAGCATCTCTGCAAATGACTTTTTGTTTTCTAGCAGTCATAGCTGAGAAAATTACAACAATTTCTTTCCAACTGCCAAGTTGAAGAAATATTACAGTTTGACATTTTTCACACAGGGGCCTGTTATAGTGTTTTTTTTTTTGTTTTTTTTTACATTCTATTGACATGATCCTTGGGTTTTGGATTTTAATTTTGGTTATCATTATTTATTCCTGCTATATTTTCATATTGAGATTGTCATAATTGTAGTTTATCATATTCAATTCTTTGCATTGTGTTTACTTGAATATTTCTTTTGCTCCTTTTTATGCGTATTTCGATTTCCTGCCTCCATATTTATGCTAGACTTTTTCTCTTTGGTTTGAGGATCTGCCTGTGTCTTAGTTCAGCTCCCTGTGTGTCCTCTGCAGTGATTTGTCTCTTTCACTCAGTCTCCCCGCTTCACACTCTCACACAGCTGGCGTGATCCTTTCTGACTGCGCAGACATCAATACATTCAGAAACCCTGTATTATGTATTTCTGTGACATTCTCCCTATGAAGCCAGGTGAGCTTCGCAGTGATGGAAAGATAGGTTCTTTTAGACCTATCTTTAACTTTAAATTGATTGCAGCTATGACAATTTCCATGATTAGGGACCAGGGACAGTGGTACCCCACGGTTTGAATAATTTTAAAATACCTTGTGCAGTTTCATTTGGACCCTTTTAGGACCTTAGAGCAGGTAGATTCTGTGGAACAGGCAAGCTGTGCCTGTCGTTGACACACATACACACGTGAGCATTTGCAGAAAGAGCAGAGCACTATAGCAACAGAGCGCTGGCTCTCTTTAGGAAGAATAATATAACAGCAAAGGATTAACGCACTCCAACAATTTTAAGCTGCATTTCAGATATGCATTTCATTTTATCTTAAGTTACCAGAGAGCTCACAACTATTCTGGAAAACTGGACTTACAAGTTAAGTTTTTTATGGAAGCATACCAGTGTTATTTAAAATCAGAGCTATGCAGTTTTCTGATAATGAATATGCAATGTGTGCAGTTCCTAAAAAGAGCTCCACAGGTACAGTCATTGGGACTTTCAAATATAGTTTATAAATTACATTTTATACATGGAAGTTTACAGCTTCAAATATGTAAATAGCACATTGATGATAAAATACACTCTATATTACTATAGGAATTAAACCAGTCCTTAAAAAGCAAAATAAGACCTAAACATACTCAGCAAAATAAAAGCCTTCATTTTTCACACAGTAAGTCATTGCAGCATTGGGCTTAACACTGCTGCTGGAAATCAACCAGTGTTACAGGTGTTATTACGCTTACTTTTAAAAATGAAGCTTATGATTTAAATAATAATAATAATAAAAAAATAAAGCCTAACTTTTACATTCTACACTTAATATAAATTGAGAAAATTGTCATATGAAGTAACTAATGGAGCTAAAACTGTCCTCAAAAGTCAACCATACTGGGATTTAAAATTAAGACTACAAAGTAAAAGCCTTGAAACTCGTACATACATCCAATGCTACGGCCCCTTCAAAATTTCATTAGGAATTTTCTTGTTTTTTATTTAATTTTTTTTTTTTTCATTTTACATGTTTTCTTCTGACTGAAGGTAAAATTTCAGAGTGGAACAACAAAAGTACAGACTTTAATAGAGGTTCAGTAAATGAAGCTGAGGGTTACGGTAATGACAAGAGAGCCTCCCAACGTTTCAAGATTCTAGTGAAATAGGCAAAATGTTGGTCAGAAATTACTTTAAAAAAAGGTCTGGTTGTGATAATGGTAATTAAGATTATTTGAATTAATTATCAATAGTGAGATGCAACAAAAAATATGTTTTGACATGCCAAATGCAATAAAATTTAAAGAAAACTGAAATTATTGTTTGCAAAATTGACATTTCTTTTACATTATTTTATCTTTTGAGAGATGCAGGTCTTTTCTTTTGTCTAGTATCACCCTAACAGTGGAGAAGGCATCAGAATGTTAACCTTGTGTTCTATGTTATTTAAAATGGCTTTAAAAGATACAGTTTGATTAATGTTCATCAATGCATGCTCTGTTCTCCAATAAATGAGTCACAATGATTTTTAAAAAAAATCGGCAAAATAGCACAGAGTTAATTAGAAAAAAACAATGATCAATGAAGGAATCTGAACCATGAGCCAGTACACAGATTACCAGTTGCCTAGAATATGAATCATTTTGACTGCTTAATTATATTGTGTGAAAACAAATTGCCTTTAGCACTCATTAAAATGTATTTTTCTTTACAAGTTAATTTACGTCACTATAAGTCCAGAAAATAATACATGCCTAATTTGTTGACACTTGACAGCATTGCCTGCTGTTGTTTTCTTCTTTCTTAAAGCTCAGAGCCTGAGTACTGACCTATAAATCTACCTATACTTGGCACATACTGCTGACACAAAATGGATTTAAATCAAAACCCTTTCCACAAGGAGCAGCACACACGTCGAGGCACAAAATAATTTCTTTTCACTTATCGATCTGCTCACTCTCTCAGCAAGACGTCCCCCGAGAACCATTCTCTAAAAACGTAATGGACACCATGAGGAGATGAGCAACGATTCCCAGAGAACATAAAGCGGGCCTAGGGTGATAAAAGTTTTGGCTCTGTACGGTGCCTTGGGAAGTTTATTATATTTTATAGCGGCTTTCTGTGACAGACCAACACAAAATAATAATAATACAATAATTGTAAACTGGAGTGAACAAAAGGCATCGTGGAGATCCAGAACACAGCAGTTCAAGCAGGATTAGGATTAGAAAATATACTTATTAAGCGTAAAGAGCACTGCTGGTTAGTCATCCGGGAATGAAAACAGTATGGTACAGCAGCAAAGCTACCATGATATGAGTACAGGATTAGGGTTAGTCCTTTGGTATAATAAATGATTTCATGTTCCTGTGCTGAAGCACATCTTAGTTAACATCACTCATAGACTCAGTGGGTGGAATGCTATAAGTCAGTTTATTTTTGTAAACATATTTCTTCTTCAGAGATAAATAAAAAGAACTTTGAAATCAACACATAAACAGCTATTGACAAAATTGAATATCTATATGGTGTTCTGTTACGTTCACATGAAGTTATATTACCACCTAGATGTCACACCTGATTAAATAATACATTTTTTCAGTTTTAATAATTGCCACAAATCAGGGTCCTTTATAATGTCACCTAAAATTTAATGAATAATAGATGTGAATAAACTAACCAAAGGAAAAAATAAATGTTTTTAATCGAATAGAGGGCATTAAAGGACATGGTTTCATTCAATGACTTTTAAAGAGAGAGTACAACAACGATGCTGAAAGTACGATTATTTGTTACCCAAATCATGCTCCAGAGTTTTCTCACGTGTGTTCGTTCTCTGTAATAGTGGCCAACAGCTCCAGTATGAAGCCGTGTCTGTAAGTAGATGCTGACTCCTCAGGATAGAGGAGAAGGTGCTAGACATGCAGACAAACTCATAAACCCTGAAGACAGGCCTGTCCAGTTGCATTGACAATAAATGACAATCAAAAAAGTTGGGGTCCATTGAATTAAGGCTTTTGTTCTCTGAAATTTTGACAGAGCAATACCTGCTTCTTCAACAGATTCATGGTTGCCATAAAGGAACAGAGCCAACATTTTCACTTTTAGGTGGGAACACTCGTCAAAGTGGGCTGCATTGTTAAATATTTTAGCACAGTGTACTAAATTTCAGCTCTTTTTAATATGCCTGGAAGGACGTGAGATGATGTTTAATTTAGCTGAAGCAATCAAAGTCTAGAATATACTTGGTGTAGTCTTATTTTTTTTTTAGTTTTAATAAAGTCTTAGTGCTTTTACATAAGAAATATGAAAGCAATTTAAGACGTAACTAAAAGCTTATACAGGGCCTTAAGGTTTAACCTTTAATTTTATGAAGATGCTTTGTATTCATGTCTTTATCTGCAGGATTGACTTTCCTCAAACATGCTGCAAAAAAAGGTAATGGAGAATGAATGCTTTCAGCCACACCAGTTGCATACAGACAAGCAAGCTTAAATGCACATTTGTCCAGAGACCTGTAATTATTCGGCATGCTTGAATCATGACAAAATGTCAGATTTCCTTTCTTTCTTTTTTTTTTTTTTACAAGAACAATAAATTCCAAAGTACTGCTTCCAAATATCTTGATCTTAGCTCATTTTATGATTACAGATCAGAAGAGCAGGTTACCTGAAAGTTTGTTACTGGTAAATAAGCATAGTTTATTCCTCGTTTGCGGCATTTCGGCTTTCAGTTGTGCTGCTGTTTGAAGCAACACAAGTCATGCTTCATTTCCATCCAAAAAGCAAAAACCGTCATTACGCTTGCTTACCTTCCTTTTAGCTTTGAGCTGTCCATGATAATTGTCAGATGAGTCTCCAGGAATCTCACTACCCCACAGTGTCACCCCCACGATGGTGTAAGTGATGCCCATCACCACCAAGGGCAGCACATACAGTAGCACAGTCACTATGATATGATACCTGAGGGGAAAGAAAGAAAGGAAATGTCACAGGGTGTAGGAGAACATAAAAAACTGTTCACGTTAAAACATTGCGGTTAATCCTTTGCAGGTACTGGCTAATCAGTTTAAGTGTAGAGCAATCACAGTCTGCAGTGCTACAGAGTGGATACAATCCTTTTGAACTCAGCTCCCATTTCAAAATCTGCAATCCAATTTAGCAAGCCAAGCACCAAGAGAAGGTGGCGGGTGGGACAGAATTAATTTTCTTCCTGGCTTAGATTTTTTTTTTTTAATGTTCCACTTTAAGCAGTAATTCACTCCACAGCTAACAATGCCCTGTTACAGCCCTGTTCAGAAGCTTTTATGACTTTATCTTGACCATAAACCCTCACGCTTATTTGATTGAACGTTCCATTTCAAGTGGCATCTTGATCACACACTTTTTTTATCCATTAAGAAGCTTCTGGCGTAATTGCAGATGGATATTTGACGGCTGTTCTTGATCATTTCTGTAGTTTATTTAAATTAGTTGGTTTCTGGGTACAGCTTTTAGGCATAGACCAGAAATTATTTTGAGTGGGGATTCTGATAACAGCATTTCAATTCTTAATCAAACATGATCAGCTACTCTAAAACAAGTTTTGATTATTTTTTACGCCACTTTATCAAAAACGATCAACCTCAGAAAGAGAGTGTGAGAATAATCCATGATTCACCAAGTATAAGCTGACCATAAAATGAAAGATGCTAGAATATGAGTATTGTAGTGAAGAAAGTTTAACATCAAAGCAGATCTAAATTAGATGGCATCAGAAAAAGAAAAAGAAGAACCCTTTCAAGTAAATTTGCAGCTTCCCAGAAGGAATCGTGAAACACCTTTGCAGAAAAACATTTATCAGGAAGCAGTTGCTGAGAAGCAAAATTGATGCTTAAGTATGGTGGTGGCAGCATCATGGTGAGGTGTGTTTTCAATCAGTGGCAGTGGTGCAGTGCAGACAGATGGCAAGATAATTAAGAAATATGACAACTTCAACATCACCTGAAATCAATAGCAAGGTGGTTGAAACTTGGACATACAGTAACTGGACTTTCCAACAAGGCAATGATTCCCACTGAACATAAAACTACCCTTCTGATGTGGATAAAGCAAAGAAATTACCAATAAATTGACCAAATACTTTTTAATTTTAATTAATGTTGCTTATTCAGTCAAACTTTTGACTAGGGTTATTATTTTTACATTTTCTCACAAGAAAAAGACAAATGTCAAAAACTAATAGTGTTATACGTCATTGTAACCAATACAATTACATTCTTTCTACCAGTTTGATAAAAAAAAAGAAAAAAAAAAAAAGAAGGTGTTCCTTTAACTCAGCCACCACCATAGCTCAAGCGGAAACCTTTAAACCTCTGAAAGTGACATGGAGAGAAACAAATAATCTTTCTGAAATTATATTTCCTCACATAAAGGGGTCATCTTCCATGCGAGGCCAGGCGACATAGCAGATGGTTCTGTGGGGTTGAGCTCGAGTGGTGGAGAAATAGCACAGAGGGAAAGCCAGTACCACTGCCAGGCTCCAGATACTGACGATGACTCCCATGGTGACCTTTGCTGAGAGACGGGGCTTCAGTGGGTGGATGATGGCCATGTATCTGCGGGAAGGAGGTTGGCATTTTGAAAGATGGTCTTTGTGCTTGGACACACAACATAGTTAATTACTGATTAATGGGTTTAATCTTACTGAACTCAATACGTGCTAATATTCCACACACAAAAAAATTGTGTCTTAGTGGAAATAAGAAATCTGTGTGGAAAAAAAAAAATTATAAGAAGGAAATTAAAACAGAGCAGCCTGTAAAGGAAGTCATTTTGTAATGTTTTGACTGGGTGGAATGACCTAATGTACCAGTTTTACTACAACTTCACTGAGCTGTAAGGAAAAATGTTGGATCTGTTTGTTGTAGTTGCTGCATGCATTGTCTGTTGTGCTGAGAAGCTACATCATCTCCACAAAAACGATTATTTGATTATTTCATAAGATTTCACATGCAAGTTTATTGGGTGCAAAACATCTGGAGTGTATTTTAAAACAGTGCTTCATTCTGTGCAGAGCAGCGGGCAGAAGCACTGCTGCTCTGCTGCTCTGCTTTCAGGAAAATAAACTAGGCTTTCCTTTCAAAAACATTACTGAAACTCTAAAAGTTACCAGCTACATAAATCTCACTCTGGACGCTGCATGATTTTCAAACTGCTGATCAAAAAGCTTCAGAGCTGCAAATTCAGTTTCACTGGGGAGGTAACAAACAGCAACAAAAAAAGGGGCTTTTTCCTCTGTTACCAGAGCAGCTCCCTGAGGGACAACAACACAGATGCTTCATCCAATCACAAGTAATTGTGTGAAACTGCATTACACTGGCCCCAACACTAGATCCCTAATCAAGTATTTGCAGCAGGGTGATTTATGAACCAAGATTGAAAGACAATGTTGGCTGATGTGATGGAGTTGAAGGCACTGAGAAATACAGCAATAGTCGTGCAGCAGCACCAGTGTGTGTTGAAATAAAATGCAGATACCAGCACATACACTGATTTACACAGTTTTTAAGCTGCAGCTGCAGGAAAATAACAGGTTATATTCACTAGCAAATATTTCTGAATTTGCATTTTGGCCAGTGATGGAATGAAATATTCAAGAAGACAATGTTGTGGACCTAAAAGAAGTTACCATGCAAGATGCTCACTCTAACAGCTAAACATCAAAATGTAAGTCTTCAAGACTCAACCCTGGTTTAGATTTTCACAATGGAAAACATTGCAGTAATGGTCCCCAGGTCACTGACCAGAAATTGACCACTAGTCCTTTGGGACAATGGAGAAGCAATCTAAACACATATCTGTGTTTAGCAGATGGACTGAAAACAGCTGCAAAATTAGTGGCTTTTAGTGATGTTTTGTCTCAGTTCTAAAAAAGATTTGTCTACTTAGAATCCGTGACAAGTTTGATGAGATGGGTTCCTTTACTTAAATAATATTCATATCTCAAATTCTATTCAAATTGTTTTGCTTACTGACATTTTTGTTGTCAAAGAAAAATAAAATAATCCTTTTTAAATAAATATTTTAGTCGAAAGGTCAAGTCGTCTTTGAAATGTTGATGCAGATTTTTATTGGTGTAGCCGCTCCTGCTAAAAACAGAAACATGGTTTATTTTGATGTTTTGATGCTTGTAATTCTGATATCCTATAATTTCCTGTTTTGATTTGATTAACTTCGTTGTTTCCCTTGCAAATTCTAAGAGGAGATGGAGAACTTAATAAGTAAGTGCTGTTAAGAAAATGCAATAGGTTTTGTTTTAGCTGAATTATTCAGCATTGCATAATGTCCATCCAGATATGTAATGTACATAGTCTTTGTAAAGAGTAGGTGCGTCCCTCCAAAGAGTGTGAAGCTCATTAATGAACATTCTGGCTGACTATGCACAAATAAAATAAAAACTTTACATTAGTGACACTCATCAACTAGAGATATCTTCCCCAAAGACAAAGTTTGTTATGATATCAAAACTTATGGTCATTCCAAATGATTACTTTAGGAAGGAAGGAGCATGACTATGAAAAAAGCAACAACATCAAAGCAGCAAGATAATAACAATAATAAAAGCTCTTACTAATAAGAAAGTGCTTGCTTATCTTATCGGAAGAATGTTCAAAATAATGATTTGGTATTCAGATCAGGCCAAATTACAACCTTTTGCCTCTGAGTGTTTTGTTTACCATAGAGGACTGGAGGAGAACTTTGTATAATTTGTGAAATTTACAGAAGTAGTGTCATTGTTTGGGATAAAACTTAGTTTTACCCCCCAAAATAGTTTGGGAACATTAGCTAATGCATAAATTCGAAGATAGAAACAGGAATGTTATCTGTTTGGGAAACAAATCCCATCAGAATGTGAATCGTGTAGAAGAAACATGAGACTTAACACACAAGTGGGTCTACAAGAGGATAGATAAAGAGGAATTAAGTTAATGTTTCGGAATGGCCAAGTCAAATTCTTGACCTAAATCCAGAGGAAAGGTTGTGGAGGGAACTGAAGCGGACGGTGCATATGAGTTGAAACCGTTCCGCACAGCTGAATATGAATATGCATGACTGATCAGGTTCCACTAGAAACTTTTAAGTTGTAATGTTTTCAATATGCATTAGTTTTATTTAACTCTATAATCATCTACTTCAAACACTCATAATTAAGCCTATATTTATGAACAATTTAGGCATCACTATATCTCTTTTTACCAATTTAACGGAGGAAGTGCTGTTCTCTAGCTGACGGTGTACATAAGTGAAATAACTCGGCATAAAAAGTTTGGATTGCCTGCTGTGAATTCACTCTTTACGCAAAAAAAACTTGTCTTTCTTTTGCGGCAGTCCCCATAAACATGAAAGCCTGCAGAGAGATTGGAGGGAGGACAAATTCACGAATGATCACGAACTGTGGCTTCTGCCATTTCAAGACATCAGAGCGGAGACAGCGCCATACCAGGGTTAAGGAAAGCATGACCGGAGGTTACATCTGCATCATGTAGGCTAGGTCATGGCAATGTTCTCTTTCTCAGTAAACAATTTGTGAGATTCGAGGGGCACTGCAGGCCAAAAATACCAATTGAAGTTGCAGTAGAGGAGCCAAAACGAGCTCTGCCCGAGGAAATACATTGTTTTGTGTCAAGGGGAAGCACTGTGCTAAGGAGACACCTCACACAACATCACAGCACGCTCAACATGCAAACTTAACAACACTGCTGTTCCTTCCTTTCATCTTTTTTTGTTTTGTTTTCTTCATCTTCGGCTAGTAGATGAAGCTTTCATAGAATAGAATAGAATAGAATAGATCTTTATTGTCCCCCAGTGGGGAAATTATGATGGTTCAGTGATTAAAGCCCAGCTGAAAGTGTTGAATTTCCAAATAACTGGAAACCACAGAGCAATAAGAAACAGACCAAGAGGCAAGAAAGGAGCAGGAATGTGTGAGAGAAGAAAGGATGACTGCATGTGACGGAAAACAAAAAGCTTAGAGCGTTAAAAATGGGAAATCTTTTCTAACATGCTGGCACAAACTCCCATTTGCAAAGCTACTGATTCAACCTGATTGCGGTGTAACAAAAACGAATATATTCTCAACTTTATTTTCTAATAAAAATCTAAAAAGTGTGACGTGCCTATGTATGCAGCCCACCTGACTTAAGATTTGTAACACCGCCTTCTGATATAATTTTGCTGATTTTTAAAATCATTTGTCATTGAAACAAAGCTCATGTTCAGTCAGAGTATGTGGTGAGCATCAGCGAGCATCCATTTTCAAGAATTGACACATTTTCTCTGAATTGACACATTTTCTAGCTGAGCTTTGACTAGACCATTTTAATGAATGTATATGATTTGAATTAACCTTTCCACTGTAACTCCGGCTCTTAATGAGGTTTTCCTGCTTGCTGATAAACCTCTACTTATGTCTTGCAGGAGGTTCTCTTCAGAGTTTTCATGTATTTGGTTTCATCTACTTGCCAATCAGCCAGTTTCCCAGTCCAAGTTGAAGAAAGCAGCTATTTTCACAAGTTCAGTCTCTTACACCTCACAATCAAAGCTCATATTTTAATGGCTTTGTTTCCACAATGGCTCTGTTCCTGTTACTCCTCCATAAAGGCCATATTTGTAGAGAGCACGCCTAATTGTTGTGCTGTGAATGGATTATCATCCCAAGATGTGAATCTTAATTGGCCAATCTTTCTAGGAACCATGACCTGCCCGGTCAGAGCTGTGATGGTTTACATTTGTACTATTCACTTTTAGTTTTCAGATTACTGACCAGACCGATATTCTATGCTTGCAATATTGATTTAAGAGCTAAACTTCCCCACAACTTTGTCCCTGACCTGTCTGCTGTGGTTCTTGGTGTTTGTGATGTTGTTTCTGTAGTGATGCTCTTTAACAAACCTCTGAGGCCTTCTTGGAACAGCTGTGTTAACATGAATAATACGCAGGTGGACTCCAACTCTGTGAATTCTGAAAGCTATTTGATGTGCATGGTTTTATTTAGGGGTATCATAGTAAAGAGGTTTGAAGAGTTTTGGATTTCTTGGTTTTCTTGTTATATAAAAAGGTAAAACAAAGGTAATAATTTACTTAGACTTTTAATTTGCTCAACATGTTATGTTTGTCTAAACGCCAATAAAACCACTCCACGTTTGTGGTAGCAATAGGAGAGAAAAAAAAAAAACATGAGAGGATGTCCTCTAGGGGAAAATTAACATCAGGGTGGGGTAATGAAGAGGGCAAGAAGACAATTGGCAATTTCAAATCAAACTGAAGTCTTGGAAAAGATATAAAAGCCGAATAAACTGCAATTTATCTTCAAGAATTAAATACGAAAAATAAGTAAGCTTTAATGAAGTCTAATTCAATTCAGTTTACCAGTGCTGGTGTAGCCCTGCATAATTAAATTTAATGCAATCATACTATGTGTGTGTGTGTGTGTATATATATATATATATATATATATATATATATATATATATATATGTCCCTATAAGTTCAATAAAATTCCGTCATTGTGATGAAGAACTGAGGTCAATAGACTGAGAATTACTGCATCATCTGAACTATTATTAACGTTAATTTCCATAGACCCACCTGTCCACAGCTATTGCAGTCATGGAGTAGATGCTTGCGAACACAGATGTCACTGGGAAGAAGTTTTGGAATTTACAGTAGGCTTCCCCGAAGTACCAGTCTCCATGGACAGCGTAGATAAAGTTTATCAAAGCGTTAAAAGCGGCCATCGACGCGTCCGAAAAGGCCAAGTTAAGCAGAAAGTAGTTGGTCACCGTCCGCATCCGCTTATGGGCGAGAATGATCCATATCACGATGAGGTTTCCAAACACGGCCACCGCCAGCACGGAGCTGTAGGCGACAGACCAGAGAGCGATGCGCCACGGCGGCTGCACGAACTGGTTGGTGTAATTCGATGTTACATTGGATCCGTTGTGTGGGGTACCCATCCTCCTCTGCTTTTATCCGAACTTAGTTAAGATCAAATCTATCAATATATGTTTTTTTTATTATTATTTTGTCCTTTAATCTACTTATTGAAGCGCAAATCTGGATTGGCAGAAAATGATTTGCGCATAGGCGCCATTGCGCGCAAATTAAAGAGTCCTCATCTTCCTCGATGTCGGTCTGCAGTCGCTCTGGACTGCTCTCCAGTCCGTGCGTAAACCAGCTGTGATCCGGTGCCTGTTGAATGTGGGTGTGAACGCACAGCCTCCTCCGTCCGCAGCAACGCGCGAAGTGACGCACAAGTGCACCGAACAGTGAAACAGATTGATCGATGTGTGGCTGCTGTTTCAAACTTCATGAATAACAAACAACATGAGCTGTCTGTCTCCGCAGTGTATAATCTGTCACGGCACACTGAGGTTTCTTTATCTCCAAAATGATGTGACAGCAGCGTTCCAGATACAGGATATGAAATGTGGCTGGGAGACTTTTCTTTAACTCACCTTTTGAAGAGTTAATTGTGGTAGAAATCCTCCAATTTATTGTCACAAAGTAAATTTACACCTTGTTAAAGCCTTATTGATTTGAACCTTTTCACATAGTTTCAGCCACAAACTAAACAATGAGTTCAGAGAAATTAACTTACTTCTCAGAATCCTGGCATTTCTCTTTGAAATATACTTTTTGATTTATTCTTGCATAATATTCTAATTTTCTGAGACGCTGAAATATGGATTCTCATTATCCGTAAGCCATCATCATCCAAATTAAGGGTTTGAAATATTTCACTCTTTGTGTCATGAATTTGAGTTTTACTTTCTGAAAAATTGCTGAACTTTTTTCTTGACAGTCTATTCTTTTGAGCTGTGCTTTTATGTCATAAGTAAAATACATTCCAGTCAGTCATGTTCAGAAGTCATCTAATTAGCAACTGGAGTCCATCTAAATGGAGCTTATAATTTCACAGAACACGGTTCAGTCTGTTGTCCAGAAATGGAAAAAGTATGACACAGGTGGGAGAATCTAACCCTGGCCAGAAGTCATGTAGGTGAAACAGCAAACATGTTGAAGGTTCCCTGATCAGATGAAACCAAAAATAATCTAAAACACGAGTGGAGGAAAACTGCGTCATACTGAACAGACCACGTTAAATGCAAAGGCAGAATCATGCTCTTTAGAAAAATAATCAATCTTTATTTGTAGAGCACCTTTCATAAAGTTAGGTGTCACACAAAGGTTTAATGCTGAAGAAGAGACATTGAAGCACAGGCCACACTAAAATTATCAAATTAAATTAAGATACGAGAGCAAATTATGATCTTGATGATAAACTGTTAAGTGTGAGAAAATCGAACAATAGAAGCAGATAAACTGGGGTAGAATTTAGATCAAAGTACATTCAAATGTTCAAATGGTCCAGTCAAAGTAGAGAGATCACAGATGCTCTCCAGCCGATCCGTCTGAGCTAGTTTTCAAAAACAAATGGGTAAACAAATTAATCTCCAAATATAGAAAACTGGTAGAGACATAATTAAAAATACTTTCAGGTTTAAGGGTGATACTATAAAGTACTGATAAATGAAGACTTAAGACGTATGACAGCCTTTAGGGACACATTTGTAGAAAACCTTGAAAAGCAAGTCATTTTCCTTCAACTTCATAATTATGCAATACCTTGGCTTGGTGTATCGCACATAATTCCACAAAAATACTTATAAGGACATAAAGTGATAAAATATGATAGTTCAAAGGGTTTGAAAACTTTTCAAGGATTTGTATTTTATGCAACTTGCAGTATCAATTTTAGAGTGGAGCCGTCTTAAGACTACAACTGATGGTGGAGCAGGAGTGAAGCCTTTTCTGCCAGGGCAGCACACATAACAAGCAGGCTGACGTCCCCTACAGACACCAAACTGGTCACATCAGATAAAGCCGCTTCGTCTGCCTACACGGCAACTGGAATAAATAGTGTGGGATACCAGCATTTCTTTGCAGGCTGAATAAATTCAATCAGTCATGTAAAGCTTTTGAGTGCAGCCCACAGGTGATTTTACTCTTTACACGCCACATCAAGAAATGTGCTTTCATTCGCAGGCGACTCGCAGTGAATGAGGATGTTAATGAAAGCTCATTTAAATAAAAAGTGAAAATAATTTAATTCTAATTTTGGAAGGTACATTTTTACTCAAATCAAACATAAATTTTCAAAAGTATTGTAGGTAAAAGTTTAAACATTATTGCCTCTCTTATTTTGGTAAAAAAAAACAAAAACATCCATCCATTCATGTATTTCAGTTTTTTCTACAATACATTCGTTTATGAGAAGAGTCCCAACTACTTTCATAGGTTTTAGAATAATTTAATATTACATTTTTCTTTTGACTGGTTGTGATATTTATGTTTTGAAGGGGCCCAGCAAGATTTCCAACTTGAATCTGATTGTCAAGGTTTTTGCTCCCTTATGCCGCCTCATCTTCTGCCCAAACTTGAAAAGGCTTTCTTCCCCCAAAAAGACGCAGGAACAACTCATCTCAGTGACGTCTTATTTATATTTGATTAATCTCTTCTTTAGATGAATCTCATCGACAACATTTGAACAAACATGTGGTCACATGAGCAGTGGTTCACATGAGTAGGTCACAGAGTAGCCAAAGAGTAGGTTGAAAACCTAAAAATTAGTTACAACAATTAGTTCATTTTAACTTTAAATAATTATCTCATTTCTCAAGTAATGATTTAATAATTTACTTGTACGTTAACAGTGAATGAATAAATAAACTATTCCAAACATTGCATCAAACAAATCTATTTTGGTCTTCTGAATGCAATTTGAATGACATAAACTGTGAATAATGCCCATTCCTACCAGTGGTGTCTTTGAGGAAGCTTTCAGTTGAGGTTCGTTGTCTGAAGAGAGATCATTGTGAGCACAGGTGTGCCACAGGTGTACCTTATAGATTTGGCTGCTGAGCTTGAGAAGTGAAAGGGATGGGTGCGCTTGATTCTTTAGCGAGGTGCATGCCAGTTGGGTGGAGATGGTAAATACATTCAAAGGTGTACGGTTTGCTGTTTTGACTCGACACTGATAAAGAATTTGCTGATATTATTAATATAAGCTAAAAGGACCAACCTGAAAGACTTGGATTTCATCAGCAGAATACCAAATGAAATATGCATCTGCAATTACTGCAATTACAAGGAGGGTTTGATTGTTGTTATTCCAGCAAACATTTTCCACTGATTAGGGTGTACATATTTTCGACATACCTTTCTTTAATTGAATATAAACATTTTTTTCTTCATCATTTGAGAGGTGCCAGTCTTATTTTTAACAGCCTTTTTGGTCAAAACTAGATTTAAATATAAATCTGAATGTATCTGATATATTTATTTGTCTTTTTGCTGTTGAACTTGTATCATTTCCACTCAGAAATACTGATTAAAATCTAGTCAGCCAAAAAGTTTGCAGATTGTTATGTCAGTTTTGCATGATTAAATTCTAACAGTTTTATTTCTGCTTCACCATCTTTAACTTTAAATGGACTGCATCTAACACAGACTTGTATTTCACGGGGTTATCATCGGCCAGAACATTAGATTTTTTTTCTGAAAAACACAGTGCTGCAGGAACAGTCCGCTTTTGTGGAAATTACCTAAGTAGAAAGCTACACAAATCATCTGGGCCATTAGAATTATACCTTACATCACCTTTTTACAGGTTTAGTTTCTCTGTTTAAATCACACCTTTTTCCACCTACAGAGCATAACTAATTATGCTGGAGTAAAATGCAACTGCGGGAGGGCTCTGTTGCAGAAGCGAAATCTGTAATACCTCTAATTTAAAGAATCACTGAATCATGTCAGATGTCGGAATGAGAGATGCTGTATTAAAAAAAATCAGATGTTCTGATCTGGCCTGCTTGAAAGAAATAGTATTAGGTGATGTAGGTTCCAGCTGAATTTCATAACAGAAACTTGTGACTTTGGGGTTTAATTCCTGGAATTTGTTAATGAAAATCACTGCTAATTATAAACCAGTCCAGAGAATAAATATCACAAATAAACAAATAGTCATATGTTTAGATGAAATTAATCCCTGCTATTTGTATGAAGTCTGGGACATGTGCTTGTGGACTGTTTGTGACAAGTCTATTATTTCACTGAAGTGTGAAATGTGGCTATATAATGAAAAAGTCTCTAATAGAAATACTGAGCCTATATTTTCACTCTGCAGACTTAGTTACTCTGAATCACACAGTCGGCCAACAGTTTAACTTACTAACACTTGTAGAAATATTTTACTGTGGTCTTTCACAAAAAATTTTAATGACATTATTATGTTGTTATTAAAACACCCCTTGGGCTTTCTCATACTTTTCACAAACTTCAATGTAATTTTAGGAATTTTTCTTTAGATAGAAAATCTTGTTCATTTGTGGTTGACCCCTCTTACTTTGAAACCCTAAATAAAGCACAGCTCACCTGTGTGTAATTTAACCTCAGTAGAAACACGTCTCTTCTGCTTCTATCCTCAAAGGTTTGCTAGAGAACATTAGTGAGCAAACAGCATTATGGAGACCAAGGAATACAAAAGGTGTGAAGAAGTTTAAAGCAGATTTAGATTACAAAACAATATCCCAAACTGAGCCTTTCATTCTCAAAAAGTGGAAGGAATATGGGACAACTCTAAACCTACCAAGCCAGGACTGTCCATATAAACTGACTGTCCATACAAACTGACTGGAGATTGTGAGCATTAATCAGTAACTTCATTTTGTCAAGAACTAATTTAATTGTTGGCTGCCACTTTAGCAGCAGGCCACTTAACAAACTCTACACTGTGCTATTTAAAGGACGCTTCTCAGCATTGTCAATGCAGGAGCTCCTATGAATTGCCTTTTGCTTACTTATTAAGTTTGGCAACCTTCCTAATCATACAGTTAGCCACAGCACAATCATAGACAGCCCATCATTGTCTGTTCATGTCGCTGTAACTCTGATAAGCTGAGAATGTGTCATGCTGTTTCCAGTCCCCTGCAAAGACAGAATATGTTAATCAGCATAACACGCTTAAGACGCAAATAGTGTATTACTGGTCTCTCTCTCCCAGCCATTAGGGACAGTTTTTATTATTTCCGATACATTATTTGGCAGTAGGAGTTCACCTTGGGTCACTGGGTTGATTCCCAGTCTGTCCGCCTCTATCATTGTGTCCATGGGCAAGACACCCGTGATAAACGGACGGCGGAGTCCGGAGACGACAGGCGCTTGAATTCCGTAACAAAAGTATGTTTTTATCTTTTTCTTTTCTTTTTTTTCTTTTTCCATAATCTCTTTCTCTTTCTTACTGTTTATTCAATGTCACATGCTGTTTTTATTTTGTTTTTTTAATTATGTAAAGCAACTTGAAATGCCTTGCTGCTGAGATGTTATACAAATAAAATATGATTGATTGATTGATAAATATATTGCAAAAGAAGAACAAACAGTATAAAACCAATCATAAGAGTTGCAAAACAACAACAACAACAACAACAACATCATTTTAAAAGAAAACATATCCTTTGTTTTTTATAGAAACAACAAAGTTAAATATTTGTTTGAGGCTTTCTGCCAAAACCACTCCTTGTCTGGCCATTGCTTTGCTAATGTGCAGTGCTTGGAAAAGATATGATTCCCACAAGCTCATTCTAATTGAATAATTAGCTCCCAAGCCCCAGTTCAGAATGTGCCTTTGGCGTTTCTCTCTGAGCACATTTCTTTCGAGACTATCAGAGCAGTAGATTTGACACTTCAGTCACATCCCCGTTGTCAGCTTTCGTCGGTTCTGCTTTAGTGCTCTGCCACAACTCGGGTCAGCGCTCGAGGCTATTTGCTTTGATTAACTAAAAATTCAACCAGGAATGGCAGTTTATTTGCCAAAGGAAGAATAATGGACCTCAATTATTTCCTAATTATTCGTTAACTGCTATAAGAGAATTATGCTTTTCCTCAAGAATATCAGGTGCAAGCTTCATTTTGCAGTTGTTTAAGTGGAAATTTGTATAGGTTATAGCAACTATTGATCAAAAGCAGACTGGCAGACAAAAATCAATGGGATGATGGCAGAGGAAATAGTCACACAGAACAATAATTTAAACACAAACTCTAAGGAAATTGCACAGAAAAGAACTGAGCACACAACTGGCTTCCTGCAAACCGTGAAATAAATGCACTTAAAAGCATTTGCTTTAGGCCTTAAAACTTATTTTCTTTAAAGCACATTTACTAGAAGCATTGCAGTAACACAGCTGGCTTAAGCACTATTGATTTTTAAGGGGTCATGTGAAGTGGATTTCAGGTGACACATTTTGTTCAATAAAACTCATGTAGCATTTAATCTCGTTTATATCATGATCCGTAGTTTTCTGTGTTTATTTTCTGAGTTGTTTCTGTGTTTATTGTTATCCTGTTCCCTGTGAGTCTCTGTCTCTGCGTCTTCCCCATTGATTGTTCCCAGGTGTGTCTCTTGTCCCCTTGATTACCCTCCCTGTGTATTTAAACCCACCTGTTGTCTTTGTCTCTTGATGAGTCCTTGTCTTATGTACGTCTTTGTCAGCGTCAGTCTGTTAGTCGGCACAGCTGAACTGGTTAAGTCCTGTGTCGGCATCAGCTCTAGTTTTCAGTCATCAGTGTATCAGTAGCTACCAGTAATTAGCTGCATGCTTACTCTCTGCCTGTATTGGACTGTTGAGCTTCTGTCATTAAATATCACCATTTTCATCATAACCTGGGTCTCAGCGTCTCTCCTCACCACCACCAACCACACCCTTGACAGTTTAAAAGTTTAACCATCTTCTTTAAATCACAACTTTTAACGAAAACTGAACATACACTGCCTATGAAAAGCATTTGCCCTCTTTGAAAGTTTTACTCTTTCAACTGTTCAAATCACAAATCAGTCATGATCTACATAATTTGTATGGATACAAAAAAAATCTATGCACTGAACATCCCCTGGACTTCAATTAAAGGGGCAGTATTATGTGATAACGGTTTTGAGCTTCACATCACAATTTAATGTTATTTCCTCGTCTAAAACATGCCTGGAGTGTTGTTTTGATTCTTTTTGTGCCATTTAGTGTCCCCGTGTCAGCCATTTGGTGTACGTAAAGAACAGTTGTAAACAGCATAGTGGAGGTGCACTGTTGTCATGTTGAAGGGGATTTGAGGGAAGGAGTCTTAAAAAGACAGAAACAAATTTCAAGGTGTGAAATTACAAAATCCAAATAGTTTTATTGTGTTCCGGGAAAATACTACGATGGACTGGCGACCTATCCAGGGTGTACACCACCTCTCGCCCATTGACCGCCGGATACAAGCATACCTCGCAATCTCCCTAGGGATACGTGCGTAAAGATAATGGATGGATGGAAAATTTGTGACTGGACTTGAAAAGGATTGTTCACAGTCGATCCCCATGAAGAATGGACAAACAACCCAACACAAGGGGTGAGAACTTTTTGGAGACTGTACTAGTTTTCAAGCAAGCCTGAAAAAGCTTCTTTGATTCAGTACCTGAAAAAAGTCCTTTGAAAAATTAAGGATGTCTCAATCGACAATCTGGGTGCTTCTACGAATTGCATTTCAAAACAACCTTGCCTTCATTTTCTGCTTCCACTATAAATGTGAAATATGCTTTACTAAAAAATCCCTCCAGTTTTTACTCAAGCAAAACGCAGCTTTTAATAAAAAAAAGTTTTTGAAGTTTCCTTCAATTGCTATTAAGTCCTTTGGCTTAATAGCAATTGTAGTCATTGTGCAGGAGGACACAGTTGGCTGCAAAGTGTGATGGTAAAAAAAGAGAAATGAGAATAAAAGTTGTACCTGGGAATAAACATGCTGGGTTAAAAGACGCTGGTGTGGATATAAAAAGGACAAAAGGAGAAACTTAGTGACTGTGTCAGAAGGAGAGCAGGAGAACTGCTTTCCAGGTTCATGAGGTGAACGTCAAACTGACGGAACATGATGATAAATTTGATCAGCAAAATCACACAGTAAGAAAAGAAATGTGTGATGTGTGCAAGAGTTAGAGCTAAGGCCAGCAGACAGAATGTCTGACAGCCTGATAAAAGAGCCGGGTTAATAGATGAAAGTGAGAGGTGGCTCTCTGATCACTTACATGTCATTCAGAAACCAAAGACAAGATGTACCCTGCTGCTGTTAGTCTTACCTCAGGAGATAAAAAAAAAACATGAAAAGGTTGAACAGAGTCTTATTTTCATGATGTACAAGTTCAGCTGAATTTCACATTTCTAACAAGGTTCAGCCTGATTTGCAGCCTAAGGAAACTGCTGTCCATGAAAAAGAAACAGCTTTAACGATGATGAACACAACTTGTTTCGGGTTTTCCTTTCTTATTTAACGAGCTTTTATGTTTGTCTTAATATTCAGACCTTAATTAATATTTTTTTAAATTTGGTACCTTCAATAGAAATGGTGCTAGAGAACATAAAACAAAAAAGATCAATTGTAAAAGGAGCAGGAAAGCTTGAACAGCTTGATGTGCTGTTTGTAAACCCACAGTGATTTAAACAAGCAGGCAGACTGGAAGTGTTTTTAGATCAACACTTAGTGGGGATTTTATTTTCTAAAACATTTGCTTCAGTATCAGTGAAAGTGGGATACGATACAGCGTACGGCTTTATTAGTTAACCAAAACGAGTTACAATTTAGAAGTCAGAGTTATTGTTTCTCTCCTTTTTTTGCTGGTTTTTTCATTTCCTATAAATTTGCACAACTTTTCTGTCACACTGCTTTGTATTTGCAGCATCTCTGTGCTTTTGGGGCTTATTGTAAAGCCAACCTCGTAGACTCAAGGACGTTAAAGTCTCAGTGCTGAAACACAATAAGCTGATTTTCCACCATGATGTGAGTTGAGTAAACAAATGAAATGTGATTATTTTGAAGACATCTTCAAAATGTTTAGACTCTTGCAAATTGAAGGAGATTTTCCCGATATGCTGCACACGAACTGCTGCAATTGTGCCAGCTGAAGAATATAACAGTAATCCTTCTGAGTGCCTCCTCTGTAATTACAACAGTGCTTGTATGAGTCACTTCAAAGATTGTGTACACACTGATAACAACTCTGCCTTAATGAGTGTTTTATTCTGGACTAAACCAAATGGTTGCTTTAATTTTGTCAAAGCTATATAGTGTGTATCTCTCTCTCTCTCTCTCTGTGTGTGTGTGATGGAGCCTTTATTGATGAGAGACACAAAGAACAATTGATCTCCTTCTTATGCTTCACATGGATGTTGAAAGGTGTAAATAAGTGTGTACCATTATCATTTAAAAAAAATATGAGACTAATGCTGTAATGTTGAACGAGATGTAGAAAATATCGGAGTGTAGAGGATTTATACGTTTTGATTTTGTAGCTATTTTTGAAACCTTAGATGAGAAGATTTAATGAAGTTGGACATTAACATGCATAAACATACATGCATGCATCAAGCAGCTCACACAATGAACGAGAGTAATTTGGTGTAAATTAAAATGAAAAAAAAAAGTTGAAATTATAAAATATTACATTCATCAATCACATTGGTTGGTATATTTTGCTAAGATGGGGTTGGACCTCTTCTCAGATCCTTCTTTCTAAGTGCAAGGGATTGTTAAAAAAAAGACAAAAAAATCATTGTAAATCAATGAATTTGACCAGACCTTCAGTCACCAACAACCATGCTCCATTTAAACTCACCTGAATCCCATTATTCCCCATTGTGACGTTCAGCTTAAGTTCAGTTCAAGCGTCTTCAGAAAATAAAGTGCTGCTCGGTTTTCATCTCCTTGCCCGCCATATTAGCGAAAGGTTTTAAGCAGTTTTGTAAAAAAATATATTTTACTGTAGAAATAACCCACCTACATGATACAGAAAATGTTCACATTCAATATTACTACATTGGGAAAAGATAAAGTCCTGCTATGATAACCACAAAAGGGTAAATGGGACACAATTATTTCTCTTTTCACTCCAAAACATCAGCATTTTTAACTTGAAAAAAAATGATCAACTGTATGACTGATGCTGGATGTTTCAAATAAAATCTTTATTCTTTTTTTTTTTTTTATCATTAGTGTTGTGGTGCATTAGTCACACTCCCTGGTCAGTACAAGCCATGTTTACAACAGTTCTCACACGAGCGTCAGAGAATAATCACATAATTAGATGCAGATGTTGTCAACAGATTCCTATTTACACATGCATCAGAGAGCAGCGGACTTTCAATGCATGAGACGCGCTCCCGCAGGTTTTCTGGACAGCTTATGAATAAGTGATTTCATAGGAGATGTGTTGATGTACATTCATGTGGTGCATTTATGAACTGACAAAAATGTTTGAGAAAATGTAAATATAGCAATGTTCATATCTGTATATTCTGGAATATATATATATATATATATAATATACCCATTATTAAATTGTTAGAAAAAAAAGAAAAAAAACCACCACATTTTAATCATTTGGAAGAAACCTGCTACTTACCATAGATATTTAGGGTTTGTCTCATTTCCTGCTAATGGATGAGTGATGATATTTTTTGTATCAATGTTAATTTGTTAGGGAAATGAATCATTAATCATTCTTGGATTTGGTTTCAATTATGTATTCATGCTGTTGCCATATTCTGTTAATTCCCTGTTATTCATTACAATCTGTCCATATTAGTTAAGTCCTCTGTGAAACCATTTAAGTTATTTCTTGCAGTCTGTCCTTTGTGCATTGTGGTCCATTCTACTCTAGCAGATACGAGTATCTGTGATTATTTTTCGCCTTCTGTCATACTTCCTGTTTTCCCTTTCTCTACAGCTGTTCCACATTCCCTCTCATCTAAGCTCACCTAACTCTTACACCACTACATCGTTGCTACTTAATTAATAAGACTGCTTGTCTCCTGTTAGCCTTTGAATTTGGGCCCCTTAAAAATCACGAGTATGACATTTTGGGCTACAGTTTACTTAAACTTAAGGCATACACTAAATTATATAATTTCCTTGAATTATTCTGTGTTGATTTCTTAAACTTCTTTTATTCCCAGCTGGTCACAGTTGCTTCTGGCTTTCTCAAGGTGCTCTGTGTGTACCCGTGTGTCACATACATGAGCGGAGTCTCAGCTGACAAATATGCATCTACGTGCAGTTGTTGTTTGAAACATACTTCGAACGATAAATGACTCTTATTAGAAACAAAAAGACTAATTTAAGGTGGAGAAATTAAAAGTCTGTGCAGAATTAAACCAGCAGATGTGGTTTTCATTTAGTCACATAAAAAGAGTCATTTGTAGACATCAACTGGGAACCAGTGGTTTCAGACTGGAAGTAGTCATGGACGTTTGTGTCCACTGTAGCTGCCGTCATTTCCTACAGCTACCATAAAGCAGTCTCATGTTGTGTTTTTCTTAACACTGTCAACTGCTACTGGCATGCTGTATGTCCCCACCCAACACCTTCAGCACAGATTTTTGTCGTTTGTGGTTTTATTTAGGTGAGAAAAGCTACCAGTTGCCATCAGAGCAGAAATATGTTGAAGGAACATTTAAAAATACCTAAACTTCAGTTCGCTCGGATTTCTGTGCTGGTACTGACTTTGACCTTTGTCTTTCAACACGTTTTTGTGATATAGAAATGTCGGCTCTGAGCCTGCATGGTTTTTCCTAAGCAGTAAAGTGCTTTTGATAAAATGATCTGTCAAATAATTTAATGTAAATTTAGCCCTTTTGGCTCATTAAAATACAGTTTCACTCCCATCAAGTACAGGTGGGTGTTTCTTACCTGCAACATTTGATGCATGATTCATATTCTTCTGGTCCAACAACACTTACGCTCACAGCACTTATAAGGACGGCAGCTAATGCTGCTGTGCTGCAAATAGCAGAAGGTCTTTCCAGACTCGGTGTACATGAAGTCTTTGGAAATTGAAAAACAAATGACAACAAACTGAACAGTTGGACAAAATATAATTTTGTACAATAACTAGTTTTATGGACATATCTGAGTTGATGTTTTAGCGATCTTCCTTCCTGATCATCCCTTCTGAGTTTGCCAGAAAGCCTGACAGGATGAGTGACAGCGATCATTTCAAAAATAGTTTTTCAGACACCAAATGTTTTTTTTTTATCTTTTACTCTTCTGTCTTGTCCTCTTTTGCTACTCCATTGTTTACTTCATCAGCTTTTCCTTCTCCACCTTTATCCTAATCTGTTTTTGTTACCTCACTTTTGTCTTCTGTTTTTTCTTCTCCTTCTTCCTCGTCTTTTTCATCAGCTCCTTTCTCCTCTTCTGGTTTTTCTTCTTTTTCCTCCACAACCTTTTCATCAGTTTCTTTTTCTTCTTCCTTCTCTTTAGCCTCTATTTTCCCTCCATCTTCCTCCTCCTCTTCTTCTTCCACCTCCTCTCCACTCAGGCGCTCCAGATCTGTAATCCGCTGTCTCAGGGCTTTGCCAGTATGTTTGTAATTTCCCAAAATCTTCTTAAGCTTCACCTGCATCAGTTCCATTGTGCTGTACAGTTTGGTGACTTTCTCCTCCAGCTCCTTAACTTCAGGCTTAATGTTGGCGGGGTCCAAGTCTATGAGACCATCTTTCATCAGGATCTGCCGGCCTTTCTCCTCTAACATGGCTTTGGCATCTGGATATTCGATCAGTGACTCCATCAGGTCGTCTTTGGAAAGACAAAAGAGGTCAGAGTAGCCAATGCTTCTAATGTTAGCAGTCCGCCTGTTGCCTGCTTTACTGCCTTTAATATTAAGGATACTAATTTCACCAAAATAGCTACCACTTCCCAGCACTACAAACTGTGTGACTCCATCATCGGCAACAACTGCTAGTTTTCCATCTTTTATGATGTACATCTCACGACCAATGTCGCCCTTTTTGCAAATGTAGTCTCCTGGACTAAAGACCTGCGGACGGAGTTTGAGCACGAGTTGGATCAGGAGGCCTGCCTCACAGTCCGCAAAAATCCGAACTTTCTTCAAGGTGTCCATGTGAACTTGGATGGCTATTTCCGCTCGTAGCTTGTCAGGAAGATATCTCAGCACCTCCCTCTCATCTTGTGCCTTGCCGTTATTCCACAGGTAGTCAAACCACTTAATAACTCGTAGCTCAAGTTCTTTGCTGACTTTTCGAACCTATGAGTGAGATACAAAGGAGTATATCATTAACAACCCTTCAGATAATTCAATAATTGAAGCTTCTCATTCAGACTTCAGTACGATGTTCACCTGCATGTATTGTTTGATGTTGTCGATGCGGGACTGAAACTGGGCCTGTGCAGCATTCATATTGGAAATCATGGTGGCAATGTTTCCCACAATGGTAGCAAAGATCAAGACTCCAACTAAGAAGTCGACCACATGAAAGAGAAACTCTGAGTCAAGAGCAGGTGGTGGAGTTTCGCCAATGGTGGTCAGAGTCAGCGTGGACCAGTAAAGGCTGAATGCATATTTTCTCATAGGCTGCCCAAACTCAGGCTCCTCTGGATCGTCGAGGGCTGGGTAGACCCAGTCATCAGCGCCAAAGCCAATCGACTTGGAGAATGAAAAGTAGAAGCATGCATTCCAGTGGATGATAATGAGAATGTACATGATTAGGTTCCCAATGCGGAAGATGTTTGGATAATTGGTTTTAGTCTCCGTCCTCGTGAAGAACTCCATCATTCGGCCGATTCTCAGCAGCTTGTTGATGCGGATCTCGGGGTAGTGAAGGCCAAAGATGAAATAAAGTACGTCTGTCGGCAGCATGGAGAGAACATCGAGACGAAACTGGAAGCTCTTGACGTAGTTATCTCGAAGCAACTTCATATCTTTCACCATCAGGCCTTGCTCAAGATACCCTGCAAAGGAGGAGATGCAATACAGAAGCAGGGTCAGTTTTAACTGTAAAGTTTATGTACACCAAATTTATATTTTGGTTACTTGTTTTACAGCACAGAAGTTGAGTTTGCATCTGGCACTGTGCACTGCCAACCTCAGGTTTAAACAGTTTGTGTCAAGGACAAATAAAGACACTACTGTGTTCCCTTCTTTATCCATCTGCTGTCTGAACCAGATTAATTGTGTTCATCTTCATCAGGGGCATAAGCCTATTCTACTAGTCAATGGGTGGGACTCGGGATAAACTGTGGACAGCTTGACAAGTCAAGACAATACCAAGACAGGAGCTTATTTCATAGAAGACTCCAAATCGGAACTTTTTGTGTTTTCTAAATGGAACAAGGCAACAAGGAGTTGAGGTGAACCTGCAGCCACCAAGCAATGTGCCAAACTCCCATCCATTGACTGCTGGAAATAGGCACTAGCCCCCCAGCCACCACAGTAAACAAAGCAGTGGATGGATGAACAATGAAGGAAGAGGATGCCTTTATACTCAGTGTGAAGAGGGGAAGCATAGAACACATTATCTTCATTATTTTAAATGAGACATTTTAAAATCTTTTTGGCAAACTCTTTTTTTTTTCTAATTTGGTGATTTTTATTTTATTTTTATTTTTTTTGGTAGATGAGAAAACCCAAGTTTGTTTTCACCTGTTCTGGTTCTGACGAACATATCCGCCAGGTAAACTAGATCACAGCTGTAGTCCAACAAAATCCAGTAGAGAATGTAGTCCTGTTGCAGCTCCTCAAAGCATGCCCTGTTGGAAAATAGTAATAAATGATTGTTTATCCCCTTATCATCTAACAGAACAGAGATTGTGACTTTCTTGACTGCTCTAAATCCTAACTAAATCTAGAATTTGAGAAACGACCTTGAAATGATTTTATGCAAAAGATAGAAAGTGCCATTGAATAAACACGTGGCAAGAAAGGACAATGTAGCAGTGGATTAGCTATCTGGCTAATTTACCTGGCTATAATCATCGTCCAATTATACATGACTGGCATTGCAATGATGAAAAGCCAGTTGTAATACAGATTCCCTGCAGGATTAATGACGAATATTTCCTTGGGCCTGTGAACGAGCAGAAAGAAAGAAGAAATCATCCACCTGAACGAACATGGCAATTATTTCCAGATATTCTGCCAAATTATGAACCTACTTGTCTTTGTCCTTTTCCTTTGCTTTTTCCTTTTCTTTCTCCTTTTCTTTCTCTTTCTCCTTCTCCTTTTCTTTTTCCTTTTCTTTCTCCTTTTCTCTTTCTTGTTCCTTTTCTTTTGCTTCTTTTTCTTCCTTCTCCTTTTTCTTTTTCCTGTAAGATTCAGTGCAATGGACAAAGACCATGAAGTTTTCTTCAGAGGTTTGTAACATTTGTCAAGACTTTCTAATGTAAAATAATTACTCTTTCTTCTCCTTCTTGTCTTTCTTCTCTTTCTTCTCCTTCTTGTCTTTCTTCTCCTTTTTCTTTTTTTCTCTGGTGAAAAAAATGAGACATTTAACAGGCTAACTGAGCCCACATGGCTAATCAAAGAAAAGGCTCCCATATATTTTCAGAACTTCAAACTGTACCTACTCTTCATTGTTGTTGCTGTTATTCATGTTGGCCAGACGATTTGATTGAGGCGCACTTCTGAAAGAAACACAGCATGTTACACACATAGTTAATTATTGGGCAAATCTCTTGTCTTGTTTCATTCTTATGAACTGTGCATTTGACTCAACACAGGTCTGCCTTTGAGCGGTAAAGTACTTGAAGTACGACTTACAGGTCATCCTCACTTTGCTCTTCACTGTCTGTGGTAAGTTTGCAAGCTGTGTGACCTGACATTGCATTGGTGGACATGGTTGTTGTAGCAAATGTTTGATCTGTCCTGCAAAGCTCAAACAAAAGACAGACATAGATTAATGATGACTTAATTCAAACTTATCATGTTATTACTGGCTAATGGACTTTTCAGTGTTAAGAGTAAAAAAAGCCTCACAAGTTCTTCTACATGGCTTGAAACTGAAGCAGGGTGAAAATGTAACACTACCCAGAAAGTGTTGGATTTGAGATACTCAGGATGAAGGGATCCAAAATGGCATGTCTTACATTTGCGCCAGTGGCAGAGGAAAGAACAAATTAAATTTAACAGCTGCAAGTTCTTAAAGGAAAACTATGGGAGAATAAAAGTCAGCCTCTGTAGACTGATAAATAATACTTCCATCTGCTTTTAATAGATACTACGTTAATCTTAATGTTTGCTTAAAGCTTCTCTCAAAGCTTTGACTTAACATCACACAGTGACTTTGACCCAGCAAAGTTTTTTTTTTTTTTTTTTTTTTTCAAATTTTAACCTTAAACGTTAAAGTGTTTATACAACATTTAACAAGAAGGAGCAACACAGGGTTGAGGAGGAGTTGTAAAAATCAACAACTTAAGTGGGAGATCTGTCTTTTATGTGTCTATTTTATTTTATTTTTTTTTTCGTGAAAATGAGCATTTCATCTGGAAATCACAATCCCAGAGTCTGTAGGAAGAGGAGAGACACAGAATCCATGTTGCTTGAAGTCCGGTGGGAAGTTTCCACAGCCACTCATGATTTGGGATGCCATAATATCAGCTTGGTCCACAGTGGTCCCCACACAACCAGTGCAGCCTGGTAGCAGGAAATGTTAGAGTACGCTATGCCTCTTCTGGTGTCAAGCTTTACTGAGATTCTGATTTCATTTTCCAGAAGGACTTGCCTATAGTGCCAGACATATCAAAAACTAGTTCAGTGATAACAGTGTTTCTGTGCTTGAATGACGAGCAGATGGGCCAGATCTGGAGCTTTTCCAAGAGGAAGATGAGAGACAACACCTGACCAAACAACGCAGATGACCTGCAGACAACTATCAAAGCAACCTGGACCTCCATTACGTCTCGGCAGAACCACAGTTGGCTCACCTCCATGCCACGCTGCCTTCATGCGGTAATTCATAAAAGGAGTCTCAACCTAGTTTTGCATGCATAGAAGGAAATATGCTTTTTAGAAACCTGATGTACATTAAGATTTGCGGTTGTAACATAACAAAATGTGAAAATCCTCAAGAGGCTTTAATTTAATTCCCTTTTAAAGCAGTGCACTTCAAATGAACAGTATGTGAAATACAATCAAACGATGGAAACACCAAGCTGGAGTTTGAAGAAAAAAGGAAAAATAATACGATTGCACCACACTGATATTTTGTTTTATTTTTTTACATAACCCTGTAATTATGAATTCATGTGTTTGGAAATCAGGTTACCAAAATAAAGCATTCTTCTATCCTGGAAGAATCGACTGACAGGTTTTCAGATTTCTCTAAAAGTAATTTAAACCACAGACACTTGTCAGTCAAACTCTTCTCTGTATCTTGTTTTGCTGTTGGATTTTTAATAACACATTTATTAAGCAGCACAAAGCAGCAGAATGGGTTTCCTCCACAAACTCATGCAGCAGAGAACTTCAAATTACAAGATTACATCTATACTCATAAATAATACCCAACACAAAACAGAGAATTTGCATGCTCATTGTTTTGTCTGCATCATTTTACTCTTTTCCAATGTTTGTGATGATAAATTGGTCGTGAATCTGACCGTGCATGACTATCTTCAATATTTCAGTAAAACCTCTTCTGACTCAATTTTGTGTTTGGCCACAAAAAATAAAGTTAAACAAAACAGAAAAGACAAATCATTAACATTGTGCCAGAGCAGTCTAGATTCATAGTACTAAAATGTTTCATTTAATGTCATCCATAATAATTTAGCATGTAGTCAAATATAGCTGGTCTTACCTTTTCCAGTCCTTAATTTATCAAGTCCATTTCTCTTAATCCTTTTGTAACTTCCTTGTAACGCTAAAATAATAATGATAAGTCAAGTAATAATACTATTATTAGTGTCAAGACATAGCTAAAAACTAATACCTCTGAGTTTGAGTCTGAACGACTGTCACTGAGTCTGAGTGACCCTCACAAGGATTTGGGGATTAGAGTTAGCTGAGAAAAGGAAAGACACCATCTTAGTTTGTTCACTTGACAATCAAGCTTTGAGGAAATAAATTTAGATGACTGGATGATAACTAAGCCATTTCTGTGTCAGTCAAGTTCTCATTTTTATAATTTGCAATATCTGTAATGTTCCTGCCATTTGTGAAATAGCATAGGATTTAGTCTTGCAGTGAGCTCACACACACACACACAGAAACGCACACACACACACCCCTGCTGCTTGGTCAGCATTCTCAGACATATCCTGCCCTGATCCTATTAGACCGGCACCAGCAGAACAGATTTCAGATCAGATAGATCTGCCCCCTTTAAATGCATAAGAATGGTGGAGTAAAGTTGAAGCTGACCTCTGGCAGCGCAGAAAGCTGGTGGCCTTCCTGTGGTAGAGTGGCTCACCCTGCTGGCAGGTCTGATTCTTGCAGCTTATTCTCAGTAAATATTGTATTTAAATCAGAAAACTGAGGAGATTATTTGAACTTTATTTCTCTTACAGTTTTAACGCAGTAAGAGATTTTAGGCTTGCAAATTATCATAGACGAATGAGGTCAAATTTATTTCCGTAGTACTTTCACACAGAGAAATTTAAAATGCTTAATTTTTGTTTGTTTTGTTCAGTTTTTTAGAAACATTTTGTGGCTTTCATGGCCTTTTCTTTGACAGTGGTAAGAAAGGAAAATGGGTTTTGAGAGAAAGAAAAACATGTGACAAAGGCTGACAGGCCAGGACTTGAGCTTGTCATGGCTTCCGTGTTATTGGAGACCAAACCAATTTAAATTTCTTCTGCTGGTTTTTCCTAAAATCAGACATTCTCTCCATAGCAACAACATGTGACAAAAGGTTTTTAAAATAAATAATATTATTTTATTTTTTGTTCCAGTTCTCAGCATTTTTTATGCAATGCAAGACCTGTGTGACATCTATTTATTTCCAAATCTACTTTTGTGATGTCCACAAGAAGGAAAAGTAAGGAGCAGCCTGGACAGTGTACTTTAGACATGTTGACAAGTCTTTACATTCTGTTGATCAAAAGCCATAAATGGAAGAGCCTGTCTCTCCAAACTGCATCTCCCATGAAGTTTGTAAATGTGTTGGTAAGTGGGAATCTCATCTGGAACATCCTTTATCCCGTGTAGAGCGTGTAATGAAGGGTTTTGTAATGTATCAGCCGAGGTTCGGCATTTCAAGTCACTGAAGTGCATCGAAGCACAGAGTCTAACGGCTCGTCATGCCTTGTAAATTTCACAGTCTTATGCCTCACAATCCTCTCCAGACGGTGGTCATGTGTGCTGCTTGCGTAACTTTTTATGCCACACTTTTTCTCCTCATGGAGCTTACAATAATTTGCCTTATGAAGGCTCCTCATGACTTGGCAGCTTTAGCAATGACCTATTTCTACAGGTCATTTCTGCAGTTGTAAAGTTAGTAGTTAGCAGTTGCTACCATCATTGTTTAGGCTAAAATGTCTGTATTTAAAATCCTGTTTATTGCCCTCACCATCAAACATATGCTGTGTGATAAATTTATATAAAAGCTTTTGAAATAGACATAATGAAATCAATTAACCATGGTCATGTTGTGACACAGAAATATTGTTTTTTTTTAGGATTTGTCTTGTAGGAGATGGAGGAGTGTACAGATTCTCTCTCATATGAATAAAAATCACCCAAAATTAAACCTTGAGGAACTCCACATTGGATTTTTTTATTCCAAATCAAAATTGCCAGGCACAATTGTACTCAGTCTGAAAAGATAACATTATGTCTCAGATAAAAAACTGACATAGCAACATATGCTGTTTTAATTTGTAACAAAAAAATGTGGATAACAGAAATTAAAAACAAAACATTGACCTTTTGTCACTCACTCAATGGAACACAGCTGAAAAATTGCAAACCAATTAAAAAATTCGTTGAGGAAAGAAAAGTAAAAACGGGATAAAAAAAAAAATCCACATCAAGATTTTGGCTTAGATGTGTACAAGCTATTTAATCTTTTATCATGGCTTCTTCCAATGTTCATTCAAGAAGCCTACAACTAAAGTAAGCTAAGGGTGTTTCAACCTCCAATTTTCTGTAAACACACAATACACCTTCAGTGGCAAGGGAGAGGTGGGTAATTACAGTGTTGCAAGAACCTCAGCAGCCGCTGTGGCTGCAGCAACATCAGCAACAGGAATGTCAGTAGCGACGGGGCCGGCCACATCGACAGGCAGCTCGGCAGCTGTGTCCACAGGAACAATGTCAACAGGGGGCACGGCAACAACAACAACACCATCAACTGGAGCAACATCTGGAGGGATGTCAACCACTTCAGGCTCAGCAGCTGCTGCCGGGGCTGCTGTGGGGTCTGCAGGTGCCGTGTCCACCACAGTCGGCTCAACCTCAGCTACCTCCGTCTCCTCAGCTTCCTCCTCTTCGTCAGAGTTCAGAGGAGCAGCAGGAGCACCGGCGACTGCAACTCTAGGAGCGGGGTTCCCATCCTAACAGAAAAAGTAAAAAAAAAAAAAAATTAAAAAAAAAACAGTGTGAAGGCCACACCATATTTAGTAAATATGGGGAAAACTTAATGAGCAAAGGAAAATTAATGCAAGAGGGAATGTTAAAAAATGTTGGGATGTGCATAAGATGTTGAAATTATTCTAAATGAAGTTGGCACCCATTAAGTCAGAAAGTCAGGTAAAGTGCACATGGAAATGTATCTACTCCTAGAAGTTTTTAGACTTGGTTGGATATGAAATTACTGAATTGTTTAGCTATTTAAGTTTTAGGATGTTTATATCGACTCACTGTCCCACTTTGAGGCTAATTGGAGAAAAACACAGTACAAGCTACACCTGTGATTTGTCTCCACTCAAAGCACAAACCGTCAACTGACAAACGCACGACAGTAAAGTCAGCAAAATGTCAAACACGGTGACTGTTGAAACCCGCTTAAAAAAAACACAAAATATTTGGCTTAAAGCTTAGTCTAGAACCGCACCTCGGTTTCCTCGTCTGAGTCGTCCTCCGCAGGGGCGGGAGCCAGCTGGGCTTGGTAAGCAACCACCTGAAATAGATGTTTTCTCTCTTCAAATGGAAAGTCTTGGCATATAAACGGTGTAATGCTGTCGTCATACTCACCGCAGGCGCAACAACAGAATTAGCCTTTCCAAAGAATGAGAAAATAATTTAAAAAAGTTTATTAATCATCAGTTTATTATCTGTTAGTTTATGCAAAGTTTTCATACGAGTGAGCTTACAGGGGCATCGGCACTTGGAAGGAAGGGGTTTGCAAGCCCCTGCAAAAAAAACAACAAAACAAAAAAAAACAGATTCACACTTGAAGTTGATGCTTAATGCCACATTATCTAAACAAATTAGCAAACCACTGATATTTATTTGGATAGGATGTCAATAAGTCTTCCCTTCCTCCCCCACCTGCTGCTGGTACAGCCTGTACATCTCCATCAACCTCAGGGCCTCATTAGCGTGTGCTGCAGCCTGCCGAAAGCATACAAAAATACCAGACATCTCCAGACGTGAGCTACAACAAAGCCAATTATTCCTCCCTCTCAGACACCCATCATGCTGTTTAGCTGACGACAAGCCAAAGCAGTCGGACCCAAAACTGAACCGAAAAGGAGGAGAGGAATCCTCTTACCTCACTACTCTCACTGCCTGGTGCCTACAGTTTGATGCAGGGATGTGAACAGACATTAATTAGTCTGGAAGAACAACAGTCTTTAAGAGTTAAATATATCAAACAGTGAGACTGGCGAGACTTACAGGGGCAGCAAAGGCGGAGACCAGAAGGCACAGCAAGATTAAAGCCTGCTTCATTGTGATGACTGTTAAAGAAAAATGTAGGAAAGGATATAGAACAATTCCTGTTTCATTGACTTTAAATGAAAACAGTGGAATCATAACATGTGTTTAAGAAATAGCTTGATAGAAGATCATTTGCTGTGTAATTCAGAACTGCAAGAGTATGTCAACAGTGAGCTCAGTGATAAAAATTCAACTCACCTGTTTTTTTTTCTTTGGAACTGCAAAAACTTTAACACGTGCCTCCTCAGTGGGGAATGAAGTCTACTTTATGCCTCCCATGGATGCCCTTTATATCCTCTAATAGCCAATCACATCCACTAAAACATGCACAGCTGTGTGTTTGAAGATTCTTACATGTCAAAACTAAAAAAAAAAAAAATGGTATGTGAGGCTGAGGCCCTTGTTATTGTTAATTACATGCTGTGCAGGTTTGCTTAGCAAACATGCTCTTCTTTATTGCCCTAAGACCAAATATGGAGAAAGTAGGAAGAGGGGGATGCCATATAGAAAACAGGGACATTACAGACTGGGACATTTACATGAAAACACTTGTTTAGCAGAAATAGTCAACATCTGAGGAGTTTGTTTTCCCCTGTAGTTAAATAAACCTTTGTGGTTTTTAAAAATAGATTTTTTTCATTTAGCTTTGGAAGTCTTCATACTTTTTTTTTCTTCCCTTTTCTCTTTTGTTTCAGATCAGATATGTTAAGATTTACTGTGTAATCTGTCAAACTTCATCCCAGACAGTCTTGACTGAAATCTGCTGAGATAATGAGTTCCTCTGATAGATAACAATCACTTCATTAGTTCTTCAAAGCCCTTCTGTGCTGCCACACTCAGATTATTTTGTGAGTTTAATGAGGTGAGGAAGATATTATTGTCTGTTCCAACAGGAATACTTGCAATTCACCATAGTAATTAAACTCTGCTTTGCTCCACAGAGGGGCAATAGTATGTAATTATCATTATTTGTCTTTTTTGATGCGTGTTTTCAGAAAGAGATTTGTCGATTAGGATGCTAAGTGGGACATCAAATTATCATAATAAATTTTAATTTTCTATCCTTATGTGTAAAAAGGCTCTCAAGCTAATATTTCTTCCATTTTTTGTTCATTGTGTCTATAATTTTTGAACAATATTTCTCAGTGTCACAGTTGAAATAATGTAAATATATACGTTTAACAGGAATATGCTACCTGTTTGTTTGCTGGGGGCAGGGGGATGGAAGAATCAAATCAGCTTTTAACACTTCTGCTCTCTCTACTGACAGATGTTTATGATTTTCCAGGAAAGAAAACATGTAAAGAAGAGACTGAGTAGTGTGAGTGGAAGGCGCCTGTCTCTTTTGTTGGTGCGTTTTAAGAGGTAAGCTTTAAAGTCATGTTGCAACAGGCTTTCGTCCCCAGGGGGCCAGTTATTTGATGGATTTTTCCCCTGGTGGTGTTACTGTTTTCACAACATTAAAATTTCACTGTGGGGAAATCTGCTAAACCATTGAAGCTGTTTATAGTAAGCGTAATATCCTGCAGCACACAAGATGTCAAATATGCTTTTGCTGTGTTGCGCATACCATGTTTAGAATAGTTTTAGATTTTTAAGAGCATGTTGATATTTTGAGGTGATAAATGTCCTTTGTTTCCCCATCATAAATTTGAATTGTTTCCTGCTTATTCAATAGATTCCAAAAAACTATTTTGGTAATAATCATTTTTGGCAACATATTTTTTTTGTTTTCAAACCTCTAAATAGAAAAAAGTGAATAAGAATGATAAATTTTTCAGCAAGTATTAATCCACCCTATAAAAGTATTCACAGTATTTGTCATTCCAAACTTGTAGGTTCTGACTTCTTTATAAATCCCAATACATAAAATACATAAAATGACATACCCTCAATGTGAAAACGTGTGGGGAAAAACATCAACGTGTGTTAAAGCCAAAATACAGATGCAAATAAGAACACCTTTAGATGAACTCTCCAAATAAAGAGTAGTATTCACGGGGATTTGCTTAAAACTTTTTTTATTTTTAAAAAGAAAACAGCAGTGAGAAAAGAAAAGGGAAGAACATAGACACTGTGAAAATGCAGCATGCTGGGTGTAACATCGTATCACAGTCAATAATTCTAAAACAGCTATTGTTATTAAAAAATTAAAGATAATTCAAAGTCTTCTCGGGTATCTACAGAGGTTATCAACATAGTTTGCTAATCTTCTAAAATGTTACTTCAAGATGATTCTTCAGTTTTATAACCAAGTATCAGTGTTTGACGTAGTTCACTCATTCACGCTTTATCAGGTGCCTGAAAACACAGAAAAATAGCATCCAATCATTTTTTCATGCACACTTGTGCAACTTTTGTGAACATTTATTAACGGTGCAAAGTTAATTAGTGCAGTGATTTATAGTTTGGTCACCTGGCTTGTTTGCACAGGTTTGTCCTGCTGCAGTTTCTGCAATGGATCTTGCGATGGCTGGGCATTGACATCAAAAGCTGGCATCTAAGAAAAAACAAAAAACAAAAACAGATACACATGAAGCAGAATGTGGAGAGACATTATAGAATGTATATTACTAATACTCAGTTCTCACATTCATTGGCTGCTGGGGAATTCCTTGAGGAGGAAATCTAAATGGGGGCAACTGAAGAAAAAGCACATACAGTTTATGTTTATGATGTGCTTGGAGAGCAATAGGGAAAATCAAATAATAATTAAAAAAAATATTACATTTTGCAGACCGGGCCCATTTGGCAGAGGAGCAGAGTTCTGAATTATCTGAAACAAAAATAAACCTGCTTTAAGAATCCTGCACTGTACATATTATTAGGTTTGTAAGGATTCATTAAGTTACACAAAATATTTACTTGGTTCTTAGTGAAGTCATAAGGGTAGAACTGCAAATATAAAACCACAAAACCACAAAAATGTTAATAGTCGCACTGTATGCCACACATAATACAAAAAGTAACAGATCAGCACATACAACTTCTACGCTCTGTCTGCCAGGAGGCTGTGGGATGGAGTACTTGATGAAACCGTACTGAGGGAAGGTCTGTT
The DNA here is from genome assembly GCF_051168715.1 of Poecilia mexicana. Lineage (NCBI taxonomy): Eukaryota > Metazoa > Chordata > Actinopteri > Cyprinodontiformes > Poeciliidae > Poecilia > Poecilia mexicana. The sequence goes on along the minus strand of NW_028263370.1, from coordinate 10,054,542 downwards.
GAAACAAAATCAGTGAAAAGTAAAAACAGTTGTTGTCATAGATTAGCACATCTACATGCATGTGAGAAAGCTCTTACTTGTCCTTGATTTGTTCCAGCTGCACCAGCACCAAACATGTATGGAAGCTTGGTAAAACACACAAAGTGCACATACATGCTGTAAGTGAAAATGTAATAATTTGATTTTAACAGTTAAATGGAAACATAACATTAAAGAATTGGGACCTACAAATTCCACACTATAAACTCCTGGGCCTGCAGGTTGTGGGAAACCACCAGCAAAAGGCGATTTAATCTGCAAGTTGGAGGGGAAAAAAACAAAAACAACTTTTATTGGTAAAAATTCAGCTTACATGATATTTATTTTCTTAAAGTTTCATCAAGCATTTAAGATGAAACTATAGAGGAAGAGATTAACAAACTCAGCACACAGTATGCATGTTTACCTGTGTCGCCAGGGGCCGGGGTCTAGACCCTGTGTAATGCGACAAGTACTGAAACTAAATGCAGAAACAGAAACATTTAGAGAAGTGACTGCAGGACATTTTGTGTAGTAGTCTTAAAGTTTTTGCTGTTTAAAAATAAAAATCTAAGACTTACGGGCACAGCACAGGCAGTGCCAGCCAAACATAGGCACAGGAAGACTGCTTTCATTTTCACTCTGAAAACACAACATTCACCGCTGTAAAATCTACAAAAGTCACACAGGATGGTTGGTTTCTGTTAGCCAGGTATACATGTACTCACCCACTGCAATGAAACCAAACCAGAGAGAGAAGATGAAATGTTGAACTCAGAGGATGCTAAGTGACTGTGTTGTAGCTCAGAGAGAGCAGGTTTGACTTTTATAGGGTGTCCCTTCACCAAACGGTTAATTACAGCCGAAGGCAGTGAAGTCACCCAATGAGGGAGTACAGATCAGGTGTCTGGCCCACAGCTTAACTAAATGACCAGTGGCCCAATCCACTATCTGAGTAATAGTAGAGTCAGTTTGATTACACAGTCGGTGGCTTTGCACCTTCACTCACCTCAACCTGCACTCTCAGCCATAGGGAGTGTTGGATTTCATCGTTTTATAGAAATAAATGTATTTTCATATGATTTGGAATTACTATAAGTCAGATGTTGTTGCTCATGGGGTACGGACTTACTAATGAAGAAATCAGAATCGAGATAAAATCTCTGCAGTTCACATGGCAAATTGTTATTAATACAACATGTTCCAGCTGCGCCTGACAGGCACTTTAGTTTATACACAAACTTTAAATAGTGTTGCATAAATTCGTATCAGTGTGTTGTTTTATTTGTTCTGTGTATTTAGAAAGAGACAAAATGCAATGCTAGGAGTATTTTTGAAAAATGAAGCATAACAAGGACACTCTTTTTTTCATTATGCAACAGTTTAATTTGTAAATTTTTTTTTCGTAGAACTCTGTTTTTCCTTTGACATTAGAGAGATTTCTTTGCATTTTTTATTTTTGTCCTAAAAGGCACATCTTGATTGGGGTAAAACATCCAAGTGATGAATAGTACATAAATAGTGCCATATATCTCTAATCTGATTGACTGCATAGCTGCTTCTACTTATAACGTGGTAAATAAAACAGAAGTGTTAACACGTGACGGTTGTTTGGAGATAAGTCAAAGATTTATTATTTATGGTTACAACACTGACAGCTAACATTCCTACTCCTTATTAACCTGAAACACACTTTTATGACATTTTATCAATCAGCAGTGTCGTTTATGAGACACAACAGTGGAAGAAGATTTACAGTGAAAGGTTTTATGAGAGACAAGCCGTTTACCATGAGAGCAGAAGACATGTTTACTCAGAAAATGTAAAATATATCTCTGCGTCACTTTTGTTCTCTAAATTCCAAATAGAAAAGTGCTGATAAGAAATACAGTAAATACTGACCAGATACAATTTAATGTCTGTGGTCTGAAAACAAAGACTTGCTAAACATGAATCTCATGAAGCAAAAATTCAGTTGTATTCAAACTATATTAAATAATCTGTCGGGCCAATTCTTAAAGAAAAATCAAGGTTGTTGCATACAAAAACCTTTTTTATTATGTGAAAGATTTAAGAACTTACTGATATTATTACCTTCTTATTTTCCTATATATAGTTATTTGTAGAAGACAAAACAACACAAGGACACTGATTAATGCATTCAATTCATTTATTTTCTGAGCTTCCTTAATAGAAAGATCACAAAGAGGAATATTGGAAAAATAGGACAATCATATTTCACAGCAAACCACCAATTTGCATTTCAACACATTATATTTGTTTGTTTTGTTGAGGAAGAAAACAAAGCACCATCTGGACTGGAAAGATGTCCATAACGCGTAGCACCAAATTTGTTAGAAGCTTTGAAGAGCAGCATCGTTGTCTGGTTTCTATTCATCTGAGCTGGTTCCTGGTTTCCTCGTCTTAAAAAAAAAAAGAAACAAACAAACTAAGTCAGCTGTGAAAATAATTTAAGCATATGACACAAACGTTTCATTAACAGTTCATTGTATAAACTGTCTCTTCCTTTGTGTGTGCTTGTGTGCATCGTACCTCTTTCTGCACACACGAGCACAACTGCTGCTGACTCAGACCTTTTTAGTCATCTTCCTCGTCATCATCACTGGGTTTGGCAACCTGAAATCACAGAGGCTTGTCGTAAGCCACTCAGTAGGGAGGATGAGACAACTCTTCTAGAAAGCTCAGCAAAAAATGGGCTCTTTTTTTTCCCAAGCAAGAATAATTTGAATGAACCTACTCGCCTCTCCTCTTTAAATATGTCTTGTGGTGCTGTTATCGAAACGTATGAAACCATTCAGACGTAATGTCCAGATAGAATACTTAAACAGCTCTTACGGGTGCGGCGACAACAACAACAGGAGCAACTGGTGCTACAGGAGCAGCGGGGGCAGCAGGAACAGGGGCCGCAGGGGCAGCAGGGGCAGGGGCAGCAGGGGCAGCTGCAGCCGGAGCTGGCTGGTCAAACCCAAAGGGGTAGTACTGAAACGGACGGTGATGAAATGAGACGAGTACGACGACAAACATTCTGCAACAACTTTCAGTCAGGAAGATGTTAAATGCTCTTACAATCTCATCGTCTTTGCCATCTGCCCTGTGGATCTCCTGCTTGATGAATCCTTGGACCTTCCAGAGAAAGTTCATTTAGGGGTTAATGTGTGCGGCTAGGCCACAGCAATGCAAGAACAGCGAAACTTTTACTTAGATTTTTGTTCGAGACTTCTTTTCCCCCCACGATTCTAACTACAAAGTTCAAATGCGGCTCTGTTAATATCCAGCTTTAAAATGTCACTCACTGGTCCTCCAACATATTGCCTCTGGTTGTTAACTGGGAGCAGCTGAAAATTGGAAATAGCCACAATTATCACATAAAAGAGTAATCGCCAGGTGTAAATTTGTGTTGAAAGGATGAAATAATAACATGTTGTTCTTACAACTTCCAGGGACCCCACTGGGGCTCCGGCAGGGATTGCTTGGGCCGCCTGTGAAGAATAGGTCCACAGTATTAACTGGGTCATTTGGAAGGGAAGGAAAAACTATGCTGCAGTCGCTGCAAAACATTTGTTTTTACCTGAGGAGGGGCATAGTGGAGGTCAAACTCCATGTACATCTGAGGCTGTTTGGTGGGAAATTCATACACACATTTATACAGGCTCATTACTATGCAAATCAAAAATAGTTGAGCTAAAATGCTAAAAAAAAAAGGTAATTTAGACATTAGCAAGAAAAATATGGTAAATCATTCCTATAAGACAAGGTACTGTGTAATTGGACTTTTAGTTGGTTGTACTGCAAAAGTTTTATGTCAAAAATACGGTACAAATTTGAGGAACAAATGTGTGTTTCCCTTACAGGAGCACAGGAAGCCATCCCAATGATGCAGGCTGCTAGCAGAATGAGCTTCATTTTGAATTAAGCTGTGGAAAGAATTATTTTGGGATTATTCCATGCTAGTATATTCAATACAGAACTTTTAAAAGAATAAAATATAGAAATTATGCAACAAATCCTTCAATAATCCTATTTCATTTTAAGAGATTTACCTTTCCTGTCCGTCCACTTGTGAGTAAAGAAGTATTCCTGGAGAAGGATGTGTGATGAGCAGAGGGAGATCTGCTCCTATTTATTTGCTGACAAAACAAAGACCTTGCAGACTTTTGACAGGCATTGGTCATAAGCCAAAGAGTTTTAATTTTATGATCACATCACTGACAGCTCTGTCTCTGGGAGAAACCCCTTTAACACATTTTTGGCTTGAAGCACACATTTATGACATATGATCCTTCAGCAGTGTAATTTATGAGGTACAGAAGTGCAAGAACCCAGTAACCCCAAGTCCAAAGTGTGAAAATATGACTCTAATATATAAACATTTTTATTCTTCTTAACTATCACTGTTGTTTTTGTCAAAAACTAATGGAAAATATTGACAATGGTACAATGATTACAATTGTTGAGTCTGTTGAACATTATAAAAAAACCAAATGACCCAGAGAGAACTCATACATGTTTGGAGAGAACAAGTAAAATCCAGGCACCAAGAGTTTAGGCTGGGATTAGGACCTATGACCTTTGACACTTGGTTTATTTAGGAAAATATGTGTTTTCTATCAGACTGATTTATCCACAGGCTCAAGTCTACGCAACCACAATATACATATGTCACTCAATAAAGTCTGTATAAGACATGCATTTATGATGCGCATGCCCATCGATGTACGTCTCCTTCATCTGCCCACTGTATCTGTTTTCGATTATTCAGAGCTGAGTACAATACTGACAGTAAATGGGCAACAGGTTATGGAAATCCCAGACAGGTCCATTGCTCAGTCGCCGTAAAGATTTTCAAAACAAACTAACACACACATTGAATTATTCACTCCTACGGTAAATTTGGAGTTGCCAATTAAGCTAATTTGTTTGGTTTCACACTGTGGGGGGGGGGACCACAGTATCTGGGGCAAACTAATAGACATGCAGGGAGATCGTGAAATTCCACACAGGTTTAACCTCCAACCAGGACTGGAACTGAATGAAGACTTGAGGTGAGGCCTACTGAGGGTAAATGCCCTAAAATCCACTAACAAGTAGGTGCGTAATGATAGATTCAGCTCACAAGATGAGACAAAAGATGACTCTGGGTTAACAAAAATGAGACATCAATTTTCATTACCCAAGAAGCAATTTGCTCTGCCGGTTTCAAGTAGTATTTAGTTTGATCATTTAAATTTACAATACCTTACAAATGTATCACTTTGTCTCATTTCAGCCAAAACCTTTAATGTGTTTGATTGAGAATTTAAATGAAGCACAAACACAAGTAGAGCACAACTGGAACAAAAAAGGAAAATAATACATGGTTTGCACATTGTTTAATGTGTAAGACCACTAAACAACTGAAAATGTGTATATTCCTCAATTTACTTTGGGACGCCCAAATGAAAATGCAACCAGGCCTCACAGGTTTGTTAGAAAACATTAGTGACAAAGCATCACAAGAACAAGAAATCCACCAGCGATAAAGTTGTTGACAAAGATGAGTTAGATCATGAGAAAACATTAACCAAACCGTTTGACATCTCACAAAGTCCAATAAGACCATTTATCCTTTTTTCTCCTTCAGAAATAGGGTCCATCTTGCATTGGTCAATAATATACAATCCCAGGAAAATAAATCTAAGTTTTTTGGTTCTAACAAGACAAGGTGTTAGTAAGTCAGGAAAAGTTCTCTAAACTAGTTAGCTAATAAAGCTCCAGGCTTTTAATTCCTCCCAGACAAAACCTTTTTTTTTTTTTTTTTACAAAAAATCCTCTAAAAACCATCTGTCGCCCTTCTGCCAAGCACCAGGCACAATCTGTATTAACAGCTTGCTACTAACTGAGGGAAAGAGTTATAAAAAGATCTTTTCTTTTCTTCTCTTTTGTTTTCATTTCTTTTCTTTTCTTTTCTTTTCTTTTCTTTTCTTTTCAAAAAGGAGTCAAACACCTGGAGCCACAAGAGTAAATGAAGGACTCCGTATAAAGGACATTTTTTAAGACTTCTTGTGAATTTTGCAACATGTGGAAGTAGCATTGGTCTTCACCCAATCAAAGTCTGTCATAATGATGTGATGTATGTTGAAACTAAATGAAAGCAGATTGATGAAATAGTAGCACACAGGGCAGCACTGAAAGACACAGTCAGTCTCTGATTGTCTTCTTTATTTAATATATAAAAACACTGCACTGAAGGCAAAAAATACCAACAATGGTTAGGCATATTCTAAAGACACCCTACTGATAAATCGCTAGCCGTTTATTTTTTGCAGTTGATATTTTAAAACATCATAAGTAAGTTTTCTGCTGCGGTTTTATTAAGCCAGTTTTCTCTGCGTGGGCCGGAGTTTGGGTTGATCCGCTGATCGGACTGCGGGAGTTTCACGCACTGCTCTCTTCAGACGGGTGGGCGTGTTGTTGACATTCGGCCGTGATCCAGAGCAAGGTACACCCTGTAATGGTTTGGCTCCAGAAGCTGAGGTCCTTGCAGTTTGTCCGGCAGCCCGTTGGTCTGGGTTTGTGATTCCGGCGACCTGACTCTGCGCCTGAACAGCTGCTGCTGCTGCTCCAGCGGGAAGGTTCGCAAGCATGGTGGGCATAAACATACCCAGCTGGCTCAGTTTTGCTGCTGTCTGAAACAGAGAATAATGTATAGATAACATAAGGCACATGGAAGGGGAAGCAGTTTTGGGATTTGGGATCATCAAGTTCACTGAAACAAAGTGTTTGCACATGTTGAGAGTCAGTCAAAAATCTTGGCTGATTTACCTCCAGTTCCTCTGAGCTGAGACCTCCAAGTGAGGGATTCTAGAAAGCAATGACAGCTCGTGTGAGATGAAAAATGATCTGGCAAACAATTGAGAGGCAACAAAAGTTGTTTCGTCATCCAAGCATAAAAACACCAATTCATATCTACCATGGGTTGCTGGAGCATGTACACGACTGGGGGATTCTGTGAAAGAGAGTTTGACAGTCTGATCATGCAGCTCCACTTTTAACTTCCAATAAAGTCAATATTTATTTCTCTATGGGATCAGTCATGTCAAATTAAGGAACCTGTTGTTGTGTTTGTTGAGCTGCAGCTATGGAGGGTGCAGCTGCCCCTGCAGCATTTTCTGCTGGCAGCACAGGACCGTTGGTGAGCTGATTTATTGGAGCTTGAGGGAGGTGAGACTCGGTAACCTTCGGGAATCCATACGGGGAGAACTTTGCAGGAGAGAAAATGCATGCAAGGTTTAGTTTGTGTTCATGACTTGTGCACTGTGTACACAAAGACTTGAACTGTGCTACATTACTCTGAATTAGGAGGTTAAATAATCAGCACTTGCGGCATTAAAATGTTAGTTGCTGCCTCGGCACCGTAAATCAACCAGTAATTATGTTTAGAGACAGATGTCTGTATTTGCACAACACTGTCTCCAGTGAGAGAGTTTGAGGTTGTCTCTGGTTTCCTTTGAGAGCACTTGAAAGAGTTAAAAAAAAAAAAAAAACTTTCATTAAACTGTTGAAAACTGTTCAAGACACCCACAGGGGAAATCTTTCAAGTTAAAGTAAGTTGTGCTGGGAATTTTTTTTCTGAACTTCAAACTTCAATCTATAGTGAGCACATGCAATACTTTAAATCTATGTGTGGGATATTGCTGAAGGCACAACCTGTGTGTTTGCTAATGATATCTTACCAGCTGATTGCTATAGGGTGAGGGGAATACAGGCATGAATCCGTACGATGGAAAAATCTAGTTAGAAGAATGGAAAGAACACAGACACCGTTTGGATTTATTGTTTTAAAATTACAAGGCAGAAAAAAATCAGAAACCTTCTTCAGTCTAAATTGTATTGTAAACGTTGTTATTTCTTACCAGAGGCTGCTGAGGAAGGGTCAGCTGGTTAGGCGGTAGAAATCCAGCGACACCCTGAGGAAGGGGGAACATCACTGGGCTGCCCCCTTGTGGAAACAATGCGTAATGCTGCAATGAATGTTGGTTGTTGGCCTGTTGTTGGTTGTTGGCCTGTTGTTGGTTGTTGGCCTCTTGATCCGGATGCTGGGGATTTCCAGGCTGTTGTTGGTCCAAGCTGTGAGGAAGAGACGGGTCCACCTGAGCCTCAGGTTTCCTGAATGTGGCATCAACAGGTTGCCTTCCATGACTGACTCCCTTCTGTGATGGCTGCAGAGGACGAGTACTTGGACTAACCTGTTAAAGAAAATAATTAGAAGTTGCATGTTCAATTAAGCTTTTGATAATATGCTGGCATTTCATTATTATCGTTATTATTTCTTACCGGTATTGCAGTTACTATTATTGTCAAACAGGAAAGCAGAAATATGATGAACATCTTTTACGAACAAAGTGAGGCCACTATTGCTCTGAGTTCTTCCCTTTCAGGCCCTGAAAACGTTCGGGTAATGTCACCGGGGAGCCAAATAAATTGACTGAAAGTGAAAGGCCAGGAGCAGACACTTATGGGTCTGTCAGAAGCTGAAATGACCAATCACAGCACGGAAAGAAAAGCTCAAAATCCACCTAATTATCTCCTGTGAATGAAGCAGCGAGCTGGAAACCACACAAATTCTCCTGAATGAACGGAATTGCAAGTTTTCTTTCAATTATGATGGTGTAACGTCTATAGAAATGTATAAACAACCAGTGAAGAGTTCAGACAGTGTTGCTTCCTGACACTCAGGACACCTGTGGGTGTGGCTGATGTCACTGTCTGACTGCTGTAATTATCCTTAATTATGTACGTTACATGTGTGACATGCACAAAAAAAAAAAAAAAAAAAGCATGAGAAAAGCTAGCTTCTCTGAAGTTGCTTAAGCTGAATGAATTATGGCTGACTCATCCAAATCCAATTAAAAAATCCATTACGAGGCGTGTGGACTTTGAAATTCCTGTAAAGTGTAGATGAGCCAATACAGTGATTGCAAGTACACTCAAAAGCATTAAAAGTTTTAAATTCATGTCTTTGAAGTAGAAATGACGAAAAGCTAAAGTATCGCTGTACATTAAACACAACAAATATTACAATTTAATGCCATTTTAATATTAGAATCACATTATATCCCATCACCCTTAAAAAACAAAATAAATTTAAATTAGTATTTCTGTTTATGGAACAAATCTGTCTAAAGAAACCAAGGAGAGTGGATCGATTTTTACTTTTTAGAAAAATAAAATACAATCACTATAATCAATATACAGCACTATACGGTATATTGAAACAGTATAGTGCTGCGTCATTACAAAGATTTCTTTGTTGTTATTAAATATACACATTGCGTGTTTTGTGTTTAGTATGGACGGCTGATTGGTGTGTGCTGCTTATGGTTTAGTGAATAGACTTTTTAGAGAAGGGGTGGGCTACACAATACTTTTCATTCAAAACTTTTGTTTATGTCAGCATGTGACATATTCATTTAAATTACATAAACAAACAAATAAACAGGCAACACATGTGGCAAAATTCAACGGTCATAATGTCCTGGACATTATGCAAAGTTGAAAGTTATCTGGTGAATTAAGTTTTCATGTCTGACAGTCGATGAGCACAATGTCAGACTCCTCCTTTCATCTTCCACTGTGTCTTTGTTTTAGCATTTCTGCTGTGATCGGAAAGGGGAAACTGTGTGACTGAGTGTGTGTGATCAGGAACTGCTTGTGTTTCTGTAAATCTCTGGAAAACACCATTTGCCGTTGATGTGGCTCCCTTAGACACTTGACTTCAGTGGAATCAGCAGTGTGCTAAGTAAGTATAGAGCCCCAAAATATACTTTTTAGCGACGCATCGTCAAAAGCAGCAGAACAGAAAACATGGAGCTTCTTGAACTCATTGTATTCAGTGAGATCATTGAGAAATCTACGAGATCTTTCGCAGGATGTAGCATTCTCATTTGATTTATCATTTAATGTTCATAGTGATTCATATACATACTATTACTAAACTTTATCTTTGCAAATATCTTGTTCATTTTATTTGATTTTATTAGAACCATAACACTTCACCTGCAGCACACAGAAGATCAGTCAGTGCACAGTCATAATTAAGAAAAAAAAAACCTATGAGTTAAAAAAAAAAATAGAGAAAAAGTACATTCAAAATCAGGATTTTTGATAATACAGTGTTTAGGCACATCAAATTACATCAAACACAAAGTAATTGATTAGAACAAAACACAATGTATTTCAGTCAAAGTCTTAGGAATCAGCAGTGCAGAAGAATTAATCAAAGTGTTGGTCAGGTGATTCAGGAGCGACAGAGTTGGCAAAGTCTGGCTTCTAGCAGCTTACACTCATCCCTTTTCTTAAGCAGTCAGCTTGTCTGTGTGAGTTTACTGAGTGGATGTTACACTGGTGTGTTGTCAGAGTCTTCTCATCCGTGGGGACCCGTCTCCAACATACGTTGTCCATTACTCTTTGCTTATATTGGTGTTTTTCACCGTATGGACAAACATTATCAAGACTTTACGTGGAAAGACAATCAAAAACTGTGCTGGATAAATTAAGTGCAATCAACAAAGTATAATAGAAAAGGAAAGGAGGCACAACAAAGAAATTTTAACTAGTTCAAACTAATACATTCGTTTTTATGTCAACCATTTAATTCTGTTTTTTTTTTTTTTCAAATGGCCTTACCAAAATAAAACACCATTAAACTGATCATTTTGCAAAACAAAGTAAACAAACTCCCCATCTTGCTAAATATTCCTCGTGTTGGATTCATTTTAGAGGCTGTAGCTTATCAAATGTCTCCTCGGGGGGTGACTGAAGTCGTGACTGCCTTTGTTGTTGTTGTTGTTGTTGTGGCGGTTGCTGTTGTTGTCGTTGTTGTAGTCTTTGTTGAACACAGAGTGGGAAACAGAGTGCAGATAAGTGAAGGCAGGTCTGCCGTGTTCACCTGAAGCAAAAACAAACAAACAAAAACAAACAACAAAAAATAAAAAACAGAAAAGAAACTTAGGCAATACTGATAAATGCTAAAAACGATCAAAATAAAAAGTTATTTGCATTATTATTAATTACCTCTCCACTGCCCGACTCACTGCTAGAACTGCGCTTACCATGGCACCTCTTCAAAATTCACAAAGAGATAAATTATTTCACTTTAACACAAAAAAATGTTCAATAATTTGCACAATGTCATGTAAACAAAGCAGTGCTTAACAGTTTTGTACTTACAGTTGCATGGACACTAATGCAAAGAAGAATCATCAGAAAACACACTATCCTGGACTTCATGCTGGCTTAGTCTCCGTATCGCAGTCGGGCTCAAGAATAAAAAGCTTTATGACGAATAAAAGATCACGCTCATCAAATCAGTCTGCATATGGGTGCCTCAAGAAACCCAATTAGCTTTTAAACAGCCCTACTGTGTCGACATTGCCCGTCAACTTCACAGGTGTTGCCTCATCTCTGATGGGCCGCGGTTAGCCTCAGGAAACAAACCAACAGGGGTGTGCACACAGTTTCGGCTTTAGGGTTGGGTTGGGTTTTTATAAGATTAAATGTCCTCATCCTGTTATGTATCTGAGTGGATGTGTGAGAATGTGCACAAACACAGGCAGATAAAATCCATCTTCAAAGAATGGTTTAAGGTTTGAAAATTGAATGTCTGCATAACTGATACTTTTTTTTTTTATCAGAGAACAATCCTTCGTTCTTTATTTTAAAATCTGGGGCAACTCATTTCTTTCATAACGACTCCATACTTGCAAAACTGTTGTGTTTGCTGCTTAGAGCTCCCTGGAAACGGTGCTTGCTCCATTCTTTCCTAACATTATAATTATCTTGTTTATGGATGTACACATGGTGGACATAGTCTATATTTTTTTTTCTATTGCAGGTAATAAATATAACACACTGCTGCAAACGTTTCTGGGAATTTTTAGTCTGAGAGGCTCTCATTACCCTGGCGTAATAATGTCTATCATGTTAGATTTGTGCCGCCTAAAGTAAAGTCAGAGTTTTTAAATTGCCTGTGCAGCTTTATGGTTTGAAGTAAGTAAGATAATGCATGGGTGTTAAGTCGTTTTTATCTTATTTTTTACAAAACGTATAAGGGTTTTTGCCTTTGGGGTAAACTTGACTCAACCTGAATGTGTAGAATATTTTCTGTCAACTGGAAAGCTGCAGGGTCAATTCCAGCCTCCTCCTGCCACACGTTGATGTGCCTCTGGGCAAAGTGAAATACTTCAGTAAAGGCCTTTGAGTGGTTAGTATGACTAGAACAGCACTGTACAAATTCAGTCAATATACCAAAACCTATCCTCACTAAGTTATGAAACATTTACAAACAATCTATTTGCTACTTTATAAATGAGTTATTTACATGTGACTTTTGTACTTTTTAACTTATTTTCATTGTAATATTGCAGACATAAGGCTGCCATTTGTTCCCTCGATGCTTAAAACATCCTTGAATTTAAACACACCAAACCAATCAACTTTGGTTTGGTGGCACTTTCATGAAAACCTTAAGATTATTTTTATTTTTAGTTGTTTCTCAGATGGAACTCAACAACTTGCTAACATAAAATTAAAGAAAATGTTTGTTTTTAAGCTTCTGTTAACATTTGAATTACACAATAAATAACAAAAGACATTTATTTGATGTTATTTAATTTTATTCCTGAGCACAAACGACATGGAAAAAATAGAGTGCCTTGCCAATATATTTGAACTCCTTGGACTTATTTTTTAAAGTTATTTTGCCATAGGTAGTTACTTTAATGTAATTTATTGTGATTTTATTTAACTTACCAACACAATTATAACATGATGGTGAAGAGAAATAAAGATTATAGACAGTTTTCAAAAATATTTTACGGTAAAGATGACCTGCTTCCTAATAAAGCTCAAAGAATAGTTTGACTATTCCTCATCAGATCAGTGTTTGCAACATCTCCTGATCTTGAAGCAGAATCCCATCTGCTTCCAGCTTGGATTCCAGGTTTAGCTTACAGATGCACCACAAATCCATTTTCAGCAGAGTAAATGTATCTATTAAACATCAAACAAAGTTTGTTCAGCCGTTATGCTGCCATGTTTTCTGCTGAGCCCTGATTTCCTCCTTCTACGCCACCAGTCGGAAACCTCAGCCACGTGTTTGATTTCTTCCATAGATCTTAAACTGTTTTTGCCTTTTGAGAATCAGTCCGCTCACTGCTTGACTAGTTTTAAAAACATATTAAGTAAAAGACATTCAACACTTTAAAAGTGCATAACACAGATAGTCACAGTTAGTTCCTTTTTTCTGTCACTGTTTGTTGTAAGTTCTTGAAGCTGTTAATTCAGACTGTGAGAAGAAAGAGATGAAAAATGTGTAGGGGGAAAAATATATATGCAAGTCTTACATTAATATGAACAAATCAACAGAAAAAATGATGTGGGATTTCTATGTGTTTTTCTTTTCTAAATTCCATGATTTGAATGTATTGCTTGATGACTTGAAGACAGAATTATTTCTAAATGGTTTTACTTATTTTCATCACTTCCATATACTGCACAATCCATATACTTCATTGAGTTCTGAGTTATAAATGTAATGTCGTTTGCATTTGAGATTTGTCTTCAATAAAAATGTGCATAGCTGGTGTGAAAAAAGCCAATTAACTCACTTTTCATTCACAAACACATTGAGACCATATGCATTCAACTTGTACTTTATTTAGGAAACAGCATGAAGAATCATAAGATGTTATTTGCCATATTTAGTGGGGAGAGAAGATTCTTTATGTTGTAGCTGCCACTGTGATATTAGGAGCTGCTGTGGTAGAAGCAGCGGTGGTGGAAGCAGCTGCGGTGGTGGAAGCAGCTGCGGTGGTAGTTGCAGCCGTAGTAGTGGTGGTAGTACGGGCGAGCAGAAACTCACGAAGCTTCAGAAGGATGTCGTAAGGTACACAAGGGTGGCCATGTTTCCCACGAGGAGGACCACGGCCCTGAAACACAAATCAAGGTCAGGTTTATTCAGATTCAGGAAACAGATTCTGGTTTGGCATCAGTTCTTATCTACTCCAGTAAAACCAATACAATAAACTTACCTTAGCAGGATGATGGCCTTGAAGTGAACGGTTCTCCCGGCTGGATGCCGAGTCATCCTGTTAAAAACGACAATAAATAAATATTATTTTTATTCTGTGGCGGCTGCACCGACCAAAAGAACATTGATTCAGTCTTTATAAATGTGGAACTTACAGAATAAGCCAGAGTGAGACACAGGAGGCATCCCAGCACAAATACTACCTTCAGCATTGTTTCACTGATTACCTGCCAAAATAAGAAATAATAATAATTTAAAAATTACAATAAGTAAAAAAAATAAAACGGTATCATGAAAGCACTGAGTCAATGTCTGACAGAATAATCAAATAGAAAACAGAATGAATAATTATAAAAGAAATTTGCAATTACTGTTGTCTCTTCACAATCTGTCCCAGAGAAGGTCAAGGCAAATCTGACGGTGTGTTGGTCGTTAGAGCTTTTTATACACATGCAGATGGAGGAGATCAGGCAGTTGGGAAACAACAGCTGTTAGGAAACTGTCTGCCCAGCATTTCAAGTATGTAGGTGGAAATTTTAAGAAATAGGTGAAGCAATAATAAACATGAATGGTTTGGAAGATCAACAAAGGGTTGGGCACAAATAAAAAAAAAAACGTGATTGGTTTAGTGTGTAAAAGATTAAATAAACTTTTGAAAGATTGAAAAGAGAAACGTATAAGATGACCAGTGATATGTTATCTAATATTTTACAAGGGAAAAAAGGACCAAAAAGATGTTTTGCTGAAATAAATATTGTTGTAAAGCTTTGTTGGAGTAGGTAAAACTTTTAAGTTTATTTGGTAAAAAGGAATAGGGGGAAATACTTGAATTTGAATTTGATATTGACAAAAAATCTTTTAGAAATGTCATCTATCTAACTTTTTGAACATTTCAAAATCTAGCCAAAGAGTAGTGTTGTGTTTTTTGTATTCATCAAATTATTTGTGATTGTTTTTGTGTGGACTGAACAACTGTGAAATTCTGAATCTTTGCATTTATTTCTTTTCAAATGATTCAGTATTTGAAAATCTATCAGAAACTTTTGCTATTAATCACATGATTTTTTCCTCAGCTAATCAAAGCGTCAGTTGTGAGTCGACTTATATTTCATACTTATGTCAAAGAACGTAGTGTGTAGAATTTAGAGGACAAAATTCATGTAATGCAATAAAACTGTAACATAACAAAATTTGGAAAAATGAAGTTTTGCAAATACTTCACATATGCACTGAATTGAATTTTTTTTTGTTCTGGAATAACACAAGAACAACGAATCATCATGGAAAGTCTTCAGTATAATAAAGAAGAGCACAGTCTGTTACATAAAAGAGATACAAACTGAGTATTCAAAGGTGCTGTCTGAAGGTTAATTTCTGGAAAGCAAATCTAGAGGAAAGGCTTAATAAGCTCATTAAATGCTCTGTATTAAATACTGCATCATCTGGTATTGTGAGTGGTTTTAACATTTCCACATGTTTTCTTTCTTCATTGCCCATTCCTGTTGCTCTATGTCTTTTTGCAGAGAGAATCTGTCAAGACATTTAAAGTAGATCATGGAGTGTTGGAAAGAGATTAAAAAGGCTAAATAGCTTATGGTGTATTTCTTTCAAAATAAAACAAAAATGAATGCAGGTGTATTTTTTTAAGCAATAGATAAATGAAAAAATAAGTTCAATTTTAAAAATTGTATTTTACATTTTGTATTAGTAACAAAATATAACATGTGGAAATTAATAGCTGTGATTAATGCAGGTAATAAATATAACGCACTGTTGCAAATATTTCTGGGAATTTTTAGTCTGAGAGGCTCTCATTACCCTGGCGTAATAATGTCTGTCATGTTAGATTTGTGCCGCCTAAAGTAAAGTCATACTTTTTAAATTGCCTGTGCAGCTTTATGGTTTGAAGTAAGTAAGATAATGCATGGGTGTTAAGTTGTTTTTAACTTATTTTTACAAAACGTATAAGGGTTTTTGCCTTTGGGGTAAACTTGACTCAACCTGAATGTGTAGAATATTTTCTGTCAACTGGAAAGCTGCAGGGTCAATTCCAGCCTCCTCCTGCCACATGTTGATGTGCCTCTGGGCAAAGTGAAATACTTCAGTAAAGGCCTTTGAGTGGTTAGTATGACTAGAACAGCACTGTACAAATTCAGTCAATATACCAAAACCTATCCTCACTAAGTTATGAAACATTTACAAACAATCTATTTGCTACTTTATGAATGAGTTATTTACATGTGACTTTTGTACTTTTTAACTTATTTTCATTGTAATATTGCAGACATAAGGCTGCCATTTGTTCCCTCGATGCTTAAAACATCCTTGAATTTAAACACACCAAACCAATCAACTTTGGTTTGGTGGCACTTTCATGAAAACCTTAAGATTATATTTATTTTTAGTTGTTTCTCAGATGGAACTCAACAACTTGCTAACATAAAATTAAAGAAAATGTTTGTTTTTAAGCTTCTGTTAACATTTGAATTACACAATAAATAACAACAGACATTTATTTGATGTTATTTAATTTTATTCCTGAGCACAAACGACATGGAAAAAATAGAGTGCCTTGCCAATATATTTGAACTCCTTGGACTTATTTTTTAAAGTTATTTTGCCATAGGTAGTTACTTTAATGTAATTTATTGTGATTTTATTTAACTTACCAACACAATTATAACATGATGGTGAAGAGAAATAAAGATTATAGACAGTTTTCAAAAATATTTTACGGTAAAGATGACCTGCTTCCTAATAAAGCTCAAAGAATAGTTTGACTATTCCTCATCAGATCAGTGTTTGCAACATCTCCTGATCTTGAAGCAGAATCCCATCTGCTTCCAGCTTGGATTCCAGGTTTAGCTTACAGATGCACCACAAATCCATTTTCAGCAGAGTAAATTTATCTATTAGACATCAAACAAAGTTTGTTCAGCCGTTATGCTGCCATGTTTTCTGCTGAGCCCTGATTTCCTCCTTCTACGCCACCAGTCGGAAACCTCAGCCACGTGTTTGATTTCTTCCATAGATCTTAAACTGTTTTTGCCTTTTGAGAATCAGTCCGCTCACTGCTTGACTAGTTTTAAAAACATATTAAGTAAAAGACATTCAACACTTTAAAAGTGCATAACACAGATAGTCACAGTTAGTTCCTTTTTTCTGTCACTGTTTGTTGTAAGTTCTTGAAGCTGTT
The DNA here is from genome assembly GCF_051168715.1 of Poecilia mexicana. Taxonomy (NCBI): domain Eukaryota; kingdom Metazoa; phylum Chordata; class Actinopteri; order Cyprinodontiformes; family Poeciliidae; genus Poecilia; species Poecilia mexicana. Next base: position 10,037,239 of record NW_028263370.1, on the reverse strand, counting down.
AATTCAGACTGTGAGAAGAAAGAGATGAAAAATGTGTAGGGGGGAAAATATATATGCAAGTCTTACATTAATATGAACAAATCAACAGAAAAAATGATGTGGGATTTCTATGTGTTTTTCTTTTCTAAATTCCATGATTTGAATGTATTGCTTGATAACTTGAAGACAGAATTATTTCTAAATGGTTTTACTTATTTTCATCACTTCCATATACTGCACAATCCATATACTTCATTGAGTTCTGAGTTATAAATGTAATGTCGTTTGCATTTGAGATTTGTCTTCAATAAAAATGTGCATAGCTGGTGTGAAAAAAGCCAATTAACTCACTTTTCATTCACAAACACATTGAGACCATATGCATTCAACTTGTACTTTATTTAGGAAACAGCATGAAGAATCAGGAGATGTTATTTGCCATATTTAGTGGGGAGAGAAGATTCTTTATGTTGTAGCTGCCACTGTGGTATTAGGAGCTGCTGTGGAAGAAGCAGCGGTGGTGGTAGAAGCAGCGGTGGTGGAAGCAGCAGCGGTGGTGGAAGCAGCTGCGGTGGTGGAAGCAGCAGCGGTGGTGGAAGCAGCTGCGGTGGTAGTTGCAGCCGTAGTAGTGGTGGTAGTACGGGCGAGCAGAAACTCACGAAGCTTCAGAAGGATTTCGTAAGGTACACAAGGGTGGCCATGTTTCCCACGAGGAGGACCACGGCCCTGAAACACAAATCAAGGTCAGGTTTATTCAGATTCAGGAAACAGATTCTGGTTTGGCATCAGTTCTTATCTACTCCAGTAAAACCAATACAATAAACTTACCTTAGCAGGATGATGGCCTTGAAGTGAACGGTTCTCCCGGCTGGATGCCGAGTCATCCTGTTAAAAACGACAATAAATAAATATTATTTTTATTCTGTGGCGGCTGCACCGACCAAAAGAACATTGATTCAGTCTTTATAAATGTGGAACTTACAGAATAAGCCAGAGTGAGACACAGGAGGCATCCCAGCACAAATACTACCTTCAGCATTGTTTCACTGATTACCTGCCAAAATAAGAAATAATAATAATTTAAAAATTACAATAAGTAAAAAAATAAAACAGTATCATGAAAGCACTGAGTCAATGTCTGACAGAATAATCAAATAGAAAACAGAATGTATAATTATAAAAGAATTTGCAATTACTGTTGTCTCTTCACAATCTGTCCCAGAGAAGGTCAAGGCAAATCTGACGGTGTGTTGGTCGTTAGAGCTTTTTATACACATGCAGATGGAGGAGATCAGGCAGTTGGGAAACAACAGCTGTTAGGAAACTGTCTGCCCAGCATTTCAAGTATGTAGGTGGAAATTTTAAGAAATAGGTGAAGCAATAATGAAACATGAATGGTTTGGAAGATCAACAAAGGGTTGGGCACAAAAAAACTTGAATTTGATTTTTAACTTGAATATTGACAAAAAATCTTTTAGAAAAGTGCTCTATGTAACTTTTTGAACATTTCAAAATCAAGCCAAAGAGTAGTGTTGTGTTTTTTTGTATTCTCAGATTTTTCAGGTTCAAATTTTGTGATTGTTTTTGTGTGGACTGAACAACTGTGAAATTCTGAATCTTTGCATTTATTACTTTTCAAATGATTCAGTATTTGAATATCTATCAGAACCTTTTGCTATTAATCACATGATTTTTTCAAATGCTAATCAAAGCGTCAGTTATGTGTCGACTTATATTTCATACTTATGTCAAAGAACGTAGTGTGTAGAATCTAGAGGACAAAGATTAATGCAATGCAATAAAACTGTAACAAAACAAAATTTGGAAAAATGAAGTGTTGCAAATACTTCACATATGCACTGTATTGAATTCATTTTTGTTCTGGAATAAAACAAGAACAACGAATCATCATGGAAAGTCTTCAGTATAATAAAGAAAAGCACAGTCTGTTACATAAAAGAGATACAAACTGAGTATTCAAAGGTGCTGTCTGAACTCAAGGTTAATTTCTGAAAAGCAAATCTAGAGGAAAGGCTTAATAAGCTCTTTAAATGCTCTGCATTAAATACTGCATCATCTGGTATTGTGAGTGGTTTTAACATTTCCACATGTTTTCTTTCTTCATTGCCCATTCCTGTTGCTCTATGTCTTTTTGCAGAGAGAATCTGTCAAGACATTTGAAGTAGATCATGGAGTGTTGGAAAGAGATTAAAAAAGGCTAAATAGCTTATGGTGTATTTCTTTCAAAATAAAACAAAAATGAATGCAGGTGTATTTTTTTAAGCAATAGATTAATGAAAAAATGAGTTCAATTTTAAACATTGTATCTTACATTTTGCTTTAGTAACAAAATATCCATGTGGGAATTAATTCCAGCTGCCATTAGGCAACCAGAAGTGAAACCCTTCATATAATTGGTGACCATTTTTTTCATGGATTACATTGATTTGTTTTTGATTCATCATTGATGAAGGGAACTATTCCTATCACCCTAGCCCCTGTCTCTGTCTGACTCATTCCAAAATGTTAATACTTTAAATCTGTCAGGGTTTTGAATCATGTCAGGCCAAACTCTACATGTAAAGAAACTCTGTCTTGCATATTCACTGAACTGTCTGCTTGCTTTTAGTTTGTTTCCTTATCACTATGATTTCCAAAGTTTTTCTTCTGTGCCCCCCTATGCATTACAATAAAATCCCCCCTGTGGAAGAGCATTCTTTGCTGTCCGTGTAATTTCAAACATATTTCATTTTTTGTTTGGAACAATGTTCAACTTTGCTATCATCAATACATTTAAAACAAGTCTCTGTGCAAAATGGGGTTAAAACATGAAGAGAAATGTTTGTTTCTTTTTTCATTCATCGATCGCCCCAATGGCACTGCGCCCCCATTGGGTGGCTGTTTACATTTATCCATCATCTATTGCTGGGACTTCCTGTGAGGTAAAACTCTCCAGAATCAACATCTCATTGTATTTGACTTTATCACAGGATAGTTTGATCATATCTAAGCAAGATGTTACGGTAAATGTTAATGTAGTTTATTTTGTGTAAATAAACTACGAGGAATGAATACAGTGAGCACTGTGACACCATGCACCACCCCTGTACAGTATGTTTAATATCATTTGTAGTGTAAGTTTCTATGTAGAGTGTTTAGAGTTTTTCATGGCTGCACCAAATTAACTTCCCAGTTTTCTGTATTAAAGTGGATCTATGCGCTTCAATTGGCCGTAAGGATTTTCAACAAATTGCACCATTATCCCACCAGCAGCAGTCTGAATTGAGAATCCTTGGATCGATCTATATTTGAAATTTCCTAATTTTTGTGAGCTTTTGCAAATTGTATTACAAGTTGTCTGGTCTTGGCTGACAGGAGTGGCACATAATGTCGTGTTCTGCATCAAGGTTATTCTGACAGCCAAAGTTTTTTGCAATCTCAGCTTGAATTGGAATATGAATGTATGGATTGGTTCTTACGGATATATTTAAAAATTATCTAGGTTAATGTGTGCCTAGATAATGGTGGGGTTCAGTTTTTCTTTGTAGCCCCAAAGGTTCAATCTAAAGAAAAGCTTTCTAAAGTTGTTGCAAATGAAAACGTTTCAGGGCTTGAACTTACTGAAGAACAACGCTCAAATATTTTCCTTCAAATTCCTGTCAACTGGTGAAAAATGATTTTTCTGCACATTTGTTTCACCCTCATGGCCACTTATCATTACAAATATGGGAATAAAGCACAGTTTTGAGCACACACAGTGAGCACACACAATATATATCAATATTTCTTTATTTTTTCTTATTTTCTTTATTTATTTCTTTAGTTATTTAACTACTATCATTAACTACAAAACCACTGGTATTGGTCAAGTTACCATATTTCTTCATGCATTGAGTCTGATGAGGCCAACTCAAGCTGTAATTATTAGAAACAGGAATAACTTCTGCACAAAATGAGCACATCACTTGATGCTGGATGTTCTCTGATGTTAAAAACTAAGGGTTTTCTCTCAGTTTTGCTTTTAGCAGGAGCTGGGGTTGCTTTGTGGCTTTGTCTCATCCTGGTCCACTTGTACAGCATATCAATAAGATAAAACATTTAATCTGTTATTAGATTAGTCTTTCTAGATATTCATAGACTTATATGGGTACATTTGTGCAAAGCATTATTTTCTAATGTTCTTCTGGAAAGCATATATGTGTTGAAGATGAAGTGCAAAATATAATGAAAGACAACATAGCAAAAGTCTGTATTGAAAATGTTTATTTTTAGTCAAAACTTGGTGAAGAATGACATTTGTCCAATTGTTGAGTGAATAGAAGGCATCTGGTTAAAACAGCAGCCACTGAATCTGAAATGAGATGAGAAAATAATACAGTCATAGATTCTCTATAAACCAACTTCTTTAAATATCAATGATTATTTACAGTAGAATTGTCACAAATCTGTTTCTGTGTTTTTCACTCACTTCATCATTACTGATTGAGTAGTTGTTGGAGCAGGGCCAGGAGCTGGGCCAGAGCTGCTGAAGCTGTAGTTGCTGCTGTGGTTGTAGTCGTGGTGGTCTTTAAGGAAATTAAGGGAGATTACACGTAGCAGAGGATTATTTCAATACTGATACAGTAACTTATGCTCAGGTTTAATCTAAGGTTTAGGCAGAGAGGACACTCACCTCATCTGAGCCAGAACCAGAACCAGAGCTTGAGCGAGCAAAACGCTGGTGCTCCATCTGCACAAGGTTTGACATTACATGCAATAAATATTTTTGCAATAACAGTTATAATATCTACATGCAGTATATGCTCTATGATATCATCATTAAACATGATAATATTATACTTACAGGTTCAGCCACAATGAGGCTCAGGAGGCATCCAAGAACAAGTGCTACCTTCAGCATGGCTGCAGTGATTTTACCTGTTGGAGCAGAAGATCAAAATGACTTTCTGAAGTAGAATAGAATTTGAAAAATTCACTGAATAAATACCAAAACCATAATCTAAATAAGGCAAGTCATCACACCTTCAGTAGGTTTTCTCAAAGACAAGAGAAGAGGCTGTAGTGTTGCTCTTTGGATGCTGAGCTTCTCTTTTATACCTTTAAAGATGCAGAAATATTGCAAAACTCTTATTACGTTTTTCCCTAAGCTTCTAGGTGTGCCTAAGATTTAGTGACTTTAAGTTATTAAATTGTGGACAAATATCCCTAATAACGTTCAGGTTTACCTACATTTGAGTGTCTAAATAACATTGTGAAAACCTGTTGAAAGAACCGGTGATTACAACAGTTTCAGCTTATTGTTGGTGAACCGCAAGAGACACAGCAGCTGATTTTCAACATCACTAAGTTTTGTGACTGAGGTTTATATAAAAATAGATGGAGAGAGCTTCTTCTGTGGAAACTGTCAAGTTTTAATGAGAATAATAATCACATCGTGGATTGGCATGTCAACAAAAGTATTTGCCTATCTCTTTTTTAATGTTCATAAAACTTGATTTATTTGTTTCTTATTACATTCAGACACTTTGGTGGTGAAATAAAAAAGTAATCAGTGATTTAATGTCTTTTTTTTCGTTTTGATGAATTGCTTTAGAAAGTCAGACTTTCTGATTTGTTTTAGAATTAAAATTACATATATATATTTTTAATAACTCTGTGTTGTATTCCTAAAATAGGGTCACAGACGAGTTCATCCTGACACACCTTGTGTGCAGATGAAACTTAGAAGAAAATTCTTTACACTCTTAATGTAACCATGCTGCTGATGGTTACATTAAGAGCTTTGTACACATTTCTAAATAACAAATCTGTTCACTTTTTAGGACACCTTTGCTAGTACTTTGAAGAAGATTTATTTAAGAAACAGAATATAGACTTTGCTAGGATCCTGAAACAAGAAAGCATTTCTTTTTAAATATTACAGCTATTTACATTCAAATATAGTGAGCAAAATGGGTAGGAAGTTTTACATTTTATGTCGAAGGTGTTTGTCATAGAGTGACTTATTGTTTGAATTTAGTTTTCCACACTCAGCAGCAGAGGGGAGTGTAAACCCATTACTGGGAAAATTGATGAAATGAAAAGTTCAGTTTGGGCTTGAAGAGACAGATCGAGGTTCCTGTGCCTGTTGTTTCACTTCTACACAGTTTTAAGACAGTTTTCTGTTTTTATCATGTGATATAATAAACTTAAGCTCCCATACATCCTGAGATAACACAGAGGGAAATTACTCATAAATTGCTGCTGAGAACTTCCTGGATCAACAATTGACACTGCAAGCTTCAATCAATCAGCTTGTTGATTGAAACTTACAGCTTTACTCTGTAATTTACCCATACGTTAGTCCTTATACACCAACACAATTCTGATACAAAACGTAAAGCAAATATTACAGTGATGGAAAACCAACAAAGTTTTAGTCCTTTAACTGAGATATTACAGTTTAACTTTGAATCAAACTGAAAGGATTCTGGGTAAATTTGAGTCTGTAAAAATCCCAAAGTTCTGCAGCGTCAAATATTTGATCTCACCGAAATGTGTATAAAAAGAAGACTCCGTGGAACTTGTCATTTATATAATTAGTTTGAGCTTCCGTAGTTATAAGATCTAAGGGTATTTCTGTCATAAAGTAAGACCATGGATCTTTTTTGAAGAGTTGAATCTCTTCTTTTGTTTTATGAGAGAAGTCCTCGCTCTATTGTTGCTTCTCTATGTTTCTCTATCCGGATGTATTATGCTCTTGCTCGGATTCACAAGGTAATTCACTGCTCACATGTAATGACTATGACTGAAAAATAAAATAATTTGATTCTTTGTTTTTAATTTCCCACACTCAGCAGCAGAGGGGAGTGTAAACCCATAACTTGGAAAATTGATGAAATGAATAGATCAACTCTGGGTTGGAAGAGACAAATGGAGGTTTCTGTTCTTGGTGTGTCACTTCTACACAGTTTTATGACAGTTTTCTGTTTTTTATTCTGTCATATAATAAACTTAAGCTTCCATATATCCTGAGATAACCTGAGGGAAATTGCCCAAGTTCTGCAGAATCACCATTATTTGGCTCATAAGTGAAATCGGTTGGATGTCTTTTTTTCCTCTTGAAAGAAATAATTCTGCTATGATGATCTATAAATAGTTTATAAGTAGCTGTAAGACGTCTGTCAGCACTAAATGGTTCTCACAGGTCTTTTCTTGTGCTTTTCCTTCTTCCTAGAGTGTTTTGTGTTGTCATTACACCCTTGCTCTATGTTGCTTATAAACTGCTGCTGAAACCTTCTGGGATCAACAATTGACACTACAAGTCTCCCACTTTACTTTTTTAGTAATTTTCTTACAACAATGTTGGAAAACACATGTATGTCATAGTATAGAAACTAACACTTTCTTTATCCATTTAACCTCATATTGCAAAATCAAACTGGAATCACTGTAAACAGAAAATGGTTCTGCCCAAACTGAGCTCATCACTTGGAGTATGATGTGTTCTGATGTTAAAAACTCTGAATTTTCTGTCAATTTTGCTATATAGCAGGAGCTGGGAACTCTTGGTGTAAATCAAGTGTCTCGTACTGGTTCACTTGTACAGTATATTAATAAAATCTAAACTTTAATCTGTAATTACATTCATCTTTCAAAGATGAAGACGATCATAAAGTTTTATACGTATAAGGACATTCCTGAAAGTAGGAAAACTTTGCTCTCCCCTACAAAATATTATTTTAGCTACAAACATATTTTATTATTGCTGTTATAGAAAGCATTAAGCATGCATGTCTTGATGGTGAATTGCAAAATATAATGAAAGACAACATAGCAAAAGTCTGTATTGAAAATGTTTATTTTTAGTCAAAACTTGGTGAAGAATGACATTTGTCCAATTGTTGAGTGAATAGAAAGCATCTGGTTAAAACAGCAGCCACAGAATCTGAAATGAGATGAGAAAATAATACAGTTATAGATTCTCTATAAACCAACTTCTCAATAACAGACTAATTTAAATATCAATGATTATTTACAGTAGAATTGTCACAAATCTGTTTCTGTGTTTTTCACTCACTTCATCATTACTGATTGAGTAGTTGTTGGAGCAGGGCCAGGAGCTGGGCCAGAGCTGCTGAAGCTGTAGTTGCTGCTGTGGTTGTAGTCGTGGTGGTCTTTAAGGAAATTAAGGGAGATTACACGTAGCAGAGGATTATTTCAATACTGATACAGTAACTTATGCTCAGGTTTAATCTAAGGTTTATGCAGAGAGGACACTCACCTCATCTGAGCCAGAACCAGAACCAGAGCTTGAGCGAGCAAAACGCTGGTGCTCCATCTGCACAAGGTTTGACATTACATGTAGTAAATATTTTCACAATAACAGTTATAATATCTACATACAGTATATGCTCTATGATATCATCATTAAACATGATAATATTATACTTACAGGTTCAGCCACAATGAGGCTCAGGAGGCATCCAAGAACAAGTGCTACCTTCAGCATGGCTGCAGTGATTTTACCTGTTGGAGCAGAAGATCAAAATGACTTTCTGAAGTAGAATAGAGTTTGAAAAATTCACTGAATAAATACCAAAACCATAATCTAAAAAAGTCAAGTCATCACACCTCCAGTAGGTTTTCTCAAAGACAAGAGAAGAGGCTGTAGTGTTGCTCTTTGGATGCTGAGCTTCTCTTTTATACCTTTGCAGATGCAGAAATGTTGCAAAACTCTGATTACGTTTTTCCCTAAGCTTCTAGATGTGGTTGCGAATTAGTGACTTTAAGTTATTAAATTGTCTTTAAGTTATTAAAATCTGTTGATGATTACATTAAGACCTTAATACACTTTACTAAATATTAAATCTGTTTGCGCAAAGGACACATTTGGTAATACTCTAATACTCTGCATATGATTTCACATATCTTTTAGAAACAGAACAGAGACCTTTCTAGGATCCTCAAACATGGTTTTAACAAGAGAGCATCTTCTGGCGTTTGTCAGTGGGCGGGGCTAACGTTGAGCCTGTCTGAAGTCTGTGGCAGTTTCCTCCATGCAGGAACACAAAGAGCTCTCTTCTGAACTTATTTGAGATATTTCACACCAAATTGGTGATGAAGAGGCTGGAGTTTCTTGTCCACGGTTTGAAATTCACTACAAGAATTCAATGCTGTTATGTGAAGTTATTTCTGTACTTTCCAGTGAAGATTTTGAGTCATAGCAACAGGAAGAAACTATCTGAAGCAGCCAATCAGATGCCTGGGTTTATAGAAGCAGCCCTAATCCCGCCTCCTGAGTTTATGGGTGAAGTTGACGGTTAAAATAAATTTATGACATAAAAACATAGATTGATTAACTCATAAAATAATTCTAGATTTCATTCTCAGCTAAATGCAGATTTCAGTGCATTTAGCTGAGACAATTAATTATATGGTTAAATTATTTCTGTAGTAATTTCCAGTTATAATACATTAATGACACACGTAAGTAATTATTTCATAAGTTATCTGGCATCTTCACTCTCTGTAGTTGCATAGATATTCTAATTTCAGGTTTAAATTTGAAATTGTCACGTCAAGTGAAAAAAAAAATACAACACATATTTTTATTAAAGCTTCTTTTTAAATCTCTCATCTATTTATATTGAAATCTTCTAAATATAGTGAGCAAAATGGGTAGAATTTAATTTTCCACACTCAACAGCAGAGGGGAGTGTAAAGCTGTAACTGGGAAGATTTATGAAATGAATAGATCAACTCTGGGTTGGTAGAAACAGATGGAGGTTTCTGTTCTTAGTGTTTCTCTTCAACCCAATTTTAAGAGAGTTTTCTGTTTTTATTCTGTAATATAATAAACTTAAACTTCCATACATCCTGAGGTAACAATGAGGCAAATTTTGCAGAATCACCATTATTTGACTCATAAGTGAAATTGGTTTGATAATATTTTTTTCCTCTTGAATGAAATAATTTTGCTGTGGTTGTCTATAAATAGTTTATAAATAGTTGTAAGACATCTGCCAGCACTAAATGGTTCTCACAGGTCTTTTCTTGTGCCTTTCCTACTTCCTGGAGTGTTTTTGTGTTGTCATGAAGCTCTTGCTCTATTTTTACTTTACTCTGTAGTTCACCCTTTCAGATATATATATATTTTTAAATTAATTTTTCTATAAACACATGCATGTAATAGTATGAGACAAACATCATTCCATTAAAACTAATATTTTCTTCATGAATAAGCCTTTATCAATATTGATGACAAATGATATTTAAACTTCAACATAACAAAGTTTCTATTGCTCTTACAATAACCATGCATGTCTTGATGATGAAGTGCAAAATATAATGAAAGACAACATAGTTAAAGTCTGTATTGAAAATGTTTATTTTTAGTCAAAACTTGGTGAAGAATGACATTTGTCCAATTGTTGAGTGAATAGAAGGCATCTGGTTAAAACAGCAGCCACTGAATCTGAAATGAGATGAGAAAATAATACAGTTATAGATTCTCTATAAACCAACTTCTTTAAATATCAATGATTATTTACAGTAGAATTGTCACAAATCTGTTTCTGTGTTTTTCACTCACTTCATCATTACTGATTGAGTAGTTGTTGGAGCAGGGCCAGGAGCTGGGCCAGAGCTGCTGAAGCTGTAGTTGCTGCTGTGGTTGTAGTCGTGGTGGTCTTTAAGGAAATTAAGGGAGATTACACGTAGCAGAGGATTATTTCAATACTGATACAGTAACTTATGCTCAGGTTTAATCTAAGGTTTAGGCAGAGAGGACACTCACCTCATCTGAGCCAGAACCAGAACCAGAGCTTGAGCGAGCAAAACGCTGGTGCTCCATCTGCACAAGGTTTGACATTACATGCAATAAATATTTTTGCAATAACAGTTATAATATCTACATACAGTATTTGCTCTATGATATCATCATTAAACATGATAATATTATACTTACAGGTTCAGCCACAATGAGGCTCAGGAGGCATCCAAGAACAAGTGCTACCTTCAGCATGGCTGCAGTGATTTTACCTGTTGGAGCAGAAGATCAAAATGACTTTCTGAAGTAGAATAGAATTTGAAAAATTCACTGAATAAATACCAAAACTATAATCTACATAAGGGAAGTCATCACACCTTCAGTAGGTTTTCTCAGAGACAAGAGAAGAGGCTGTAGTGTTGCTCTTTGGATGCTGAGCTTCTCTTTTATACCTTTACAGATGCAGAAATATTGCAAAACTGCGATTACGTTTTTCCCTAAGCTTCTAGATGTGGTTGCGATTTAGTGACTTTAAGTTATTAAATTGTGGACAAATATCCCTAATAATGTTCAGGTTTACCTTCATTTGAGTGTCTAAATAACATTGTGAAAACCTGTTGAAAGAACCGGTGATTACAACAGTTTCAGCTTATTGTTGGTGAACCGCAAGAGACACAGCAGCTGATTTTCAACATCACTAAGTTTTGTGACTGAGGTTTATATAAAAATAGATGGAGAGAGCTTCTTCTTGGAAACTGTCAAGTTTTATTGAGAATAATAATCGTAACACGGAGGGGATTGTCAACAAAATCATTGTCTTACTCTTTCTTTTGTTTGATTTGTATATAAATACATACATTTTCTTATTGTGATTTAAAATTCAGCCACATTGTTGTCCATAAAGTTCATAAGTGCTTTTATTTAATTATGTTTTACTGATGAATTATTTTTAGATAGTGGTTAGATTTTCAGATGTCTTACAGATAACTTAACCCATCACCTCTTTACAGCTTTTTTATGTTTTTAATATTTCTCTGTAATAATTCCAAGATATTCACAAAAATCAAAAGACTGAATCTTTTATTTAAATTAAGCTTTAGAATTGTTTCTTTGCATAGATTTCCTGTTAATCACAAATTACATCAGGACATCAATATATATTGATGCAGAACAAATAACTCTGCTCCAAACATGCATTTACTAATGTTTTGCAGATTTCACATTTTCAGAATATTTTTTTGTAAGGTTTAGAATGCTGAGTTCCACATTGAAAGTCATAACATTAACTTATTTCCAAAATATGACCTGACAAGCAGAACGCAGTCTTCACTGGGTGTTTGTGAAACAAAACCACTAAGTCACATAATTTGTTTTTAGGAAAACAGTGATATCAAAGTTTCGCAATCTTTTTACCAAGGAGTGTCATAACTGTAACACATGCTCTCCTGAAACTACAATTATATATTTTTTATGTTACATATTAATTAACAGTAATTATAGTGTCCTCATTGACCCTTTGACTTACGTATAAGTGTTGTGGGATTAACGTAGATTTTAAAGATTTGATTTCTCAATATATTTGTTCCTAGAAAGGTATAAAAGAAAAGGTCATTCAGATCAACAAACAACGATCTCCTATTTCTTCTTCTCTGAGAAAATCTGCTGAAGACGTAAGGATCTCTTTAGCTTGATATTTCTTTTATTTTTAATATTTTTTTTTCTTTGCATTTTCATTTCTCTTATTCATTTTATTGAATTAGAATAAATCTGTACTTATTTATTTCTCTCTCAGGAAAGATGACTGCACCCATGTTGAAGGTAGTCATTGTTCTTGCATGCCTGCTGAGTCTAATTGTGGCTGCGCCTGTAAGTATAACATTATTATATTCAATTAAACTAGCAGCGATCACATCTCTGTTACCATTTTTGTTGTAATAAAGTAGAAAGCAGGTGTTAAACCTACAAATTGCACAGGAGCGTTTTGCATGTTTTGACTCTGTTGTAGTAACTGCTTTCTCTCGCTTACTTTTAAACCATTTCTAAGCATCACTGAATGCAATGGATATTAATAATTATAGTGTTATTGTTGTAATAAAGCAGAATATGTTCAACCTACAGATGGAGCATCAGCGCTTTGCCCGTTCCAGCTCTAATGAGGTGACGACTTTCTCTGCTTTACATTTAAAACAATCTTGAACATAAGTTACTGTATCATCACGGAGAAAATCCTCTGCTGTGTGTGTAATGATAACCTTCTTGATTTCCCTAAAGTCAAGCTCAACTCTCTCGCTGGCTAACCTCATCACTCTTCTCCAAGCAATTATAGCTGCAGCTGCAGCATAAAGCCTGCAATGTTACCAGTGACCAGTCAGTGAGTGACCAAGTGTTTGAAGTAGTAGATGTTAAACTTGATCTGTTTCTGATCAGGTTATTGAGTTTTATGCGACTAATTCACCTTTTCTCATTTCAGGTTCCAAACCTGCTGTTCTGATGGTCTTTCACTCAACATTCAGGAAAACATTTTCCCTTCTGTTTGTTTGCATGACAAATAAACCTTAATAATGAAAATTCTCTCTGTGCTGTTTTTTTTCTTATTAATCATCCAGTCTGATACGGTTATCCTCGTGAGCAGAGCTGGTGCTTATCTCCAGCAGTAAGGAGGCAGGCTGCGCCCTGGTCAGGTCGCCATCCGTCTCTTAGTAAATCATACATAACAATATTGTCCTTTTATTGTTAATTCTCACTCCATTTTTAACACATGTACTCAGTGAATAAGAAGTAGTGAAAAATTTTCCATACCAAAAATTTCCTAATCTCATCCATCCATCCATCCATCCATCCATCCATCCATCCATCCATCCATCCATCCATCCATCCATCCATCCATCCATCCATCCATCCATCCATCCATCCATTGGGTTTGGAGGTCCAGCTCCTGTCACTTTATCAATGATACATATTTGTGTCTTCTTCTTAGTGTCTGACCTCAGATCATTGTAAAGTTTCTTTGTTTTAGCTCAGTACTGATTACCAAACATATTTCTATATGCTAAACAATGAGAGAATAATGAGAATAATGACTTTTTTTGTTAGAGGTTTGCTGAAGTTATTTGGTAGAAGTAGCTTATTACTTGTGCCAAATATTACACAAAAGCTCAATGCAATAGTTTGCCTGAATCCTTGGCAATTGCATCTTAAATCTATTCCAGAGTATGAATATAAATGTATATAAATGTGAATAAATCTTTTTCTAGCACATGTGAGCTGAATGCTTATGCTATATTTTGGTTGCCACAACAGACTAAAGATGTCTGGAAGCTGCACAAATAAAGAAATCCACATGTTTGATGTGATTGGGGACAGGCACACAGAGCATAGAGAGAGAAGTAGAGGGCGCAAAGCTGCAAAACACAGATTGTAGTTTGCACCTCTTAGATTTCTTCATTTAAATTTATAAATGTGTTATTTTTGAAAAGTATGTTTTGTGTGAGTTTGCAGTGAAATAAATATCCACATTTATTCTGAGTGCTGCCTTTAATAACGTGAAATCACGTTATTAAAGGTTGTAAGGTCTAATCAGGGATTATATATGGAAACCACATCTTGACAGCTGTGATAACATGACCACATGTTTTCTTTGTTTTTTGTTTTGTTTTGATTTTACATAATCCATAATAAGTCCACTCTCTTACTGCGAGAGAACGACAGAGTGCCACCAGCATTGATGTATATATATTACTGGACTGGACATATATTATATGTCTGTCGTGGACTTTATTAGTCCACGACAGACAGTAAGTTAAGCTTTCTTACTCAGAGCTAAACAGCTCTGAGTAAGAATTGTTATTGAAAATAAGAACAAGTCTTGTTGCCAAAGAGATAAAACTCTGTCCATTTGACCATATGAAGAATCGTTTGAAGAAACGCTCACAATTGCAGCCTCTTATTTTGTCTAAACTGCAACTTACAAGTGATGTTGCAGTTCTCTGAAAACCAATCTTTAGCTGAATTATTCTCACACTACAATGTCATTTCAGACATTGTTTACTAGTTTTGTTTTGCTTTTTTCCTTTTTTTGCAACAAAATAGTGTGGGAGATACAGTAATTTTCATACTAACTTGGAAAGACTTAAGAGTGATAGAAATGTTGTTTCCACACTCAGGGACAGTACACCAGAGATGACAACTCAAGGTTGAGAGATTCTGGCTCAAGGTCCATTTAAGGCACAAAATGAAAGACTTCAGACTCAGCTTCAACTTTTTCTCTAAAGACTGGATACTGTGAAAGGATGTGCATTTTTATTAGCCTTTGATGATCAAATCAATTTATTCCTATTGCGCCATTTACTGATGGAAATTGTAGCAGCACCAGTGGAGCGACTGGACAGTCAAAGGAGTCACCAATACTTCCACCCATCATGTTGGATGAACTTCTGTCCCTCCTGTGTTGAGAAAACAGTCTGACATTCAAAGTTATCTTTACAAAAACCGCTTGTTTTAGTAAAGTTGTCATGATTTGCGGTTGTAGAATGGTGAGGTAGACGCAGTGGACCCAGGTAGTAGAGAAAATGATGGTTCAATGAAGAATAAAGCAGGTGAGCAGAAGGCTAAGAGCTCAGACACTGGTAGCCACTGGTAACATAGCTAGAGACAATGACATCAGACAAGGACCCGACAACAAACAAGAGACACAGGTGGATTTAAATACACAGAAGGTTGTCAGGGAAACGAGACACAGCTGGGATAAATCAATCACAGAGGCTCAACTGACACAGAAAGCAAAATAAACACACAGAAAACTCAAATCCTCACAAAGTGATTTCACGTTATTAAATGCAGCACTCAGAATAAATGTGGATATTTATTTCACTGCAAACTCACACAAAACATACTTTTCAAAAATAACACATTTATAAATTTAAATGAAGAAATCTAAGAGCTGCAAACTACAATCTGTGTTTTGCAGCTTTGCGCCCTCTACTTCTCTCTCTATGCTCTGTGTGCCTGTCCCCAATCACATCAAACATGTGGATTTCTTTATTTGTGCAGCTTCCAGACATCTTTAGTCTGTTGTGGTAACCAAAATATAGCATAAGCTTTCAGCTCACATGTGCTAGGAAAAGATTTATTCACATTTATATACATTTATATTCATACTCTGGAATAGATTTAAGATGCAATTGCCAAGGATTCAGGGAAACTATTGCATTGAGTTTTTGTGTAATATTTGGCACAAGTAATATGCTACTTCCACCAAATAACGTCTGGACCCATCCAACAAAAAAAAGTAAAACAAAACCCCTTTCTCATTATTCTCTCATTGTTTAGCATATAGAAATATGTTTGGTAATCAGTACTGAGCTAAAACAAGGAAACTTTACAATGATCTGAGGTCAGACACTAAGAAGAAGACACAAATATGTATCATTGATAAAGTGACAGGAGCTGGACCTCCAAACCCAATGGATGGATGGATGGATGGATGGATGGATGGATGGATGGATGGATGGATGGATGGATGGATGGAGGTAATGGATGGATGGATGGATGGATGGATGGATGGATGGATGGATGGATGGATGGATGGATGGATGGATGGATGGATGGATGGATGGGATTAGGAAATTTTTGGTATGGAAATATTTTCACTACTTCTTATTCACTGAGTACATGTGTTAAAAATGGAGTGAGAATTAACAATAAAAGGACAATATTGTTATGTATGATTTACTAAGAGATGGATGGCGACCTGACCAGGGCGCAGCCTGCCTCCTTACTGCTGGAGATAAGCACCAGCTCTGCTCACGAGGATAACCGTACCAGACTGGATAATTAATAAGAAAAAAAACAGCACAGAGAGGATTTTCATTCTTAAGGTTTATTTGTCATGCAAACAAACAGAAGGGAAAATGTTTCCTGAATGTTGAGTGAAAGACCATCAGAACAGAAGGTTTGGAACCTGAAATGAGAAAAGGTGAAATAGTCGCATAAAACTCAATAACCTGATCAGAAACAGATCAAGTTTAACATCTACTACTTCAAACACTTGGTCACTCACTGACTGGTCACTGGTAACATTGCAGGCTTTATGCTGCAGCTGCAGCTATAATTGCTTGGAGAAGAGTGATGAGGTTAGACAGCGAGAGAGTTGAGCTTGACTTTAGGGAAATCAAGAAGGTTATCATTACACACACAGCAGAGGATTTTCTCCGTGATGATACAGTAACTTATGTTCAAGATTGTTTTAAATGTAAAGCAGAGAAAGTCGTCACCTCATTAGAGCTGGAACGGGCAAAGCGCTGATGCTCCATCTGTAGGTTGAACATATTCTGCTTTATTACAACAATAACACTATAATTATTAATATCCATTGCATTCAGTGATGCTTAGAAATGGTTTAAAAGTAAGCGAGAGAAAGCAGTTACTACAACAGAGTCAAAACATGCAAAACGCTCCTGTGCAATTTGTAGGTTTAACACCTGCTTTCTACTTTATTACAACAAAAATGATAACAGAGATGTGATCGCTGCTAGTTTAATTGAATATAATAATGTTATACTTACAGGCGCAGCCACAATTAGACTCAGCAGGCATGCAAGAACAATGACTACCTTCAACATGGTTGCAGTCATCTTTCCTGAGAGAGAAATAAATAAGTACAGATTTATTCTAATTCAATAAAATGAATAAGAGAAATGAAAATGCAAAGAAAAAAATATAGTAAAAAAAAAGAAATATCAAGCTAAAGAGATCCTTACGTCTTCAGCAGATTTTCTCAGAGAAGAAGAAATAGGAGATCGTTGTTTGTTGATCTGAATGACCTTTTCTTTTATACCTTTCTAGGAACAAATATATTGAGAAATCAAATCTTTAAAATCTATGTTAATCCCACAACACTTATACGTAAGTCAAAGGGTCAATGAGGACACTATAATTACTGTTAATTAATATGTAACATAAAAAATATATAATTGTAGTTTCAGGAGAGCATGTGTTACAGTTATGACACTCCTTGGTAAAAAGATTGCGAAACTTTGATATCACAGTTTTCCTAAAAACAAATTATGTGACTTAGTGGTTTTGTTTCACAAACACCCAGTGAAGACTGCGTTCTGCTTGTCATGTCATAGTTTGGAAATAAGTTAATGTTATGACTTTCAATGTGGAACTCAGCATTCTAAACCTTACAAAAAAAATATTCTGAAATTGTGAAATCTGCAAAACATTAGTAAATTACGGTGGCCGACAGGTGCAAATGCGCACCAAAAGAGAAAACACCCCCGAATTAGAAAACACCCCCGAATTCGAAAACACCCCCGAATTAGAAAACACCCCCGAATTAGAAAACACCCCCGAATTCGAAAACACCCCCGAATTAGAAAACACCCCCGAATTCGAAAACACCCCCGAATTAGAAAACACCCCCGAATTAGAAAACACCCCCGAATTAGAAAACACCCCCGAATTAGAAAACACCCCTGAAGCAGCAATGGCGACAAAATAATTTTTGCTGTATTACACTTAAAATTACACAAATTTATTTTTTACAATGTTTTTAGGCGAGAATGTAGATGTGTAGATCTGAAATATCTGCTCGGTTCATTAATAAATCACCTACTTCCAATATTGCTCCGACGTTTTCGGAGATGTCTTCTCCCGCTGCATTAACAGCCAGCTTCACTCGCAAGCTGTCAGCTGGCCGGGCGCTCCATGTAGATATTAATAAAGTATTTAATTTATTCCTGAGCAAATGGGTTTGACTGATTAAAGTTAAGCCTTCAAACATAGTTTATTTAACTGTAATGTCTTACTACCTGAGATCTGGAGAGTATTTGAAAATGAATAATATCCCTTGTATACATTAAACATTTTAGAATCAGACAGATTTTCTTTTTACTATGGAACAACTTTTATTACAAAAGGTGAAGAATAATACAGAAATAAAGAGTAAAAAACAACTGAGTCCGTTTTTTTTACTTCGTTGCTCTGTGCTTCACGTTGTCACGGTTGCTAAGCAACATAACGCCGAGATGGAGGCTAGGCAGCTAGCCGGAGGCTACAGCTTCTCTCTTCTGGTCGTCCATATTCGTGGCCTTCGAAGGACCCGTCTTCTGTAGATCGGGCCGTTTCTCACATAGACATAATAAAAGGACAGACGCCTAATGAACCGCCAATACATACTTATATAAGTATACAAACATAAATAAATAATCATTAATACTGAATAATATACATTAGGCTATGCATGATTATGCACGCACACACACACACACACACACACACACACACACACACACACACACACACACATATATATATATATATATATATATATATATATATATATATATATATATATATATATATATATATATATAATGTTTTCCAGCCTACGAGTTCTGGTTTAAGAGTGATTCAGCAGCTGAGATTGGGTCCAAAATCCGATACGAGATTCATCCGTGCTGTGCAGTGAATCTGTCTCTCCCTTCTTCCTCACGTCGTAGGAAACCTTCAAAACAAAAACGGGACATTTTCGAGTTATCTTACGTTGACTGAGTTAAATAGTTAAATAATAGCCATTGTCATCTGTGTAAACTTTGCTGGTGAATGTTATGATTTTTATAATATTGTTTCATTTCTATAGTAGGCTCTTGTATCAGATAATCTAAATGTTGGAGAATGACTGAAACATTTTAAGATTTACGGAATCTCGGTTAGCTGTCAGAGCGGGGGCTGAACACCAAGCACTATAGCTAGCATTAGCTGGTATTTCGCCAGTGGACATAAATACAGTATAGTAATATTCTAATCACAAAAATACACAGTAATATGTCCATCTTACTTGCGAAAAGTCTGTCGAGCCCTCACGTCAGTAGTCCGTCGATCCGATCAACAATATTCCGCAGTGCTGAAGGCATCTTCTGCTGTTTTGGTTGAGCAAAGCAAAGTGTATTTGCGCCGGAGCAGCCAATCGTGGGGGGGAGGGTGTACTCTTTTATTATGTCTATGCTTCGAAGGATCAGTTTCTCAGGGCCCTTGAAAGGATGCAGAGCCTGAATTCGGACACACCTATTTTTTGTTATAGACTCCCCATAGTGGTCTGGAGCACTTCCGTTTTCAACACTTTTTGTTTGCTGCATTTAATTCGGGGGGTGTTTTCTAATTCGGGGGTGTTTTCTAATTCGGGGGTGTTTTCTAATTCGGGGGTGTTTTCTAATTCGGGGGTGTTTTCTTTTTTGTTTGCTGCATTTAATTCGGGGGTGTTTTCTAATTCGGGGGTGTTTTCTAATTCGGGGGTGTTTTCTAATTCGGGGGTGTTTTCGAATTCGGGGGTGTTTTCTAATTCGGGGGTGTTTTCTAATTCGGGGGTGTTTTCGAATTCGGGGGTGTTTTCTAATTCGGGGGTGTTTTCTCTTTTGGTGCGCATTTGCACCTGTCGGCCACCGTAGTAAATGCATGTTTGGAGCAGAGTTATTTGTTCTGCACCAACATATATTAATGTCCTGATGTAATTTATGATTAACAGGAAATCTATGCAAAGAAACAATTCTAAAGCTTAATTTAAATAAAAGATTCAGTCTTTTGATTTTTGTGAATATCTTGGAATTATTACAAAGAAATATTAAAAACATAAAAAAGCTGTAAAGAGGTGATGGGTTAAGTTATCTGTAAGACATCTGAAAATCTAACCACTATCTAAAAATAATTCATCAGTAAAACATAATTAAATAAAAGCACTTAGGAACTTTATGGACAACAATGTGGCTGAATTTTAAATCACAATAAGAAAATGTATGTATTTATATACAAATCAAACAAAAGAAAGAGTAAGACAATGATTTTGTTGACAATCCCCTCCGTGTTACGATTATTATTCTCATTAAAACTTGACAGTTTCCAAGAAGAAGCTCTCTCCATCTATTTTTATATAAACCTCAGTCACAAAACTTAGTGATGTTGAAAATCAGCTGCTGTGTCTCTTGCGGTTCACCAACAATAAGCTGAAACTGTTGTAATCACCGGTTCTTTCAACAGGTTTTCACAATGTTATAGGTTTTCACAATGTTATTTAGACACTCAAATGAAGGTAAACCTGAACATTATTAGGGATATTTGTCCACAATTTAATAACTTAAAGTCACTAAATCGCAACCACATCTAGAAGCTTAGGGAAAAACGTAATCGCAGTTTTGCAATATTTCTGCATCTGTAAAGGTATAAAAGAGAAGCTCAGCATCCAAAGAGCAACACTACAGCCTCTTCTCTTGTCTCTGAGAAAACCTACTGAAGGTGTGATGACTTCCCTTATGTAGATTATAGTTTTGGTATTTATTCAGTGAATTTTTCAAATTCTATTCTACTTCAGAAAGTCATTTTGATCTTCTGCTCCAACAGGTAAAATCACTGCAGCCATGCTGAAGGTAGCACTTGTTCTTGGATGCCTCCTGAGCCTCATTGTGGCTGAACCTGTAAGTATAATATTATCATGTTTAATGATGATATCATAGAGCAAATACTGTATGTAGATATTATAACTGTTATTGTGAAAATATTTATTGCATGTAATGTCAAACCTTGTGCAGATGGAGCACCAGCGTTTTGCTCGCTCAAGCTCTGGTTCTGGTTCTGGCTCAGATGAGGTGAGTGTCCTCTCTGCCTAAACCTTAGATTAAACCTGAGCATAAGTTACTGTATCAGTACTGAAATAATCCTCTGCTACGTGTAATCTCCCTTAATTTCCTTAAAGACCACCACGACTACAACCACAGCAGCAACTACAGCTTCAGCAGCTCTGGCCCAGCTCCTGGCCCTGCTCCAACAACTACTCAATCAGTAATGATGAAGTGAGTGAAAAACACAGAAACAGATTTGTGACAATTCTACTGTAAATAATCATTGATATTTAACTTAGTCTGTTTTTGAGAAGTTGGTTTATAGAGAATCTATAACTGTATTATTTTCTCATCTCATTTCAGATTCAGTGGCTGCTGTTTTAACCAGATGCTTTCTATTCACTCAACAATTGGACAAATGTCATTCTTCACCAAGTTTTGACTAAAAATAAACATTTTCAATACAGACTTTTGCTATGTTGTCTTTCATTATATTTTGCACTTCATCATCAAGACATGCATGGTTATTGTAAGAGCAATAGCAAAATTATGTTGAAGAACTTTACCTATCTTTCGTAATCCATATTGATAAAGGCTCTTGTACATCTGGACCTTAGGAAAATGAAATAAAATTTAGCTCTTATTGATCTGCTATTCAAGTGAACCAGGATGAGTTATTTATTATACATAGGAGCTATCAAAGTGTGGATTGTGTATCTAATCCTTGTTTAGACACACAAACAAGGATTGTGTGTCTAAACAATCCTTGTTTAGACAAGGATTGTTTGTGTGTCTAAACAAAAAACACAAAAAGGTTGCACTTTTCCTTTTAAAAGGAAAAGTGCAACCTTTTCCTTTTAAAAGGTTGCACTTTTAAAAGGAAAAATATCCAAATTTCTCTGATTCTGATACTGTATATAAGAGGAGTCCAAAATTCAGCTCAGCACCACAACCTCCTGTGGGACAGTCAGTGGAACTAGAGAAGACTCTACGGTGATTATATGAATTTATGCTTCATTTCTTAATAGAACTGAACCAATTTGTTTGCTTGATAGAGACTTTATGTTCCAACAGCTGAAATCACTGCAGCCATGCTGAAGGTAGCACTTATTCTTGGATGCCTCCTGAGCCTCATTGTGGCTACACCAGTAAGTGAAAATATTATAGAAGAATTAAGTCAGATAATTTTAAAGTTTTTCTTTTTTTTATGTTGAAATGGTTAGGCAGCCGCAGTGGAAGAGGTAAACAGAAGAAATCTTGAGCTACTTATTTAGTGTGAACTTGGGGTCCAGCTGTTGACAGCAGGTTTCTGGACATAAACTTTGGCCGCATGTGGCAGTTCTTATAGTATACAATGAGAAACTGAGAACCACCTGAGATGGAGAGCAAAGACTGTCACCAATCCAAATCTCTCAGGTCTGTTTTAACATGTTGCCAAACTACACTCCCAGGCGCTGAATGTTCGCCCTGTTTCTAAACCTCCACACCACAGAGGAGAAGCACAATGAGGGGCGTTAAAGCAGAACTCCTCCCATTCAGCTGTGGAGCGTCTAATAAACCTCCTGAAATGATGGTGGTGTTGTCTTCCTTTTCCTAGTCCACTATTAATTTGCCTTTCTTTCACAGTGAAAAACAAATAAGTTTGAAGATGACATGGAACATTGTATGCAAATGTTCAGGTGCTGCCATGATTTCTATTGGAGAAATTACTCCTTTATAAATTGTGAGAAAAGTTTTGTAAGTCTTTTCTAGTTTTTGGATTTCAGGTATATGCACACTTTTAGTATTGATAACACTCAAAGTTTTATAAATGAGACTGCAGGAGTCCCAATCAAATCTCAGTTCTTTACAGCACAAGTCCATGTTGATCATGAAGTCTTTCATTTCAACCTTGAGTTGCCAACTATAGTGAGTTGTTACTGAGTGCTCAAACAACATTTCTGTCATCATTCTTAATGTTACTCAGACCTTATTTTTTGTTAAATCACAATAAGTGATTACATCATTAGTAAACAATTCATGATGATGGTGTGAATGTATTTCAGCTTGGCTAACAAGTGATTTTCAGAGAAATGTGGCCTCACTTGTCAGATGTGCAGTTAATAAAAACCAAGAGACTGCACTTGTCAGCATATTGTGAGATAATTATTCATTTGGCCAAATGGGCAGGCAGGGCTTTTTATCCTTCAACTCTCTGGCAACATGACATGTTTTCATTTTCAGTAATACTCTTAATAAGAGCTTTTTTTTTCTTTTTTTTTTGCATCTTGTGACATTCACTTTTAAAAACCATGACAGATGTTTAAGAATGATATAAAATTAAGTGAAAATCACCCATTGGTTTATTAACTTGCCTTTCTTTCACAGTGAAAAACAAATAAGTTTGAAGTAAGTTGTTCATAAAAATGTGTTTGAAATTGTATCAGAAAAGAGTCATCACAATTTCTATTTTTGCTAAACTTTATTAATAAGATACCAAACATGATGGCAGGTTTGATCCATGTTTTAGGAAAACAAAATCTATTTCCAATTTCTCAGCAACACATGACAAAGTTGCTGATGTTCAAGATTCCATTCTATGTAGTAGCAGCAGTTGTTGTAGCTGCTGTTGTAGTTGTTGTAGTTGTGGTGGTGGTGGCAAGAAGCCGGACAAGCAGGGATAGCAGGGTGGCAAGGTTAGTTGTTGAGGTCTGTGGAAAATCATAACAGTAGTTAGATATATGGCAGAATTATGCAAGAATTACACAGTAAAAGTTGTTCATTTGTTGTTTATAATAGAGAAAAGAAATGATTCTCACCTCTCCGGAGTTCGATCCAGAGCCAGATCCAGAGCGAGCAAATCGCTGGTGCTCCATCTGAAGAGAACAAACAGGTTCAGTCAGTCTGCAGTTTCTATTGACTTCATTTTCACAGCAGACCAAAATAAGCTCAAGAAATTATACCAGCATCATGATAGAAAGCAGGAAATATCTTGGTACATGTGTTGCTATCAAACCATCTCAACATAAAAAATAATAAAATAAAACTTTAAAATTATCTGACTTAATTCTTCTATAATATTGTCACTTACTGGTGTAGCCACAATGAGGCTCAGGAGGCATCCAAGAATAAGTGCTACCTTCAGCATGGCTGCAGTGATTTAAGCTGTTGGAACATAAATAAAGTCTTTATCAAGCAAACAAATTGGTTCAATTGTATGAAATAAATGAAGCATAAATTCATATAATCACCGTAGAATCTTCTCTAGTTCCACTGACTGTCCCAAAGGAGGTTGTTGTGCTGAGCTGAATTTTGGACTCCTCTTATATACAGTATCAGGATCAGAGAAGTTTGGAAATTTTCCCTTTTAAAAATGCAATCTTGTTGCAATGTCTAAACATGGATTAGATACACAATCCACACCTTTAAAGTTCTTGTGTGTAATAAAATTGTTCAATGTTGTAATCCATAATAAAGCCATTAAATTACCAGTGTTTGCATCATTCTTGATCTCCCAGTACTCAGACAAATTAGTAAGTTAATGCCAGACATTTTGATTAGAAATGAAGGGCCTCTCATTCAGGGAACACACAGATGTGTTTTCATTTATGAATGTCCACTCATGTCTTTGATATATTTTTTTGCATATTTAGATATCGACTGGTCAATCAGCTTGAATTGTATCAATCATTTTTATGTCATATTTTTGTTCTAACACTAGTATCCTGTTATTCTGAGGCTTTGTCTATGTGATTATTATGCTGTCTTTTGAAATATTTGATCTGACATGTTATAACATATTTAGCTGCAAGTACACATCAAGGCAAGATTGAATCTTAAATTATATATAATATTCTTTTTTAAAATTTATATACATTTTTAACTGAAATCTTTTGAGTTTTTGTAAAAGTTACAAGGAATCATTTCCAGGTGGATCCACACTGCAGTGGAAGAGGTAAACAGCAGAAATCTTGAGCTACTTATTTAGTGTGAACTTGGGGTCCAGTTGTTGACAGCAGATTTCTGGACATAAACTTTGGCCGCATGTGGCAGTTCTTATAGTATACAATGAGAAACTGAGAACCACCTGAGATGGAGAGCAAAGACTGTCACCAATACAAATGTCTCAGGTCTGTTTTAACATGTTGCCAAACTACACTCCCAGGCGCTGAATGTTCGCCCTGTTTCTAAACCTCCACACCACAGAGGAGACGCACAATGAGGGGCATTAAAGCAGAACTCCTCCCACTCAGCTGTGGAGCGTCTCATCTACCTCCTGAAATGCTGGTGTTGCCACCAGCATTTCAGGTGGCAACACCCCCAGCTGGTTTCATCTCAACAGTTGAGATGAAACAACATCTCAACTGTTGTTTCAAAAAATATGTATATTTTTTTTGATACTGCAAATCAGTCATCAACACATTGATCTTTGCCTTAGTGAAATTCTGTTTTTTTTTTCTTTATCATTTTCTCTGTGGTTGCCACTGTTGACCACCTGGCTCATCTTTATACACCCTAACATTCATGAGGTACTTTGCATTGACCATGTGGTTTGAATGAGGGTGAACAGAGGGCAGAAGATGACATGGAACATTGTATGCAAATGTTCAGGTGCTGCCGTGATTTATATTGGAGAAATTACTCCTTTATAAATTGTGAGAAAAGTTTTGTAAGTCTTTTCTAGTTTTTGGATTTCAGGTATATGCACACTTTTAGTATTGATAACACTCAAAGTTTTATAATTGAGACTGCAGGAGTCCCAGTCAAATCTCAGTTCTTTACAGCACAAGTCCATGTTGATCATGAAGTCTTTCATTTCAACCTTGAGTTGCCAACTATAGTGAGTTGTTACTGAGTGCTCAAACAACATTTCTGTCATCATTCTTAATGTTACTCAGACCTTATTTTTTGTTAAATCACAATAAGTGATTACATCATTAGTAAACAATTCATGATGATGGTGTGAATGTATTTCAGCTTGGCTAACAAGTGATTTTCAGAGAAATCTGGCCCCACTTGTCAGATGTGCAGTTTATAAAAACCAAGAGACTGCACTTGTCAGCATATTGTGAGATAATTATTCATTTGGCCAAATGGGCAGGTAGGGCTTTTTATCCTTCAACTCTCTGGCAACATGACATGTTTTCATTTTCAGTAATACTCTTAATAAGGGCTTTTTTTTTTTTTTTTTTTTTGCATCTTGTGACATTCACTTTTAAAAACCATGACAGATGTTTAAGAATGATATAAAATTATGTGAAAATCACCCATTGGTTTATTAACTTGCCTTTCTTTCAAAGTGAAAAACAAATAAGTTTGAAGTAAGTTGTTCATAAAAATGTGTTTGAAATTGTATCAGAAAAGAGTCATCACAATTTCTATTTTTGCTAAACTTTATTAATAAGATACCAAACATGATGGCAGGTTTGATCCATGTTTTAGGAAAACAAAACCGATTTCCAATTTCTCAGCAACACATGACAAAGTTGCTGATGTTCAAGATTCCATTCTATGTAGTAGCAGCAGGTGTTGTAGCTGCTGTTGTAGTTGTTGTAGTTGTGGTGGTGGTGGCAAGAAGCCGGACAAGCAGGGATAGCAGGGTGGCAAGGTTATTTGTTGAGGTCTGTGGAAAATCATAACAGTAGTTAGATATATAGCAGAATTATGCAAGAATCACACAGTAAAAGTTGTTCATTTGTTGTTTATAATAGAGAAAAGAAATGATTCTCACCTCTCCGGAGTTCGATCCAGAGCCAGATCCAGAGCGAGCAAATCGCTGGTGCTCCATCTGAAGAGAACAAACAGGTTCAGTCAGTCTGCAGTTTCTATTGACTTCATTTTCACAGCAGACCAAAATAAGCTCAAGAAATTATACCAGCATCATGATAGAAAGCAGGAAATATCTTGGTACATGTGTTTCTGTCAAACCATCTCAACATAAAAAATAATAAAATAAAACTTTAAAATTATCTGACTTAATTCTTCTATAATATTGTCACTTACTGGTGTAGCCACAATGAGGCTCAGGAGGCATCCAAGAATAAGTGCTACCTTCAGCATGGCTGCAGTGATTTAAGCTGTTGGAACATGAATAAAGTCTTTACCAAGCAAACAAATTGGTTCAATTGTATGAAATAAATGAAGCATAAATTCATATAATCACCGTAGAATCTTCTCTAGTTCCACTGACTGTCCCAAAGGAGGTTGTTGTGCTGAGCTGAATTTTGGACTCCTCTTATATACAGTATCAGGATCAGAGAAGTTTGGAAATTTTCCCTTTTAAAAATGCAATCTTGTTGCAATGTCTAAACATGGATTAGATACACAATCCACACCTTTAAAGTTCTTGTGTGTAATAAAATTGTTCAATGTTGTAATCCATAATAAAGCCATTAAATTACCAGTGTTTGCATCATTCTTGATCTCCCAGTACTCAGACAAATTAGTAAGTTAATGCCAGACATTTTGATTAGAAATGAAGGGCTTCTCAATTCAGGGAACACACAGATGTGTTTTCATTTATGAATGTCCACTCATGTCTTTGATATATTTTTTTGCATATTTAGATATCGACTGGTCAATCAGCTTGAATTGTATCAATAATTTGTATGTCATATTTTTGTTCTAACACTAGTATCCTGTTATTCTGAGGCTTTGTCTATGTGATTATTATGCTGTCTTTTGAAATATTTGATCTGACATGTTATAACATATTTAGCTGCAAGTACACATCAAGGCAAGATTGAATCTTAAATTATATATAATATTCTTTTTTAAAATTTATATACATTTTTAAATGAAATCTTTTGAGTTTTTGTAAAAGCTACAAGGAATCATTTCCAGGTGGATCCACACTGCAGTGGAAGAGGTAAACAGCAGAAATCTTGAGCTACTTATTTAGTGTGAACTTGGGGTCCAGTTGTTGACATCAGATTTCTGGACATAAACTTTGGCCGCATGTGGCAGTTCTTATAGTATACAATGAGAAACTGAGAACCACCTGAGATGGAGAGCAAAGATTGTCACCAATGCAAATCTCTCAGGTCTGTTTTAACATGTTGCCAAACTACACTCCCAGGCGCTGAATGTTCGCCCTGTTTCTAAACCTCCACACCACAGAGGAGAAGCACAATGAGGGGCATTAAAGCAGAACTCCTCCCACTCAGCTGTGGAGCGTCTCATCTACCTCCTGAAATGCTGGTGTTGCCACCAGCATTTCAGGTGGCAACACCCCCAGCTGGTTTCATCTCAACAGTTGAGATGAAACAACATCTCAACTGTTGTTTCAAAAAATATGTATATTTTTTTTGATACTGCAAATCAGTCATCAACACATTGATCTTTGCCTTAGTGAAATTCTGTTTTTTTTTTCTTTATCATTTTCTCTGTGGTTGCCACTGTTGACCACCTGGCTCATCTTTATACACCTTAACATTCATGAGGTACTTTGCATTGACCATGTGGTTTGAATGAGGGTGAACAGAGGGCAGAAGATGACATGGAACATTGTATGCAAATGTTCAGGTGCTGCCGTGATTTATATTGGAGAAATTACTCCTTTATAAACTGTGAGAAAAGTTTTGTAAGTCTTTTCTAGTTTTTGGATTTTAGGTATATGCACACTTTTAGTATTGATAACACTCAAAGTTTTATAATTGAGACTGCAGGAGTCCCAGTCAAATCTCAGTTCTTTACAGCACAAGTCCATGTTGATCATGAAGTCTTTCATTTCAACCTTGAGTTGCCAACTATAGTGAGTTGTTACTGAGTGCTCAAACAACATTTCTGTCATCATTCTTAACGTTACTCAAATCTTATTTTTTGTTAAATCACAATAAGTGATTACATCATTAGTAAACAATTCATGATGATGGTGTGAATGTATTTCAGCTTGGCTAACAAGTGATTTTCAGAGAAATCTGGCCCCACTTGTCAGATGTGCAGTTTATAAAAACCAAGAGACTGCACTTGTCAGCATATTGTGAGATAATTATTCATTTGGCCAAATGGGCAGGTAGGGCTTTTTATCCTTCAACTCTCTGGCAACATGACATGTTTTCATTTTCAGTAATACTCTTAATAAGAGCTTTTCTTTTTTTTTTGCATCTTGTGACATTCACTTTTAAAAACCATGACAGATGTTTAAGAATGATATAAAATTATGTGAAAATCACCCATTGGTTTATTAACTTGCCTTTCTTTCAAAGTGAAAAACAAATAAGTTTGAAGTAAGTTGTTCATAAAAATGTGTTTGAAATTGTATCAGAAAAGAGTCATCACAATTTCTATTTTTGCTAAACTTTATTAATAAGATACCAAACATGATGGCAGGTTTGATCCATGTTTTAGGAAAACAAAACCGATTTCCAATTTCTCAGCAACACATGACAAAGTTGCTGATGTTCAAGATTCCATTCTATGTAGTAGCAGCAGGTGTTGTAGCTGCTGTTGTAGTTGTTGTAGTTGTGGTGGTGGTGGCAAGAAGCCGGACAAGCAGGGATAGCAGGGTGGCAAGGTTAGTTGTTGAGGTCTGTGGAAAATCATAACAGTAGTTAGATATATGGCAGAATTATGCAAGAATTACACAGTAAAAGTTGTTCATTTGTTGTTTATAATAGAGAAAAGAAATGATTCTCACCTCTCCGGAGTTCGATCCAGAGCCAGATCCAGAGCGAGCAAATCGCTGGTGCTCCATCTGAAGAGAACAAACAGGTTCAGTCAGTCTGCAGTTTCTATTGACTTCATTTTCACAGCAGACCAAAATAAGCTCAAGAAATTATACCAGCATCATGATAGAAAGCAGGAAATATCTTGGTACATGTGTTTCTGTCAAACCATCTCAACATAAAAAATGAAAAAAAAAAAAACTTTAAAATTATCTGACTTAATTCTTCTATAATATTGTCACTTACTGGTGTAGCCACAATGAGGCTCAGGAGGCATCCAAGAATAAGTGCTACCTTCAGCATGGCTGCAGTGATTTCAGCTGTTGGAACATGAATAAAGTCTTTATCAAGCAAACAAATTGGTTCAATTGTATGAAATAAATGAAACATAAATTCATATAATCACCGTAGAGTCTTCTCTAGTTCCACTGACTGTCCCAAAGGAGGTTGTAGTGCTGAGCTGAATTTTGGACTCCTCTTATATACAGTATCAGGATCAGAGAAGTTAGGAAATTTTCCTTTTTAAATATGTAATCTTGCTGCAATGTCTAAACAGGTATTAGATACACAATCCACACCTTCATAGCTCTTATGTGTCATAAAATTGTTCAATGTTATAATCAATAATAAATCCATTAAATTTCCACTGCTTACACCATTCTTAATCTCCTAGAAATAAGCTGATGCCAGACCTTTTGATTAGAAACGAAGGGCCTGCATGCAAACACACAGGTAACGTGTAGGTGTGTTTGTATCCAGGTTATTGAAGTTTTTGAGAAATGTTTTCACGTTTTTAGAGATCATCTGTTTAATCAGCTGAATTGTATAATCAAAATTGATGTCATCTTTGTGTGCCAAGAATCTGTAGAGGCCTTGGCCAACAATGTTTTTAGTAATCTGTTGTTCTGGATTCTCTGCAGATGTGTAAATATTAACATTACAGACACTACAGAGACTGTACCCTGGCCAACAAGTAAGATTAGCCACCTGAACCTGAATTCCTGAAGAAAGACTGATCATACGCTTGCCAAGAAGAGATGACGTCTCTAATTGGATCACAGAATTAGTGTCCCCTCCAATCCCTTTTGTAAAATTATATCTGAAACTGCAACTTTGTATAAAACAAGAAAAATAAATAAATTAAAGGTCACTTTAAAGAGATATAAGGTCCAGTTCATTGTTAAAAATCTTCAATTCAATAAAGTGAAAAAATAAAAATTACTGTTGTTTGTGTAATTTCCTTTTCTCTAATTTTGGATAACGTGGTGAAAAGAGAAGTTAAAGATGGTTTAATTTCTAAAAAATATATAGCTGTAGAATATCCAAATCAGGAGAGGTAAAGTTAATCATCTCCCTTCAGAAATTATTCTTAAATTGGAAATATATATCATGTAAGTAATTCAAAATTTTCAAACAAACTTGTCTTATTACTATTATTTTTCCATATTAAACATTGTGTTTATTTCATCAGCATAGGAACATGCATTCGAGTATTTACTGATGTGGAGTAAATATATGTCTGCTATCTAACTGCCATGTCATATAGTAACTTCACAAAGGCTCATTTTAAAATCCCGTCAATGGAACAAACTGTCCTGTTGGATTTTAAATTAGGCAAAATGTTCATTAGACATCTCCTAACACACCTTTACACCTTTCAAAGTGTCAACTTTTCATGCATCTTAAAGTCCTTTTGAAGAAGTGCTAAAGGTAATTGTTGTGATGTTTGCCACACAACATGCTAGTAATAAACTTAATCTAAAGAAATATATCAAGTGGCAGCTCCGCCTCTTAGGGGTGGCCAGGATTTTTTATTTTTTTATTTTTATTTGCTTATTTATTTATTTTGTACTATGCCATATTTCTGATGACAATATTGTTAAAGTTGATATTGGAGACAGATGCAAAATCGAGAAGATTCACATTCAATTGAAAACAATTTCATTTGACAAAATTATGTATGTATTTATTTATTTAAAATGTAGTCAAAGCAAAGAATAAGTTTCAGTTAAGTTGTGGCAGATATTCCACCAGGCCTTGTCCCCTCAGCAGTGATGTTTCTTCTTTCCTTTTAACATCTATGGCTCAAACAGGAAGGGGAAGCTGCCATTACCCTGAAGAAAAAACAAGAAAAAAACAAAACAAAAATTAAATTAAACATGGGAAAAAATTCTCAACAAATAGTTTGCATGTGTAAACGGAGTACCTCATCAGTCCCAGGACCAGTTGCATCACCTCGGGGATCAGGGGGGACAGTGGTGGACTCTTTCTTAGCCCCTGCTGGCCATGTCTGGTAAAAACCACAGAGGGAGTCACAAAACGATACATTTCGAGAGCAATTGTTTCAAACAGGAAAAAAACAAAATAAATATTTCACCTTTTCTGTCTGTAGCTTAGAGCCCTGCTGAAATAGAAGGTGAATTACAGTTAGATCAGCCGATTTCAAATGTGCATGCACTAATCACAACGCAGCTTGCAAGTTATTAAAAAGCATAGAGTTGACTCGATAAAAAAAAGATATAAGATTTCCTAGAATATGTATTTTTTTAAAAAATACATATTTCCTGTTTCATGCCTGAGGTGCATAAAATGTTGCTGAATAGATAATACCTCCTTATTAAATAAAAGGAAAAAAAAATCACACTTTAGTGTCACTGGGGCATGCATCCTGCATGTAAGCATTAGAAGAAGCATAAGTGAGTGGTCAACACTGTTAGTGGTGCACCAAGCAGACAGATGAGCTGTCTGGTTGCTTTAGTAGCCAGACGTCATTACAACACACTTACCACATCCACGCTGCTCTGACTCAATAGACTCAGCTGTGTTATTATCATTAAGCCTTAGCGTTGAGTCATCAAAGTTTATTGCTCCAGCTTTTAATTCAAAGTGATACACACAGTAAACTGATTTCATTGGTTTAGTTTAAACCACAATGACACTGAATGATTTTCTACCAAGAGAATCATAATTAGACAGGTTGTCGTAGCTCCATAGCCATGCATTTTTGGTGCATGTTTATGTCCTAGATTTGTTGTCCTTTTTCATTATTCCTTTCCCAGACAACAGTGAAAATGGTAGAAAACAGTAAAAGCAATAAAAATACAAAGAAAGAGACATTTAAAAAGTGCATCTTAACAACATAAAATTGTCATGATTCTTCGAATGCTGGTACTGAAAGGTAGCAGTCAGGATAACAAGCTTGTTTAAAACAGAATGCCTTAAGTTGCTTTTTAAAAGCATCAGTGGAGTCCAACGATCGCAAATAGTTTAGGAGTTCATTCCCCAATCTTGGAATATTTTTCTATTCACAAATATATAAATATTGGAAGGTATTTTTTATTTTATTTTTTTAAATTTACCTGCAGTGGGAGTTGTGGTCTTTGTGTGGCTCTTTCCAGTTTCTGCTGTCCATTGTTGGGCAGAACCGCAGTGTTCCTCTGCTGAGCATAGCCATACCGGGGTACAAAGTAAGAGTAGCCCTAAAAAAACAAAAAAACAAAATGCAATCAACAATAAAAATTTTAATTAACGTGATGCTTACAAATGGGTCAGTTTGTGTAAATAAAAACCTGCTGTCTGTGAAGCTGTGGGAATCCAAAAGATGGATACTGAAACTGTGGATACATCTGCAAAAAAAAAAAAAAAAAACTCTCATCAGTGTGCAGAGATCCTTGCATCAGGTGCATTGGTGAAACAATCTAATTGTGTGATCCTCAAGTTGTTGGTCTGTTACCTGGACCGGGTTCTGGGCTTGCTGAGGACCGTTGGGATTGTTGGGGTCTTGTGCTGGTCCAAGCTGCTCTTGCTGCCCGTTAGGGACGAGCATGGGTGTTAGCTGGTTGCCTTGGTTGGGAAGCAGCAGCTGTGGCCCCTGGGGACCAAAAGGACCTGCCAGTTGGGGGTTCAAATTCAACACCTGTGGGGTGAGCAAGACGTCTGGAGTTTGCTGCTGCAGCACATACTGGGGTAATATTGAGCCCTGGAGAAAGTAAAAGCACATATTAATCCATTGTTTTAAATGCAGAGCACAGGAAAACGGAAATGTCTCAGCAGCTTTTTAAGCACCTGTGTTTGTCCAAGAGCTGCAAGAGTCAATCCATTCAGCCTCAGGATCTGATCAACAAAACGGTGAAATTAGATCAACTTATATCATTTATTGCATAACGACAAACGCAGATATTTAAATGTGATTTACCTCATTGCTGTTGCTTGCAATAATTCCAATCTGAACCTTCAAGAAGACGTGCAGAATATTTAATCTAATGTTGAAATAGCATACTTTGTTCTTGTGTAATAATGTTGGATATAACTGAAACTCACTGGCAGAGCAAGGCTTGACCTAAAAAGGCAGATTACCAGAAGGGCACTTTGCAGCTTCATCGTGTCCTGCAGTGAGCCGAAACATGCGCATTTTGTTAAAAGTTCGTAAAATACCAGTCGCCTCGGACTTCTTCAAAATCTCAGCGTGTCAAGGTCATCTTACCGTTTCTCTTCTCTTCTCTTCTCTTCTCTTCTCTTATCTTCTCCTCTCTTCTCTTCTCTTCTCTTCTCTTCTCTTCTCTTCTCTTCTCTTCTCTTCTCTTCTCTTCTCTTCTCTTCTCTTCTCTTCTCTTCTGTCCCTTTCAGTGTCTGCCTTCTCTGTTTCGGGTCCAGATGCCTTTTAAATTGTCAGAATGTGAGTTTTAATAGTCCACCAGCAGCGCGTCCAGACAATATGCGGTCAGAATGACAGACGTTTCTCATGACAACAGACTCAGACACTTACAACACAGAACTGCTAAGTCTGTCATTAAATGTAAGTCATGTCTCTGAGCACCATGACATGCCCGGTGTGGAGTTGTTCATAACTCCGCAGAGATTCATAATCTCTAACAGTGTGTACTTTCTACCTGCAGAGATGACAGAATCTGCAGACTGTCTTAGTTTTTTGCACTTCGTTGACACTTTTTCACATCTTCGACAAACTTACTCAAGACACTCATTCTCTTTGTGATTACATGCACGTGTTAAAACTGGTAGCGTGTAATTAAGTGCATTAGGAGGGACACAAATTTTTTGCATGTCATGAGAAAAAAGAAAGAAAAAAGGGAGCAAAGAGCTCACGATCAGACATTTGCTAAAAATCATTCGTGCCAGGTGGATAGATCCTGATGTCTAAAGGATCACAGTTAACTCTCTGCAGATTTATCTGCTATACCTGCTCCATCCTTGTTAGAATGACCCAGTTGAAATCTGGACGTAAATCCAATTGAGGACCTTCAGGGAGATACGAACATGAAAGTTCAGACATGCTAATGGTCTAAAAGTTCAGTCTCCAGACGTTTAAAACTGTTAGACAAAAGACTTACAGCTGTAATTGTAGTTCTGTAATGCGCAGTTCAGTTTCTGTGTTGACTCACACTTTGATTGAAACTCAATCAATTTTTTTTTTCCACTTCAGATTATGTACTAAATCAAACGTGTGACTTTCACACTTTGTCACAACCACAAACTTCATTTTGTGGCTGTGGCATAGTGCAAAAGTTGCAAAAGTGCACTTTTTTGCAGTCCTTTAAATAATGGTTTCAATCAGCCTTCAGTGAGAAGGCTTTCTGCCAGTCTCTGGGTTTCCCTAGGAGCATTTCAGTTTTCTATTGGATTGATTTTATTTCATATTGTAAATCCATGGGCTTTTTTTCAATTTGCTCTGAGTCCTGGTTTATTTCAGTTTGGAGGGTTTTTTTTTTTTTTTTGTTCTCTGCACAGACCTTGTCCCAGTTTTCTAGCTACCATAACTTTCCCTCATTGCATATCAAACTGTATAGCATTTATTTGTAGTTCTTTTTAACAACACTTTCTTAGCTATCTTTTATACTGTATCTCATCTCAGATTTATTTATGACTTGCCCTGTTGGTTTATGTTTTTTAAAAAACATTTATGCAGCTGCAGCTTCTTTTAAATTCAGATTGAACCTTAAAATTTAAAGTTCAATTGTTTTCAAAAACCCTTGTGTGTAATGCATTTTTAGTTTCCATTTTGGACCTTTATTTAAAATTGCCCATGTAAGCTGTAACATTTCAAGCTGTTCTCACTTTTTGGGCTGCTGGAAGTCCTAAAGTTTGTAAACTGTTTTTCTAAAGTTTTTTTTATTTTCATTTTATTTATTTATTTATTTATTTATTTATTTATTTATTTATTTATTTATTTACTTCTACAACCAACCAGTTATAAAACCTACATGTTGAAGTTAAAACCTAAGTACACACTGGAGCACAGAACAGCGTGCAGAAGAAAGCAGGTATTACATTTTTCATCTGTTATATAATTGTGAAATCCAGCATCATGGCTACAACGTCATTTTTATTTTACTGATGCTCATCTTTAGCAAAGGCTGTGAGATTAAATCGACGAAAAGACAATCACATGAACTTTTAAAGCAAAAGTTGTGAAAACTTTACTGCAGTGGTCAGCTCTTTAGCCAAATGCATTAGGGTAAGAACTTGATGGATGTGACACAGCACAAAGCAAACACAGAGGTGGCCTTGAACAAACACTGTAAAACCTGGTTTGGACCAACTCTAAGTTGTAGCATTTCTAAATAAATAAAATCCAACCAGCTGCCTTCATGTCACCTAATCAATATCAATAAATACATTTGTGTGTGTGATTAAATAATAAGTCCAGCAGTTATGGAGGATGGACACCAAACCTTTTAGATGCATGTGCATTCCTTTTAATTTACTGTTATGCTGTACATTGTGTTGGTCAGGCACATAAAATACCAACAAAATGTTTTGAAGTTTGTGTAACATGACCTAATGTGAAAAAAGGATGTGAATACTTTTGCATCCCATTGGCCACATGCCACACAAACACTCTTGAAAATGTATGTAAGCAAGACATATAAGTACTTTAATTGGTTATCTATAAAATTCTACTATGCATTGTCATGTCCTGATATATCCATTTATAAATCTTGTAGCTATTTCAGAATGATAAGTTCTTTGAGTTTTAGTTTATTTACTTAAAAATTATTTTGCCCTTTAGATGGCAGCAATGACCAACAACCAATAACTCAAAAATGAAGCCAAGTGATGATCTGCATGCTGATTTCAACATAATTTCTTTATTGGAAACAAAGGTACAAAAACTGATTGATTGTATTTTTGATTCAAATCATGAAGATTACATAGAATAAGACAACTTGAGACGCCTCTTTGTGCCATGGAGTCGGATTTTGACATATTACCAATGTGAACTTAATTAGCTTCCTTATTGTTACACGGAGAAACTGTCGTGGACTCAGTGGGACGTGGAATCTGTAGGCATATGTAGGAAACGATGGAAAACTTAAGAAACACGCATGTGGCAGAACGGGATCACAACTCACGAAAAATAAGATGAAATTCAATGTTATACCTGTGTGTCCACAGAAGACTTTGCTGCATTTTCAGATTTCACAGCCTGACGCTGCAGAGAAACATTTAAACCCATGAAATACATCTCACAGACATGCTGGGTGCTGCGTGTGCACATTCTCCACTTCTTACCCTGAATCTTCGGAGTGGATCAGGCTGAACCAGAGGCTGAGCAGCAGGCTGGGCAGGAGCCTGAAAAGGAGCTTGTAAAGGAGCCTGAAAAGGAGCTTGTAAAGGAGCCTGAAAAGGAGCTTGTAAAGGAGCCTGAAAAGGAGCCTGATAGGCAGGCTGCTGCTGCATGACACCACCAGCCATTCCCTAAAACAAAACAGAAAGTCCTCAAAATTCTAAGGATTTAATCCTAAAATAATAACATCCGATCTTTAGAGAGAAGTGAGTGATTACCATCGGAAGTTGCTGAGGAGGATTCATTTGGGGCATTTGAGGAACACCCATCACAGGGAATTGGTACTGAACAAGACACACAAAAATATGAGCTTTAAAAAGCCTGAAACACCAAAGGGTGAAGTTGTGTGTCATTGTTGCGACTGCTAACCGGATTGACTGCTACAGGGAACATGTTAGGAACTGGAGCTCGAACAGCAAAGGCAGGGAGTCCAGGAACAATCTGAGAAGAAAGATGTTCAATTTGTCACATAACTTCATATTAGAGTAACAAGAGATGAGCCTGTGGACGAACCTGAGCAAACTGGGGCTGCCCAAGTAAACCAACTCCACCACCAGCCATCAGAGGGGGGTTCAAACCTCCTCCCATCATCCCATTAAGCATCCCAGCATTCATGG
Source organism: Poecilia mexicana (assembly GCF_051168715.1). NCBI lineage: Eukaryota > Metazoa > Chordata > Actinopteri > Cyprinodontiformes > Poeciliidae > Poecilia > Poecilia mexicana. The sequence goes on along the minus strand of NW_028263370.1, from coordinate 9,999,050 downwards.
CTGCCAACAGTCTTGCGGTCTGCAGAAAACATTAGATTTTTTTTTTCTAGTTGTCTCTGGCATCCTGATAAGTCACAAATTATGCCTACATTCATGTTTGTTTCTCACCTTGCCCCCGCTGACCTGCAGAGAACGAGAAGATGGGTTGTTACATGACTGTGCAACAGAAAGACGCCCAAACTAAACAGAAAGATGCAGACAAACTAGACTTACGCTGGAGGTGAATGCTGCCACAAACACAGCGAAGAGAAAAAGCTTCATTTTTGCACCTTGAAATCTGAGAAAAGCACGCTTGCTCCAGATATTGGAGGACAACTGTATCTTTCTGCTGTGAGAACACCTTTTTATGTGTCCCAAAGATTATTATGGACCAATTAGAGAGAAGAAAACTGGTGTTTTTGTGCTTTGTATCTGTCACCTGCATGTCATGGGAAGCTGTGAAGTGACATCTTCATTATGAAAAGCTTTAAGGAAGGGTAAAAGTCACAAGTTACTATTTTTTTTTAAAGATTTGACCTTGGTAACAATTGTTCCCCAAGCAGGTGAACGACCACAGAGAGATGACGGAGGGTTTCGGTGTCTCAAATGGAGCTTAAGAGGTCGGTGGAAGCCACTGACTTACAAACCAGTAAGATCCCTTTAATTAAATGATGTGGGTTGTGGCTGCAGAAGAAAAACATATGACATCATAATTGTTTTGTATCTAACCATGAAAAACTAATTTAAATGTCCACGTACAGTGGATTGCCAAATCATTTATATCTATTGAACCTTCCTTTATTTTGTCATGCTGCAACCACAAACTTCTGTGTACTTTTTTGTGACTTTAGAGGTAGTGCAAAATTGAGAAATTTTGTTTGGGGGAAGGTACAAGGAAACCAAAATTAATAACCTGAAAATGTCACAAACCTTTGAGGAATATCTAATGATTTCAGAATAGAAAAAAAAGCATTTTTTCCCCAACAAAGTGTAGTTTCAAATTGTTTTAGAAATAAAAAAAAATTAACAAATCTAAACATGACAGAAAGCAACAACCTGGGGAGTCATCCTGTACTTAACCTATCTTTGGTTTAGTGTCTTAATCACATAACTGACCAAAAAGATTTGGAGAGGCGTACAGGAGCATTTAAGGTCGTTAAGTTTTTTTCACATATTGTCACGTTACCAACCTCAAACTTCAGTGCATTTTATTCATTATTAAAGTTGTAAACAAACACAAAAAGATACATTTTATTGAAGTGGAAAGAATGGAAAACTACAAAACTGTGTTCATTTGTTTTCATCCCCCTTTAGTTTGATACCAGTAAATAAAACCAGGAGAAACTAAATACCTCCATGAATCAGATAGAGTCCACCTGTGTGTAATTTAATCTCAGTATTACTGCAGCTGTTCTGTGTTGGCCTGAGGAGTTTGTTAAATCATTTTAGAGAACAAACAACATCATGAAGATCAAGAGACACAGCAGACAATTCAGAGAGAAGTTGATGACAAGATTAAAGGTGAGTTGGGTTAAAACAAAACTAGATCCCAAGCATTGAAAATTTGAGAGAGAATTAATTACTCAACACATCAATAAAAAATAAAAAGTGGAAGGAGGATGGCACAACTGTGAAGGCTCATGGTCACTCTGGTGCAGTTGAAGAGATCCAAAAGTCAGGTGGGAGGAACTACTGACAAAATGGCCTGGCCTTTATGGAACTCTGGCAAGAAGAAATGCCATGAATTTCAGGGGTTTCATTTGAAAAATATTAAAATATCAAATAGAATTTAAGATTGGGGATTTTGTTTGTACTTCCCTAATTCATATTCACTTCAGCTGAAAAAAAAAAACGCATGCAATTTAATTTCTCCATTCTAACTAGAAGCTCTGAGATGGATTCTTTATTTAAATGCAAATCTTGCCAACGGCTTCACATTCATGTCACCAGGATCAGACTGCTGTTCATCTCAACATGCTTGAGGACATTAATGCATTTCCTGTGCATAGCCAGCTCACTTTTTTTTTTTTTTTTTCTCACACGGAGGCTGTCTGGGAACGGTTTCTTTGCTGCTGACTGCGCAGCCCGCAGTAACACACATAAACACCATGTGGGGAGTTTGGTCTGGACATTTAATCACACACTGCGGTCGTGTTCCCGGTGAGGAACATTTTCTTGTTTGGATTTTTACATTGTGAAAAATGGTATTTCCCAACTTGAATATGATCATTTCTCTCATGTAGGAGATTGGATTGGTTGTCTTCAACCCGTCTGGTCTCTAATTAACAACACAAAGCTTCTGCTCTGAGCAGTGATGCAAATGTTGTGGCATGTTTTCCAAGACAAATGAGCAGGTTTCAACCTGGGAACACACTGGAAATAGGAGTTTGTGTCTATATTTACTCAACTCTGACAAATAAATAACAGCAATCTTTGGCTGTTTGCATCATAATGGTGGTGGATGTTATTTAAAGTTTTATTTACATGGATACACTTTTAGAGTCAGATGAAGTGTGAATAAAAACAGTCGGCAACGTCTGAGCACTTCAGTTTTTAATCATTTTATTGACCATTTATTACAATAACAATTATTTTATGAGGCAAATCTCTGAATGTTGTTTATGTGATAGATCTGCGAGTAAAAAGCTTGAATAAATCACGAGAGCAGTAGCATGGTCTCATTACTGCTGTTTCTCCTCTGTGTCCGTCCCGGAGCATTCTTCCTCCTCTTCATCAACGTCAGGTTTCGTTGTAGGAGGCTGCGTCCCCCTGAGACGAGCTGCCGCCGAACGCAGAAACCTCAGTCTTCCTCTCGCCTGCGCACCACCGCCGCCGCCAGCAGCAACGCCCAGTTGCTGCTGCTGCTGCTGCTGCTGCTGCTGGTTGCTGGGCCCGGCCACTGAAAACAGCTGCACTTGGCCAGGAATCTGCATGGGAGGCTGAGGGCCCGTTCCGGCGTTATTCTGGGGCCCCACAGCAAGCAGCATCACTGGCAAACCTCCAGCTTGTTGAGCGAACCGCAGATTCCCGTTTGCTCCTCCGCCCTGTCCCACAAGGAAAGTCCCACCCTGCTGGAGAGCTGAAATGGGAATAAGCTGCTGCAACAGTGGTTGACCGGGATTTCCAACTGGCTGGATAAAAAGTGACCCACCGAGTTGGACTAAGCGTGCCACGATGGCCTCACCAGCCAGCGGAACTCCATTTTGAACCCCAGGATTGGCAACATTCCCAGCGGCTGCAGCACCCCCTCCATTGTTTTTGAGAAGCGCCTCAGCGCTCCCGGAGGACACACCACCCTGCACCACAGCGGCCAGAGTGGGAAAAATAACCCACAGCATGCAGAACATGTCTAATGTCAGCCGCAGAAGACGGTCGAGCAGGTAGCCAGCTGCCTCCTGCTGTGCTTATATAGAGAGGCGCAGATTCAGAGGTCGAGCAGAAACATCCAATCAGAATCCAATCACTTATCTGAAAACAACAACACACTGGTATCACCGTGACTAAGGTTTCTTCTTTTGGTTTGTTGCTTTACAGAGAACCATTATTTAGGATCAACTGGCAGCCAAAACCACGGAGGAGTGACTTGCATTTTCAGACTTATTGTTGTGGAAGACGCGCATTACTGTCATGCAGTCGAACAGAAAACTGAAAGAATGTTCCAAGTATCTTGCCAGAAACAGGATTCCTTCTTAACAATCTATCAGTGATGGCAAAGTAGCCAAAATCTGCACTCTAGTAAGAGTAAAGAGTAGGAGCAGTAAGAACATATATGACCAAAAAGGCTGCTTAAGTTCTTAGAAACTGCTCTTCTGTTTTGATCATTTAAGGCTATATTTAACAATGATGTAATCAGATGTACAAAAGAATAAAGTTAGGTGCATGTTCTGATATTTTAAAGACTAAAATAAAAATAAAAATAGAAACAAATAACATATTTACAAAATGACACATTTTAAGTGGAAGAAACACTTCTTCATATTTTATTTTCATAAACTTCTGATACTAATATCTACAGTAGGTAATGTGTGTCTTTTATAAAAGGGTAACGTACTTCCAGTAGCAAAGCACAGCTTATTGTATATTCACTATGTTCAAATGGCTCATCAGCCTCAGCAGATAGAAATCAACGTTAAAACAACAAAGCTTGAGTAAAACAACCAAAAAAAAAAGTCTTACTTTAACATAAACTGCATGTTCCATTAATTTTATGTTAAAGCATGTTTGTTCTTCATTCAGTGAAGTTACTCACAGTGGGTGGAGATTTTACACACGTTAACGTGTCTGTGCTTCATTATAATATTAATTAAGAGTAAAAACTATAGTGTAGTAAAACTAATCCTGAAATTCGAAGTTTGATTTTCCAGGCGGTCATGAGGTCTGATGGCAAGAAAGTAGTAAGTAATAATTGTTACTTCAAACGAGGAAGCTCAGTGCATTTTCTGTTTCCAAAACTCTGTCCAGTCTTCTCTAGATAAGAGTAAATAAAAAAAATTTAAAAACTGACTGCAGCATTTTGTTGAGGTAACGGAGTAAATACCTCATGCAAGTCTGAGCATTAAATGTGAAAAGAAAGCTTTCAATTATAAAAGCATACACTGGTGCCTACCAGCTGGGACCCACCCAAGTGTGAAAACAACTTATTTCAGGACATCAGAGAAAACAACAGCTTTTCAGTATTGACAGGATCCAGAGAAATACCCTGTGATCTTTTTGTGACGTTTTTTTGTTTTTTTAACCAATTAAGCTTTTACTCAAAAAACATAAAATCACAAGACATTTACTAACATGTTACATGGCACAGATACACATTTACAGTAGTATTATAACATAAGAGTTTGAAATTACACTAACTTTTAATGATTTTAATGATTAATCCTACTCTAATTCACTCTACATAGCATCTCAAAGTGTGTGTACAATCTCTTTCTCTGTTAATGCATAAACGTGTGTGGAATGCATTAGGAAACAGTATTTGGACAACACTAGCTAAAATCAAATATAACATTCTCAGAAATAAATGTATTGCTCTAAGTTACAAATTCCCTAAAATAATTAATGGACCGCCCTCACCCTAAAGCAGGGTAACAACAATAATTACCAACACTCTGCTGTTCCTCGTGTGGGAAATGTCTTTAAAAGTTTCCAAAAATCTCAGTGGGAGGTGAGAGCAGAGGTGAAACTCAGAAAAGCAGGTTGACGTCCACATCCTCTGTGGGGAAACAGGTTTACAGAGAACAGTGAGTCTGACTGATATATAATAAACTGTCCATGTATTGACAATTAGCTGGAGAGAGGATAGACATACAGGAACATTTGGTAAAATCTTCACCACACACGTGACTAGACCATAATTAATAGGTCTAATATTCAAGCTCACAGTAAACTATACAGTTTCATAAGTGGTAATGCTCTCACCATCCTTGATGCCAAAGCAGGAGGTCCATTCTTTCAGGGTGACTTGTTTGTCCTTGTCAGCATCACACTCCTGGAAGAAGAGAGAGGTGCAGTGCTCCATCGGTACCAGGGGAGCCCGGAGTGGGGCCAGCTCTGAGTGGGATAGGGTCCTGCACAGAATGAGCAGCGGATGGATTTTCATCACGCTGATCACATGTAGTTTAAGTAATCACATGTTTTTGTTGTTAATGTAACAAAAACGTTAACAATAAAAACTTGTTCTTTTCTTTTGGACACAGGAACAATGGCTCTCAGAAGTGTACGTCTATTTTGCATAGCTCAAGAGAAATACAAACAATTTGTTAAAAGGACACAAAAAGAGATGCATTCACCAATTTAAAATGTCAAAGGCAAATTATTTTTGAGTGAAAGAATAATGAGACCGTACGAAGAAGCAGCTTTACCCATGACCAATAAAATTCAGCTTTTGCTTTAAATGTAATACCAAGATTGATAGTAATTTTGTTTAAATCGATCATCTTTTACTGTGAATTATTTAACAAAACAGATTCTTACTATACATAATGTTGTGATTATTTAATCAATTCAATTTGAAATAAAGACAAATATTTATTTGGACTAAAGAAACAAATACTACAGATTTTGTTTTTTCTTTATTTCTAAACCCAAAATTTAATTTCACATCTGGAAACATTTGTCCCAATTAGCTGTGAGTGAAGCACGGATGGTGAAAATGTACCTGTCAGAAGGATGCTTGTCCAGCTGAGCAAACTGCCAGTGAACCGGATAGATGTACATGTTGTAGTTCTTTTCAAAGTCCTGCGCAAGGAGCTCGACAGAGTGATTGCCAGCGTGAAGACGCCTCTCGTTTTCAAAAATCTTCTTCACCTTCAATAAAGAAACACAAAACAGATCACTTGCAAACAAACAACAACAAATCTACAGCTGATGTTTCTCACAAAAAATAAAAAAAGTCAAAGTCAATTAAAAACAACACAGGTCTGAATCAGGTGAAGGTTTTTATTTATTTTTCAAGGTCTTGCTATGGCCTGTTGACATTGTTAATACCTGCAATATCCTAGTATGGGGCAAGAAATGCCAAAGTGTGGTGGTAAATAACTTATTTTTTTACCAAGAAAATTCTGGTCTAAAATGAACAAAATGGATACATTCAAGCTCAAAAAGTGAAGAACAAGCTTCCATTACAGTAATGTTGCATGTCTCACTCTGAAACGCTGTTTTGGGGTGAGGAAGCCCGGCGAAACGGAGTCATGCTCATAGAGCTGCAGAAGCACGTTTTTCAGCCAATCTCTCATTCGCAGAGGAAACTGGACCAGTTCATTCTTCACACACTGAGGAATTACTGAGAGAAGGAGGACACACAACAAACAGTTCGATACAGTCAAAGGTTCGCCCCCACCAACAGTTTTCTTCAACAAAGACCTGCCTAGTTCTCACATTTGCATGGGCCAGTGTAGTCCAGGTGAAGCTTGTAGCCTCTCTTTGTGCCCTCCAAGTTACACTTCGTAGCAAAAAGCTCACACGACGTGTCGTATGTTTTGTTATCTGTCCCACAAACCTGAACGGACATAAAGACCTTTTAATGATGAGGCTGTCCAGTTGAATCAGTAGTACTTTGCATACACTTACATGTTCAAATGTATTTGTGCTGCCTGGGCACTCTAATGGGTCTTGACACACACATCCAGGTTTACCATCCGTGTCCGGTTTACATGTTTTTCCTCGCTTGCACCGAAAATTGTCACATGGATCTAGAAGAAAATGCAAAGACTCCATTTGTTTACCATACATCAGATTTACAACAAAGTGGCTTGTTTTATGGCTGGTTCTTCTTGTGGAAACCAGTGAGTACTTACTGCCTGCATCACCTACATTCCTCTATCATTAGAGCTGGTACAGCCATTAATTTCATGCCCATCTGCCTGATTCACTCCTTAAGCTATGGAGCGCCATATTAATCCTGCAGAACTTTGTTTTGGCAGTGACTGTGAAGCCATGCAGGCACTATTCATGCGGAAGTGGGACCAAAGTGGTCCAGTCAGCAGATTCCCCTGTGAGACTGTTGGGATAGGGCATTAGTCACCGGGTGGTGAACACTGCTGGTCAGAGACCATGGAGGACATTTTAGTCCCAAGGATAAACACTGTTCATTTTATCTTCCATCATGACATATTTTAGTTTTAAAGTTTCCATTTAAAAGTAACTCAACTAAGTTTATATATTGGTTAGGGTTAGGTTTAGGTTTAGATATAGGGTTAGGTTTTTCTTCATTTTTGTACTAAATGTCTAGTCATATGTTTACATTTAGATCCACTAATATATGATTCTCATAGGCCTCTTGTTGTTTCTTCACCAATTAAAACACCACTGAGTATATTTCGGTACGACCCTCTCTTCCCGTTCCAACCTATTAGGTAATGGCCACAAAATGGAGTCAGCTGGTATTATTCACTGATTTAAAATGGCATCATTTAAGCTGTTTATATCAGTTTGATACAGAACCACTTGGGGTAAAATATGTGATCCATATGGACCTCAAATGTGTTGTGCTACTATAGTCTTGCCACCAGGGGTTGTATTGGTCAACTCAAGTTGGTCTGATCTGAGAAGCCTATTATGAGAACACATCTGGTCTGAGCCAAATCCGTATGTGGTCCGGATGAATGTGCTCAACGGGAAATACTATTTCTTACTTCTAGAAACTTAGTTGTGACTAACATCAAATGAACATCATGCTTTTTTTTTCTCTCTTTTTATGACAAATAATAAAGCATTAAACACAAACCTGGTGGAGTTTGTGAAAGATGTATGTTGCCACTCGAAAAGGACCTGGACCGAGGATACAGATCCACTGAGGCTCTGATCTGCACAGGATTCACCCCCACTAAGGGACCCTAGAGAAAATGACACGTAAATAAAAAAGTAATCGTAACGCTATCTATGATAGCATCATGTTGTGAAATAACACAGCATTGACAAGTCACTTTTGATGACAATATAATGGGCAGATTGCTTAAGTCTTTCACTTCCTTATCTTTTAAAACCTTGATATGGTAATGCTACCCAATTGTTTTCCTCATGAATCCTCACTACTGATTGGATCAGAAAGAGGGTTCTATTTACTTTATGTGTATAGCTGTATTATGTTCTTAACCACACTTTTTGTTGAATTTGCCTTTTTATAACTTATACCAGACTCTTTTTTTTTTACTTGTGCCTTATTGAATAGAAAACATTGGTTAGCCACCTTAGGGCGCGTAAATTTACAAATACTTTTACCCATTTTCCGTTCCGTTTCCTCTTAGCTTTGTGAACGACGTTCTCAGTGCTGCTGCCCTCAGACTCCTCACTGTCCAGTCGGCCCTGGTCTTGTATAGGATGTGTTTCATTCCTTTGTGGAGAGTGCTTCCTGGGTCTCTTGTTTTTCTTCTGCTTCCTTGTCTTTCTCTTAGAGAAAGCTCCACTGTCACTCTCGTCCTTCCCCTCTTCCTTTTCAGACCTCCGCAGACCAGAAATAAGCCCAACGCTGCTCTGAAACTCTTGACGGTCCATAGTCACCTCTGGTTTGTCCGTAACAGCGTGTTTTTCTTTTGATTTGGTCGATGAATCCTTGCTCTGATCAGTCATTTCTTCTCGGTCTCCTGCTTCAGGGGATGGCATGTATTGCATGAGAAGTTCTTTCTCACCCATCTCTTTCTTGGTGTCTTGAAGATCCCTTTTTGATGAAGACTCTTGGTTTTCAGTCGATGGGTAGAGATCTTCTGATTCCACCTGAGCAGGTATTAATATTCCACTATCAGCAGCATAATCAAGAGTCATTGGAAGTTCTGACTCTGTGCTGCTCTCTGTTTCCTCCAGCAAGCCCACCTGACCACTTCGTTCAGTCAGCTTGATTGCAGGTTTTTCAGCCTTTGCCTTCGCTTCAGCCTCTTTTTCCTCACTGTCGTCTTTCGTTTTTGCCACATGTTTGATCATTTTCACTGCTTCTGAACTGTCGTTAGCCTTCTTTTCGTCCATCATTGTTACCTCATCTTCTGTTTCTTCTGCTTCTTCATCTTCTTCTGCTCCCTCCGTCAAAAGACCTACCAGTTCTTCTTCGCTCAAAAGCACTGCTGTGAGTTTCTCTATTTCTTCTTCCACTTCTTCACCCTCTTTGTTGGGATTAGTATCATACCCAGAGCTCACTTCCTCAACTTCCGGTTCCTGACTGCCAGCTTCAATGGTGGCCAAAGTGGGAGAGACCTGTGGCCTGTTGCCCTCCATCGTGATGACATCCTTAACCAGGAGAGTGAAGAAAGCATTCAATTTACAGAGCTTTGCAAACATATTCGTGCCGTTTTCAGTTGTTCACAATTTATGATGTTACAACTTCTAACTTGTATATTTTAGTATGATAAAAATTATATTAACCAAAACAAAGTAGACTATTAAAAATCTAATGTATGGCATGCATTTATATTCAGCTCTTTTACTCTGATAATCCTGAATACAATCCAGCTGAACATTTACCAAGAACACTGCCGTGTCAAAATATCTGACCGATGTATGAGAGTTTACCTTTTCTGTACCCGAGTGTGACGACTCCCCCATTCCATGGTGTTTTTCACGAGATTTACATTTCACCTATTCATAACAGGAATATTGATAATTCATCCCAAAATGAGCATGCATTTTATCTTCATGCTATATTTAAAAAAACAAAAAACAAAAACAAAACGTGTCACTTGATAAAGAAAGGGGTGTAATACTTTGCTACTCACAGATGGAGCAAACGTTGCACCTAGAAAGAAAATGAATATCAAGGAGATCCTCATATCTGAAATATCACAAGGAGTGGAAACTGTTAGTCAAAGAGACAAATCGAAATTGACAGCAAAGCTGACTTTCCACAAGACTTCAACTTGTATTGTTTTTTTTTTTTGTCTTTTTTTTCCCGGCTAAAACAGAATGCTGCATATGTATGCAGCCAGCAACTTGGTACTCTACTGTTGTCACAGTTACTGGCCTCATACACAGGCCTCACTCTCAAAAGTCACATTCAGGGGTAAAGTAAACATCAGAAGCTACCAGACTGGAAAACGTCGACTAAATCCACAAAGTGAGTGCCAGGACGGAAACAATACAGACATCAGTGGATCTGTCCAGTGGAATTAAAGCTTTGTGACTGAGTGAAATAAGCCTGACACATGGAAAAGCAACAGGGGTATGTGTGTGAAAATGCACTGAATGTATGGAAACTCTACGTATATAGTAAACAAAAATACACCTCACATTATTTCAATATGTACATGGTCTTTCTTGAAACTATTCAATATAATATATGTCATTGTAATTTGTGGGAAATCTGTGCATAATTCCATGTATGTAACTTTTTCTTTTACTTTAATATCAACAGTTTTTTAGTAAATTACAATATTAATAGTGCATCAGCTGTGCTGTCATGCACAAAAGCAATACCACAAGATGTGACTTTCAGTGGAATAGCAAAGTCCAGCAACCTTTCTTAAACGAGGTAACATTTTAACCAGACCAGAGGCATTGAAAACATCATTCAGCAGTTTCACTTAATGTTTTTTAATACCTTCTTTTTCCACGCACCTTTAGCCTGCTTTGAAGAAAAGAATCACAGATACTTGCAAATCGGTTTTACCTGCTTTTTGCTGGAACAAGGAAAATGAGAGTCCTGAAAAAACACCAGAACGTGCTGATGTTGAACCCGTGAAGCTGTCCTTTTGTATGCAATGCTGCACTCACTGACCGCTCAAGCTGAAATGAACACAGGAGTTGGGGTTTTTTTAAGGTCTGGGATGCCACTGCTTTGGGAGGGTCTTTGGGCTGCACAAAGGGTAACATGGAGGCATCCAAAACTGAACTTAAGCTTTGTCAACTGCCTAAAAAAAACAAAAAACATAATTTTCTCCAAAGCACAAGAAGTTTAAAAGCTGTTTATTGGTGTTTGCATTTCACCTGTAGCACCTAGGTACATTAAGTAATTTAATGGCCAAGATCTCATCTCGGACCAAAGTGTATGTATGTTGTTTCATCTTTCAGTGTTCCTGCTGCTGGAAGTTTTTATATTTTGTTACATTAAAACCACCAACATCAATATATTTATGCTAATTTTATGCTTAGTGGTGCAAAGTACTCAATATCCATCCATCCATCCATCCATCCATCCATCCATCCATCCATCCATCCATCCATCCATCCATCCATCCATCCATCCATCCATTTCTGATTCCTACTTGTTCTTATAAGACTACGTGGAAGATTATGTTCATGCACAGTGTCCAATCAATCCTCAGTGAGCTCAAGGTGGTTTACAAAGAAGAATGGGGAAATAAATCAGTGTTATATTAGCACTAGTTTATGTTGGTTTGTTACAAAAATAATAAAATACCAATAAAATACATGGAAGTTTCCCACTGTAAAATGAGGGAGCAAGATAAAGTTCATCTGGTCTAGATTCTTTTGACAGAATTCAGTCGAACAATGCAAATATTGGCCACTAGATGTCACTGCATACCAAGACTGAACTCCTGAAGGGTATTAAGCAACATTGACAGATGATGGAAAACAGGATGGAAATAATCTTTAAAACCATTCCCAGACCAGAACCTACAGGTACAACTATTGTGTTGAGCATTTGTTTAGAGAATAAGCCTCAGATGGCCAAGTGGGTTTGTGTGTGGTTTAGAAAAAGCTGCTTTACGCAAACAATTTAACACCTTCATCTAATGCTGGGTTATTACAGCCTGAAAGAGCAGGGAATCACTGTTGGGGATAAAAGAGCGTACAGGCGCTCTTTTATCCCCAACTGTTACACCCTGGGTGTAACAGACTATACAGAACACTTTCATGGTGAAAATAGGTGAATGATAAAAACGGTATTCTTACAAATTTGTTATGCATATCTGATTTGTCTAGCCTGTACACTGTTTTGAAGAAAACTAAGCATATAGTATGCTAAATTTATTCTATGATCATTATTTTGTGGTTTATCTCTATATGTGTTACTTAGTTTCCCATTGTAATATTTTTAAGTGTGTTATCCACTTCTTTACACCTCCTCCTTATTTGCATATCATCAACTGTTTTCGATTCAGCTGAGTTTCTTAGTTTAAAGTGGCTTGGCTATTTTTCTCAGTGAACTAATTTAGACTATGTTTCTTGGAAAATTTTCAAGTACAGTACCTTTTATTTTTGACCTCTCATCATGCACTATCTTCAGATTTATGCTTCTGTTCACAGCAACTGCATAGCATCAATTACTGTAGGGCTTTTAATACAAACAAGTCTAAGTTTTAGGAAACAGTTTGTCCAGCATATTTTTACTTGTTATTTCTTCCACTGATTGTATTTTTACATAAAATGTATCTAATATCAGTGAACACCTTTTGTGTTTTCTAAGTTTTCTCCCAGCATTTGACACCATTTATGACATATCCATAACAAAATGAATTTGATAAAACAAGTCACTGCAACAGGCTATGGGTTTCTTGCCTACTGATGACACTTCAGCATACAAAAGGGTTACAAAACATTTTTAATTTTTATTTTCAATTAAATCTTAATTTTGCCCTTTTTAATTATATTTACAGAAGTTCACAAGGAATGTATAGCAGACATTCCTATACTGGCCAGTCTTTAAATCTGAAATGGAGAGATGGGTGAATACACCTTTTAGAGAATGAGGCAAGGAATAAGCTTCTCCCATAAGGCGGCTAGACTCACCCTTAGAGATGAAGGGTGAGGGGTCAGGTTAGGTAGCTTAAGTATCTGATTAGGGTTCTCCCAAAACAACTTCTCTTTGGGGATCTTCTGGGATTGAAGGATGAAATTGAGGGTAACATGGTCCTGGAGAGTCTCTGCTAGACTCATTATCCGCAAATCAGAAATGAATGAATGGAATGTGGGATCAATTTTACTCAAAGAAAACTTACATTCTACATTTTCCAAACATTTTCACGCTGCGTTAGAACCCTAAATACAGTAACATAAAAAAATGCATCCAAACACTGATCTTTGTGGTGCTCCTCAACTTTAGAAATAAAATCTTTACTATTAAAACTTTGCTCAGTACGTTGCAAACTGCTGCACAAGTTGGCTATATCAACACAGGATCATTTTCAAAATGCATAACAGATCTAACATCATTTACACATGCAGTATCCGTTTTGATTTGCTAAAACGTTCACACTGATAATCTTTTAAAATGAAATTTACACAAAGCAGTTTTAAGATAAAATACTAATTTTCATCTCTTCCATTAGTTTCAGCAACTAATGGAAGAACGTTGATTGTGCGGTAATGGGTGTTCATACTTACAAAGATGGAAATCCCTCACATATATATATATGCACATAAGCGAAGGATCCTGTTTATCAAACAAGATCAAATTAAACACAGAGTCCCAGTAATAAAGCACATATAGGCTTATTATTTGCACTCACTGCACTAGGTGTGCAGTTGAATAGGATGGCACAGGATTAAAACTGTCACCCTGGAGTGAACAGACATTGCTGACGGTCTGTGTGCCACAACATGCATCAATCAATCTCCACCCCGCTCCTGCCCCGTGGTTTTAGTGGTTTGCTCCAGACTGGTGAACATCCAGGCTAATTGCAGGTTTCATCCTCTCAAAAGAAATCCAAGCGTGGAGTTAAACATGGAATTTTGTTCACTTATTTTTGGACTAGCCATATAAGGACATCCTGGAAGTAATTATGAGCCTGGGGGGAGAAAAAAAATAGAAGGGCTTCCATTAGGACTCTGAACTGTAGATGCATTATTTTGAAGAATGAGTCTTATTTAATAGTACATACTCTGCCCTGTGTACTGGTTATATATTTTAGTCCTAACAAAGTGCCTGACTTCTGGCAAGGCTTTAATCCTCCTCATAATTTTGTTCACTGATACAATCAATAAAGAAAACACAAAAATGGTGCTTTTCTTGTGAATTATCCAGCTAGCTACTTGTAGCCTGCGCTTTTCCTCTACCTTGTGATTTATTATGCCAAAATAATCAAAACTTCAGCTGGAAAATTCACCGGAAACAAGCATTTGCTGCACTGAGCTGCTTGTCCCGCTTTCTCTCTCAGTGGGTGAGTTTGTTTTTCCTGCAGACCACAAACCTATGGTTTGGTAGGCTAAATTACATTTCTCTTTAGACATGAGAGGGGGCGGAGGAAATTTATGAGAGTGAATGTGTGTTTCACTCTGCAATCATCATCATCATCATCATGCCAGTCTGAGTTTGTTTTGAGCTCATTTTCTGGAACAAATACACCTTCGTGTGTCTGCTACACACACACACACACACAGAGAGAGAGAGAGAGAGAGAGAGAGAGAGAGAGAGAGAGAGACCCGGAAGGAAGTGATGCAATCAGCCCAATTGAGGATTCATATATACGGTGGTGTTTTGGGGTGTTGTAGCATTTCCATACATCGTGCATCAACTACCAACTTTGGTACGGAGCTCTGAACAGGCATTGGATTTTACTTAGTGCCGTCGTCTTTGTTATACCTGAATCGCTGCTGAACTCTCCTACACAGACTGAATCTGAGGTATAAAAATTTAATTGATCTTCAATTTACTGGCATTATTTTTCACTTTGTGCTTTCTTTTGATTTCTGGTCATTTCTGATATCTCTGCACTTGTTTCTTAGTCAGACTTGGTTCTGTCTCAAACATGTTTTGAAGTCAGTGCTGCTGAGCTCACATTTAGATTTGCAGATTCAAGATATTAGTTTATTATTTCTTACTTGCTATGTTAAGGCTTGCCAGTAAATTAAAATGCAATGGATTGGAACTGAATCTATCTTTTTAGCTCAACAGAGCATGCAGGAATGGCTTCCTTGGTGAACCGAGGAGGAATTGGTGATAGGGATAAACACTGACTTATTACTGTAACCTTTGTGTTCTTCTGTTGCAGAATGAAGCTTATCATTATAACATGTTGCCTTATTGGAGCAGCTTTTGCTAACCCAGTAAGTATGAAGCTCATTAAAAAGTTTAAACTCTTGAAACAGGCCAACATTTATCAACTTAGTGATTTGCTTTCAGTTTTTAAAAAAAATATATATTATATATCGTGTCAAAAAAAGTGAAAAAAGAGAGACGAGATATTCTGAGATATCAACTAAGTGAAAAAAACAGGAACCTTCTGAATGCCCAAGTGTATGATAATGTCCCTCTTTGTTTTTTTTTTGTTTTTTTTGTTTGTTTTTTCTTTTACAGATTTTACACAACATTTTGGTATCAACTGAGTCTGAATCAAACTCTGTAAGTAATATTTCCACCCTTCTCCCTGAACTTAATTACCCTGAACCCTCAACCTCCCCAGAGGTGCTTGACTGTTTTTACTACTAAATGTAAATGTTAATGCAGTTGGAATCGTTCCTCCTAAGTAGCTGCTTGCACAGTTGCTATTTAGGAGCAACTGTGCTGAGGGGCAAAGTGGCTCCTGATGTAAAAATAATAAAACTTTATCTATAGCTTATTAAATGCAAGAAAAGCAGCAATAATACCAGTTAATCTTTGCTTTAAAAAAAGGCTAAAACCCTTTATTCATGCTCCGTCAGTAAACTGAGGGGAATCATCAGAATCACTCTCTGCATCAAGAGAGGCAGCTCATAAAAGAGATAGAAAACTCTATATACTCCAATATTAAACTCAGGTTTTAACCGAGTTGCGCTGATTCAGACTTCTGAGTGTGTGAGATATAAAGGATGTTTTCTGAAGAACATCCTTTAGGAAATAATGGCATGAATTTTACACTGATGAATTTAACACCTTCGGGTGGCATTCATCAATAAAAGAGGCAACTGACTCGTATTTACAGAAACCTAAGATAAAAATATGTAAGATTGGGCAGTAATTAAAAATGTTTCCTTTGTAAATATATGTAGCTTACATAAAGTCCTGAAATATCTGACATCTTGAGTTTCCAATTATTCAAATGAGGGTAAATGAGTTTGGGATGACTGAAAATATAATGCTGCAAAATTAGACCTTGAATATACTCAGCACCCTCTGGTCAATAAGCTCCACCCACAAAATCCAGGGTGATACTAAAAATACTTTTTCCACTTTTGAGAACCCTCTTCATGCCTGAAAAAGCATCCTGAAGCAGGAATACTTTTCCATGCACACATTTAACCAGAATTGTGTGTTAACGGTGCTGTGAACAACTTATCTTAATGGGCATAAAGATGCTTCTTTGACGGAGTCAGCGGGAAGCCTAACAATAGGTGTGGTACAGACCTCAAGACAATTCCCACTGCTGACATTATATTGTTTACAAGGATACATATCTGTCTCCACGCATTTATGCAGCAATAGCTCTGCCTGAGCCTGAGCTTGTCAAGAAGGAGGTTTTTAATGAATGTTTTGGTTGTTGATATTGCAGTCATGATGTGTAATTAGATCTAATTAAAACTACTGGGGTGTGTGCTCATATAGGTTTCTTCCTCTTTTTTTTTCTTTTCCAGACTGAAAGTTTGTCAGTTTTAGAATCTTCTGAAAATAACACATCAGAGCTTCAGGTAAATATATATATATATATATATATATATATGTATTTTATATACTTGTATAAGTTCACAAAAAAACATTCTCACATTTTAGTTAAATATGGATGTTTGTTTTTGCTCTTTGGGATACAGAGCTCTGAGGAAAACACCTCCAACCAGGTGAGACATTTTGAAATTCAGAAATGAGCTTGATCCATGAAGAAAGTATATTTTGGATAATTGATGCCACATAACTCTAAAACATTTTTGAAATGATGTGCTATAAATGTGTCCTTTTATTTGTCAACAGAGTTCAGAATCTGAATCAGTAGAATCCACTTCAGAAGACAAGGTGTGTTGGTCAATCATTCATATTCACTGTCATCCATTTCCTCGACGTTGTTTATGTTTCATACATTTAGAGTTAAAAGAAAAGTGCATACCTCAAATCTTGGTAAATGAGCCAGAGAAACAACAAATGAAACTATATAAAGAATCTCGCAAAAGATTTCAAACAACGTACATTTTGTCAGGGTTTTTTTCTTTCTTTCTTTTTTCTGATTTGATGTGACAGACAAATAAAAAGCAGGGCATTATTGTGTGTGTTTCTTTTGAACCACACAACTTTAAACTTCTCCATAACTTTATTCCTCATTTATCGGTGTGCTCCTTGTCATGCATAATACAGTTTGCTAACCAACACCCACAGCCTTCACAAAACAGCTCTGAGAGTAAGTTACTCACTGGTCTGCGCTACTTACTGTTTAAGTGCATAATGAAGGCAGTTTGGTTGCACAAAATTTTATTTTGGGGTATGAAAAGCTAGGGGACAATGGAGGAGAATGGCAATAACTCTTTCCATAATTTTTCTTCCATTGGATAATTATGTCCTAGTTTATGTTAATCTATCACATCAAAGCCAAAAAAAATACATTGAAGTTTTTTGAATGTAACAAAATATAAAGAAGTTCAAGGAATACTTTTGCAAGACACTGCGATTCATAGAAACACAATGAAATATTGTAGTCTAAATGAAACACAAATATGATGTCAGTTTTGCTGCATTGCTATAAAACTTTGTGCTGACTGCCTAAAACTGTGTCTTCAAAAACAGACGTCAGAGGAGAGCGACAGTCAGTCAGATGAGAGCGACGGGGTAAGGGACAAAGAAAAATGGTCGCTCACTAAATCTTCTCCATAGCTGTCAATGACTCATACATTTCATAATCTCTGCTCAGATGGACTCCATGGCTGAAACCAAAGACAACAGCATGGGCAGCGAGGAGAATGTTCGGAAGGTTGTAGGAAACATATTTTATGTTCTTGATTTTAAACTAAACCATAATTGCACCGATGTAAACCTGGGCTTCCTTTAAACCCTGCAGCAGAGTTGGGTGAGAGTGTTCCCAAGTATCATCGAAGGAGCGAGTGGAGAAGACAACACGAGCACAGAGGTCACAGGTCACCCAGGTCTCCTGGACAATGAGCTGAGCGGTAAACGGCCAACTCACACCAAGAAAGTTCAGATCCGCACCAAGCAACCTCTGCTGGGACAGTCCACCGACGGCAGCGACACCACCAGCGACAGCACAGACGCCAGTGACAGCAGCGATGTTTCAGCTGCTGCGAGCGACAGCACTGACAGCAGCAGCAGCAGTGAAAGCCAGGAGAGCCAGGAGACAAGCGACAGCAACGACAGCAGCACTGCCAGCAAGAGCACGGAAGACAGCAACGCCAGTGACAGCGCCGAGCTGGAACAAGTCAGGGCCAAAAACTGTGTGAATAGTACGCAGAGCTGTGAAAGTGAGGAGTACTTTCTGCAGAGTATAGGAGATGATGCTCATTCGCCAGGTGAGCACCTGCTGGTGCCGGACGAGGATGAGAGGGAACTGAGGCTCAGAAGATGATGAAATGCAACCTCTGTGTTTGTCATATCAGAGTTTTATTTAATGACCAGCTTAAAGACTAATGAATGTTCAACTCTGAACATTGATTCTGCTATAATGCGACCTGATTCACTAAGTGTAAAAAAATAAAAATAAAAATACTGTGGTAATATAACCTACACATATACTTTGCTTTGATAACATGTGAGAAATAGAATGAATATAACCATTGTATTCAGCACTGTTGTGCTGGCAATTAGACCTGCACTCTATTACACTTACACAGAGACGATGTATCAGTACACAGGATCTTGCATTTATTGAAATAGAGATCTTTTTTGTCCATTAGTCAAGAAATTCAGAAAATATGCTACAATGTTTTTGTCTAATAAATTCTTTAGGAACATACTGTATTGTTTTCACTTATTTACATGCAAAACAATGGCTGCTAAGAGAAAACTGTGTGCTAAGCTTTGTGATAAAGCTTTCATGTAGCCGCATAAAAAGACTAATCTACAGGTCATTGCAAAGGTTTTGATATCCCTTGAATATTTTTACAATAGCCACAAACTTCAATTTATCTGACTTAAAATATATGTCACTGGGCAACACATATCAATGGATCATTTTGAAGTAAAATGAAATGAGAATCTGGGTATGTCTCTTTAATTTGTCTTAAAGACAATCTGAAAAGTGTGACATCCATTTGCACTTAGCTCCACCGCAGTGAAGTTAGTTTCAGGTGTGTTTAGAGCTGTAGTCCAGCTGGAAGGTGACCCTTCAGCCCAGCCCCATATCTGTTGCAGCCTAAAAGGTTTCCTACCAGCTGTATCTCGTATCATCTCTCTCTGTACCAACTTCAACGAAATCCCACGGCATTAAGCTACTTAAATATATATTTGAGGATCACGACACATGGCCGGTTAGCTCAGTTGGTTAGAGCGTGGTGCTAATAACGCCAAGGTCGCGGGTTCGATCCCCGTACGGGCCAGCCACAACTTTTCCTTTTTTAAAATGCATCTTCTCATTTTCATTCATGTTGAATTCACAGAGTGACGGAATGGTCAAAGAAACTTCAGAAACTTCTGGCTACGGTCTGTACCATTTTTCCCTGAAACTGCTGTTTGGAAATATTACCACTAGAGGGCGACAATGGCACGTTTATTCTGTTTCTCTTTGAAACGGGAATGTAGCTGTCTTGCTCAACTAGATCCTAAGTTTAGAATATTTCAAGAATTATGTATGTAAATGCGAGTTTAGGGATAGTGTTATTTTGACTTCTTAATTCAGTTATATTCTTTAGTAAAGTTCTGTTCACTCTCCAATCAAGTAGTCGTCTGGGGTTAAAAACCCACTTCAGTCCACAGCACCTCCAAAACAGGATTAAGCACATAAAGATAGAATCATTAGTTATCATAATAGTAAGAAGAATAAAGCTCCAGTATGTGATCATTACTTACAGTTAAGGCTAAATTATCCTATTGGATTAAACTTGGTGAGTAAGTAGTCAAATTGGAAATCACTCAATTTTTGTGATGGCTGTAAAGTAAATAAGTGAAGTAAGGCCAAATTGTACTGAATGTGTATGCATTTGCATACATTCTGAATATTAATAAAGCACCTCTTAATAGTTCTATAATTATCTGATATTAAATGTAATTTTTAAAAGCACAGCATATACTTTTTTAGATTTTCAGTGAAAAACAGCAAGTTAACTATGTACCTAAACCATTTTAAATGGTCAGAACTTAAGTATGGCATAAAATTGTTTTCTTTCAGAATATAATAAGGGAGTTGAAGAAAAGTGTATAGTTTCTAGAAAACATTTATTGCATCAGAATGAGGAACTAAACCTATTTGAAATTGAAGTGTACAAACAAATATAAAGTTAGAGTGGATCAACATTTGACTTAGGACTGACAAATGCACTCTGGATAAGCATATCGACGTTGACATTTTCAAAAATGTACAAAACAAGTGACAAGTTTTCAACTTGCATAATTACAACACTTAACGCAAAACAACATTTTAGAAAAATATGCTAAACACCATTAAACGTGTTTACATCTCTGTTAAGGTCACATAATTATCTGGGAAAGTGAGATTTCAAGTGTTCCTTCAGAGAAGGTATTGTAGGAAGCTCTTTGTGGCACACATGGCAGCGGAGAGGTAGTTTCAACAATTCACTGGAACCTTCTTTAACAGTGACTTTTCCACTTGCTTCAAGCATCTGAATAACATCTGTTGGGGAAAAAAACAGATTACGCATTCTTTGAAATACTGTAGTTATGCTATTAAATACAGTGAAATACGCAGAAAATGGTAACAGACATAAATGTATTCCCACCATCAGAATCGATGAAGTATTCTGTTGTAAAAGAGTTCCAGTGCTTCTTGTTCTTCAAGCAGGGAGAGTCAAAGTCCTGGCTGATTACATGGAGGTGGATGTGACTGTAAAAGTAAATAAGTATTTCTTTATCTGTGCGATCAGATCAGGCATTAACATAAATATCTTTTGTGAACATGAACATGTTGGTCTTTTCATGACCAACATGAAATATATATATTTTCTTGATATAATAAACTAAAAAGACATTAAAAGATTTTAAAAAATGCAAGTGTAGAAACAGAACACTGTTTGTAAAGGCGGAGAGACATGCTGTATTCCAATAGATGTTACAAGTTTATTTGAAAATATGAAGCCAATATCATGTAAGTTAACAGCTAATGACTGAAAAAAAAAAAACAGTCATTAGCTGTTCAGGTTTTTACTAACAACAGTCACATTGCCAGCCAGGTAACAGCAGTAATAAAACAGCCTTTGCCTTACCTCATACTTGGGATAGCGTGGTAACCTGACCGGAACCGCAGTGTGCTGGCATCTGGGCATTGCTGGATCATGCGGTCAGCAACCTGCTGCATGTGTCTCAGAAGATCACAGTGCTCTCCACGTAAAGCCTTCAGGCTGGGAATCGACTGCCATGGAAGGACTAACCAGTGGTAGCGAGCTTTGGGGTATTTGTCTGTAATCACAACAACCTTATCATCCTTGTAAACCTGAAAAGTAGAAAAAGGTTCACATCAGTGTACAAATTAGGCTGTGGGGAGAGCATGACAGAGGTTTCACATCATTTTTGTAAGGCACCGACCTGCATCTGAGGATCTTGCATTGAAGTCTTCAGACCTTGGCTCCAATGTCCGACATTTTCCTACAACAGATGAGGAATCAACATTTTTCAAATTGTTAGATGTTCAGCAGACTGCAACACAATCAAAATAATAATAAAACAAGCATCTTAAGCACAGGAACATATTTTTCCTCACACTTTTTTGTGTGTTTTCTCCATGACACACTGATGGAGAGCCATTTGTTTTCTGTTTTGGAGCTTTTAGAGTTTGAACATTTTTCTGGCTGTCACTGTTCTCCGATGTTTGCTCTCTTGGACTTTTGATGCTGCTGTGGTGCCCAGTGAGATCTTCTTTGAACTGTATGGTGTACGGGTAAAGTTGATTGACAACATGGAGCTTCTGTCCAGGTTTTATTCTGACCTCATTGCCTTTCCCCACCACCACACAGTCTACTGAGGTGGGGTTTAAGCCCAGCTTTAAAAAAGAAAAAACAAAGTCATGAAAGTCAGAATTAGTTCATAAGCAGTAAAGAAATTTTAATCCAAAAAATGTTTCAGCAAAAGTGATTAATCAAAATTTTGCAGTCTTACCTGCTTAACTTTGACATAACCTTTGTTGCACTCAGCTTTCAGTTCAACTGGGAAGGAAGGGATAGCGGTCATTTAGGCAAAGCTCAAATAGAGAAAGTGTTTTTACATTATTATCACTATACCTTCACAAAACATAATATAGGTGCTGGTCATTTTCCCCATTCACATTTTGTACTTTTTCTACTTGACTTGAAAAATATACAAAGGAGCCATTTTCTACAGAACATTTAAAACCCACCTTGACAGTGGATAATTGTTGGGAGATTATGTCTAATCCAATTCCAGTCCACTTTAATGAAATATAGTTATGTGACTCCAACTCCAGCAAAAAGTTGTTTAAAGTTATTAGAGATTATGACTCTTGATAGAACCAAAATATAAATACAGCAATACTACCCTAATAAGGTGGGAGTAAAAAGGTCCTCCCTGTGTGGGGTTAGGGTAGGACAGGGAGGACCTAAACAGGGAGGACCTAAACAGGTCCTCCCTGTTTAGGGAGGACCTTTTTAGGTCTTTTCACCTTAACATGTGAAATGCATGAGAGCCAATAGACATAAATAAAAGAAACAACATTTTCTTAAAAATATTTCCAC
This sequence comes from Poecilia mexicana, assembly GCF_051168715.1. Taxonomy (NCBI): domain Eukaryota; kingdom Metazoa; phylum Chordata; class Actinopteri; order Cyprinodontiformes; family Poeciliidae; genus Poecilia; species Poecilia mexicana. The sequence continues at coordinate 9,975,923 of NW_028263370.1, read as the reverse complement.
CACCATCCATTTGCCTGTTGCCCACTATGCTGTTATAGGATTTTATTACTGACCCAAGAACCTGGCAGTGACTGTTACTAGTTTTGCACAACTTTTTATTATACTAAATATAGCAACACCAACATTTTTATCATTTCATCGAGTAAGTAGCATTCTAAAAGTAATGTAAAAAAGCAGTATGTATTAGATTAGGTTAGCATACTCATGTTAGCATACAAACTGATGTTGGGTACCTTGCTGCCGAGAGCATTTCTTGTCTTTAATTGTCGTTTCTGGACCTCGCCCAACAACAACCGCACGTAAATGAGGTAACTGGATTGGTTTATGGGTACCCTCTTCACTGACAAGCCAGCAAATAGGCATTTTATAATTTTTAAAATCTTTTTTACCATTAGCAAGATATCCGTTGCAGTCCCCGCTTGGTGATGACTGGACAAACGTCTCGCGAGATTATAACGTGAACGGGGCTGGTGTGTTTTCGCTTGGCACGCGGGTCAGAAGATTCTGGAAGAAAGGCTTTCTGTGGGGCTGCTGCTTGTTGTCTTCATTTAAGGTTGGAAAACAGTTATTATCACACGTTTTATTTCTGTCACTGTCAGCTGTGCTTAGCTTGGCCAAAGGCCAGAGGGTCATCCTACCTAGCAGTTTAGATTTGACCTGGTCAAGTAGCTAAATTAGCTACGAAGGGCCTCATCAGTTTCAGTTTATGTGCCGATCCAACCAGCGGTTTAACCTGCGATTGTGTGGAAGGTAATATTCAGGCACATTAAGTCTTATACAATCGTAAAGAAAAAAAACAATTGTAATTGCCCAGGAATCCTTCTAAAAAAATCCAGCTGTATTATATCTAGGAAATACTCAAAACTAGTTTCACCAATGTTGTTATTATGAATCGAAACTTAAGCCTTAATTGGCACCCATATTCAACCTAACGACTAGAGACCAGTGTGGTAAAAATCGCTTAACGCGAAACGTGTGACGTTTGTTGGTTTATGAATACAACGACCAATAACTACCAAATCATTCATGAATGAATTCTGTCATAAACAAACGCTTGCCAAAATACAAAAAAGGAAATCAATTTGTTGTTGAGATTATTTGCGTTGTGTTGTAAAATAAAATAAAAAACCTAAGGAGGACTTCAAGTATGCAAACGTTAAGTTACGGCATTTTAAGGCTAAAATTCCCTGAAACATTACCAAGAAAAGGCTTAATTTCTAACTTTCTTATGTACTGCTACATGATTTTTCTACAAACTTACATAAATGTTTTGATTTTTAGGTGCATAATAACTGTCCTTTTATTTAGCCTAAGCTTTCACATTCCTTACCATAAAGTATGTTTTTTTTCTCCCTCATTTACTGAAGTGGCAGAGAAAATTCTGTCAGGTAAAACAAGTTGCTTTTCTTCAGTATGTTGTCATTTGGCTATGGCTTTTCAAGTAACCAATACCTATTAACTATTAATTCATATAATATGATGGTTCACAACATCGACTTAAAAGTGTAACATAAATAAAACAAATTTTAAGGAGATTGTTGAGGGTAACAGTTTTGTGTCAGTGTAACGGTACTCTTATGAGATTTAGCTACTGGCATAAAAGGGGGGGAAAGCATGTGTTTTAAGGCTTAAACTTGGTTATTTCACACAACAGTTGAAGTTTCTGACAAGAGTTCAAATGTTCATAGCAAGTTGTGTCCAAAAAAAAAGCCCCACATTGTTTCACTCCCTGTGGAGTTTACTAGCATTTAAAACACTTGGAACGGGACGAGGTGCCCTTTGTGCTGGATTGCCTGTCGCATGTGGGTATTTTGTCTGAGCTGGAAGAGTTGAATTTGTCAGGTTCTGAAGAGAAACACTCAATTTTGGCGACAAGAATAAAATTTTTGCAGAAATTGTCATTTGAAATGTTCTTAAAACTTTTATTGTGATGTTGCTGTGCACTGACAGACAAAATATATATATTTTTGGCAAAGTTAGTTTCATTGGGTATGTTAAGATATGGTTCAGACACTTCTTTTTCTTTTTCTTTCTTTCAGTTTCTTAAGATCATCTGACAGAGGCAACGATGGTGAAAGAAACAGGCTTTTATGACACACTTGGTGTGAAACCCAATGCAACTCCCGATGAACTTAAAAAAGCCTATCGCAAATTAGCCTTGAAATATCACCCTGACAAAAACCCTACTGAAGGGGAAAAGGTTTGTCCCCTTGATATTGCTACAAATAACCACAGAAGCTGTGGCGGTTTTCTAATCTTGATCTTTTTTTATTTATTTTTTACCCTGAAGTTCAAACAGATCTCGCAGGCATACGAGGTTCTGTCAGATGCCAAGAAGAGAGAGGTGTATGACCGTGGAGGTGAAAAGGCTATAAAAGAAGGAGGAACAGGCGGCGGCAGTGGTGGCGGCGGTTTCACGTCTCCCATGGATATCTTTGACCTATTTTTTGGTGGAGGTAGTCGAATGCACAGAGAACGAAAAGGTGAGAGCAAATGTTTGTAAAAGCTCACAGTGGCTCCTGAAGACATGAAATGAATGCTGCGTAGTGTTTCTAAATAATATAAATCAGAATTTCTATTAAGAGAAAGGAAAATATTGTATCATAATTATATAAAATGTAAAAAAAAAAAAAAAGTTATAGTAATGAGCAGTACAAATAAAAATGTCAATGTATCTGCCAGATAAAGGTGGTTGGTGCTGATATGCAACAGTGGAAGTATGCAGAAGTGGGCAAACAATAGGATTCTTATGTAATGTAGTTCATAACATTTGCCACTAGAGGACAGAACAGGAAGGTTAGTGCCACTGTTGCCTTCAAAGAGTTTCTTGTAGGATTTATTTTTTAGCTTTCATAAGTAATTCTCAAGCCTGTCATATTTTCTTCCTTCTGAACATTAAGAAAGACGAGTGACGAACCTGTCAGACGTTTGAACGTGCTGCTTTTTCACGTTGAGAAACAGGAGCTAGATTTTTCTGAAGTGTTCCATCTGGTATTAACCCCTCTCAAGATATATTGACATGAAAATAAGGTGGTGCTGCGCAAGTCATCTGTTTTCACTATGCTGGGAAGCACTAGTGGATTCATTCACTCATAGATGTTTGGTAGAAAAACATGATGTCGGATGAATCTTGGCAGATAAATTAGGAAAAACATGAGGAAAAGTTGTTCCTTACTCTCCTTTTTTCCCTTTCCACTTACTTATGCACTGAGTTTTTCTTGGTGGTTGCATTTTATATACATAAAACCAAACAACATTTGAAATGGCTTCTGTATATCTGTACTAAATGTTCAAATTTATACAATTAAAATGGGCTGAAAATTGATTGAGAATGCTGTAAATTTGAGCCTGGAAAGTTTAGAATAATAAAGATGCGTAGAGACCCCGATAACAGCATACAACACTCTATCACTATAAAATATTTTGTGAAGCTTCGCTCAACAGAATCATCTAAGAATTGTGATGTTTTTTTTTTGTTGTTTTTTTTTTTTTTACAAGATATCAGTCTAGTGAACTGAGCCTAGAAAATTGAAGAACAAAGTGAATTTTGCATCCAACAAATAACAGATAGTAATCAAAGGTTGGTGACAGATCTTTAGATGATGTATCTACTTTGTCTAGAAATATTTTCCAAGTTATTGCCCAAAAATAAGCCTTTTTATGTAGATATTAAGGTGCATTATTGTTATGAATCTTATATACCCAAAGCCTGTGAAATGTATAACAGTGGTGTGTTTTATTCCACCACAGGAAAGAATATAGTTCATCAAATCACTGTGACCTTGGAGGATCTTTACAACGGCGCAACAAGAAAACTTTCTGTACAGAAGAACTGCATCTGTGAGAGATGTGAAGGTAAACACTTCTGCAGTTTTAAGTCCTGAGGTTTGCAAGTAGTTTGTTTTATTCATTGAATGATGGTGTTTGTTTACTGTCAAAACTAAAGCAGTCATTGTTATTGACAAAAACTCATCCACTGTTCCACATGTGGTATGAACTTAACATTTTCATGGCAAGACTCCAAATCTCTCAACCAAGATAAAAAACCCTTTTTTCTATAATATTAAAAGTATTATTTTATGAAGATTAAAGAAGTTAGGAATTACAAGTTAGATTTTTTTGGGGGGGTCAAAAATATTGATTTAATGCTTAAACATTTTTCCCGATCTCATAAGACAAACATTGTGTTGTCACCAGAAATCATTTTATAATTCTTAGTGGATGACATGAGCATACCTTACCCAGCGGAGCAAATAACATTTAGGTATTGTCATTTAATAACAAAAAGAAAAATCCTTAGTAGCTCCAGTTTTACATAAAAGCTAGATGCTGAAAGCCTTTTTCTGACGCTGCGGCCGATCAGCATTCACACAGTCGCCTTCACAAACTGCCCTTTTCAGATTCTCCGTCTGCTTATAACTCACAGGCTCATGAAATGTGGTGCGTGCCTGTGTGTGAGGTTAATAACCATATTTCATCTACAGTTGTGTCATCGCTCTGATGCAGAATGACCTTTAGTTTCCACCACATCTCAGAGGTTTACCTTTGGCAGAGAATCTGTGAAAACATCAAAAAGCAGGGATGTTTTCAGCAGCCGAATCATTAAAAAACACACACACAGTGTCGTTATCTGAGGAAAAGGTTGAGGCCTCGTCCAGCTCCTCGCTGCTCTGTGTGCTTCTGGAATGATGGAAGTGAACTGTTTGACAGGTGGATTGTACCAGAGACTCACTGGCTTGCTCAGCTGCACAACATGTCAAAACCAAGTAATTATTTAAAAGGTTCTTTGTTGGAGCAGGTTCAAAATGCTGTTGAATTCAATTAGTATGGCAACAACTGTTTAAGCCGGTGACAAAATGTGTTTCTTGTTTGTTTTAAATTCACACAAAATTCATTTAAATACATGGTTATTTAAATGCCACTCCTATCCAATGTCAAAAATGTGCTTATATTCTATATTTTTCCACAGTGCTGATGATTTATTTATTTATTTTTTTCCCCTTTTTCTCCATGGCAGGTCGTGGAAGTCGTAAAGGAGCTGCACAGATGTGCATGTCCTGCCATGGTACGGGTGTGCAGGTACGCATGCATCAGTTGCTCCCAGGTATGGTGCAGCAGGTTTCCACCGTGTGCCACAACTGTCAGGGACAAGGACAGCGAATCACCCAGAAGGACCGCTGCAAAACATGCGCAGGACGCAAGATCATGCGACAGAAAAAGATTCTGGAGGTTCACGTTGACAAAGGTGTGTCTTAATGAGTCTGTTTATATTAAAAAAAAAATAAAAAATCTGTAAAGTTGCTGAGACCGACGATTGAACTCTGTAGCTGATGTTTTTCACAGGAATGAAAGATGGGCAGAAAATAGTTTTTCATGGTGAAGGGGACCAGGAGCCAGGGCTGGAACCAGGTGATATCATAATCGTCCTCGACCAGCAGGAACATGCACTTTTCACCAGGTACCAAACAAAATAGGATCGGACATGTCTTTCTGGATATTGTAGATTAGCTTAGCGAGGTTTACATTATAAGGCGATACAATAATACGTGCACAAAATTTGAAAACTACATAAGTGAGACACTTACTAATCCCCAGGAATAGTAACATGTTATTTTGTCTTTTAATGTGTTGGCTGCTCAGAAACGTCAAAATGAAATGACCTCAGTTGCTGAACTTGTTTCTGTCCTCAGGAGAGGAGAAGACCTGCTCATGTCGATGGAGTTGCAGCTGGTCGAGGCTTTGTGTGGTTTTAAGAGGCCGGTTCAAACACTGGACAGCAGGACTCTCCTCATTACGTCTCGTCCAGGTAAACATATGACAAATTTATTTAGTTGTTTCTAAAGGGTTTAAGTTGATCAACCTTTGGGAGTTTGTAAAGTATTCAAGACTGGACTGGATTTATGTGGAACCAGCTGTGAATCACCTGACCTTCTGCAGTAGAGCAGCAGAAGCTTATTTATTGTTTCTGAGTTTTATTAAAGGCTCTTGATGGAATATCCTGTCAGGTTTGCTATAGCCAATCTCCTTCTGTTTCCAACTACAGGGGAACTAATCAAGCCTGGAGACACCAAGTGTGTCCTCAACGAGGGGATGCCTATGTATCGCAGACCTTTTGAGAAAGGACGTCTTATTATTCACTTTTCGGTAAGACCTGTAGGATTTTATTTTCACTTCAATAGAAGCAGACTAATCCTTTCTGCTCCTTGACAGCAGACTGACACAGCTCTTCCAGAGCATCAGGCAGTAAAAAAAGGGCTTAATATTTAACTAACACAAGTATCACAACAGTAATGATTAGTCATTCCCCACAGCCAGTAGATAGATGTGTTATGATCATCTAATCACATAAATATGCTATTTTAGTTGTTCTTGTTTAAAATCTTTGGACAGAGCTTCATGTGTTCATTCTCCCTGTAGGATTAGAAACCCATTGGCTTCACCAAACTGGGACAAACCACAATGTTTAAGCTAGCTTTAGTTAGCATTACCATCGCTGGTAAGGTATGAGTGGCTCAACTTGTGAAGTAAATCAATACTTAGATCTTGAGCACAGACGAGCAGTTGCAGTCGTTAATAATATCCCTGTTTTGAACTACTCTGTTTGCATAATCATTGCACCTTTTCACTATAGACTGGACAAGAATAAATCAGGATTTTATGCATGTGAAGATGACACATCTGAGGAAATACCTACAGGACTTCCTGTTTGAGTCATACAGGATTTTACGTGACAGACGGGAGCAAAGTAGAGCATAATTGCAATGTAGAAGGGAAAAATGTTTTGTTTTTGTTTTGTAAAGGTTCTCAAAACAGCAAATCTAGAAAGTGTGTGTGTATACAGCCAAGCTGAGTCAGTACTCTGCTCATGTCCACTAGGTGGTGTTCCCACCAGCCAATTTCCTCCCCAAGCACAAGCTGAAGGAGCTCGAGCGCTACCTCCCCGGAAAGATGGACACAGAGCAGACGGACAGCATGGACGAGGACCTCTACATCTACGCTGACCTGGAGGACTGTGACTTGGAGAGCAGAAGAAGACACAGACATCAGTACTACTACATGGATGAGGACGACTACGCCAGCACCGGGGGCGTTCAGTGCCACACGTCTTAAATCCCAGCTCGAGACTCTGCCTTTTCCAAAATCCCCCATTTCTGATGCAATGCACCTTGTTGGACGTTTGTGCACCTTTTCTCGTCCGGTAACTCTGTTTTCGTTTGAAATTCCCCTCTAGCTCAGTCTTAAGAGTCCTGGCTCACTCTTTATTTCAACTAATTGGTTTTGGGCTCGATGTTGGACTGCTCATTCCTTAAGGGACCATATTTCAATTCTTCTTTTTTCTTTCTTTCTTTTTTGTTTTTTTGTGAAGCACTGTGGTTAAACATGAGGGCTGGTATCACAGTGTCTTTAAAAGAAAAGAAAAACTCTACTTACATTTACACTAACACCGATGCCAACATTCTTTTTTTTTTTTTGTGTATGTTGTGTTGCTTAATCTGTGGTTGTGAACAGCTCGTTAATGACCCTGTTAATTGTTTTTGAGGACCCAAACTTCAGATGGAGGACTAGACAGATTTATGTTGATACCTGATACTTTTTTTTTTTTTTTTTTTTTCGTTTTTGCTGGTTTACCCTTTAAAGGGCTATTTTAAAACATTTCTAAACAATCTTAAAAAATATGACTGGAAGATGTGAGTTTGAAGAAAGGGGGCAGTACTGTTTTAGGTTCAAGCCACTAATTTGTAGATATTTCAAACTAATATTTAACTTTAGTATTTTACCTCTTCTGGGCTCAATTACTGTCTTGGGTTGGACATCGGACTGTTTTCTATGTGAAATAATTTTACGAAAGAAAACTATTTGCAGATGTTTCAAACCTTCCAGTTCCTTGACAGTAACTGTTTTCTGGACAATTTCAAGATAAACTGATAATGTTAATTTATGTTTATGCTGGTAATATTTGTTACAACAGTTCTTTAAAAAAAAAGAAAGAAAGAAAATACCCATGGGTATAAAGTGCCTGTTGTACCTACATTGTCAAAGAAAGATTAACCAGTGCCAGATTCCTCTCTGTAGATGCATGATGGTCTTGAAATCAGAAGAAAATATTGCTTTCACATGTGGAATTGAGATGAAAAGTCAAAGTAGAACGTTGCATATTTTGATGTTTTGATGTTGGTACCGAAGTTAATAATTGTGTCTTATTCTTGTGCAACCCGACCAGATCTTGGGAGGTTAGGAAGGGGTTTAAGATGGGGGAGTTTGAAGTGTGTGTGTCTCTTTCAACGCCTTATCATAACTCAACTTGAAGTAACTTGATTATGCAGTGTTAGTTTAAGTGATGATCTTTTCCCTGAATATTGTATGACAGTTATGTTCGGGCACCTTCAAGGAATCTGCTTCTGACAAGCAGGTTTGTTTCTGAAAGTCTGAGAAGGTAAAACTGAGATAAGTTAACTCAAGTTTTAATTTAACTTAATCGATGTTTGGACCAAGAATGTTTGTGATCATGTTTTGTTAATAAATATCATTTTGGGGTCTTACTAAACTGATCTGCGATGATATCCTGGAAACTTGAGTCACGCTGTAGTGCTGGGCGAAAGTTCACAATGGTCACAAGCTGGTGTGAGATTTTCAATGTGACTTTGAATTTCAAAGTATTGTGATATTAGCACAAACATTAAAACATGTAACATCAAATTAATTTTAGTTGAGATATAAAAGCAACTTTTTGCTACTAAAATATTGCTGTACATTTATTATCACGAGTTATCTTGGACAAGAGTGATGGATTCTGCTCCTCGGGTTTCCACAACACATTTTTACCATCAAGAAGTCTTTCTTCTTTGTTGAGGAAAAGTGTGATGGGCTCCTTTCATCAAGCTAGCAACAGGTGGGGGAAGGGAAGTGTACTGTTTACTAGTCTACAGCCATCTCATTAAAAGGACAAACTAGAAAATGAATGACGGGGAACTTTTATGGAGTCGAAGAAACTTTGTAGCAGCTTGATGCTGGGAACCAGCCCACTTCTTGTTCTCGCTAACAAATGTTACCCAAAAACACAAAGGTTTTTGACAGAAATGAGCATTTGTTGGCAATTTTAATTTAAATCCAAGGTAACTCAATAAGAAGTATATGCTGTGTGAGGCTTCAAGTGTGCGTTGGCTCCCCCTGCTGACATGGATGCCTAAAGAAGTGGCTTTGTTTGCTTGTTCCTCTGGCCAGCTCTGAGAGCAGCGCTTCCTTGGGGGATGTGGGTGTTTTTACACCCTCACTTTTCCCACTGTTTTGCTCAAAAAATCGCCCTCCTATGATGTTATATTTGCGCCCCCACCTGAGCACGCAGTGAGATTAATGTGAGCACATCTTTGTGAATCAACTATTTATTGTGTGTGTGTGTGTGGGGGGGGGGGGTGTGTGTGTGTGTGTGTTTAAAGGCTGTGTTAAATCTGATGCTCGCGCCCTGATCCTCCTCTATGGGAAGCTGTTGGTATCGATAATAGCCTGTCAACTAAAATGTTTTAAACCATAGCCAGTGGGATTCACTGTTGTGATTGTGCAACCATTTTGTAAATTGTAACGTGTAGTGAAGTAAATAATGTGATTATATCGCCAGTTATTTTAATTAAGTGTATCTTAGCACCCCATATTACCGGCTACATGTTTTTGTCCCACAAACTCAATCAGTTATTTGGTCCCCTATGTGGATTTCTGCTCTTGTCCAAATTCTGCCCATTCTGTTGATAAAAGCAACTGACCTCTAATTACAGAACAAACTTGACACTAATTTGAGTTTACAAATGGGCTTTAAATGCAGCAATTTTGAATGAGTTAATTTATTTATAGTTCTTTTTTTTTTCTTCCTGTGTCAGACTGTATGATATTCACAATATAGCAAATATACAAAAAATAGAGTGCAATGAATTCACGCTACAGTAACAAATAACAATATCACACATAATAAATAGTGGACAGTCTGTTACCTGCGGGCATGTGTAGATGTATGCATGCACAGGAACGTACAACAAAATGATGCTGCAATTGCAGACAGGATACGGACTGGAACTCGGGTGAGTTCTGCTGTTTTTAAGCATGCATATCTCTGAATTATTATAGATCCACTGCAAGGCGGTGAACTGAGGTAGCATGCAGATAAATCACAGAGCAAATTAGGGTGGGAGGGGAAGCATCTTTACAAACCAAAGCCAGGAAAGCATCAAATACCTGATATTGTTTATGCCCAAACATTAGGCAGTTTCTATTGTAAATAATCTCACAACAGTTCACCATCATGCATTTTCATGTCTGTTAGAGACAGAAGAGATGAGAGTGTTGGATTCAAGTGGCACTGGTGAAGTTGGACTCACAGGGAGCATCATGGAGGTCCTAGGCAGAGTTGAGGAAGTTCACGCAGCTGTCAAATGGTAAGTTTAATCTTTTTTTAAAAATATTAACTAAAAACAGTTAAAGACCTGGCTTGACCTTAAATATTAAGGCAAATAAGAAATACATGGTGGATTCTTTAATTCTTAGCTGTATCCTGAACGTCTTGCTTTAAAAATGTAAAATTCACTTTAATAAGACTTGTATCAATATAAAAAAGTTTAAAACAAACACCACATTACTCTTAGTAGGATGGTTCAGGATTTTTGAAGTGAGGCTTTCTTAAAAGCAGAGATGGATAGTAGCTATTAGTTACATCTACCCAGTTATGATTACTTGAGTAACTTTTTTTGGGGGGTGGTTGGGGGAACTGCTACTGGAATAATTTTACTTGAGTAATATTATCATGAAGCATCACTACACTTACTTGAGTAACATTTCTGGCTACACTACCCACTATGAGTAACTTCACTAAATGATAAAGAGTTTGTTTTAACTAAATGTGCACCAGACACACCTACAGTTTATGTTAAATAGAGATCTTCTGTTTGTACTCAAGTGTTGCTTTTCTAATTCTTTTTCCATCTTCTGATTTTGAAGGTCAAGTGAGCATCCTGTAAACACAATACATTTTGAAGAAGGACAAAGTCCACTTTGGTTTCACTCTTAATTACCGCTAGCTTCATCCTTTGGGATGAATCTAGACTTACAATAAATTATGCATACTGTATGAAGATGTTGAACTGCAGATTAGATATTGGTGTAGAATTTTTAAAGAAATTCAGATAACAAAAAAAAAAAAAAAAAAAAATTCTGAACTATCCCTTTGAGTTGATCTGGATGCTTTTGAACTGTGCAAACAACTGCCTAGCTCCTCCACAGCAGGATGAAGGTGACAGCTTAAGGTTTCCACAGCCTTAACAGGCCATCCTCGCTGTATGTGGCAATCAGGTTCTCATGTGGGTGGTGAGCGATGCCAATTACATCCTTGTCGTGAACCTGTGGGTGCAGAGGAATGCAGATCAATACACATTCTCATCCCCACCCCCCCAACCTCCTACAGACATCCAGCTTCCCTAACTGCACTTGCTGAAAGATGCTACCACGACAATGAGGCAGCAAAATAGGGAGTCGAGGCCCACTAACAGTTTTTCTCAAAGATAATTGTTGGGTATGAGCAGAGGGGCTTACAGTCAGCGTTTTCTCCAGCCTCCCCGTCGTGTAGTTAAAACAGTACAGCACGCTGTCCTCCCCCACACAGTAGATCCACTCCCCGTGGGGCGACACGGCGCAGCACACAAAGCCTGCTCTCTCTGGCTGCTCTGAACAGAAAGTCTTCACTGTCTGAGGAGGAAGAAGGAAGGAAATGAACTTTTCCATAACAGCCACGCTGTAAATTGGTAGGACTAAATGAGTGAAATATTATAAATTGTTTTAAATGTTAACTCGTCTGTCACGTTAGGGGATAAACACTTCTCCCCCCCCTAGAATTACAGAATAGAATCGTACTTTCCTGCTTAGAACATGTTCACTAAAAAGTTAAAGCTTGTTTGTTGTTCTGCTTTCCCAGTAGAAGTAATTAAAAACCTAAACATGCCAAGAGAAGATCCTGCAGACACCTGGGAGGTTGGACAAACGCAATTGATATCTTTAATAACAATTTTTTATTATTTTTCCCGTTAGGTTTTTAGTACACAACTTTGTTGAAAGCTTCAATACTTTAATAATCAAAAAAAAACTTTAGACAATAATTAGATTTTAATTCACTTTTCAAACTTTCATTAGACAGAAGGGCTGTGATACACATTACTGTTGTATTCCTAAAGACTGTGGCGGATTGTGGAAAAGTTCGAAAACTGATTTAACGTATGGAAAAAGAAACTTATTTTCAAGAATAGTTACATGTTTAGTTGCTCTGTCACTGTATAAATGTTGTATTTAGTTATCTCAGTCCATTCACCCATGAGAACCATGAGAACTCTTGGGAAGAGGTCTTGAACATTAAGTAATATCGATGCTGATATTATGAAGTGTTTGTTGAAACCCAGAAAATATGAGATGCTGGAGCTTTTCTAGACCTCTACATTTGTCTACTTATCCGTGTTCCTTGCATCAATTTTAAGCTGTAGTTTAGTTAATTAGGCACTTTCTGTCACGAGGAAGGCATCATGACCAGATAACAATTATTAATCTCCTGAAATTCAATGCAGGCCAGCCATAAAAAAAAAAAAAAAAAAAACTGCCTCTAAACGTAATATTGGCAACTTGTGTTTTAATCGCCCCAGCAGTTTAGCAGACACAGTTTCTTCTTTGAGCATAACTACTTGTGTTCATTGAGTAAGACATCTTGATGTCTTTCATATGGTTTAAATAAAAGCAAAGTTTTCTACATCTTTTGAGAAAAAAAAAAAACATTTGCTGGGAGTTGCCCTGTTCAGCTTGATTTGCACATTGAGACAAGTGGCCACATAAATGATCATCACAAGTTTTTGCGTATTATGAGAATCAGTGTTTTGTCTGAACGTTGAAATATAGAATGCGAAAAATGATCTGCTGTATGTTCATTTATTTATGCTAACACTAGTAGAAACGATTAGCAGAATGTCATTAGTCTTTGCAAAAAAAAAAAAAAAAGGTAAGATTTAGTTATTGCTTTTAGAGCCGATTAGTTTAAAAAAAAACAAGAAAGAAAGAAAATCACTAATAATTTCCATGAAGAAGTGTAAGACTGTTTCAAACCAAGTCAAACGATGCTCTCACCTGGCCGTGCATGTTCATGATGACCACCGTACTGGAGTGGTTACACACCACAAACTCCTCAGGCTTTTGGGGAAGAGGAATCACATTGTTGACTGGGACTTCTGACGTCATTGACTGGGATTTGAACGTGTGAATGCATTCGCAGGATTTTGTGCTCCAAATCTGAGAAGAAATATTTTCCAGCTTAACAGTTCTAGTCGGAAGTTTGCAGGAACTCGTTTTTGGCATAAACACATTCGAACCAAACACACCTGAGTGAAATTTTTAAAACAAGAACTGGGTGCAAGTGTGAATTACTTGTTGGTTTTCTCTAATCCAAGCAGGGGTCATAATTGTGCATACAGGCTCAGATATATATATATACACACACACACACACACACACACACACACACACACACACACACACACACACACACACACACACACACACACACACAAAATGTCCCTTAGCAAGTTGCAGAGAAGCCACACACTCTCTGTATCCATCAACAAAGTTTGGTCATAATTCTGCCTGAATATTTAACCACTTTTCTTTTTAGGAATGGCACATTTGAGTCAAGTTAGTTGGTTTTCTTACAGTTATTCAGTGGGGTTGAGATTGGAGTCATCTCAATAGCTTAATTAGCCAGCTTTACCCATTCCAGAACCATTTTATTCCTATCAAGTGTTTGACATTGTTGCCCAGTTGGAACACAGAGTTAATTAAAAGTTTCTACTTTTAATTTGATGGGAAGCTGAAGAATTTGGAAGAAGTTCTTAGTTACTTTATCGCTGCAGGGCTGCCAGGGAAACAAACCCCATCACCTTCTAACAACTTCATGCTTCATGGCTGCATGAAGATTTAAGTTTATTCAGCTTAAACTCTTTATCGCTGTGGTTAAAATACATCCATTTTTACCCAATCTGTCCAGAAAACTTTTATTCAGAATGGCCTGAGGAAATCTGTGGACTATGCCAACTCTGCCAAGCAGAATTTTACCAGGAATCTAAATAAGTGTGTGAACAATGTGCAAACAGTCCAGACCAAATATCAATTAGGTTGGTATAAGTATATTTAAGGATGTATTCATAAATATCTACAATAAATTCAAACTTGTGCATCCAACTCTTGTGTTTAAAAGTTTATGAAGTTGTGTGATGTACAATCATTCCTTTCTGTACTAAAGCATTCTTAAAAGCTCCAAAAATATTAGATCTATGCCCTGGATGATTGTATAACTTTTGACAGGAACCATAAATTACATCTAATGTGGCATAACTAAGTGTGGACCCAGACCGCTTATGTAAATCATACCTTAACAGTGCCATCGGCCGAGGCGCTGATGATGTGAAAACCATCCTGAGCGAAGCACGCGTCGTTTACAAACGATGAATGTCCTTTCAACTCCCTCAGCGTCTTGCCTGACCTCAGCTCATGGATTCTGAAAATGATGTCGAAAAGCAAATGACATAAAGGAAAGCGATGACTACTTTTTTTTTTTTTTTTGAACCCTCTGTTTAACTGGAGGAGCGTATTATTCTTGAAAGCAGACAAAACGTGTAGCCACTGAGTTATTTTTAGCTCCTGCTGAGTGAATGGGTGCAGATGAGCTAAACCATGACAAAACACCTCACGCTTACTGATTCACTTTGTCTCCTGGAAAGGAAGACTCGCTCCTTGTGAGGAATTTTCTCGACTTGAGGATCCGTGAGGTGGAGAGACACGTTGCAGCTTTGTGCCTGAGCGCATGGTACCTCAGCTGCACCCACACAGCACATGTGCCTCCAACTCGAGGCTCAGCCCACCCCCCCAGGAGTCAGATATAGCATTCAACCCCTCAAAATGAAAGGAGAGTCAGTGTTTGTGTGCAGAGGGGAAGAATGGAACAAGCAGAATAGTTTGAAGGCGTCGCAACTTTGCAGATTTGCTTAAGCTAGTGGATTAAAATAGGTGATTACAGATGCTAATTCTGTACTTTGAAAGTTGTTTCCTGTGTAAAGTGTATAGTTACTTTAGTTTGGATTCATGTTTGCAGAAGTTTGAAAATGCAAGCATATGTACATTCATGTTATTAATATCCACCCAGCCTGTTACTTCGGAAAAGAGTCATACATTAAACCGCAGCACCACAACTGAAGATCACTAACATCTTGAATATTTTTCATGTGATTTTTTTCCCTAACTTGTTGCCCACCCACTCTTGTGTTCCTTATGAATTTACAGTGGGCTGTAAAAGTAAACTGATAAAAAAAAAAAACACCCATCTTCCTGAAGTCCTTCATGAGCCGATGCCTGTATGTGCATCTTCCAAACCTTTATGAATCATCTTTCAGGTCAATAAGATCTTTCGCTTTCCTCCCACTGCAGACAAACCTGCTTCTGCACAAGACTCCAGAAACCAAACAAAGCTCCGACCTCATGTTTGGTTACTTTAGGAAGTCAATTTCAGAATTAAGGCTGTTGTAATGACCCATTTTTAATCACAGAAATCAGATAATTCCAAGGAACAATGCTTACCTGCTCCATTTCAGTTTTATCTTTTTTATACATCTACATTCACCATAATTTATTTTCAAATTTAGTCACATTTTTCTGCCATTAGATGTTATACTTTAAGTGTTATGTATATAATGCACAAGCCTGCAACATGTATATACAAACACAACAGAAAAATTTATAAAATAACAACTTTTAAATATGTCTAAAACATCTCAAACTAAATGAAAATTTTAATGCAGTGGTAAAAAAAAATAAATAAAAAAATGTAATGCTCAATGTGCTACAACTATTCAGCAGGGAAATGATCCTGAAATAGTTTTTTAGAAAATGATTTGTCAAACAATTAGTGTTGCCCTTTCGGTTATTTACTTGATAAAACCTCTTTTTACAAATGGAGTAGCTCTTATTCTTTTCTCAGCGTTGAAGTTTACGGGGGGAGATGGATCTTGATCATCTGACGAAATCAGTCAGTCCTGATTTCTTCTTAATCCTCTTTTAAATTCACCAACTGGCAATTGTTGTACAGGATGTATGACAGAGATGACCGTGACAGAAGATTGATTTTGGGGCCTTTGAACCCTGTATGTGATAATTTGGCTGTATGGTTTCCACCAGGTGTTTTCTTTTTGTATTTTAACAATTCCAAGATGACATATACTCTAAAAATGTCCCCAGGGTCTTTTAAAGACAAACGACCCACAGCAACATGGATACTCCACCGTACTTAGCAATGGCATGTAATGCTTTCCACATATTGACTCGTCAAGTCAATATAGATATGTGGTATGGCTTTGAGCTCACTGTGGACGCGGTGAAATCCCACCTTATGGTTTGGTCAAACGAGGCACTGAGGATGTGGTCGCTGTCCTTTGAAAAGCTCAGACAAGTCACGCCTTTGCTGTGAGCGTGCTCGAACCTTCGCACACACAGGCCACTTTGGATCTTCCACACCTTTTTCCATCAACACACAATGACATATTTCAATGTTTTAGAAACATGCACATTTTCTATTCAAATAAACATACCAAAGCTGAGACTCAAACAAGAAGGCATCAGCTGGATTCTTACACTGTTTGACCAAACTAACCTTAATTTTGCCATTCTGAGCTCCTGTGGCCAGTAGATCTACATCTTGACTGAAGCACATGCACAGCACAGCATCGTCCATCATCATGAAGCTTTCTTGGGCCTGATACTTGAGATCCTGCAGGACGCCATTTATACACAAATACACAGCACACACAGACCCGTAAATAACAAAAGAACATTACGAATACAAACCTAAAGCATACCGCTAATCACAAGAATGGTTTTGAAATTATAATCTTGATTTTTTTTTCTTTTTTTTTCTTTTAAGAAGTTGGGTAATGCGTAAACATTATTCAAACAAATGCAAAACAACTTTATCACTATTCATGTAACAAAATTCAAAGGGAATATGTCTAAAAATGTGAAAAAAAAAACATTTTACCTTACAAATCTTTCCACTGTTGAAGTTCCAGAACACAATAAACCCATCCACTGATCCGGTGATTAAATACTTCCCATTAGGAGAGAACCGGGCGCATTCTACATGTGAACGTCGTCCAAACTGCATATTTAAATCACACATAAAAATTGCATAAGATGCCTCTTCTACAACAACAATTTGGAGCGTATATAAACACAGAGCAAAAACAAAATGTAATAATATCAGTCATCCTCAGGGAGAAACACATTTCTCCAGCGCTCTGCATCAGCGTGGGCTGACCATTCTTATCACTTTTGTAACTGGAAAGCAATAATGAGTGGTGCCTAGGAGCTAGTACTGAGAACACAAACTGACTGGAAGAGTTGTCCGTCCTGAGGCGAAAAAGGCAATTAGTTTTGTGTCAGAACGTCCAGTGGATGAATTCACTTATAAAACAAGCTCACACTGACCACAAATTGACCAGACAGCACGACTTCATACATTTATTGTCTGAGCAGTTTCCTATGGACCAATACAGAAATGTGCTGATTTCTGTTGATTTACCTTTATGTGGCGGTACAGCTGAGATGGAAAGCTTTCTTTCCCCGCATGCTGCTCCTTGTTTGTCGATGTGTCGATTGTCATTTCAGGGGAAAGATAACCTGGATTTATCTGTCGCTTCATATACTGCAACAGGGAAAACAACACAAAACTTAAAGCTGTAATACCATATAGGGCACTGGAATCCCTCATGGCTGTGTGTTCAGTCCGTTGCAGTTCACACCACTACACATGAGAAAAAAACGATCATTCAATTTGAATTGGTAGGACTTATTCATATGAATTATTGGCCAATGTTATTCACATAATATAGTCTACTTCAGCTAAAGATGACAAGAGACTGTTTGCATACTTCTGGATCCATTCAGATGCAATTAAAGTCGAGCATCTCCCAAAATAACACTCTACATTCATGACCCAGTCCTTCAATTCGGTACCAAAAAGGTATTTTTGAAATTTTAATGTAGCATTCCGGGACAGAAATCAGTGAAAGCAAGTAATGTCCAGTGCAATTTGACATTTTCAACCTTTTTTTATTTTCTCCTCAGGACAGACAGATTTCACATCTCCAATGCTACCAGAAAAAAGAATGCCGTAGTTATCATTCAGAGCTAGACCTTGAGCTTCTCTAAAGCCTGCATAACAGATCTACTGTTATGTCTGTGATTTTTTTTTCCTTTTAGCTGAGAAATTTAGACAGTTTACTACTTTGTAGCTTATATAATTTTGTTATATAAGGCACAATTGCTATCTCTTTCGTACAATTATTTTATTATATTTCAAGAATATTGATTAAATTGCAATAGTTTTCATTTTTTAAGTATTTTAAAGTACTTTGAATTAGACTTTGTGCATGAAAACATCTCCTTCCTTGGACAAGTTTAATTAAAAGTTTTGATCCAAAGACAAAGAACCCTTTTTTCACAAGGAAAAGTTCTGATCAGCTGTGCCCAGTGGAACTATTTGTACATCTTTTGTCTTGTTTTTGTGGACCTTACCGGTTTGCCTACCTACAAAAATTCTTGAGACATTTTCTCTGCAAACATTTCCAAGAAGAGACCTTTCCTGTGCAGCTTCCTAGAGACCGTGTTCCCATATCATCCAATAGAAAACCCTCCTGTAGATAAACCCGGAGAGTTACCGCTTTCTATTATTTGTCCCTATGTAGCCCCAGCTGGAGTCCAAAAGTCATCTCTCTAAACATTCGAGCCTAGATGACATCCAAGGTAGAAGATGACATAGGTCTTTAACAGCAAGCATAGAGGCACACACAACAAGTCCTGTAACAGTAGGACAAAATAAAAAAAGGACAAAAGCGAGGGGAAGCGCACATCATTAACGCGCATTCCCCTGGCATGTAATTAGAGTGAGTACTGAGAAGAATATTGATCTCTGAACTCACGCTGACTTGTTCCAGGAGTCCAATGAGGCGAGAAGGAGGCACCACACTGACCTCTCTTGCTAAAGCCTCAGCTATGGCTCTGCGCTGCTTCTCCTTACTGCTGCCCTTTGGGTACGCCTGCAGTGACAGAGAAAGGGGGTTTCGGCTTGGACATCACAACCTCATGCAAATTGTTTTCGCTTGAAGGTAGAACACTATATTTATTTTCTAACCTCTCGAGGGTCAAAGTAAGGACACGTCAGCAGTTTCTCCAGATGGGCGTACCTCTCTGGCTCGGTCTGATTCAGCAGGATCATTGGGTCAGTTTGTCTGAGGAGCGAACGGGCTGCACCCACCTCCCTCATTTCAATGAGCTCCATCACAACCTGTTGAGAAGATTGCTAGTAATCGGAGACGCTTTTTACTGTCTTGAAAAAGAATTACTGCCCCATGAAGGTTTTCATGTGGTGTCACATTAAAATCACAAAAAAAATGTTTGTATTTTATGTTGTATACCAACACAAAGTAGTGCATAAATGTAAGGTGGAATTAAAATTATTCATATTTTATAATATTTTTTCACAGGTAAAGCTCTTAGTCGATGCTTTGTAGAATCACGTTCCAAAACAATAACAGTGTCAAGTGTTTAAGGAAATGTCTTGACATGCTTTCCGAATGCAGAGTCTGAATTCTTATGCTTTCCTCTCCAGGCTTTACAGTTTAGGTGGTCAGTCATGTTTTGTCTGGAGTCATGCTGTTTCATTCCATGATGGAATAAGCATTTCTTTCTAGTATCTTCAAACTTTAGAAGTTTTTTGTTTTGTTTTGTTTTGTTGTTTTTTTTATAACTTAACACTGTTCTGAACTTCCCCACAATTTTATTGAACACCAAGCCATGTTTACTATCAAAACCTCTGAGGTCAAATTGAACAGATGCATCTATACATAGGGTAAATTACACACTGCAACTGGCTAGATTGGATTTTAATGATGAGTATCAAAATGAAGGATAATGAAAACAATTATTTGTTCTTTTCAGGTTTTTGTTTTGTGATAAATGTTTAAAGTCATGCATTTTCTCCTTCTAATTCATAATTATGCACTACGTGGTGTCGGCCTGTCGCATGAAATCCAATTAGAATACATTGACGCTTGTGGTTAAAATGTGGCAAAGTGGGAAAATGTTCAAGACACATGAGCTTTTTTCAAGGCATTTGCAAGGCATAACACTCACAGGTTATCTGATGAGCAAACTCCAACTCACCTGTTCATAGAGGTCAATCAGTGTGTTGTCAGGCAACTTGAGAGACTCAATGGCCAGCAGAACAGAGTCCCAGTGGCCCCTGTTTATATCCTCTATAAAGCTCTCGATGCTTTGCACGGTGTTGAGAGAAACTGTGGTTTCCTCCTGTAAGGTCATCAGCGTGCGGTAGAGGTTATTCTCCTTGAGGTACTGCATGATCAGACGGATCACACTGCAGACACAGAGAAGACGAATCTCTAAGCACTTTACTTTCTTCTATTGATTTTTTTCACACAATACCACAGACTATCATCATCTCTGAAATTCATTCGATACAAGTGACTCTTTTCCAAATATGTGGATTTTGTGTCCAATTTACTGCCATCTGCTGTTCAAGAATCTACTTCATCACTTTTGCCCAGAAACATGCACCTGCAGGCAGTAGAGCATAAGTATAAATACCTGTCTCACCTTTTTAGCATTTTCTTATATTACAAGGCATTTTTTGGAGGTTTTGTGATAGGTAAACACAAAGAAGAACACAATAGTGAAGGAAATGGATATATTGTTTTCATGTCTTTTGTATGAACCAAAAAGTGTGGCGTGTGCTCCACGTCAACTCGGTCCATGCAAAACACAAATCTGGTCTGTATAATGAGCCATTCTTGAAATAAAGGTGTTTGCACATTGTAATGAGCCATATAGAGGGCACAGAAAAGGACAGAAGAGAGCAAAGCTGAAAGACTGTGTGATAATAAAAAAAATAATAATAATAACACTGCACCAAAAATTCAACACACCAGCCCACATTTAATCATGATTGTGGCAACATCATCTTGTGGGGACGTTTTTCTGCCATATGCTACAAACACTGGAAATTTCAGCAGGAAAACCACACTAAACATTCAACCAGCGATACAGGAAATAGTTTAGAGCAAAGCATACTGAGATGTTAGAACGGCCCAGTCAAAGTCCAGACCTTCTCCTAATTAATAATTTGTGGCAAGACTTGTATTTTAAGGATTATGCATACTTTCTATCCAATCATATTGAGCTTAAGCTAGTCTACAAAGAATGAAAAAAGGTTTTAATCTCCATGCTCAAGCAAAGCTGGTAGACATACCCCCAAAAAACTCAGCAAACGTATTGCAGATATATGCCAAACTTTTTATATTTCTTAAGAGTAAAAATATAAAAACTTAAAAATTATGTATAATTTTCCTTCGTCCTCACACTTATTTTCTACTTTATGTTGGCCCATGGCGTAAAACCCAATAAAATGTACTGAAGTTTGTGCATCTAATATGACAAAATGTGGGAAAACGTTCAAGGCATGGGAAGACTTTTATAGTGTAACATCAACTATTACGCCTTTAAAACATTTTGTGAGTACATATATCATCTGTAAGAAAATAAAAGAAATGGACAGTACTGCCATCATACATACAAATTACCAAGCGCAACACAGAAGGGGGGAAAAAAATCTACATGGGGAGGAGCAATTACAAGATCAACAGGCACATGTGGTTCATGGATGCAGGCTGACAAAATAACCAATTCTCTCCCAATATCTGCGAGACTTAAAGATCAAATGGCTTTGTGCAAACGTGTGAGCAAAAACGTCAATTTCTTCAGTGTTGTTGTTTACATAAACAGAACTATGCAGTGTGAAAAGAAAACATCAAGAGCTCGTTCGTTCTGTTTTTTCTAACTGGCTTTAAATATTATTTCAAGTTAAGTTAACACACGAAATACAACCACGTATTATAACCTGTTCTGTGTATTCTCTCGTGATATTATTTGCTCTAATTGTTCATGCATTGAGGATCAGGCGTGCACTTACTCAGTGGGCTCCAGCTCCACAGCCATGTTTTGGGATGTTGTCTCCTGCTGCTGCCGCAACGGACTGACGCTGCGGAGGCTTGGCTCGGAGCGCCTCTCGCTGGAGCCACGTGAAGACGGCGGGTCGGAGACCACCCACCCGCACGTGCCGTCTCTTGCTTTTCGTATATGCTCGTCGCGGAGAGGGGAGCGGCGGTCCCAAACGTGGGACTGCCCCCGGCACGCACACAAAGAGTGTCAGAGTTGCGCCTCCCTCACTGTGACGCAAAGAGGTTTTCTACAGATGTTTCCGAGCACGTTGAGCGCGGGGAGAAGCGGGATGCGGCTGCTGCAGGCCCAGCAACAACAGCAGCATCAGCACCTCAGACAGATCCTCGTGGCTTAAAGCGTGCGGCAGCAGGAACGTTATTATTCCGGCTCTAATCGCTCTAATGGAAAACCCCCATCCCTGTCCTGCACGTCACCATGCAGAGCTGGATGCACCTGTCCTTAATGAAAGGGCATGCTCTCAGAGAGGTTGCGTGTTATTTTGTCTCATAACACACCGGGCGGTTTAAGTCTCAGTAAATTGATTATTCATCATCCACCACGTCACCGAGAGTATTTATTCTAATCTGTTTGCTTCTGCTCAGTTATATTTAATCCACAACCACTGAAAATCATGATAATATCAGGAATTAGGATCAAGGAGTTAAGTTGTTTGAAGCTGAATCTAATGGGGAAAGTTCCAGCAAAGGTTCAAATCTTGTCCATTAGCTGTAATGTTATCCTTTGATCGTTTTCACGGCGCTTCTGATCGATTTCTCTGTAAAACAGCTCATATAATCACGTCAAGGTCGTAACTTTCAGTTTAATCGGCTGCTAACGAAATTGTAAAATAAATAAATAAACGAGGTCTTGTGTGGAGGTCTTCTTACACCGTTTTGTGTTGCCTTTAGGTATTTTTCCTACTTTTGTCACTCAAGCCTGACAAAAAAAAAGCAAGTCACCAAATACAGTTTTCCAACACATTGTGTGTGTTTATAATTTTTCATTACTAATATAAGAGGAGGGAAACTGGCTGATACCAGGGAACGAAGATTAAAGTTCCTGAAAAGATGAGACAGGCTTTCTGGAAAATCCCCTTCTACTGTAAAATACATGACAGATTACTGGGTAAAAGTAATCTGTCTAGGTAATTATTTTTTTTCAATCTCTGCAACTGTGCTTATTCCTCTCATCATCAACAACAAATACTGTGATTTTGGTAACATTTGCTCTTTATATGCCAGTTATTAGGGCGGAACCATATATTTTAGCTGCCTGAAATAGTCTGTTCCCCTTCTATACCATGGGAAGAAATTAACTTAACAGCAAGTCTTTAACTGTGTTTGTTCCTCTCATAAGCAACAACAAATCATGTGATTTTGGTAACATTTGCTTCTTATTTGCCAAAGTTAAGAGGGGGGAACAACATATTTTATCTATTTCAGCTGCCTGAAATAATCTGTTCCCCCTCCATTTCATTGGAACAAATTAATTTACCAGCAAGTCTTTAACTGTGTTTATTCCTCTCTCCATCAACAACAAATCCTGTAAGTTTGAAAACATTTCCTCATTATTTGCCAAAGTTATGAGGGGGCGGGACAATTTAATTCAGTGTTAGAATTATATCTTGTGATTCAGGCTTCCTTAAATGATTAACTACACTTATTGAAATGCCTGTTCCCCTTTCCATTTCCTTTCTGTAAACAAATGTCTTCTTGTAGTGATGAGTCCAGTTAGAACAGATGAGACCACTGAACATGTCTTTTTGCTGTTCTTGCTATTATAATAAAGAGCGGTTTGAGTGAAAATCACTGACGACTGCTTGGTAATTAAGAGTGACAGTTAATTTCTTCATTTAAATTTTTACAATTTATTTCAGTGACTCAATATATAGAATAATTACACACAGACTGATGTTTTCAAGCTTTTTCTTTCAGTTAATTATGATGTTTTCCTGCACACAGTTAAACATTAATAGTTAAAAAAAACATTTTATTTCAGAAATATGGGCTTATAGGAAAAAAAGGCTCAATACTTTATTAATGTTAGTTATCAAAAGGTGCTTTTAAGTTGACAAAAGAACATATATTCTAATTTATTTCGTATAATTAGATCTTTTTAGCTGGTACAGCTGTGTTTAAGGTTATTATATGGGCACATCAGGATGTATTTTTAAGTTTGGGTTCAGTTTATAGTTAAACAGTAAAAGGAGTTGAGAGACAGAAACAACCATCGCTTCAAAGACATGTCTCTCTACCCAGTTCTTAGATGTTTCAGAGAAGACACAAAAACGAGCCACAAACCAGAATGTAAAATCATTCACAAGATCTTTATTAAATTTGTAGAAAAATGGCCGAATCACTGGTTTCTACGTCAGTTTTAGAGAGACAGCAGGCGCAAATCGTGACACCGCACCTACTACTGGCACTTCCGGTGGCAGGTGTGACACCTGCCACAAGTGCCACTGCGTTCGGGACTAGCTGCCAGTGCTGCCGCTGCGTTCGGCTGACTTCGGCTGACCTCGGCACCTCTTACTGGCACTTCCGCTCACACCTGCCACAAGTGCCACTGCTTTCGGGACTAGCTGCCAGAGTTGCCACTGCGTTCGGCTGACTTCGGCTGACCTCGGCACCTCGTACTGGCACTTCCGCTGACACCTGCCACAAGTGCCACTGCGTTCGGGACTAGCTGCCAGTGCTGCCGCTGCGTTCGGTTGACTTCGGCTGACCTCGGCACCTCGTACTGGCACTTCCGCTGACACCTGCCACAAGTGCCACTGCGTTCGGGACTAGCTGCCAGTGCTGCCGCTGCGTTCGGCTGACTTCGGCTGACCTCGGCACCTCTTACTGGCACTTCCGCTCACACCTGCCACAAGTGCCACTGCTTTCGGGACTAGCTGCCAGAGTTGCCACTGCGTTCGGCTGACTTCGGCTGACCTCGGCACCTCGTACTGGCACTTCCGCTGACACCTGCCACAAGTGCCACTGCTTTCGGGACTAGCTGCCAGAGTTGCCACTGCGTTCGGCTGACTTCGGCTGACCTCGGCACCTCTTACTGGCACTTCCTCTGACACCTGCCACAAGTGCCACTGCTTTCGGGACTAGCTGCCAGAGTTGCCACTGCGTTCGGCTGACTTCGGCTGACCTCGGCACCTCGTACTGGCACTTCCGCTGACACCTGCCACAAGTGCCACTGCTTTCGGGACTAGCTGCCAGTGCTGCCGCTGCGTTCGGCTGACTTCGGCTGACCTCGGCACCTCTTACTGGCACTTCCGCTCACACCTGCCACAAGTGCCACTGCTTTCGGGACTAGCTGCCAGAGTTGCCACTGCGTTCGGCTGACTTCGGCTGACCTCGGCA
Organism: Poecilia mexicana; assembly: GCF_051168715.1. Classification (NCBI taxonomy): domain Eukaryota; kingdom Metazoa; phylum Chordata; class Actinopteri; order Cyprinodontiformes; family Poeciliidae; genus Poecilia; species Poecilia mexicana. The sequence goes on along the minus strand of NW_028263370.1, from coordinate 9,950,439 downwards.
CCTCGTACTGGCACTTCCGCTGACACCTGCCACAAGTGCCACTGCTTTCGGGACTAGCTGCCAGAGTTGCCACTGCGTTCGGCTGACTTCGGCTGACCTCGGCACCTCTTACTGGCACTTCCTCTGACACCTGCCATTAGTGTCACTGTTTTCGGGTCTAGCTGTCAGTGTTGCCACTGCGTTCGGCTGACTTCGGCTGACTTCGGCACCTTCCAAGGGTTTCCACGACTTCATACTGGCACCTCCCACGCCTCACGGACCGCTCTCGCCTATTTTTGCTGACGAGATTTAGGGCGGCCATCTTATAGCGTTCGACCGCTCCACTCAGCGTTATATGTTTAACAGGGATAATGACGTATTTGAACATTTAATCTTTCATAACACGCTGTTTTGTTACTGGAAACCTTATACATGCAGCCATATTTATAAACAGTTGTATTTTTAAAGTATTTTTAATTGTATTATACATACTTCAGCATATTTAAATATGCTTAGTGGGGAAAACAATAGAATAGAAATAGAATATTCTTTGGTGACAGCTTCTGTGTCAGATTTAATATGAATGAATTTATAATTAATGAAAATAATGGTGGATCTGGCACAAAGTATTGCATTTCCTCTTAAGTATTCTGTTCCCTTAAAAAAAGCAAATATGCCCTGGTCTATTTTTTATACAGTCTCAAATTTCAGTTTCCAATAAACAGCCTCAGTGAAAACATGTTGACAGTTGCCATAAGCTGCCACTTGTGCCACGGGCTTCTGGGTAAGGTGCCACTTGTGCCACCTTACCACTGGGTAAGGTGACACAAGTAAGGTGGCCATGGGTGCCACAGGCTGCTAACCTCATTCTCTATCTGTTTCAGACAGAATGTAGCATATGAATAACTTTAGATCAAACAAATAGAAATAAAATATATCTTAATTACAACATAATTCTCATACATATTTAAATATACAGCCGGTGTTCAGACTTAAACAGAGAAAGACAACTCCTGCACTGTCAGATGGGACCTCTTCTGCAACAGCTGATAATAGCTACCACTAGGTACCTACCACTACAACTGACACTCGGTTGCCATGGTATGCCAGTGCTGACAAGCTCCTGTCAGTTCCGGATTATAATTATTTTCATACAGGGACCTTAATATAATGCTATTGATTATTAAACCGGGTAAGTTCACTAATATTGACTTATTAGTTAATATTTGTGACAGTGGCAACATGAGATATTGACAATTCCAGAGTGACATTATGTTCAGCATGGTTCCATGACAGTGCACAGGATGTCATAAGTTATAGTGGCTGCCTGGTCTATTATCTAATAGACCAGGCAGCCACTATAACTTTCATTGTTTTTTGTTAAGATAATGCAATTTTTAAAAAAAAAACATGTTATCATAATTTTCCAAAAATGCCTGTTAACCAGTTTTAAATAGTTATTACTTGTTTTTATTTATTAAATTTAATCCCCACTATTTTTCATTATTTGTCAAGTTTATTACAGATTTGTGTGGCATACATGAAGGTTGCTTCTCTGTGTTTGTTTCTGGTTCTGTTCATTGTCTTCAAAGTTTTCTTATTCAAAGATGAGAAAATGACTCAAATCTGAGCTACAAAATGCATTTCAATAACATTTTCAAGGCAGCAGGAGGACTTTCACTTTCAAGTTAAACCACCTTCAAAATTTTTTACACCAATATTGAATATTGATAAGTCAAAACACAAAGTATTTACACCTCAAAAAATTTGACAATGTGTGAATCCTAAGCAGCATTAAGAACAAGATTGTTACATATTTTTGGAAATAAAAATTACTTTGGGTTATACTTAAGATGAAAATGCTTTTTTCAAAGAAAATTGTGCTGCTTACATATTATTTTATTTGGCAGATATGTTTCAACATGTTTTCAAGTTTATGTCACAAAGTATATGCATAGTAATTGATTTGTCAATATTTATTAGCCATTGTATGTAAATACTTTAAACAGCAATTTGAAGTCTGCTGTAAAATTCATGTTTAGTCAATGTGTGAATTTACTACATCAGGATCAAATAACTTATTATTCCTCCATGAGAAATTATGATCATTAAGCTTAAATTTATTTTTCAAACTTTATTAATTTCTACAATATACGTTATACAGAGTCTGATTATTATTACTATTATCCAGTTGCAACATTTGGCTTCCTGTTGCACCATGTCAGCCACTGTTCTGCGATATAAACATAGGCAAGGGTTGAATGTCATTTTGATTAAGTAAAAAGTCCTATTAACTATCAGTGATGTGTGATTAACCAGATGTGTCCTTGAACATAGTGACAGGTTCCACTGTAATAGTGACACTTTATAGTATATTCAATTCAACCGGCCATCTTGCTTGAATTAAACTCAGTCAAAAATATTCAAGGTGTTAAATGGATAAATAACCAATTACCATTGAATTTTTTTTTTATAAACAAGCATTATAAGTAACACGTTTTCAAAAAACTGTCATTGCCATCCCCCAAAACATCGGCACCAGTTGTGACAGCTCTGAAACATCCTGGACACCTAACGGCAGCTCTAGTGGAAGCCAGACTCAGTTGTTATAAAGGTGACGAAACCAATGGCATCCCTGATACCTGCTGTGTATTTGATTAATTCAAAGACGAAAGGAGTCGGCTGGATTATTCAGATGAACTTTAGTGAATAAATAGGATGAACGAATCATACATGATATACAAAACGTGTAGGAATTCAGCTAACATAAGTATTTCTGCGAAAAAAAACTTATTAAATTCTGTCTTCTTCGTCTGTCTTTAAGTTCTTCTTCTACTAGTAATAAAGCATCATGGGATATGTAGTCCATTTGCCTAAGTCAGTGGCAACACTGACAGCTAGACCCGAAAACAGTGGCACTAATGGCAGGTGTCAGCGGAAGTGCCAGTACGAGTTGCCGAGGTCAGCCGAAGTCAGCCGAACGCAGTGGCAACTCTGGCAGCTAGTCCCGAAAGCAGTGGCACTTGTGCCAGGTGTCAGCGGAAGTGCCAGTAAGAGGTGCCGAGGTCAGCCGAAGTCAGCCGAACGCAGTGGCAACTCTGGCAGCTAGTCCCGAAAGCAGTGGCACTTGTGGCAGGTGTCACACCTGCCACCGGAAGTGCCATTAGTAGGTGCGGTGTCACGATTTGCGCTCGGCCCTGCTGCAGTTTTAGCTGAAACAATGTAGCTGTAGTGTCAGGTTCTTGTCAGCAGGTGGCAGCATGAAGCTGCTTCTCTGTCAGGCCTGCAGGTGGAGACATGATGTGTGGTTGTTGCTGCTGGAGGTGAATCATTCAACAGAAAACTCATCACTCAAAAACAGTTTGTCGGGAGAAATTAATTTATAAAGATTAAAGAAAAGACTCGGGTATCAGATAGTCGTATTCACCTGTTAAGTGGGTCAAACTCCACGACTAAACTGAATAAAGACCAACATTTTAGTAAATAATCTTTATTATCTAAGAATAACAAACTGTTATTTTCTTGCCACTTTTGAATTTAAAATTTAACCCATACCTAATTAGATTTTATAATATTAAAAATAAAATAGAAACCTTAAACAAAAGGTTCATTAGGATTTAGTGAACTTTATGTCTGCTGTTGCCATCAAGAAATATTATTTCTCCTGAATCAGGAACTCTGAAAGAAAATGAAAATATTACACATATTTTGAATCAATATTTTAATAAAAAAAATATATACTAAATCATTCACAACATACCAGTGCCTAAATTAACATCTAACATGCATCTGCTAAGCAAAACCATTGATCAAAGCAAAGCATAAGTAGAAAAAAGGATAAACACAGTTATGGACATTTTCATCTTCAAAAGGAAAAAAAAAATATTTGACAGAGAATGCACATTTATTCAAAGAGTATAATTGAATTTTGAAGAACCTCAGTAATTGAGAGTGACACCAATAAGTACAAGCAAACTTTTTATACAATCTTCACCACGTGGACAGTTCCCGCAGTTCTGGCCTCCACCTACAGAGAACCGGTTCGGACCAGTTCCAACAGCGACCTATACAAAAACATCTCGCGGCTGTTCCACATCATCTTTTCATAAAAGAAATTTAACATAGTTTCAAAAAAAGGAATTTCTGAGTTCTTTTATTCTAAGTGAGTCAAAGCACAAAGTTTCACACTTTAAAATTTAAAATATTCCAACTACAACACAAAATGGTTCCAACAGCTCTAGAAGTCTGAAAGCTGACAGCATTCAGCCAATTAGTCTTGTACAAAATTCAATTAATATTTCACTACACTTGGAAAAGAAAGCAAGTTTTTAAAAAAAACATACATAATGTGAATATATTTTTAAAGACACTCAAGTAGCTCACTTAAAAAAGTCTTCAATGGAAAGACAACATTGTCACAAAAAGGCGATTTTTTTCCCCCCCTGGTATTTTTAGCAAAACTTATTTGAAATGCTTTACTTCTCTGCTACATTTAAAAATGTGTAATTACTCCGCTGCCAAACAGCAAGTTACTAAAAATTGTAGAACTAGAGGTTCAAATTATGCCGTCTCACCTGTGTGAGTTCTCACGTGAACAGCTAAAAAGTCTTTTCGAGAAAAACTTTTTCCACATGTCCCACATGAGAAAGACTTCTTATCTGTGTGTATTCTCATATGAACAGTTAAATTGCTTTTGTGGGTAAAACTTTTCCCACATGTCCCACATACGAAAGGCCTCTCACCTGTGTGAATTCTCATATGAACAGTTAAACTGCTTTCATGAAGAAAACTTGTTCCACAGGTCCCACATGAGAAAGACTTCACATCTGTGTGTATTCTCATATGAACGGTTAAATTGCTTTTTTTAAGAAAACCTTTTCCACATGTCTCACATGAGAAAGACTTCTCATTTGTGTGTAATCTCATATGAACGGTTAAATCGCCTTTGTGGGTAAAACCTTTCCTACATGTCCCACATGAGAAAGACTTCTCATCTGTGTGTATTCTCATATGAACGGTTAAATTGCTTTTTTGGGTAAAACTTTTCCCACATGTCCCACATAAGAAAGGCCTCTCATCTGTGTGAATTCTCATATGATTAGTTAAACTGTTTCTATGAAGAAAACTTTTTCCACATGTCCCACATAAGAAAGGCCTCTCACCTGAGTGAATCATCATATGATTAGTTAAACTGCTTTTATGAAGAAAACGTTTTCCACATGTCCCACATGAGAAAGACTTTTCATCTGTGTGTATTCTCATATGAACAGTTAAATTGCTTTTTTGGGTAAAACTTTTTCCACATGTCCCACATAAGAAAGGCCTCTCACCTGTGTGAATTCTCATATGATTAGTTAAACTGTTTCTATGAAGAAAACGTTTTCCACATGTCCCACATGAGAAAGACTTTCCATCGGTGTGTATTTTCATATGAACGGTTAAATTGCCTTTGTGGGTAAAACTTTTCCCACATGTCCCACATAAGAAAGGCCTCTCACCTGAGTGAATTATCATATGATTAGTTAAAGTGCCTTTTCGAAGAAAACTTTTCCCACATGTCCCACATAAGAAAGGCCTCTCACCTGAGTGAATTATCATATGATTAGTTAAAGTGCCTTTTCGAAGAAAACTTTTCCCACATGTCCCACATAAGAAAGGCCTCTCACCTGTGTGAATTCTCATATGACCAGTTAAAGTGCCTTTTCGAAGAAAACGTTTTCCACAGGCCCCACATGAAAAAGGCTTCTCACCAGTTTGAACGCTTAGGTGACTAAGTAACTGAGATTTAGCCATGAAACCTTGTCCACTGGTAACACAGGAGGAAGGCTTCTCATTCGTGTGACAAAGTAACTGAGATTTAGTCCCGAAACTCTTTCTGCAGGTTAAACATGTGAAAGCCATCTTGCCTGTGTCAACTTTCATGTGATTAGACACAGAATTTTTTCGAGAAAAGGTTGTACCACAAATTTTAGAATATAGGTTTTTTTCTGGGTGAGCTTTCTTGTGTGTCTTTTGTTTTGAACTGTCAGTTGCGTCTTTCTGCTGTTTGGTTTTCTGATATCTTTCATTTTGTTTTTGTTCTTCATCTCTCTCTTTTCCTTGGTCTTCAGAATTGATGCAGAGTCGCTTCTCTTCCTCTTTGAACTGTTGATGTTCTGGTTCATGTTGCTCCTGTTTTATCTGGAGAAGTTCTGGTTCATCTTGATTTAAAGCAGAGTTCCCCTCCTCCCTCTTGCTGAACTTAGTGAGAGCCTCCTCCTCTTTAAACACACAGCGTTGTGGGAAATCTGGACAAAAAGACAAAACAAAAACTTTTAAATGCAAGTAGCTCACTTGTTAATTAAAATGAAGTACAAGGAAGGAAAATACCTGCTAATTCTACGTGAAACAGCTCGTTAGAGCTTCAAGAGAAAGCTTAAAGCTTGACTTATTAGTGCAAGATTTATTTGCAATGGCTGATGATAAGGAGATTTATTGATCAATCTCGTTCTTAACTGAAAAATATCAAAATGAATCAAGAGAATCAGAATGCATTCTGTCATTATCTTATAAAAGGGTCAAAGAAAAGAAATGACTTGGCTGATCCAAGAGTAAAGAAACAAATATATACGTCTCTTTTCATAATCCACCAGTTACGTAAGCACAGGACTTTCCATCAGCTTCTTCCCTTGAGAGGTTTAGGACAAAGAAGACACAGTATTATCTCTGGCTTTTGTTAGGAAAATAAATTTAAACATGCTAGGTTTTTGAACTTAACCACATGTACAATATTATATAAAATTAAAACTGTTTTAAAATAAGAAAATGTGGTTCCAAATTGCCTCCAAAGTCCCAATTGGCATCTCATTTGTAGGATGTTTAACAATCTAAAACACAACTTAATCAGTTAGTAAATAACTTTTTTCCCCATTTCATTTCGTTTCTGAACTGTTCGTGCTTTGCTAGAGCAGCGGTGCGACACGTTGATCTCGGCATAGGTGACAAACTGAACGCCGCCAGGACACCGAGACCATCACGTCCTCCTCATCAAAACATTCGGAACTTTATTCAAGAACAACAAAAAAAAAATCAACAAAACTTTATTAAATTAATGACCCAACAACAATAATAATCTCAGTGATTATTGTTTCAACAAGGTGTTGCGCAATTCTGTGCGTTTCGGTTCCATGCCAAAACAACTAGCAGAGCAGGAGTTTAAAATTAACTAATCAACCACCGCTGTGTTCAGGGGAGCGCTTATTAATAATCGCAAAAATCAATATCAAGCCTGCAAACCTAATATTGTAGCGGACTGAGTGTTTTCAACGTAATCTCTGGTCGGCTTGCCATGGCAACGGGTCTGCTTAAATGACAGAGAGAGATGGAGAATAAAAAGCAGCGCCCCGCCTCCAGCCAGTATTCCAGTATTTGTGGTTAAATACTGAGCATGTTTAATCACAAAGTCCAGATTAGGAGACAATTTCATAAGAGTCAACAACAACTTAGTATGCCATGAACATCTGCCTGTGATACTATAATGACCAAAATTTATGTGCAACTTTGTCATGATGACACAACTGATGCTTTATGTAAAGCTCAGTGTTTTCACGCTGGCAGAAAAACTTCTCTTGGAAATGTGTACAGCGGTCTGCATTCCATCACACAATCTTGGATGAGCTTGACAGACATGCAATGTTGACAATATATCATCAGATTTACCCTGAAAATTGTACTTTGATATGCACACTTAAGTGTTAAGGTTACATCCCTAAGTAGAGCTAAGTGTGTTCGGTGCTGGATGGTGAACGTCACACTAAATTTGTTCCATTTGTGTGACTTTGTAACATTAGAACATTTTCAGCATTAATGCCTGTTTTATACTTAAATCTCATTATTTCTCAATTAATAACACTGAGGGGTTTTGGCCAGGTCCTGGGTCTAGTAAACAGGTGAACAGAAGGTAAAATGGGTTAGCTACAACAGGAAAGAGAGTCAAAAGGCCGGTGCTCAACAGCTGATTTGCATTTGCATGGCTCTCAGCAACTTCATTTAAATACGAAAACCTCTACTACGCACAAGGGGAGGGGGGTCATAGTGGAACATGGACACACAGCGTTTTTCACCATTCTTGGCAGTGCTCTACAATTTTCTACTCTGACAAAAACCTCTTGCCGATAGCCCTCAAGCTCCATGCGCAGAACTAGGTGTCAATAGCTGTTGAAAATCCCACTTTTCATCCAGTGCATCTTGATAAGGCTTAAACAGCTGGTTTAAAACTGAATGCAACATAGAATATCTGTAAAACAATCTCATTTGTAATCTCTCCTAGTTATCAACACGTCTTGATTGAAATAGCCGAAATATAGGTTTTGACTAATCTTTATGTTACCTGCAGCAGATTGCCTGCTAAATCTTTTGATCTGCCCTTTGTCTGTGTGGGAAAGAATCAGGAGAAGTTCCAGTTTTCACACTGATCTGTGAAAAGCCATAAAACAGCAGGAGTTCAGGCCAGTGGAGGAGGAGCTCTGCTTCCACTTTGTTTAGATAAAGGAGACAACTGGTGTTTGATCTTGAAAACAAATTGTAGGGAGTTCTAACTTTGTCCATTTCCCTCTCTCAGGTCAATTCATGTGTTGTTTGTAGGGATGTGCCGATCAGGTTTTTTCCTGCCGATACCGATCACCCATGAGGGCCGATACACCGATACCGATCACATAATTATTATTATTATTTTTTTTATCATAAACCCTACCAGTTACATTATGTGGAAAAAGGAACCATGAATTCACCTTAATTTAGACAAAAACTTGTTTTTAATAACTTTTTTCAAGAAGAAAACTAAACCAAACAGGCATTGTGCAAATTGTACTGCTATTGATAATACTATCTTTAACAGACTGATAACATATGAAGGCTCTGAAGAGGCTAAATAACGCAAAGAGCCAAAATAAAACCTCTCAACATTGCCAAAAAAATTCAAGTATAAAACTTAACATTTAAAAGCAAAAACAGGTTCCATTACAATAAACAATCCAGAGTTACTGAATGAAAACTTCCTGATAGCATGGCGGCTAGCTGATTACTGCTAGCTCTGATTGGCTGTTTCTGACTGAGCGGAGTAATTATGCAGATCAGGGAGGAGATCGATTATTTTTTCAGAGATTATCTGTCTCATGTTAGGACAGCGAAAGTTTTAAAACGTATGTAAAATGTATTTTTTTAGGTTAGATGCTGCAGCTTTAAACAGAGGTTCGGTGTGAGAGTCACTACCAGGTGGAGCAGAAGCGGCGCTCCGTCTGTCAGATATTACTACCTGTAGCGTAGCAGCGGTTCAACAGCGAGAGCAGAACCAGCGTCTTACATCGCAGCTCGAAGACTTAAATAATTTTGCGGGTTATTTGTTTAGCTTTCTGACCGTCATGCTAATCCGGGTGAGTGTTTGTAGCTGTGCGCTGCTTTACCTGCTATCTGATCCTCCGTATGTCTTTTTTACTGCAGTGAGCCTCGATGTAGCCAAACTCCTCAAGTATGGCAATGTTTTATGTTGTATTAGATTCGTCATGTTGATGCATTTTGACCTGCTTCAATTTTCCGCCGCAACACGCAAACTTCCCCATTCACTCAGTGCGTTATAGTTACACATTGCTTAGGATTTGTTGCTGCGCGTTTGCGCAGAGTGAAGGAAAGAGGAGACCAGCTGCATAGGCAGGCTGCAAAATGAGATGATCGGTATCGGCAACAAGAGCCAATGATCGCCGATCACCGATCATGCACTTTTTCACGAAAATCGGCCCGATTATGATCGGTGACCGATCGATCGGCACACCTCTAGTTGCTTGTGCTTTGAGTTTTGTGATGTGCTTTGTGGTGATAGTATGCATCTGTCTTGAATAAATGCTGATTATTGTGACGCTGATATCTCTGTGAGATCTCAGTTCTTTGCACACAGCATTTTTTTAATCCGGGTATATGAGAGGATATAGCGAGTTCTTGTGAATCTGTAACAAAACACATTATGAAAAGACTAAGTGTAACAGCAATACAATAATTGTATGCATATTGAGAAAAGCAGGGTCTACATCAGCTACAGTTTTCTAACGCTGTTTGCTTTTCAATAAAGCAACTAAAGACAAAGATCGTTCTATCTCTCCTACTAGCTTATTGAACAATTCTCTACTATGTGTTAAAGAATTTCCACAAGAGTTAGCTGCAATTGAAGCAGAATTCACGATTTTCCAAGAGGAAATCAAACAAAAAAAAAAGGGGGGGGGGGGGGAATAAGAGAAATTGAAGAGCTACGCAGAAGTATAAACATCTGAACTTAAAGGAAATGATGGTAGCTTGTTACATTTATGATGTACTGAAGAGAAATAATAGACAGTCAGCAAAGCAGCAAGACTCAACTAGTTACTACTCAATTGTGAACTCGGCACTAAGATGCCGAACTCAGCGTCGCCCCCCAAACAACATTTCTTAACCTGTCTCTAGCTCTCTTTAACCTGACTAATCAGTAAAATGTAAAAGTTTTTCGTACCTATCCGGTGTAAGATGGTCTTCGGTATCCGGGTAAAATCCAGAAGTCTGCGCTGATCCTCCATCTCTTCCATCTCAATCTTGACGTTGATTTCTTTCAACTCTGTGGATGTTTCTTCAGCAGGAAGTACCTGCTCGTTGAAAAACTCTCTCTGAGGCTGAACTGAAGACATTTTCACTTAAACCACGCAAATATTTACCTGAGACAATAAACTCGTGGAGAAGGACCTCGCTGCAGCAAACAGAAAGGGGCGGGACGGACCACTGGCCCTATAGAAGCCCATTTCTATGGAAGCCCATTTCCGCTATGAAAGAAAAAAATAAAAGACCAACAGGAAGTTATACTTATGACTTTCAAAGTCATAATTATGAGATTCAAAGTCATAATTTCGACTTTCAAAGTCATAATCTCATAATTTCAGTATGTTTTAAATTACATCTTACTGTATACTTTAGGCTAATAAAGTATGCCTTTTTAGGTGCCTTAATAATCTTATTATTTTTGTTAAAATGGCATAGAATAAAATAGTACTAATAAGTGATAGTTAAACTTGTTTAACAACTCAACATATCAAACACTGACAGTTTAGTGACAGAGGTTCTACAACAAAAACAATATTTGTCCTTAACACTAAATGTAGCAGGTATCTTCAGTTTTACATCTCTCCGAATATGATCTGTTGTTTTCAGTTTTTTAACTGAAACATGGAAGCTGTCTTTACCGAATACATTTTCAGATGTGATGCGAGATCTGTTAGTGAACGGCATTAGCTTCAGTTCACACTCCAGACCAGATGGTGGCGGTATTGCACACTTTCAGTTCTTTTTGAAAAGCGCCATAAAAAGAAAAGAAGAAGAAGCCATGAGCCAGAGAAGATAACAGACGCTGTTCAAATTCGCTATTTTTACTCACAGAATATTGCCTTAAAATAGAGAGGGCCTTGATAATAGTTAGTTTTTTTTTATTATTAAAAGCTAAATTATTTTAATAAAACAAAAATAAGTGAATCACCTGAAATCCACATGCCAACACAGCTGAATTATTCCAGACTGTTTACATACGGAGAATGTGACATGAAATGACAAAATACATTTTTACAAGAGAAAAAAAAACAGGTTCAGTATAAGCGGCAATCCATCCATCATCTTCTCCTTATCCAGTGTTGGGTCGAGGAGGCAGCAGCCTAAGCAGAGAGGCCCAGATTTCCCTCTTCTCATCCACTTGGAAATGTAACAAGTTACTTATATTGTAGGCATCTGTACAACAAGCAGTTTTTGTTTACCATTCCAAAAGGGATATTCTTGAAAACGACTAATTCAGGTGGGCAGGTCATACCTAACAAACAATAATTCTTCACAAACTTCTCTGTTAAAATTGACACAGCAGATTCAGTTGGCAAACAGTTGCTAATTTTGGAAAATGCGTTTTAACTGTTTTGTATAAAAAGCAAAGATAAAGTCAAACTGGTTCCAAAAACATGGTACATAGTCACAATAATACTGGAAACCAGTAAGCACTTAAAAGACAAAAAAAAAAGAGCTCTGAAACTCTGCATTCATGTTTTATTAAGAAAATTGGGGTAGTGTATATGAAAATATTAGGTACAAATAAAAGCCACATGGTAAAAGTGAAAATGCACCAACCAGGGAGAGAGTGGATGATTGAGTGAGTTGGTGGTTAAATGGCAGGACAGATAAATGAACAGATGGGGTTGGGTGGGGCGGAGCCGGGAAACATTTCACACAGCAGACCATCAACAGATGACAAATGTTCCTCTCTGCAGCTGTCCTAGATCCTCATCTTTGTACTGTCGCTCGTCTTTCTCACCCAAATCTCATTGGTCCCAACTGAGCTGATGACACAGCTAATGTTTGTGTTATCCATTGCTTCCAGGTAAATGGCTTGACTCTTATGGTACCATCTTTTATCGTAGTAAAGTTTCCCTTCCTCAATGCGGGCCTTGTAACGCCGGGGAGGGGTTCTCCATGGGAGCGGAGGGGACACTGGTCGTTTCGGTGACTTTAGCTTATTAAGTGTTCTTAGGTCTTCCATTATCTGATCATCTGTTAATAAATAATTTAGCTGAGCTGGTGCCGGTTTCCTTCTCTTGTCAGGGATTGGGACTGGATCATTGAGCCACCTCCTCAGCTTCCTCATCATGATGGGTTTTACCTCCATCGAGTCACCTGTTAGCTCCATTGTTAACTTCTCATTCTCAATCATCTTTTTCTTTTCCTCCAGCTCTGCGATTAGGTTTTCTTTCAGTTCAACTTTTTTATCATCAAACTCCTTCACCGCTGCCTTCTTTTCTTTTATGTAGTTCCTCTCCACCTGTTCTGTCTCAAGGTGAAGAAACAACTGCATTTCGAAGTCTCTCTTTGTACTACTGGAACCAAAGCGACAAAGCCTGCTAACGTGTGGCTAGCTGGTAGTAAGTTTGCTTCAAAATGCTAATTATCTTTGTTTAATTGTAAATGGTACAGTAAATATATAAACAAACTTTGGTTTCAGAAATAATTATTTTATCAATTTTATTGTGACTTTTATGATTATCACTATAACAATCATGCATGTTATAACTGCATGGAGGCTCTATTTGTTGCGACTTAATATACTTTTTTCATAAAGCTCTGTATGACTTTGATATTGTGAGGTTGTTGTTATAACTTGTTCATCAATGTTTTTATCTTCAACATATTTTTGCAGTCTAAGCAAATGAAGATGAAACAGGAAGCCAAAGAGATCAGGTATTAGAAAACCTAAAGACTTTCCTGTCTCAGAAGAAGCTGGGACTCCACCAGATCAACCAGCTCTGAGGATGAACCTCCACTTCGTCTTCATGGTGTAAGTTTTTTTATTTTTTTTTTACTGAGACCAGCTAGGTACATTTTCAACAGCAAAGACTGGTGTGTTACCAACACTAAGTGCTTGACAATCATAATTTGATTTAAAAATAACTGGACAGAATTTTTCCCCTTGTTAATCTGCCATTTCTCTTTACATTTTATTCATTGTTAGCTTTCAGGGCTCTGTGATGGACTGGTGACCTGTCCAGGGTGAACCCTGCCTCCCATTCTATGTTACCAGAATGGTAATATATTGAAACCACAATGTAATTATTTTCACCAGTAAAGTGTGTTGTAATTGATCCTTCTGTGTTCTGGTACCTGATGTGTTGGCAGTACTGATGTGTGTATGAAGCATGTAATGTAGAAAGTGGCAAAGCAGAATAATAAGACATTAAGTAACTAAAAAGTGTACTTTATTAGCAATTATAATAAACCAAAAGTGTAATTGCAGCATACTGTAATCACACTACTAATATATTAAATATGTATTTACAATATACTTAAAATACATTCTAAGTATATGTTAAATCTAAATCAATCACTAAAATAGTACACTATAAATATGCTAATCAAGCACGTTTTTGGTACATAAAAAACAGTACAGTACACTTAAAGTACACTAAGTACTACTTAAGTTTGTCCAAAAATGTACGTTGAAGTATGCATAGTACACTTTAAATAGTGCTTACATACTACTTAAATACACTAAGCACAAAATTAGTATGTCAAAATAAGTCACACTTTAAGTCTACTAATTCTAAGTATATTTGAAATATACTCATAATTAGTCCTACTAAAAGTATGCTTAAGTACGTTAAAATTTAACATACTTAGTACACTAATTTTTCACCAGGGTAATATCATCAGAACATCAATATTTCAGAACAGGTGTAGCACCGACAAGTCATTTATGTTAAAATTACTTGAAGAATTAGCCAGTTAGATTTTGACCAGAGATTGCGAGTTTCGATGGATTAAGATCTCGCGAGATCAAGGGTAGATCTCTCAACAGGTGAGCACTAATTGATGACACCAGAAAGCTATTTGAGTTTGGGCCTTGACGTCAGCAGCGTTTCTGAACAATGAGCTTCTTATTTCTTTGAACCATTTCCCAAGCAGGTAACGTGTTCATAGAAAGATTCGGTTTACGTGATAACTACATTTTAGGTGTTCGAAAAGTGCGAGGAAAAAAAATGCCGGTGAACAATAACAACCAGGTGAGTGTATTAAGGGAAAATAAACGCCTACGTTAATTAACTGTTTCCTGTCTAAAAGTTTCTGAAACCATACATTAAACTTCGTTAGTAATTGTGCTGATTTTAGATTTGTTCTTTAACTTTAATCAGAAAGTAGTACCGAATGCAGCTGCCCGGCTAATCAAGCTCCCCGTGGTTCGCTCAGCCTGTGCCACCCTGTCGGTCCTGTACAGCGATGCTAAAAGCAGCAACCCCGGTCTGAGATCCCTATGCGAGGCGCTGGAGAGCGGCGTGACCGCCCTTAGCACCGCGGCCTGTACCAGAGCATCGCCGGTCATTGTTAAACTGGAGCCACAGAGTGAGTCCGACCATGACTGGTTTACTGGTAGTCTTATCTTTTGATGCGCAGTGGATTAACCCTGAAGCTAGACGTATTTCTCGACAGGCTGATCTGAATATCATCAAAAAGTAATTTCACTACTTTAACTGAAAAAGTGAGACTCTTAATTTATAGATTTGAAAGAGTTTAAATGTTAGTCACAAACTTCAAAATTTTTAAGTTATCTTAAAATGATTATATTTTTAAGACTGAAATGTTGTGTAAACTAATTTTGAGACACTGACATCGTCCACAAGGAGTCGGCCACAAAACGGTCAAAGCTGGTAAAAGCTGACTGCCCAGTTTTAAGAATATTAATAGAAA
Source organism: Poecilia mexicana (assembly GCF_051168715.1). NCBI lineage: Eukaryota > Metazoa > Chordata > Actinopteri > Cyprinodontiformes > Poeciliidae > Poecilia > Poecilia mexicana. The sequence continues at coordinate 9,935,199 of NW_028263370.1, read as the reverse complement.
GCTGAGTGGAATGAAACCCAAGAAAAAGGTGCAGAAGGTTTTAATTTTCACATACTTTAATCCTGAGAAAAAGGGATTGAGAGGGGAGTTCCTCTTGTGCTTCATTTGTTACCCATGGAGGCAACCTTCTTAAAGATCACCATAGCTGTGACGTACATAAACAGATTTAACATATTATTCTGTCCTCATGAGACATACCAATCACCAATGATTTGTCAATGTTTTTGGGTCGTGGCTCCTCCATGCTTGGCAGCATCAATCACGGCTTAGCAGCAGTTTTCAGTTGAACTTTGGTTTAAACGAGTCAGGCTGGACTCATAACTTGAATGTGTCAGAATCCATAATTTTTACTATAGTTTGAGTCAAATATTGTTAACCAAAAGGGTTTTTTTTTTCTGTTCTACTTTGAAGTCATGCAGTAGAAATTCATCACGACCATGCAGTAAATGTACATTTTCTAAAGAAATGCACTGCTGGGTATTGTCTTTAAAGCACGTTTCTTTTCAGTCTCCATTGCAAACAATTTTGCCTGCAAGGGCCTCGACTGGCTGGAGACTTCGTTCCCTGTTCTTCTGTCCCCACCAGATGAGGTACTTATTTAAATGCTTGGCCTGGTTCTTCTGAAAGGGTGATCCTCATAATGAATTTGACTCAATCACACAGGTTGTTGCTGCTGCCAAGAGCAAGATAAATGGGATTAGAGATGTGGTGGGCATTGCAGCCGGTGGGACAGTTGTGACAGTGCAACACACTGTCACCTGGGTGATCAGCAGACTGAATCAGGTAGACAACATTGAGAACCAGTCTATGGTGGAGCGAGCCATCAGCATGGCCAGTATGGGATTGGACTCGGCTCTGACTGTCTCGGAGGCTTTGGTGGACCAGGTGCTCCCACTGCCAGAAGAGGGGAGAATAGGCAAGTATAAGTCTCCTGAGTGGCAAGTCGTTCTCACTTCATTGCCTACTTTTGCTTTTCTGTCCACAGAAGAAGAAACCCACTTGGTGGAGGGTTTTGAGGCTTCTGTCCACTCAGGAAGTTACTCTGTGCGCATGATGAAACTCACGGCTAAAGTGTGTTGGAGGACCTACCACATGGTTGGCTCAAAAATCCACTTTGTTCAGGTGTGTTGGGTACAGTTTGATCAGGTAAGATGTTTGAGTTTTATAAAAGTTAAATATTGGAAAAGGACTATCGTATTGTAAATTTTTGACTCTTGAGATCATTTGCTTTGGACACTTCATCACAATGAGACCCTTGTGAGACCCTTCATTACTTTAGGGAAGGGATCAGTCCTTGAGTCCCAGAGCCCTACAATTTTGGGTGCATCTCTGCTCCTACACAACTGTCATCTCCTTGGGGTCTTGGCAAGTTTTATAAAGGTCATTAGTCATTTGATTTAGTTGTTTGAGTAGAGATTCATTCAAAAGTTGCAGGACAATGGCCCTCTAATGAAGTTGCAGAACAACTTGCCTTTTGAAACCCCAGAGTTCCTATTGATGTCTTGGCTTCTGAGGTTTTCTTTGATGTCCAGTTGATTTAGGAGGAGAGCAATGTTTTAGCAGGTTTGCAGCTGTGCATACCTTCTGCTTGAACAATGCTTTGTGGATTATTTAAGGCTTGGGATATAACAAACTCTACTTTAAACCTTAGCTTTCTACTTGACCTGTCTGGTCTGTTTCCTGCTCCAAATGTTTTGTTCACTAATGTTCTTGAACAAACCTCAGAGGCCTTCACCTCAGGCCTCTGAGGTGCTTGTGAGATTAAATGACGCGCAAGCAGATTGTTTTCCCATCTCAAGGCAATTTGGCTGCACCTAATTTTTAAATTAGAGTGGAACCCAAATTGTTTTTAGAATACCAAAGCAATACCTGTACGTGACACAATCAGCACTTCCAATGTGGCTGCTTAATATTTGTTCACGATTCAACAGATCACAGAGTTTATATCCAGACCCACCACTCTCGTTCAGGACCTTCAGACGAGCTGTCGGACTCTGGTGTGGAACCTCCAGGGGTTACCCCAATACTTTCAGCATCAGGCGGTTTCTGTGTTTCTCTTCTTCAGCCAGATGCGCAACCTTAGTAGTCCATCATCCCATCAGGAACAGACTCGACACAGAAGTCACTTCAGAGCTGCTGAAGGTTCACCACCCTCCAAGGAACTGGCCTGCTCACAGAGTACACCAGCTTTACGAATGAGACCCACCAAGACATCTGTGTTTGAGAATGGCTGTGTTGTGAAAGGATGTGTTCGTCGTTAGTTTTGATTTTTTGATTCTGGATTTAAACAATATAACAATGTATTAAAAGATTTGAAGCTTCATGAAACTTGATTCTTGTTTTTGTAGCAAATGTTTTCTGTCCAAATCATAAAGATGCACTTGTGTCACTTTGCAATCAAAAACTGATCTTGGTGTTTAAAAAAAATTCTGGCTTCCTTAAAGGGTTACTCTGAAATTATTTCTATCAGAATGAACTCATTAAACTGCAGAGGGGTGGGAGGGAGAGATCAAGAATTTCCAATATTGGGTTACTGTCACATTTGTAGTTTTGTGAAAGCAAAGTAACCTTGATTTCTAAGCTGGTAGCATTTAGGGGCGTGTAGTGTAAAAATCTGAAGTCCACTTAACATTTAAGAACATTAACAGTTTCTCCTGTTGGCATAAAATTGCACATTTGAAAATCAAATGGAGTTCAGTGACACTTGTTCTGAAAAAGTCCACTTAAAATTAAAGTTTATTTGTGGGGCTATAGTTGCCAAAGTTTAAGTACCACACTAAGGTACAATGTTCATATAAAATGTAGAATCAAGGTTGGCATCCCTTATGTAATAGCTAAACCTTCAAAGATGTTCAAGCACCTTTGAACAGCAACTTTCCAACTAAGGTTTAGGACTGAAAAGTGATTAATTGGAGATTAACTCAAACATGCCAATTGCTGATCACTCAGCAAAACTGGCCAATTAAAATCAGATCAGCTACACTGCACTGATAAAGGGCCAAGCCTTTCACATGCTCTTTTTAAAGCTGCAGATGCATACTTTACAATTGATCAAGTGTACATTAAATATTTAAAAGGGAACCAAATTTTTACTTTTTCTGTTTATTGCTTGAAATAAGCTTAAGTGGTAAGACTGCAGAATTTGCCTTTCAGCCAGTTGTCCTAATACTCAATTACCAAATTAATTGTTGCTGCAGCCCTATTAAGATTGGGTTTAATTCAATGGAATACACTGAAGAGCTGCAGCACTGTTTCAAATGTGACAATGAAGTGATTACACAGGAACTCAGAAATTTAGCTAATGCTGCATCAAGGGCCAGAAAGGCTCAACTATTTTAACTATCACATGTAGAGATGCTTATAATCAGTTTTCATAGAATCTTAATGTATAAATCTGGCATCTCCTATCAAGCAACCATGTACAACACAAATCACAGCAGTTTTTCAGCAAAACGTTTATTTCATTTAAGGATTTCACTTTTGGCTGGACTCCGACTTGGATGTGGATGCTCTCAGAGAAGAAAGGCGGCGCCTCTTGGCGATCTGTTCCTGACGCTTCTCCTTGGCCTCCTGTTTTTAAAAATTTAAGAAAACTTGGTTTAAATTTGAACAAAATTTTTTTTTGGTGTTTTAGACATTCTCAGAAAAAAAAAAGTTTTCAACAGTTCAAATGTAAATTCTGACTATCTTAATGACAAGATAGTAACGGCCTTGTCATCAACTTTATTTTGACTTCTATATGGATATACCATTCTAGCAGAGTTTTACAGAAACGGTAATAATCCTATTACTTTTTTGTAGTTCTGAAGCCCAGATCGATTGTAGCATTTTTTAAAAACATTTGAAAATTGAACACACCTTCATCCTCTTGGCCAGCAGCTTGGCATACTCGGAGGCCTCCTCCTTGTTCTTCTGGGTGCGTTGTCTCTTGAGGGCAATGCGGCGGCGCTTGTGCTGCAACACACGAGGGGTCACCAGTCTCTGGATCTTGGGGGCCTTAGTTCTTGGCTTCTTGCCTAAAAGAGGAAGTGGTTATCAGTAACAGTTCAAGACAGCAAAAAATGTGCTAATAAAGAGTGAAGCAACAGAACTGCACATTTCAATCATCTTTAAAATCACTTCAAGTGAAAGAATTCAGAATGTATCCAAACAAATTGTTCTGCCTTCAAGTCAAAAGTGAGGTGACTTCGCTTTGAATCAGGAGTCTCAAAAGAAGTTTGTTTAACCAGTTCTACCCAAAACTGATCTGAAATGTGCAGGTAATTGTGCTGGGTTATGCAACAAAAATATTTTAGGAAAATGGGAAGAGGAACTAGGGAATACAGCAGCTTAGAAGTAGTTATGACTCCCACCTTATAATATTTAGAACAATGGGAGGCATGAGCAGCAGCACAAGATCATAAAATGGCTAATCCAAAAATGTTGCTGTAACTGCAGCTCTCTTAGGGTTCAAGCTCTTACTTTAGCCTAAACATCATTGTGCCTCTATGGGTCAGTTTTACTGAACTACAAGAAAGCAGCTCAGTCACAAAAAAGCCAGAATTGGAATTATTCTGCCTTTTCTACTTTTTGAAAGGAAACGTAGAAATTGTGATGGATCCCAGACTTTTTCAGTACTAATGTTAAAAAATAAACTATAATACACCAATACAATGTTAAAGATGTACCAAAAGAAGGATCGTGCAAAAAGGACATCTCAAAAACAGAAAAAAGTACAGAGGCTCCAGCAACAACTTTAACAGCAGAAAACCTCCTCTGGCTGTTGATTTACAAGCCATAATCTCCATGTTCATGCAGGCTTCAACACAACTTTCACCTTCTTTAGTCAGGGGTCTCCTCACGACATACTGCCTCACGTCATCCTCCTTAGCCAGGTTGAAGAGCTTGCGGATCTTGCTGGCCCTCTTGGGACCAAGTCGGCGAGGGACAGTGCTGTCGGTCAACCCGGGAATGTCCTTCTCACCTTAATGGCAAAACATCAGAATGGGAATGAAATCTGACCACAGAGCAAATTTTCAGTTCCACAAAATTTAAACAGGACATACATACTCAACTCAAAGACTGAAGGGGAACTATAAGATCGTGGTGCTTGCTTTCTTTTTTCAACATAGCACCAGTTACAAGGTATCGTTTACTGACGAGATAAGATTTAGCCATTTGACAGACCATTCACCATCTGTTTTTTGACAACAGATTTGATATTATTTTCAGCTCCGAAGAGTAGGATAGATAATCTCTGCCTTCGCATCTTAATAATTCAATATAGCCAGTTCTCCTGAAGGGGAGAAATATGAAACAAAACACAGAAGATCTAAACATTTCAATTAAACATTATAAAAACTGCAAGTCGTCACAGTGAGGAAGCATTGCAGTTCAACCATCCACTGTCACTGGATCTGGTCGCATCTGGAAAGCAGCTCCACAGTTACTCTGGCAACACACTATCCCCTCTAATTTGACTATTAATCAGTCAAAAGAGACTCCATGGTGTGCCATCCATATATGCAGCAAGTCATTGACCTACATAGACTAACATTACTGATACAGCATGAATAATACCTTTCTTGACGATGACCAAGTTCAGAACGCTGAGGTTGGCATCAACGATGCAACCCCGGACAGACTTGCGCTTGCGCTCGCCGGTCCTGCGGGGACGGTAGCAGGAGTGGCCCTTGCTGAGCAGCAGACGCACACGGCCATGAGTTAGTACCCCCTGTTTCATGGGGAAGCCCTGCTTGTCGTTGCCGCCGCTGATGCGCACCACATAACCCTAGACAAAAACAGTTTTTAACATGTGCAGAAGAAGGCAGTTTCCTTTCAGAATGTCTTAATCTTATACGATTCCTAACAAAGAATATCACTAATCCACAACCAAGAGTTTTCACAAATCTCTAATTAAATATCAGACTTATTAAACCCTTTTGAAAGTCATTAAGTCAAGACCAACATAAATAACAAATCAAGTTAAACTAACAAATTGAATAATTTGGGTTGGAGTTTTTTGACTGACATGTGGATCTATTACTTTTGCAACAAGACTGTTTACACTTCTTCACCTTACCCTATATGCATAGCTTCATAACAGTCATCTTTCAGTCAAACATTAAAATCCCTAATCCAGTCACATCTTAAATATACAAAGCTATGTACAAGTTTACTTTGTACATAATGCGTACATGGACATATTTAGGATTTCTTAAAGTGTTAAAATTGAGATATTTAAATGTGTAACGCTGACTTTTGGATGCTATAAAATTTGCAAATCTGATCACACATCACTTTGTTGTTCCATCCTATTGTAATCCAAATTTCCACCATAAACTAGAAGAAAAAAAATATATATCAATGCAACACTGCACAAAACAAAGTTTGTGTTAATGACAGAAATGCTTAAGACCTTTATTCTTGCCAATTTCCTACAGTCAGCCTCTCAACCAAATCCCACCTTACTCACTAAATTGTGGTGTCTACTTCAAAAACATGTCGCGATACATCCTGCAATCTTAGATGTTCCATTTATTGCAACAAGTCATTGGGAGAGCACAGCTGTTTCAATCTGCCACGATTAACTGGGCTGATCGCATCTGGAAAGCTCCTCTACAGTTGCTCTGGCAACACACTGTCCCCCCTTAAAGACTACAGATCAGTCACAAGGGTCTCCGGTGTGCCATGATGATGAGCAATGGACAGAGAGAAACTTACCTTCCACTCATCTCCCAGAGGGTCAGCAGCCACCTCAGTGGCCATACGCTTCTCATAAAAGATGCGCAGCTTCCTCTCATCATCAACTTCAATCAGCTTCTGGCAGCCGGTAGCAGGGAATGAGATGTTCAGCTTAAAAGCAATTTGAAATAAACAAGTGTTAGAGCTTTTGACCATCATAGAGACGCACAGACAACACGCAAATGCTACAGATGTGATAACTAGGGTAATCAATAACATGAATGAAACTTCTAAACATCTGTGTTAAATATGTTCTAGAAATAGTGCCACAGTTTCAATTAGCGAATGAGTAAAACAGAGGCCTGTTAGCTTCTTTGCCGGGTCCAGTCAAAGCTGAAAAGACTAACTGTGTGTACTCTTTACAAGAACATACCCAGAATATTGTATTAAACTGTTAAAAAGCGTGTATCCCTCGAAACAATAACGGAAATTTCACAAATCCTTTTCAATGTAAGTAGTTGCACACTGTGCGGCCATGTTTCTACAGCTCACTTTCTGACGGGCTAGTCAGCTAGCTCGTCACAATCAAAGCTCATCCTCAACTACAAAGCCACAATACCTGCATTAAACCAAACGTTTTAAAAGTTTAACATGATAGCTTTATTTCAACTAATATATTTTAACGATACTGGCTTTCAAAAACAAAAGAAAAGCAAGTCATGGTTGTACCTTCATTTTGCCAAACCGACCCAACGACGGTCCGCCAGGGGAAAGAGGCAGGATATCCGCTCCGTGATCTCACATAGAACAAAATAATCTCGCGATAGCTAGATGGCCGTCATGAACCACCTTGCTAACAAGTCAATAAAGTAAATTGAAATGAAATAAAGTAATTTTATTTCATTTGTTCTTTTTTATCATCAATAGACGTCAGTCTTAGAAAAAGACAAGCGCATAACAATTAAACCTACATAACATGAGGTTTAATGCTGCTACACAAATAAAAATACAGGCAATAATTAAAATCATACAATGTTACATGATTTGTCACTTTTCTCTTTATATTTTAATAAATTATTGACACTTTTATGTAATTATAGGTTTTATTTATTTATTGTCATTTATATTTCAACCTTATATTTTACTTTTGTGAAACACTTGATATGCAATATGTAGAAAAAAATATATATTTCGAAGTGTAATTAAAGTCAAATTCATTTTTGTGCGCACAAAACTTTGCAAATAAAGCCGATTTTGATTTGTTACCAAAATGTTTTATATACATATGTATTTGCAAATATTTACCCTTGGCCCTCAAACTTAATTTAAAAAATAATGATGAAAATACTAAGATAAAAATATGATTCAATATTTTCTGTTTTTATTCATAATGATTACTTTAACATTCATATTGTCAGTACTTGCAAGAACATAATGCTACAAACAATATTGACCAGTGCAGGGCGCCAGAGAGCAGATTAGTTCGTGACATTGTAGCCTACAGAAGTTGGAAAGTATTTCAATTAATACAATTAACTTAAAATGATTGCAAATGTTTAAAAAAGGAATGTGAAATGCATGAAAGGGCTCAGACTTTCACCATTAGCTCTCCATCGGGGTCAGCGCTATCCATCCGTGCTACAAGATCAGTATTGTTTTCCATTTTTATTCCTGACGGTGGGGTCTCTGTGTGCAGGTGAGGTTTTATGAACCAGGTTACTGTGGGACTGACTGAGTCAGCGTAAAGTGAAATGAGCATTTTGAGTTTTAAAATACCATATAAGTTTGTTATTTGGCTTTTGATGGTTACATTTACAGATTTACCTGTGGAAAATTAATGGAACGGAAGCTTTTAACGCAGAAATCTTCGCATTTTGTTTGAAACTTGTGTTTTTATTGAACCAGCAATCAGAAAACATGCTTCTGAAAAAAAAAACTTCCCTTATTTTTAGCGTAATTTTCCCTTAACAGCTGTGAAAGTATGGAGAGCCATATGAAAGTTGCACTTGGCAGGTGAAGTGAGCGGTCTTCTTGACTTCATCGAAGTATTTTCGACCCCCTGTTGCATCAGTCATTAACCATGAGTTTTTGTGCACTTACAGACACAAACATACACACGCACACACAGAGAGAGAGAGTACTAGTGAGAATTACGGCCATTGCAAGAAAGGATATAAAAATGTGTGACTTATTTTTTTTCTAGTGGCTCTAATAGTCTTTCGTAATTTACAGGCTATTTTACATAAACATAAAAAACTGATCAGTGTCACAGCTGTTAGAAACAATGGCTATCAACCCACTTGTGGAACATTGAATTTATTAATTACGTTATATAAGTGATTATAAATTCTAAGTTATTACTATAGCAACTCACTAAATAAACCATATACTTTTGTAGTTTTTTTGTTGTCGTTTAATCATGAATGTTAAAAAAAAAGAAAAACATCACCAAACACTTCCGGTTTTACTGAAGAAGGAAGCTGGGCGGAGTGAGTCCTCTTGCACAGTGTGAACACTCTTTGAGGCCAGAGTGAGCAGCTGTCAGAGAACGAGGCAGAGCGTCACGAAGAGCAGAGAAGAGGCTTTGTGGAAGGAAGGACTGAGTGAAAATGCTGCACAGGAGCGAGCCCCGACATCAACACTTGTCCACAGTCCGACTCAGGATCCAGACTTTAAACTGCTAGCGTGTCGCCGCCGAGCTGGCTCATACCACGGACTTTCCCTCGGCTGTTGTTTTTGTTTTGCTCTAATCTGCTGGAGGATCACAGACTGAACAGCGCTGCTGTCCACTCGACAGGACTAGTCCAGACATGAGCAACGTTAACCCGATTTTCTGGGACCAGTTGCAGGCTGGCAGCTCCGATGTCGACTGGTGTGAAGGAAATTACCTCATCTACCCCAGCATCGCTGAATTTTACAACACGGTCGGTATGAAGTCTGTGTTTTGGATAATGCAGTTTTGTTTACAGCCGGGGTTGCTCTGCTTTTGTTTCGCTCTGTCATTAACTGCCTTCTCACACTTCATCAACACACCGCCGTGTTACCAGTAATAAAGGCTCCTATGAGTTAAAGAGACTTTTAAAAAGTTAATCTGCTTTAAATGTTTTCCTCTCCAGTTCAGCCGCTCTGCTGGACCCAGTGGGCAACACGTTGTTTTGATGCCACGATGCTGTTTCCTCAAAGTGTTGTTTTGTTATTTCATTTCAGATCAGCAACGTCTTGTTCTTTGTTTTGCCTCCCATATTGATGTTCTTGTTCCGTGAATATGCCCAGCATTTCAACAGCGGGATCTACCTCATCTGGATCCTGCTGGTGGTGGTCGGTAAGTGAATGACCTCCTCTACTTCATAGTGAGGATGAGCATAGTGAGGAAGAAAGCACTGAAGACAGCTTCAGTGCTTTCTTTTTTTGTTTTGTTTTGTTTTAAAGAAAATTAGCAAATAGTTTTTATTTGTGGGAAACCACAGGTGAAAAAAAAGCAGCTTCTTCTCTGTGTACATGCAGTTTCTGTTATTCATACAGGCTGCTGAAAAGTATTTTGAAATATGGAAAGTTATCTGCTTAATCTGCCTGAGTGTCCTCTGTGTGCTGATATAATGTCAGACTGGCAGGATACGAGTTGAGATCAGAACCCACATCTCAGGGTGGGGGCATTTCCACCATCTGCTCCTTGATTCATTTCGTCTTCTTTGTTTCTCAAAAATCATTTTGTAAAACGCAGGGAAGCCTCGATTATGTAACTGTGCTGCAAACTACGCCGTGTTACTCATACTTTTATGTTTGATTCTGGTGGGGTGTGTGTGTTTCTCTAGATGATCTTCTTAAATTTAATTATTTAAAAATGTAAGCTGCACAAAATCCTGAATTGCAATATTACAATTTGAAATGCCTGCATGGACAGCATATTTCTTGGAAATGTAGCATTCTAATAATAAACTTGACCTCCTTAATGAACTTTCACGAACTCTGGTATTCAGGTATATTTTTAATTAATAAAGCTCACAATAAATAATTGGGGGGCATGATATAATTGTTAATTTTCAAAAATGAACAATTAAAACCAGAGTTCAGCACAAATTTCTAAAAACACCTGATGAACATGCTGATCTCTGTCCACTGGTCTGATGTCCTGTTACCTACTGTCACAGATGAAGACAAAAGGAAACGTGACTGTGCTCGTTTTCCACTTTAGATGCGATTACTGCTACATGATTAACGAAGCCTGCTCAGTGTCTCCATGGGATGTTTTTTCTCACGGACTGAGGTCACCTCTCAGGAACCGGTGAGGGGAGGGCTGGGTGGAGGACTTGGTGGTGGGTGGTTCTGGTTATCTTTGCTGACTATGCAACCTGCGTGTTTTCAAACAGCGCTGGCACCCGGCCTCCATTCACACACAACGGCTCCATTCACTGCTGTGATCTATAAATCAGAGGTGCATTTTAACAGTATTTGCTTAAGAATGAAGCTATGATCTACTAGCTTGATATTTGTTCTGAAAAAAAATAAATAAATAAACATATTGATTTCCTTTTCAGAACAAGACGTACAATTTATAAAACATTTGTAAATGTTTATACTTCCAACTACATTATTTTTAACCCTCCTCTTCTGCAGTTTATTAGAGCCACTTTGTATAATTTATAGTGTGTCAGAGACTCCATTTTTCAGCTCATTTGTAAACAACTTGCCTCACAGCTAAAGGGAAAAGAAGAGACCAGGAGGCGTTTGGTTCCATTTTTCAGAAACAGGGCAAATTCATAGACTAATAACAAGCAGAATTTAAGGTTTTTTACTCACTCTTTTTATTTCAGTGTGTAGTATTATAATTTTAGGGCACTAAGCTTAAATTTCAATGTTGTTATAGGCAGGACTACTTTTACCGCATTACATAATAAAGTCTCAACAATATTAGCTTATACAGTGTAATCCAAGTTGTAAAATATTGTAACTCTTAAGTAGAGATGGAAAATATTGCATGAAGTCATGTTGTTTTATTAAAACCTTCTTCACAATATGTAATATGTATATTTTTATACTACATCAAACCTTAAGGAGTGTTCATTCAGCTGACAATTAGTGTGCAGCAACAGGTGGGGAAGGGGAATTGGGGCATTACTCAGTCATTCTGGAACTTTCTCTAGTATCTTATTATAAGGACTTTAAACCATAGGGGCAGATTGATGAGAATGTTTTTGAAAATTTAATCTTTTAAAAAATCTTTCTTTAATCCTTACCCCTTACATTAGTAGAATCTTTGTACACGACTAGAGAATAAGAAAAGAATCCTACGGGTAGCATTTCAGCTATGTTGTGACTGTGTCCCATTAAGAATATTTTATTAGTTGATGACTTAATGGTACTAAAATAAGCATAAAAGGCTTTTATAAATGGATAATATATGCAAAAAACTCAAAGTTACAAAATAAAACGTTTTTTCAATTGGCATTCATAGTTCATCTTATAATGTAAAAATACAATTAGTATGCAGCAGCTGTTCCATAGGTTGTCTGAGGTCAATATTTCAGGTTTTAGTGATTCATAAAATGACCTAATTGTTTTGACAGCTTGGTGGATAAGCAGATATGTGGCCATAATAAAATCTCTAGTAGATTCTGGTCACACCACTCCTTTGTGATTTTGTAACTTACCAGTTTTGAACTTTCCACTCAATGTTTAGTTCCAACAACAACAGAAGTTGTTTTAAAACGGAAATGTTCTTCAGTTAATGTTCGCACTTATTACCTTTATTTATCTTTGCGACTTTCTTTCTCACAGGCATCGGATCAACGTATTTTCATGCCACACTCAGCTTCCTCGGCCAAATGCTGGATGAGCTGGCCATTCTTTGGGTGCTCATGTGCGCCATCGCCATGTGGTTTCCCAAGAGATACCTGCCGAAGATGTTCAGGAGAAATCGGTATGTCGATCTTTCCAAACGAAACCACTAGGAAGTAGAAACGCGGCTTGAGATGTACGGAAAAGGCTAATTGGTTTATTTATTTATCTTTTTTTTAAGAGACAGATGTGGAGTTTACTGTGGGTCATTGGCTTCTCTTATGATGCATCTACTGTTATGACTCATTACATCTAAATATAGGCACATCCAAGATAGCTGACACCAGTAAAAGCAGCATCACATGTCTGCACTTCTTGTATTGTCACAGAGACTTGATGGCTGCTCTCTCCTGCTGCAGGCTGTCGCTTAACATTTCCTCCGCTTATTGCTCATCGGCAGCTGAACCAAGTGCATGTGAATTATTTGAATCTCGTGGTCTTTCTTTTTCTGAAGCAGGTAAAAAAGAACAAAAGTTGGCTAGAATCACATGGAGAGAAAATGAAACAACAGCAAAACACAAAGTAGAACTACAGTGAAAAGGTCTAATTTAATATAACACAGCTAGAGTAAACGACCTGGATTTGCTTAATACAAGTCAAATTATTTTGTTCATACAGGACTAACATACAGTAACGCATTATCAACACAAACTACAAGTGGATAAACAGTTTGGTCAGGTTGCCATCCAGAGATTGTTTCATATTGTTGCTTGTTTTTGCTTCTTTGTGTAGTTTAAGGTTTAAAGTGGTCATTGGCATCCTGTCTGGGGTCACCACCGGACTGGCCTTTGTTAAACCTGTGGTCAACTCGCTGTCGCTCATGACTCTGGGCATCCCCTGCACAGTGCTGCTTATCACTGAGCTTAAAAGGTGAGTAGAGATTATCTGATCCCAGCGTACATTACACAACATCACACGACAAAACGTGAACCTTCTGCTCTGCATGAGTCAGTCAGAAACAAGAGTAAAATTTGTATGAGCAATAAATGCTGCATAACATCTTAATGAAAATGATCGGCTTTGTTTGTGCCATTTCTATCGCTGACTCATTTCCAACTCTAACGTGTTTTTGTGTCCGTTCCATTGTTTCTCTGCGCTTGTGAGTCATGCTATGACTGCGTTGGTTTAGGAATTTGTCATTCAAATTCAAGCTGCAAAATATTTTTTTGAGTTTTTCCTGTTATTCCTAAATCTATTGCCCAAGATTTTTAGTTGAAGTCCTTTGTTCCTGTCATAAATCATTCACTGTTTTGGTATCGCTGTCGCTATTGAATCAGTATTTAAGCAGAATGGAAGCTAATAATGTTCAGGAATTTGTCTATCATTTGCTCATTGTTTCCTTTAAGTAAATGTGGTCATGTGACTTTCAGGCATATTCCACAGGAAATATTCCAAATTGTAAATTCCCCATGTTAGTTTTGGGAATTAACTAAAATTAAGAGGTAATCTAAACAAACTGTATCATAATCAGACATAAACATCAACATTCTATTTGCCATAAGTGGACATCTATGCATAATGTGTAAAAATACCTCCAAGTCAAAATTCTATCAAGGTTTAATTATTTTGTCAAACAATAAATTCTTTCATTAAACAACAAAACATGAATTGTTAATTTTATTTTTAGTTTTGATCATGGGTCATATTCTGTATTATTCTATAAGAGCTGACTGGTCCAAAACTTGAACAGCAGTCAAACTTTGGAAATAATGTGGGATTTAAAAGCTTATGAAAAAAATGTAAAATTAAACTTAGATTAGTCTCAAGATTTGAGCATTTTTCTAATTTATTTATGTGCAGTGGCTAAGTACCTGCATTCAAATGGTTAATGGCACACAATGGAAATACATTAGGATGAAATAACAATAGGTGGGTGTTGAGTGTTGAAGAAAGCACAATGCTGCTTGGGTTTAGGAGTCTCTTTATGCCTTAATGATTTATGGATCAAAAGTTAAATGGCTAAAACAAACAAAAAATTCCTTCAAAAGTAGACAAATGCTGAACTGAAAATGAGTGAAAAAAAAATCCAAAAGTGAAGGAGTGAAACCTCCTGAAACCCGGAACAACCACTAATCAAGACTTCTTGGATCTAGGAATGAAACATGAAGGACGACTCGTCACTACGGCACAGTGCCGTATTTAGCAATAACATGTGGTCAGATCACTGAGAAAACCCTAATGGCTTCACCGACTACAGCACAATAACACTTGATCTTCAATCTCTTGCAATTTTAATGTTGAAGGCACGTTATCTTATCCCGACTAATAGATTATTTTTACGATCGTATGTCCCTGCAAACACATTTTCAACAAACTCGTTGTTTGTGTCAAAGAGAGACCCTGTGTCAGAGCCTCTAGGCATTTCCTCTGTCTCAGTATCTGCATGTTGTGCTTTTCCCCCTCAACACTTACTTACAAGCATCAGTCCTGAAACATTAGGTCACCTATTGTTTAATTTCTGGCTAATTCTTGACATTGCTGCAGCACCAGTCATCTGTTGAAGCCTCTTGTTATTTTGCCAAGACCAGACAGAGTTCCTGTAGCCATGACTGATGGACTCCTGTCCTCAGAAAGAACATACTGTTTTGTTGTTGTTTGACTTTTCTACACTGTGACTCTTGGCCCCCCTTTGACGGAGTTCCAGCTGCACAAAAAAACAAAGTCCTCGGTGTCTCAGACGGACAATGTAACGCTTATTTAAGCGGAAAGTGTAAAAGCAGAAATTCTAGTCAGAGCTTTGCCATAAAATGTGTTGTCACTATCAGAGAAGATGAAGGGATGATGAAAAAGCCTGAAGATAAATATATGAAAAACTAAAAATATATTACATTAAAATTTAAAACTATAGACAAATCCAACTTTTAGTTTGTCTACATTCTTCAAGAATGGAAAATATATCATGATAGGAAGTTTTTATTTTTATTTTTTTGTGAAGTATTTAAGCTGCAGTGGGCGTGCCATTTGTGAAGGCCATCAGGGGTTCAGTTTTCAACCTTGAGGCCTTTGCTGCATTTCTTTCTCTCTCTCACTGCCCATTTCCTGTCTGATTACTCTGCATGAAAGCCACTAGGAAAACAATTTTCAAACAAAATCATTTCTGGTACACTAATTGCTACCGTCGCATTGAATACTTCGTATGACCCCCCCCCAACCCCTGTTGCCAGTAAGACAGCTCTTAGTCTTCTAAAACATTTCATAAGGTTGGAGCCTACAGAGAGAGATCTTCAACAGCCTCTCTAATGATCTTTCTATATCATCTCTCATATTCAGTCCACTAGCAGAATCCATCAGACTTTTAAAGGTAAAATTACAGGTATTTCACAGAGTTTAAGATGCCACACACTCTCCCAAGATTAATGGTACTTTTGGAAATAAAACAGGCTCCACGGATTCTACATCATTGAGCAGTTGCCATTGGCTATTTTCAATATTAACCTTTTTTTTATTTTATTTTAGATAGTAACTTTTAAGTTGTGACTTTGGATGGGAGAGCAATAAAAACAGGCCAGGTATTTCTGCTTTTTCTCTCTCTGTCTCCTAAATTCTGCTGACTTTGAGTTACAAGAATAGTTTTTGAGTGTTTGCAATCAGGGCACTCAAACTAAGTTCTTCACATAGCTCCAGTCGCACTCTTGACATCAAATATGCAATTTATAGCGTCATTAATGGAAAATATTTCCACGAGGTAAACAACTCCAAGGAGTTGCACTAAATAAGGTTTTTTCTTTCTCAAATTCTCCAGCACATTCAGCGGCGCTCCCTCCAAACGGGACTCCTTGTTCTGTCATTTTTTTCTTATCTTCGTTTCTCCTGCAACATGAGAGGACAGCAGATATCCTGCAGCCTGCTGATAGTTTTCGTAGGCAGGAAGAGATGTTTGCCAACCGAGGACAGTCTGTACATTAAGTTATGGAGGCCAAGTGGCGCAATGCTTTAAGAACAGTCAGAATTTTCTTCTATGGGAATACAAACAATTGGTGTATATCTGAGCGATAATGATGGTTTAATGACTTTTTGCTTTTTTTATTCTAGTAGTTCCTGTTGCTAATGAGACACTGTTACCCCTTTCCTGTTTCCTTGAAACGGTTACATAATATAGAGACACTTTACCAGCAAGGCTGGTCAGCTGACTTTCTTCCCTTCATAAAAATGTAGGCAGAAAGAGTCAAGTAATTTAGATTTTTCTTTTTGCCACATTTTATGCCTGAACCACCTCAGCTGACTCCTTTCAAAGCGGAAGAGTGGCAGCTCTTCTTCAAACTCCGTCCCAGGCGATGGCGCTCCTTTCCCACCACAAAGATCCTTTTCATTCCAGCTTAAATCCACAATCTTTTTCTTCAGTCATGATCAATTCATGATGACCATTAGTCAGGGATCGGACCGATGGACCGGTGACTGCAAACATTTGCTTTTCAAGGCAAATAGGGTCATTTTTATAACATAATCAAGTAACTTTGTTACCGTTAGTTGTTATAAAAATGCTATAAATATCAAATATCACTTATTTAAATTATATAAAAGCAATTTTACTTCTTGATTTTAATGCCTTGAAGTTGGGCCTCTGTCTCTTTAAAATCTCTTGCTCTTTCTGAAACTCTGCCTTCAGGAAATTATCACAACATCGCTTCTCTGTTAACCCTTTAACAATGTTTTTATGAGCGTTACACTGAGAATTAGCTCAGAAACTGCAGCTTTAAGGAGGAGCTTTGCCTTGAAGGTGGCACTTGGTCCAACCAGGTGTTTTGGACAGTTGAATAGTTGCCATAGCAAATTAAAAGATTTCTCAAACATGCACGAAAGTATTAAGGCAACACTCCAGGTATGTTTTTGATGAGGGAATAACATCATATTATGATGAAAAAAGTTGATTTTACGTAATACTCTCCCTTTAAGTAAACAACTCCTTAATATTGATTTGTTTTTTAAAGTACTAGTTCTACTGGCAGATTATTTAGCTTATTACAATAAATTTTCCCATCCTGTAAGTGAAATATTTTGCCGGTAAATTTTCATCAATATTAAGGAATTATTTACTAAAACAGGCTACTATGTCTTGCTGAAAAGTTGCTTATAAGTTAGCTTTGGCTTTTTTGTAAGTACACTAACATATTTGCACAAGAAACTTGACCAGAAATACCTAGTGAGTAATTTCTGGTTCAGAACTATGGCTTCATATTTAGAGGAGCTGATCCTCCCTCCTGCACTAAGAACAAGAGGCATCTTGTGCTGAAAATGGGACAATGCTTTGGGTAAATAAGGACCCGTCAGCCCTTAAAGAACATCCCCAGCACCACATACACAAACATGGACATAAACTCCCAACCAGAACAATAAAACTCTTGTAATCTGCTCAACCAAACTCACAGCTGGCGCTACAATTATGTCAGTGCGCACAATAAGCCTCGATGTGAACAAAGGTTAAAAACTAAAACCACGTTTCAAGTCCTGTTTGACACCTCACTCCTTGAAACAATGGCACCAAATAAGGCACCAGTGAAACGGTGCGACTCCACCAGAAGAGAAGCTGAAACATTGTCTCCGCCAGCGCACTGCTGGCGTCATCAGAACAGCTCTGTCACAGTCAGGCCTGCACGTCTCTGCCTCAGTGTCACAAGGATTTCTAAGGAGGACAACGCTAAGAATAGCTAATCAGTGGCACTCTGGATTAGCAAGTCTTTGTAGGTCAGGCGATGTTTATTTACGTGGGGATTACATACAACTTTCCCTCTTAAACACCCACATGTGGCAACATCAGGGACTATTTAAGAAAAAGAACCTTCTTATTAGACACGCAGTGGAATATTTTTTCACCATGAAGTCACAGTCATACCAGAGTGCACCCTCTATGGTTTTGATACGTGAATAATATGGTCTGTAAGAGTAATTTAAATGTAACCTCAAGCAAAAAAAAAACAAAACACATAATACATCCCATGGCCCATGTACTTATTTCTTACTTATTACTTATTTCTATAACAGTTGAATCAAAATGGAAAGGTTTATGGAAAGTGAGTGAACCCAAAACTCTAGATTTTTTACAAAATGCATAATTTAATTTTTCACACAGATAAACGATTTATAGATTTGTTAGATATTAAATCAAAAATAGTTAACACTTATAGTGACAGACTCTGATAATTGTTGCATTAGATGTAATTGTTAAACTGCAATGGAAAAATGACTTGCTCTGTAGTTGTATGAAAAAGTATCTGCATTAATTCTGAAGCGACTGACTGGGCCATTGCTGCCCATTGACGTTATTTTTAGCCATTTTATTTTAGATTTGCAGGTTTTCTCGGACAAGTTTCGCACACGCTTTTATTCTCTGAGACTGAAACATACCTTGCGTGTGTGTTCAGCGTCGCACACATTTCTCATCTCACTCTCATTGCAGGTGTGAAAACTCGCGAGTGTTCAAGCTCGGGCTGATTTCTGGGATCTGGTGGGCGCTGGCTCTGCTCTGCTGGATCAGCGACAGGATATTCTGTGAAATGTGGTCGTCGGTCAACTTTCCCTACTTACACTGTGCTTGGTGAGCTCAGAGTCAAGTCGGAGAACGCATGCTGTTTATTATCTGGAAAATTAAAGTTAATCAAAAATTTAAAGACTAATCGCACATCACCCTGAACACACCATCCCAATTGTAAAACCTGGTGGTTCTCTGGGGGTTGCCTTTTTGATGAGAAGATGCAAGTAGCTAAAAATTCGGATCAACAACAGTTTAGATCAAACCATGTTAATGTGTCAGAATGGCCTCATCAAAGTCGAGACTCAAATTCAACTGAGAATTTGTGGTGACGGATGGTCTTGATCCAATCTAAGCTCGAGTTGTTATACATAGAAGAAAATGTCAGTTTGTTGATATGCTTCTATTCAAAACTCATACAGACATACCACAGGCAATTTATTTTGCAGTGGGTTTTATTTTGGAGTATCAATACACCAGACATTTCGGCTTTCGACTTGTAAAGCAAATAAATGAAAAGGAAACCGTCTAGGATTTTCCTTTCAGTTCAGTCTTGCAGTAGTTTATCACAGTGAGACGAATTGAGCTGCTTGCCTTTTCAAGGTTCTTTAAGAATGTCAGAATGTTAGACTGTAAAGAAAAATGCATTGTTGAACATAGCATTGCCTTACTGGTACTGCTCCTGCTCCCTCAGGCACATCCTCATCTGTCTGGCCTCCTACTTAGGCTGCGTCTGCTTCGCCTACTTCCACGTGGCGACCGAGGCGCCGGAGCAAGGCCCGGTCATCATGTTCTGGCCCAACGAGAAGTGGGCCTTCATCGGCGTGCCGTATGTTTCGTTACTCTGCGTCCACAAGAAATCGTCCATCAAGGTGACTTAAGGTGGCCTTAGAAGTACTCAGCTCTACAGTTTTAACACCAGCATGATACGGCAGTCCGTCTGCGAGTCGTGTTGCCCCGCATCGTGTTCTCTTTGATTTGACCGGTAGATACGATGCACTTGTTCAAAGAGTATGAACTTTTTCCTTCTCTGGAATCCTCTTTGAATCCTGACAGAGCAGGGATTTATGCAACTTTGATGTCATTAGTTTGTGAAATATGCTGCAGGGTATCTCCTTAAATAACATATCAAAGCCAACAAACCTTTATAGTGTTCTACACCTATACTCAGGCTTTGCATGAGACGTCGTGTAACCATCTCAGTGATAGTGTTGCAGTTAACTATCTGTAGATTTTCTAAACTTTGGAAGACCTCAGTATTAAGCGTTATGCTGCCTCAATAATTATTACTATAGCAACTCGTCGGTGCCAGGTTTAGTAACAGTAATTTCACCACATGTAACTATTACAAAACCAAGCCAGTCACAGAAGACTCTGAAATTATAAGCTGGTTCCCAACAAGAACATAATTCACACCAAGCCTTAGGCCTCTTTTTAGCCTTTAGATGTGTTCCTTTCTTCAAGCATGCTACCCTGATAGTAATTTTGCTATGTTTTGCAAAATATCAATGCAATACTCAGTTATTTTCCAAAGAACATGTGTTTCCTATCGAAGTTGGTACCTTTAATTGTGGTGAACACAGTATATTGTCAAGAAACAGAAATAGTTAGATTTTGATATCAGAACATGGTTTCTAAGCTATTTTCCTCAAAAATTAGTCTTGTAATGTTAGTATTTTAGAGTTAACCAGGTTTATTATACTTCATTTCAAATTAAGATATTTCATAAAGTGGCTACTCCTCAAGGCTAAGGTAATCTAAAATTGTGCAAAGACATTTCAGCCAAGATATTAAGATACAGAAAATGGAATAGTAATTGCAAGTGAATGTGCATTGTTTCTGTAAGTTTGAGCACGTTTGTAGAGAGGAACAACTTTTTTTTTTTTTTTTTAACTTTTTCCATTATACCAAAACTATGTAAGAGTCATTATTGAAAAAAAAATGCCAATGTATGAAATAGAGGGATGTATTTTTGATGTTTCTAAATGAAATGCCAATCCCAAAGGATAAGAACTGTTTACGTTTTTTCTTCTCAAATATTTGTTTGAGTGTCAACGCCTCACACTGTTTGACTTTTCCACTCAAACTGCATTGCAAAGATTTTGAGCAACTAAAGATGTCAAAATAAGTTGTGCAATCATAGAAGGTCGATGAAGGGTTACAATTTTCAAAAACCCGACAAAAAAAGATTCTGAGACAATATTTTTTTCAGAAAATAATTTGTTGTTGAGCTATTTGTTGTTTCAATTTCCATTTTACAGTGTTTCTGCTTTTTGTTCTGCCAGACTTTGTTTTTGAGAGAAACCTTAGGGAGGATTGATGACGTGAAGAGATACCGATAGTACCTGCAGTGTAATGCACAACACGCTGCATTGTTGCAGCGTGTTGTGCATTACAACAGGTGGCTGAAAGTGATGAGTTCATTGAGTCCTGCAGTGAAAGTGAAAACACTCATGCCATAAGAAGCGAATCGGCATCACACATTAAGCAGCCAGTGTAAAGAAAGCAGGGCTTTAAATCCTGCTTTCTGCATTGTGATGCTTGACAATAAGGAAGGATTGTTATTGGCTCAAATCTGTATGAATCTCAGTGTTTCTCCACTTGCATTCTTAATACAGATAAGTTGCACAGAAATATTTATTTTCATAAATTATCCTGTTTTGTATACAAACATTTGTAGCAGATTAGAGTTTTGATATTTTCTGTAATAAACGAAGCAAATTTTGAACATGGCTACTGTTGTGTTTATTGTCCAACTGCTGACTCATACAGTTTGAATATTATGGTAAATGTAAATAAGTTATATTGTGGCTTATTTTAGTGTAATTGAGACGAGCCTTTTGACACCTTTGTAAGTCAGGTTAACAACTCTATTCTCTACTTACGACAGTTAAATGTTTCTGAAACGGTGGCAAATAATTTTGGTGTACCTGAAGGTTCTACATTCGGTTCTCGTTCTCAGCTTGATATTGACTTCTACAGTTCTGGAAGGACTAAGGACTGCGTGGGGTGGGGTTTGTAAAAACAACTGTCCAAAACTCACATTTATGATTTCAATAAGAGATTAACGGCTTAACTGAGATGCAGATAACAGAAGCTGCCACTAGACGGCGGCGTTGCTCCGTGTTCGAAACTCGTACAATCGGCTTATTATTCAGTGAATCATTACAGCCTCAGGATTCTTACAACCTACTCTGTAAAGGTTTTAATGAATCTACTTTCTATTACGGTACAATAATAAGTTGCTTACCGTAGTATAACACTAAAACAGAAAACGATGAGCTCAGATGGAATAAAGAACCTAAATTCCGTATTCCTGTCAAAGAAAAAGCACAGATCCACTTTATAAATGTAAAAAAAAAACCTCCTAGAAGATTTACTGTGCGTCATATGATTTTCAATTTAAAATTACAATCCATCTTTGTAGGACAGTGTTCTTTGTTAAAAATAACGTCACAGCTTGAAGTAATAGCCCAAGTTATATTTTTATTAACAACAATACTACTACTACTACTAATGATAATAATAGTCACTATCAATAATTATAATTATTATTACTAATAATTATTAAATTATTAATAACAATACAATTATGTATATTAATATAATTACTGGTGATGCAGAACATATCTGTAATAATAATAATAGTCATTATTAGTTGTTGTAGTAATAATAATAATAATAATAATAATAATGTTATTACTACTACAATTATTACTATTATACAATTATGGTTTGATAATTTGAAACATTTCAGTGTGACAAAAAGATAGCTATATGATGATGATGATTATGATTTATTATTATTATTATAATTATTATTATTATTATTATGTAGTTCAAGTAAATTAACAAAAATGTAACAAAAATAAGACATTTGGGAACAATATTCATAGATATGAATACGTATTTGTGATATCCCACATTAGACCGTGGGCCCAAGAGGAAGTCCCGCCCTCTCAAGCACCAGCACAATCTGATTGGCTCCCAGAAATGCCCCTCAGATGACAACCGCTATGTCTTTGGTCTGAACTACGGGTCAGCTGGGGGACCACCATCTCTAACCAGGCTCTCACAGAGGACTCACTCAAGCTGTCCTCTTTGTGTGTCCTGAGTGGGTATGTTTGGACCCTCGACAGACTGACCGACCGCCCTCCGCAGCTCCATCTGCGCCTTTTCTCCGCGGAGACGCAGAATGATGCTTCCAATGAGCCGCTGAAATTTGGAGCCATTAAAATCATTAAAGGGTGTTTCCACCCAAGCCGCCAGGTTGTTGTCAAACATCAGAGAAGCGTCGATGCGAATCCTTCCAGCGTTGCGGACGAGACTCTGAAACCGAAGCCGTCCAGATGATGTCAGGGAAGCATTTCAAAGCTCAGGAAGTGAGCTGCTGCATCAAGTATTTCATTTTCGGATTCAACATCATATTCTGGGTGAGTCCCGTGTTTGCTTCCCAGACCTTCTCTCTAAATGCACTGTCTCTCTCGCGGCTCTCGGCGTTGTGTTGACGAGCTGTTGGACAGAACAGGTTTTGTTCTCGCGCACTTGCTCCCTTTGTCACCCATCAGCACGCCTTCACTTTTGTTTGATTGCGGCCGCAACGATAATGTTTGTGCAGGGAAAAGTGCGCTCAGACCTGTCAACGTCTCTGGTCGTGCTGTGCAGCAGCGTGGAGCTCTCACGAAGGAAAACAAACACATCATGCAACACTTCGCCGTGGGCCTCCCGGGTCAAACATCACCTTACTTAGTGGTGTTATGTTTGAAATAATACTGGCTTTATTGAGATGTGTTGATCAGAAAGGGCATTTACTGACAAGATAGATAAGAACTGGGTTCAACATGACAATATTTCCCCTTTAGATGAAACAGTTGGTTCTATCAAACGAGTGTCTATGTACAAAGCGTACCTAAAAATTTAAGACAGTTTTCCAGATGTATTTATTGTTTCTAATTATTTCATAAATATGAATTTGTTGAGTGTGTGCTGTCTTAAAGATAAAAAAATATGGCCTGCATTTGTCTTTTGCCTAAGAGATTACCTATTGCAGCTGTTGCAACTGCAGATCTGTGAGGGATATCTCTACCAGCTATGCACATCTGCTGATTATATTTATTTTTTTACCAATCTTCTTTGCAAAACAGCTTAAGCTCAGTCAGAGAGGATGAAATCTCTGTGAACAGTTTCACAGGTTTTATAAACCACAGATTCTCAACTGAATTAAGGTCTGGACTTTGAGTAGGCCATTCTAACGTACTATGTGTGCTTAGACGTAAATATTTGCATTGAGATTTTGGCTGTATGCTAAGGGGCGTAGTCACTACAACAATTCACAGTAGGCGTTGCAATATCTGCCTGTGCAATATTGCAATAGCCATATTTTATGTGTCATGCACCAGGTGATCAGGTCTGGAACCTGATTTTTAGTTTTAGTGGCTGAGATACCAAAGCTCACAGAGAACAGTGATGACATTTTTTAGTGATAGAAATAAGTCAAGAAAATGCAGCTTAATGCAAATCATATCTATGTTTTTACGGTTTGACCTATTTTAACCCTGAGTTAAGGCAGATGTGACCTGTTTCTTTTTCCAGAGCGTTTGTTGACCTAAATTCACACATTGATCAAAAAGTGTCCAGCAGACTTTACATGTTATCACAAATCCCACTCCAAGAGAAATAAATCCACTAAAATTATTCACTTTGAAGTATAAAGAGTTTTTTTTTCTAACTGTTAGAAAAAAAATAGAAAAAACTGTTTCTAATTACATTATTTTGAGGTGGATTTATGAATCTTGAGTAAACTCTTCATTAAAGTGATGATCTGGGAATCTGCTGCTAATTTTATAATGCTTCACCATCTGGGTATTCCTCCTTGGTTTTGCTCTTTTATATCTTGTAGTATTTTTTCAATCAGATTCAAAAATGCTTAATTGATGCAATAATAAATTGCTATCTGAAGAAATCAGTAGCCAGGTCAGACCTAAAAGAAAATTGAAAGTCTGTATCAGCCTTTTGATTGGTCCACCTTCATTTCAGGTACAACATTGGACAGTGCTGCAATTTTTTTAAACACAGTCTTGTAAAAATATGCTTGACCTGCTATATGGAGAACTTTATGTTCAGAAAACAAGATAAATAGCAGCTGGACAAAAGCCCTGGGACAGTGTAGTTTAGGTAGAAAATTTAAACGTAGTTTAAACAATGAGTCACTTCCGACTAGCATCCCTTTTTTGAGGAGACCTGGCCAAGATGGCACACAATTATTATCAGCATCCATGTTCTTGAGCCTGGACAAAAATCATGTTCAGGCCTATAAAAACCCATAAAACCTCGATAATTAATGTTGGCTTGATATGTTGATAACAACGTCTGGGATTGTATATTTAGGCTCTCTTGGATAACATAAAACCAGACAAAGTGTAAACAAAGGAGCTTGTCAGTGATTAACTCCACATATGGTAAATGGCCTGCATTTCTACAGCACTTTGTAAAGTCAGAGGACTCCAAAGCACTTTCAGACAATTAACCCATTCACACACACACATTCACACACAAATGGTGGCAACAGCTGCATTATAGCCACAGTTTCCCTTCGGCAGACTGACAGAAACGACCATCAGCAGGCAGTCGCCATCGCCCTCAACAATAAATACGTCTTGAAGTTATTCAAAATAATCCACCCGTCCATTCTTCCCCTTGACAGAAATCAGGTAGAAAGGGCAACAGGTCCGTGAGGGAGACCACCGGTATTTTAGTAGACTATAATTGCCATTAAGTGTTAAAATTTAATGCCATGAATGTGATAATATGCTTAATTGCATGGCATTACCATGAGATACATCTTAATACACCAAATCATGTTAAAAATTATCTGATCCCAGCTTTCAAATCCTTGAATTTCTGCACCTTAGGCAGGAAGTTTTCCTACATCAACACGTCATAAAGCTGTTTAGGTGCTTCCTGATGTGGGAGCTTCCTGCTGATTCTGCAGACTGGGATCGGGAAATATTTAGCTGTGGACCAGAGCCAGAAAAAGTTTGTGTGTGTTCCCTTTCCGTGTGCTCCTGTGTGATGTCTACATGTTGTAGTCAACACTAAGTAACCCCTCCGTTCTCCGGTCTCCCCTCTCTTTCAGTTCCTAGGAATAGCCTTCCTTGGCATCGGCTTGTGGGCTTGGAGCGAAAAGGTGGGTGTGTTACATATTTAGGAGGCAGAAGTGGCAGCAGCTAATCATACAAGTCTTCACACCCGGCAACATCTGCAAATAATCAGCAGATTGTTTTTCTTTAATTTCTCACTTGTATCCGAATGTCTGGGTGGAATGTGAAAGTGGCCTTACTGAATGAGGAAGGAATGTCGTTGTTTTCCTGCGAGACATCCTGAAGAACAATGAGAGGATCTGATCTGATTCATTTCACAGACTGATTCATTGCTCTGTACTAATGTTACAGTGGGACTCTGAGCGCTCAGCTCAGCCGTTTCCACACTTTATGCGAAGAACATTTATGAATGTACCGTTAATACTTGTCCATAAAGAACGCATTGTTGTCATGTGAAGGAGTTTGCCACTTTACGTTAGCAAAAACCCGATGTTGGGCTGGATCAGTGGGTACTTTGTTTCTTACAGGCTGTGACAATTCTGCCTTCTTGTCTGGATCTATGAAAAACACCAGAAGTATCGTATGCTGACAAACACGAATTGTATTTTAAATCCAAAAAAACTTGATTCCTTTGGAGTAGTCAGCTAAAACCTTCGTTAACAGAAGGACGACAAACCCGTCTTTGCTGGGCTTGTTTCCTGTTTGTTAAAGACATTTAATGTTGTTTATCTCTAAGTAGATCATTTATCTGACAGTAAGTTTGCAATTATATTAGCCTAATTGATTTTTTTTTTTTCATTTTTGTTAGTGAAACTGTTTGACATAACCTTAAATATATTGTTACTATAATCTCCTCTTTCAGGATCATGACCCTCTGATTCAGTGGAAGTTACATGCTACAAGTTTGAGAGAAAGGGTTGCCTTCAAACAGACTAAAATTACAGCTAAAAGTGAATCACTGATGCTTATGAAGTTGTGCTTCCTCCCCAGGGTGTTCTCTCCAACATCTCATCCATCACTGACCTGGGGGGTTTCGACCCGGTGTGGCTCTTTCTCGTGGTCGGGGGAGTGATGTTCATCCTCGGTTTCGCTGGCTGCATCGGAGCGCTCCGGGAGAACTCCTTTCTTCTCAAGTTTGTATGTTGCCTCCGGGCTTGTTCGGAGATTTCGTTCCACTTTTACTTTCCGCTTATCTGGATCTTGAAACGGTGACTGTTTTTGCATTTTAGTTCTCAGTGTTCCTGGGCATCATCTTCTTTCTGGAGCTGACCGCAGGAGTTTTGGCCTTCGTTTTCAAGGACTGGATAAAGAATCAGCTCAACTTTTTCATTAACAACAACATTCGAGCTTACAGGGATGACATTGATCTTCAAAACCTGATTGACTTCACACAGGAATATGTGAGCGCTAGCTTTTTTTTTTTTCAAATCCCTTCTCTGATTTCTCCCGGATACTACTTGACCCTGTGTTGATCAGTGATGTGGGACTTTTTGACATTCACATCAAGCTTTGTTTACGTCTCTCTGACCTTGCAGTGGGAGTGCTGTGGAGCTTTTGGAGCCGATGACTGGAATTTGAACATCTACTTCAACTGCACTGATTCCAACCCGAGTCGTGAGAAATGTGGAGTGCCCTTTTCCTGTTGCACCAAAGATCCAGCTGTATGTATTTTTTTTTATAAGCATTCCTTAGTCTCGTTAGTAACACATAGCAATGAGCACAGTATGTTGATTCTTCTCTTAAGAGTTCAGATGAAGTAGGAAACGTAGTCAGTAGTGGAGACCATGTTGTAAAAGTTTTCCAGATGACAGAAAGCTGCCTGACGGTGTCAGCTGTGATGGCGATCTTCCAAAAGGAAGTTAAAGCGTCAATGTTTATTTCCCTCAGACTCAGCATACAGGAAAGTCTGAGAGAAGAAGGGAGGAGACCTTTTCCAAGGATTTTTTTTTCTTTATAGTTTGTTTTCATTTGGACAGAAAAACTCTCCTACAGTTGCTCAGTAAGCACAGCCTTGACAGCAAAATATTGCAGCAAAGCACTCTTTTTAATGAAAGTGGCCGCAGGACCTGCTGTCCCGGCAAGGCGGTGCTTTAGAAAAGCATCATGGATATATTCAGCATTAAGTTTCCTGGAGTGATACTCAGACTGACGGCTAGACTCGGTCATTTTTAGTGATATGATTTATATATTTGAAACGTGTCTTGATTAATATTTCTGTCACATTGTCCTAAAATGAGCTTTGCTTGTTCTAATGGTTTTGATAAAACTGTGATGGTAAGAAAAGGGCTACTACGGATCATGTTTTAGCTCCACTGGGAAAAAAAAAAGTTGTTAAATCATTCAGAAATTGAGATTGAAGGATGCAGTGACATCTAGCAGCAATGTGGAAAATTGCAGATCACCGAATAACGCTTACTGTGGTGACAACTGTATTGGACCCAAAAAACACACCTTTAAGTTACAGTCCTGTAAAATATAAACCAAAATATTTTCTTTCTTTCTTTTCCAATAAAAACATAATTCTAAACACGATTCAACACTTGAGTTGAGATGTTAAAGTCTGATTTAATAAGTCATGTTCTAATTGTTATTGCTCTTTACCTCTAAGTGGATAGTCTCAAATTGACATTTTAATACCATGAACTATTTGAAGTTACATGCCTATGGCCAAGTCATGGCTTTTTTTTTTTTTTTTTTTTGTGAATAACCTGTAGTTTGTGTCATATATAGTTTTTAGAGTTTAAAAGCTTGGATTTTACTGGCTTGAAACTGTTAGAAACATCAGAAAAACTGAAATAGTTTTTATCCATATCAGCTGTAAAGAGAGAAATATGCAAGTAAATTTAACATTTTAAAGTTTCTCTATGTTTTTTAATAGTCAAAGCTTTAAATTGGAGCACAAACAATATCCTTTTAACAAGAGCCTAAATAAGTGCTGGACATCTTAATGACAACTGATATAAAAAAGGATGCCTACAAGCATTAAAATGGATTTTTACACTTCTTGTTTTTTGTGTTTTTTTCACCTACCTGAATTTACTCACTTTTTTATATAATAATAAATCCAATTTTCATAAGCATAATCAATTAAACAGATACATTTTCCCCAAATCAATGTGTTTTCTCTATTTCCATTCAAATTGCAGCAGTATGATTAATTAAATTAAGCTGTAAGCCATTTCCTTTTTTCACAGGAGGACGTCATTAACACGCAGTGTGGATATGACATCCGTGCAAAGTCGGTGAGTTGTAAACACAAACTCTGAACTATATAGGCGAGTCCAAATTGTCTGAGGCTGTAATATTACAGTTTGGGAGTGAATCTGGTCAAAACAAAAGGCGGAGGGAGCTAAAGCTCATCATCCATCAGGTGGAAGCACGGTTCGCTGTGTTGTTTTTCACGGATTATTTGAAAGAGTATAAAAGTCTAAAAATAAAAAAAGGTAATTACTTTTTTAAACGCTTTTTACTGGTTTCATTCTCTTTGGGGACCGCCTCTCTCTCATTCCCTAGCAGACCTTGTTGATTCAAATGAAAATGTATTTTAAATCTAAATCCTCCAAGCTTATAATTCTTAACTGTAGAAACTACAGTGAGATCTTCATCCAGAAAGCTATTGTGGCAGTGAGAGCGTAAAGGGCAGAGTGTGAACGGCTCTCGGTTCTTTGGCCCAAAGCTGCGTGAGCTCATCGGCAGCTCCACCCTGGTCACAATAATCCTCTTTCATTTCGCTTCCAAACTCCTCCGTCTTCAGAACGAAGCAGCTGGCTCTCCATCAGTACTCAGGGCGGCGTGTGGTATTACTCACACGGCAGCAATGCGATGCAATGCAAATTGAGCCGCCCGCCGCCCTCCCCCCACGTCATTAGCTTTGGCTATTCTCCACAGCAGCAAATTGTAAGGGGAAGGCTCTGTTTGTTTTCCTGGCCTTGCATTTGAGCTGCAGTTGGGCAGTTTTAGCAAGACTCAGAACAGGAAAACGGTGAGCTGAGTTATTGTTCACAAGTGAGGAATATTAGAGGGATTTCACTCAGAAGGGAGAACAAGAGATCAAAATACAGCACATGTGCTCCCGTCAAAGGTAACCGTGCCGTTAAGGATTACAAAAGAACATGCAGACCCAGAGTTTCCCAGAGATTCTTATTCCTTGCAGAGTTTCTGCAAGGAATAAGAATCAGAATAATTCATGGTTTAACTCATGAATGTGTCTGTTTTTTTTTTTTTTAGGACTCAGAGCAGAGAAACTTCATTTACATCAAAGGCTGCGTCCCACAGTTTGAGAGGTGGCTTCAAGACAACCTGACCGTGGTGGCGGGCATCTTCATCGGAATCGCATTACTGCAGGTGGGGAAGTGTGTGGGGGAAAAAACCCCCATCTTACATCTGATGTGTTCCTGTGTCTAATATCATTCTAATCTGGTCTGTTTGTGTCTGTTCTTAGATATTTGGGATCTGTTTGGCACAGAATCTTGTGAGCGACATTGAAGCTGTGAGAGAAAGCTGGTAAGTGACAATAGTTTGTTACAAAAAACGTGGGACGTGAGTTTCAGCCACAGGACTCTGAGCTGCCAAATTGTTCCATAGCGCTCCTTAAATATTGGCACCCTTGGAGAAAATAAGCCTTAAAATTAACCTCAACTTTGGTGCTATTATCATCCTTCTCATTGTTCTTGGTGACGAGATAAACATTGTTTCCCATCCAGCTTTGCAGGTCACGGTTCCAGCTGTTTTTAACTCATTTAGGCACAGATCATGGCATGTACATCATATGCTTCTCATTCACGCAGAGCAAACGTCTCGAATGCGCCTGCACTTTATTGGCACGTCCTCTTGGCTTTCCCGTCGCGATTTTGAAGAGTGGGGTGAGAGAACGGGCCAGCTGTTTCACACCAAACATACTTACTGGGTTTCTGTGAGGTCTCAAAAAGTCATAAAAAATAATCCTCTTAATTATAGACCTCAGCCAGTCTTAAACAGGACCAGATTTTCACCAGTTCTTGAATTACTTTGTGTTGACAAAACTGCAAATGCCAGGAAGAAAGAGGATCAGTAAGGTACACTTGGAAGGAGTTTGTCCCCAAACAGCGACTGTGGCTCTATGGATAGAGTAGTCGTCTTGCGATCGGAAGGTTGTAGGTTTGATTCCTCCTGCCACATGTCAATGTGCCCCTGGGCAAGGCACTTAACCCTAAATTGCCTACACATTTATACACTGTGTATCGGTGTATAAGTTTGTGAGTGCAAATGGGTGAATGTGACTCTAGTGTAAAGCGCTTTGAGTGGTCAAAAAAATTATCAGATAAAACGCTATATAAGTTCAGTCCATTTACCATTTAAATTCGTACGTTTGCATGAATAAAATCAAACATTTTCGCTGCATTAAATAAGGTCTATATGTAACTTTTTTTTTGTTTTGTTTTTTAGACTTTTCTTTTTTAAAGAAGAAAAAATCAGGAAGGGTTTTACCTAAGCTTTGTAATTGTGTATTGCTTTGTGCTGTTCTGTTATTTGCAAACCTAGGGAGGCATTGTTCTTTTAACTCTGGCTTCTGTTTGTGTGCAGTCTGTTCACCTAAGACCTACACACAGCGGCAGGAGGGATGCATCAGGTAAGCACTGAGAGATTAAATCTCTCTCCTTGCATTGTATTCTCTAGATTTTTCCCTTTCCGCCCTGCGTGTTTGGACTGACAGTTTTGTTTTGTCTTTCCTCTGCAGGACTGAAGTTTGGACACCATCAGCCAAGATTCCACCAGTCTCATGTAAATAGTTCATTACAACTGATACGAGTCGTTTTAGATGAAATGCTCTTTCCGAAATCTGTTCAGAGCTCTGATGCAGAGCGTCACAAAAACAGTCTAATTCATCCCCGTACAAGTAGCTCTAAAAGTGAAAGGATTGCATGGAGGAGCTGAGGAGGGAGATGATTTGTGCACACAGGAACTAAAGTGAGATTGAAAATGAGTTTTTACAGCTGCAGCTTGCAGCTGCTGCATTGGGAGGATTGCGCGCAAAGACGAAAGAAGTTCCGGAAACGCACCGCATGCCGTTTGCCTTCTGATGGATCACTGGCTCCCCAAAATGTATTTGATTTAGTATTTCACGGTGTTTATTGAATCATCACACTTGACCCGGCTGGCCGGCACTTTGCCCAGCGTTTAACGGACTCTGCTCTAAACTACTGTAACTTTAGTGAAGAGTTTTCTCTGCGGGATTTTACAGCTTCACGTCGCCGATTATGGGAGGCTGTGTAAAGTTTAAAAAGCTCATCAGTGACAGAAAAGGTCCCAAATGCATGGATGCAGTGTGCAATCCAAATTCAGCTCGAAGCACTTTAATCATCATGAAACAGTGATGGAAGTTAATTTCAGCGTTTTGGTTTCGTTCGTCTTTTCTTAATTGGGGAAAGAACGACCGGAGGTGTTCGCACATCGTGTTTGTGAGTTTTATTTTCTTTCACTTATTAATACGAATTACGCATTTCCACTGATGAAATCAAACTAATTGTGATAGAGATGTTGGCTTATTACCGCTCCTTTGACATCGCCTACTTCAGCCGGATGTTTTTAAAGTAATTTCTCAAGTGCCATAATTAACTGCATGCTGATTCCCTTTTCCCCCTTTAACAGCATGCAGATGCGATTTACGGCCGGCTCATAAAACTCTCCAGCTTTTCCACCAGCAGTTTTGGTTGAGGAGAGTATTGAAATCAGACTGAGCTGGGATACAGTTGTTTCTGTGTTTGCATGTAAAAAAAAAAAAGTCCTTTCAGGCTCCAGGAGCAGGTTTATTGGAAATCTTCCCTCTGCTTTGAAATGACTGTCATTTCTAAACATTTGTTTATTCGGTTCACTGGATTTCATGTAGATACTTTAATAAACCAGAAATGGTTTTTAAAAATATTGATTTTTTTTTTTTCAGTAAAAGCTTCTGATTGTCTGTGTTTGCTAATCACATCGTTTCTCACCATTTAGTGCCATATTTGTGATCCCTGCTTAGAATCTGTTTTTTTTTTCTTGTTTCCTGTTTGTTCTTGTAAATATCAAACGTCTTCTCGGAAAACAAATAAATTCTTCCTCATTCAACTCTAAGATGTTGACGGAAATAAAACTGCTAAGATTCTTAATTTTGGCTGTAAAATTCTGTGTGTTGACTTGAATACAAAAATACAATTTCTGATGTATGTTTCTCACTATCATAACAGTTATTACCCTTTAAGGGTTGGACAGTTCCTTTCATTAATGTCATTTGAAAGATGGTGCATTTTCTATTTCCAGTGACTTTACATTGTAAAATATGTAAATGTGCAAATATCTGAATAAATGTCACCTTGTACGTTTTCTGGGTTTAGTTTTGTTGAGATTTTGTGTTGGTGAGGGGGACTGGGATGCAGACAGGAAGCTGGAAAAGAACAGCTTTTAAATCCTTTTGACCAAAACAATACCAAGAGCAAAACAGGATACCTAAAAACCAAACCAAAACATGGCATGAGAT
Source organism: Poecilia mexicana (assembly GCF_051168715.1). NCBI lineage: Eukaryota > Metazoa > Chordata > Actinopteri > Cyprinodontiformes > Poeciliidae > Poecilia > Poecilia mexicana. The sequence goes on along the minus strand of NW_028263370.1, from coordinate 9,901,643 downwards.
GAGATGAGGCCAAGCCAACTGGGATAAATTATTTGGATTGCACACAGCGATATAAAGTAGTACAGTGGAAGAAAAGGATACATCATTTTTTCTAGCTTTACAATTACTGATATTTTTGTATACATTTATTTATTTATTTTTTTTTGGAAGTTGCTCCAGATCTTCTCCATCACCTTAGATGGAGAGAATATATGGACATAAACTTTCAGGTTTTGCCAGAGTTTCACAACAGGCTGTATTGCCTGGATTTCAGCCATTTTAATACGGATTTCAGCCATTTTAATACATGACTATGTTGTGATTTCAACCCTTTTATAGTCATTTCTAGAAACAAAAATAGTAACAAACAGGATGACTTGCATTTTCTTGGTATGTTTAAAAATGAGCTGTTTTTCTTATTCTGTTAATGAGTGTGAAGCATTACTCTCTCCTCCCACCTAGTGTTTGAAACGAGTATTTCTGCCACTTTCAGTATTGTTATCCTTCTCTTCTAACAACAAATGACATATTGGTCTTATGGGAGTTAAGCAAAGCTGGATCCTCAAATTAAAATGATACCATATCTGTTTGGTATAAGAAAATTAATTATAAAATATGAACATTGCAGGGGAAAGATTAAATATAAAAAACTGTTACTTTTAAGGATTTTTGAAAAAATATGGCTCAGAAGAGAGAGCACTGCATGCTCCCTCTGTTTTTCTGTTTCTCTGATCTGCAGCCATTTATGTGACAGAGAGGAAGTGGTTGAAGGCTGGTCTGAGGTGGAAAACCACAAGGACGCTATTTTTATTTAACCTGTTTAGAAAATGTAACTGCACTGATTTTTAATTTTTTTTTTTTTTTTTACATGAACTCACAGACAGTCTTCAGTTGAGATAATGTAAATAAAGCTTATCTGCTTTGTTGTGCTATCAGGGAATTGATTGAAACGTAAGCTTTGGCCTTTGGCCTGACGCTCTTGTAATCTCTTCTTCTTTTCTTACCTTTAAACTGAATAATAGCACGCTTAATCAAACTGATGTAATAATACTTTTCACTGGCACTGACATTCGCTCTTAGTAATAGCTGTACACACAGTCATTCATCAGATTAACCAGAGCTACAGAGGTATGAAAGGAACGCCTCAGAGCTCTTCAGGCTCTCCAGAGCTGAGTATTTCACTCACGTTAAAACTTGCAGGACAACCGGCCACCAGGCCTGGAGTTAGAGGAACTGTAAACTCATGGCAGGGAAAGATAACAGAACAACAGGCAAACACTGACATCTGCTGGCTGACCAGTGTAATTCCTGCCATAAAAACTAAAATAGTGATGCAGTCAAATATAATCTGTATATAAAATATAAATAACAAAACACATCTAATAAACAATTTACATATTTCGAATTACGCCTTCGACTGCACGGCATCTCAAAAATAAACAAAAATGCAGATCAACACATAATTTAAACGTGTGACTCAAAGTGTTTGAGACTCTACGCAAATATTGCAGAAGGCAAAAACGGGTCAACCTAAAGACTTGACACCTCTATAGTGGGAAAGCTGGTAATTCGAGCTGGTTTCTCTGGCAGGACTTCCCACTTCCTGCAAACGTAACATGACAAAGTGCCGACTGTTCATCTCCGGGGGGGAAATTAGGTGAAAGGTGTCTGGCATGAAGACTTTTGCATATCAGCTCCTGGTAACTACAACCATCATAAATTAGATTTTGATAACTCTACGCAATCTTAGTTCAGCTTTCGAAAATGTGTTCTGTGCTTTAAAGCCACAAGAAAAAAAATATGATTTGTGATCTCACTCTTATGACGAAGAGTATCAATCCGATTAAGCTACGTGATTGGACTAAATTAATCGATCACGCGGCCTCGGTGTATTTTTTCAAAAAATGACCCACCTGGCTGCATGCGCATCTATAGACAGCAGCAGTTCCTGTCAAATCTGTGCTGCCCTGGTTAATGATTTCCGGGTTATCTCGTACTTAGTACTTGAGCGTGGAGTTTGGAGTCTGCCCTCCCCTCAGATAAAGCAGGACACAAGAGGCTCGGGCTCGCTGTGCGTTTTCTTTTTGGCCTTTTCATTGGTGCCACTTCAGCGGCTTTTTGGGCTTGGATCACCTGGCTGCAGGGAGAGGAGGACGCACAATGTTGGTTCTGGCTGTTTTGTTGCTTTGCGCAGCCACTTCTGCCACAGCTTCTACCCAAGGTGAGTGAATCGGTTCTTGAGATGCTTAGATGCCAGCAGTCCTTTAGATGACAGCTGACTGAAGACAGCTGGTTCACCTTGAGCCTGCAAAACCACTGGTTTGTACTTGTAATCTTAAAACTTGGACACTTTGCTCAGAACTTGGAAGCTGTTGTTGGACATTTTCTAAGCAGCTTTAAGATTTTCAGTCTGGATTTGTGGAAAGCAGTGAATGAATGAATCGATGCAGGCTGAGGATCCCCATCACACTGATAGTCAGAAAAAATGTCAGATGATAACCTCACTGACACTTTACTTTTGAAGTCCCTGAAATATTTAAGGCAGTTTGATGCAACAAATTGACCCTGAATTTCATTTGGTGGAAGTTTAACGCAGGCAACCGGTGATGAAATCAAAAAGTGACACGTCAGTGTGTATTCCCTCATGGCTGAATGACACATCTATCTCCTCTCACCTGGAACACACCCAGTTCAATGATTGAATCAGCTCAACACCATGTCCACTACCCACTGAGAAGAAGAAGAAGAAATGAGACGATACAAGGAGTGAGTCCTAGAACAAGGTGTCTGAATTACAGTTACACCCAACATTATTTTACTAAGTTTGGATGGGTGGATAAAATGGATCATTTTTTTTCAATAAATCCAAAAGTTTATATCTGATAGAGCCAGAAAAACTATATATGCTGTTCAGATGATATTTGTTGTGAATTGCCTCTCTATAAATCCATTGAATTGAATTAAATTCATTTGACTGCAGGGATTGAAATATGATGGGGAAAGTCCATTGATGTCTTTTCATAGCTGCTTAAAGTTATTTTTTTGCTGTTAAGAAAAAAAAATCTATTGAAAACGATTCTTAGTTTTACTTTAAATTTTTTTTTTTTGCACTATTTTACACTAATAAGCAAAACTGTTTCAGCTGGATATGCTATGAAAAATATTTTAAAACAATTCTTATTACAAAACATCTTTAATAAATGACTAAACTGCTTTCAGTTACTTACACTCTATGGTAATTTTACATTGACAATGATAAGTTAGATGAGCGTTTCATTGTAGTGCCTTCTCATTTTGACTTTGCTTCAAGCTGCATTTCCTGTTTTTCCAGGTGCTGCTGCTGCTGGACCCCGGCTGAACAACAACCAGCTGTACAAATTCAGCTACACCACTGAGCTCCTGCTGGACAAGGCTTGGGGGTCAAAGGAGGGCAGCGCCGGCTACAGAATCTCAAGCGACGTGAACATTAACCTCGTTTGGAGAGATCCGAGCAACAAGGACGACCAGCTGATTCAGCTGTCTGTATGTGGGCCCCAAAAAATGACTGTCACAGTTCTCTAAATAAAGTTCTCCTTTAGAATAAAAGTACTTAAGAGGTCACTCTCTTCAACAGATCTCAAATGTGAGGATTGAGCCCGTGACTGAGAGGTCAGAGAAGAACAACATCCTTCATGGAGCCACGACCGAAAGCATCTTGGGGAAAACCAAACTAGCAGCTCTAACAAAACCTTTCCTGGTGCATCTGAAAAACGGGAAGGTGAGGACTTCAACACTACTACCACTCATTTTTTAACATCTGTAGCTGCAGTGTCTACAGTGTCCTGCAACGATAATAAGCGGAGTGCCCAGAATAGCTTTTGACCCCAGATATAACACACCTTTTACTACAGCCAGAGAGCAATCCTAGGAAAAGTTATCTGTAGTACACAAGTACTGATATGCAGGCATGTGCAGGAGTGGAGGAAAGCCAGGCAGATGTCTTCAGAGCATTATAAAGTTGTTGTTTTTTTCTATTTGGATAGTGTTACAGTGATGATGCTGGCATGGGAAATGCCAGAAATGTGTTTGCGTTTATCAAAGGTCAGCTGATTCAGAAGGTCAATGTCTAAATTTATGAATGAGTCAGAGTAAAAGAAATGGTTTAGGTTGATGGAAGAACATCTTGCTGAGGTAAACTATTAATGTGAATGATGTCAGTGTCTTTGATAACCTGTTGAGTCCAGATATAAAGGGGACCTCAAATAAGATTGAGCTCTCAGTGGTGTTAGTAGTAGATTTAGTAGTTAAAACAACAAAACAAAAAAGACAATGCTACACCATTCCAGGTGTTTAGTAGTGCTGAAAAGGTTTGAGGATTTTTTTGAGTCTTGAATAAACTATATTTAAAACTATAAAATGATTCATTAAAAAAAACATTCACAATATTTTATTTTAGACTTTCTTTCCTGAGTATTCAATAATAATAGTTCATCCTCTCTACTCTGGAATGTTTCTAAGAGATTTTATTCCTGTCTTTTCTACAGTGCAAACAGAATAGGTTGGTTTTAAGGTTTCCACTAAAGAAGAAACATTTTTGTTTGCCAGTCAAACGGGACAGACGAGTCTCCACTGGTGTTGTCGGATTATTTACACCAGTCAGAAAGGGGGAGGAATAACACACAGTAGCAGCAGACAGTCTATTTATGGAAGCCCTATTTGATATTGTGGCTGAGTACCACAAATAAATATCATACTGTAAAGGAAACATTGTAGGATGATGTAATTGGCTCCTTTCTACATTCATGACCTGGAAACTGTGTGTCACTGAGCTAAACTGAACCTGTTTGGAGAAGTTTGGCAGGTAACGTTTTGGTGGGCTGTACAATCTCTAAAGAGATTTGTGCAGCCATTTTGATTTTCAAAAATGTTTAATTCTAGTTAAATCTTTCATTTTCTTAGAAACTTGTAAAATGAAACTTGTTTTATCTTGTCACTAAATGGTTGGGTTTTCTCTTTTCTTACATGAAAGCATTAGTCTTAAAGAAAGGCTTTACTTAGAAGTTATTCAATGTCTATATTTTTTGCCAATTTCTAACTGGCAAAAAAAAATGCAGCAAATATTTAGCTATTTAAATTCAGCAAGTATTGCAAGTATACATGCAATACTTAAGGTACTCATTCTCATTGTTTGTTTTTAGATAAAAAAAAATTGAATGGTAAAATGCCACACATGGAAAATCTACTCTTGGTGCAAGCTAGTTTTTAAATGGTAACATGCACATGTCTGATGTCATGACTATACACATATGAGAGAAAATGGTAGAAATTAGATCCAGATGGATCCACTTATGGACAAAGACCAGCAACGGACAAAAGTTTTATGTATGCACTCTACCAAAATGTCTCTCCTCTGACTGATCATCAACTTATTCCAGTCCTTGATGATCTAATCTATAGAAAAAGTGTAATTCCACTTGTCTAACTTTTAGCATGTGAACTTCAACATGTGAACTGCAGTTGAAGTTCACATGTGAAGTTTTAGCATGTGAACTATGTGAGCATGTTTTTTCAGCAGTAAAAACTGCTTTTCAGCACAGCAGTTTTTACTGCTGTGCTGAAAAAAACTACTGCTGTGATTTTTTTTATACCGCATGACTATTCCTAATTTAATTTATTCAGCACAGCAGTTACATTGTCTAAATCACATTTAAATGACTAAATCATCATTAGCCTCTGTCGCAGTGTCGATAGTTGACTATGAAAAGTTGGCAGTCAGGTCTATGTTTGCAAATTTGACTGTCAGCACAATTTCAGCTAAAAGTTGCAAAGCTCGCACAAAACTACTTTACTCCACATGCTAGAGAAATATCTGGCGTACTTCCATTCTGGCTCTTTAGCATTATCGAGCTACATATCTTGTTACCATTAGAGGTTCAATAATAAAGTATCACACTAATAATTTCCATAAACAATCCTTAAATATTATTGTTGGGGGCATCAGAAGATCAGCAATTTACTCCTAACTAAGTAGCTATTAAAGACTCATTCAGTAATTACAGGTGCTAATGCTGTAATAGTCTCAGTGTGGTTTTGATCTGGACTCCAGAGAGCAACACATAATGTAAATAGTGTCTGATGTCATAACTATGCACATATGTCTGTGAACACAAATGTACCATAGGAAACTGACACCCTGGATGCCTTTGTGAAGGCTGCTTTGCTCAGTAGCTAATTTATCTACAGGTCAAAGTTTTGCTGCATGTCATTTCAAAGCATGTTTTTCTCTTTTGACGTGTTGCTTTCTTTTTTACACACCCCATGCAGATAAAAGCATTCTATTCCTACTGGTCAGAACCTGCAACCATCAAGAATTTAAAAAGAGGCATCAGCAGCTTATTGCAGTTTCAGATCCATACTGGGAAAGTTGTTGAGGTAAAGAGCATTGCAATATGTACTCACCGGAAGTGATTGTGTAATTTTTATTTTTATTTTTTTAAATACTTCAAAATTGGTAAACAAACTCAAACCATGTCGTACAACAGAATGACGTTTCCGGGAGGTGCACAGTTCAGTATCAAGCAACACAAGGTCAAGTTACAAGAACCAAAATCTTGGAGACGTGTAAGACGTCAGAGACCGGATTTACCACACATAGTACGGTTAGTCAGCGTACAGAACAACTCGTCGTCTTATAAGAGGAGCGATCAGTTGTAAAGTTCTAAAATGTCATTTAATGTCTTCTCCCATCCAGGTATTGGGTGTAAATAGGAAGTCCAGTTCTGTTACAGTGTTTAAACTTGAAGATGGTTTCATCCGGTCAGCAGAGGCTGAAGAAACTCACTTTCTGGGTGTTAACGCTCACCGATCCACTGCTGCTAAAATCCTATCCAGGTAATTGTGTAATATAAGGTTATCTACAAAAAGTTGAATGTAATTTTATAAATTTTTTTTTACCCATAGAAAAATATTTCGGTGTGTTATAACTAGCTCTGCAACTGGAAACTCTAAATGTGAACATTGTTGTTTCCCAGACAATCCCTGGTGCTGCTGGGTAAAGAGGCCGGACCACTTGAGGTGGCTGGAAAAGACGTTGCTGGAGTCGTCAAGTCAGTAGATGGAAAACTGGCAGCTGTTGGTGTTGTTCCCGAGAAGCTAAAAACCCAATGCAAAGGCTGTCCTTCAGTAAGTACAAATTATTCTTCACACACTATATCTTCACTCTGTACTCGTACACAAGCATGGTTTGGCTTTGAAATTACTGTAAGGTGGTAGAGATTTGTTTCATCCACATAAGAAAACTTCAAAATTTCCTGAAAGGGTAAATATGATAAATAGTAAATGGACTGAACTGAGATTTTCAAATGAGCAAATATCACACTTTAGAGCCAGAAAAACCTCCTAAAAGACATGAAAGTGTTGAAAGTAAAAATAAATCGCAATTGACCTTTGCAGTGATTTCTTGAAGCAGGCAAGCATTTTAAAAATTCAGGTTTTTGACACGTCCCTTAAATTGAAAGGTACTCCCAGATAAGGTAGCGTGCCATTTGAAGCTGCAAAGAGGATGACTATTCATTTTAACAAAATCATGTCATGTAATCATGAATGTGTTTACTGGCAACACATTCCTACTTGGAGAATCTTGCTAGGTAGGAAAAGAGAAGTTGGGTGATATTTAAGAAAGTGAAGCCAGTGGACTTTTCCTAACCCACCAAAACTAGTCTCTTTAACAGCAACTATTTTTTTTCTTAGACTCCAAGCCAATTGAAACACAGATTGTATTTTGACTTCCTCTCCAACCCACAGAGTGAGATTTTCACAACAAGATTCCCGCAGTGCTTTTAAATCCTAATGATTAAAACATGAACTGATTATATGTGCTTTCATTCACTGCTTTTACTTTATAACATGGCCGCATGTTTGGCTAGGTTAACGTATTACGATGACAGCTGGTTGGAAAACGGTCAGTTTAAACACCCATGTTACTTACAGGTTGTAGTCATGAGACAGTGCTTTTAAATCTCTGTGTAGGGTGCCAGTCTGTTGTGTCTCCTTACTGCTCTTGGACAACATTTCTATTGACTTTGTCTTTGAACTCGTACTCGATCTGCAGACTTTGCTATCACTACTTTGTAATGTACATTGACTTCCATATGTTCCTATCATGTTTTTTTTTTATCTCACACATTTATTAACTTCCAGAACTGAAACAAAGCGGAGCGCTATTCAACATGGTTAGTTTTGCAACTGATACATGTGTCTACTTTAAGTAGCTTCTCAAATGGCTTTTTGTATCTCCAAGGTACTCCTAATAACAGCAGCTAAACATCAAATTTCTTTTAATTCACTGATTATAAAAAAACAACAGCACAGGATTATAATTCACCCACAGTTATTCTTGTCTTTTTACACATTCTCTGACAAGTTGGACAAGTGTTTATGACAAAATGAATTTTTATAACACACCGTTACTAATCGGACGCAGTGTATTTTCGTACTTGAAACACTGACTGAAGATGATATGTCCTCTAATCCTTTTCTGCCCCCTGTGTTCCCCACGCTTAGCTCTTCGAACATTGGCAGGCGGTGCAAAAGCAGCTGGAGCCAGCGAGCCTGTCCAAAGCCACGGCTCCTCGCAGCTTCCTGGGCTTCATCCAGAGCATTAGGAAGGCGTCCAAGGACGAGATTCTCAAAGTTCTGAAAAGTGCCAGCAAGACAACCCTGTAAACCAGATCCTACCTTTTTATATATATATATATATAGACTCTGCTTCTCACTTAGCCTGAAAATGTTGCATTCTAAGAATCTGCTAATGCAACTATCCTACCAAAGTGTTAACATTTGTTGCTTTAATTACTTTCTGCTTCTGTCAGACCTCAGGTGGTAGACGCGGTGACTTCTTCTCAAACCCCTGCATCTCTGGATGCCATGCTTGAGTTTCTTAATTTCACCGACGCAAAGGGTTCGGTTCTGCAGGAGCGTTTTCTCTACGCATGTGGCTTCGCCTCCCATCCCAACGAGAGAATGCTCCAGGCTCTGCTGGTAGGTGTAGTGCGCAGCTTTGACATGTGACAAAGAGGATTTTGTTTAGTTTTACACATTGTAGTAATGTAAGGAAAAACCTCAAACTGTAACCACTTGGCAGGTCCTTTAACTGAACGTGGCTTATGAAAATGGTACACATATAACATGTACGAGTACGAACGGTGCTTTTCCAAAAATGTTCACAGATGTTAAAATTTCCTCCATTTTTTTTTGTTACAAACACACGCAAATAAAATGCAGTTTTATTTATTTTCATTTTGTTTATGCTCTAAAGCAAAATGGAAAAGTTTACATGATTTTAAAAATCATTTATTTAAAAAACAAAACAAATGTGATAAAACAACGTGTTAGTAGGTTTGCTGTGATACTACATTTTTGGATGATTATTTTAACGCCACCGGATGTGATGTTCGTAGTTTGGGACACTGTTCTTTAAACTTCTGAATAGAAATGCATCTCACATTTTTCAGACTTTTACTAGCAAACAAAGTGGAAATCGCGCGTCCTGTTTCTTCCACGTTACAAATAAAAGCTTATTTATAATTTCTAACACTATTTCCCAACAAAATTCATTGAATTTTCTGGTTGACAAAATGTGAAAAAGTGGAAGGGGAATGACAAGATTTCTACAGCAATGTAAGAGCGTTACTTTTCAATGAACCGTAACAATTCTATCTTCGCAGAACATTGCTAAGGGAAAGATCAGCAGCACGGAGATCAAAGAATCTGTGGTGATCATCATGGGAGCTCTGGTCCACAAGCTGTGTCTGAAAGGAAGCTGTGATATACCGGTGAGCTTCCAGGAAACTCTTTTAGAAAAAAAAAGCTAAAGCTACCAGATTTTCATACCTTGATGTACTCTTCTGTATGGTACCAGCATTTGTGTAGTTCTCCTGAGAATTAGTTTTGAGATTGAATATTTTTCCCTTTCAGACAGTGGTGCAGGTGAAAAAGATGATTTTAGAAGGTCCTGAAAGCACGCAGGTTGAGTCCGAGGTCCAGATGTACCTTCTGGCACTGAAGAACTCTCTGCTCCCCGAGGCCATTCCCATCCTCACAAAGTTTGCGGAGTCGGAGGTGGGATCTTACAGCACCATTGCCCTCACAGCCCTGGAGAGATACGACGTCAGCCTCATCACCCCAGAGGTGAACCACAGCAGACATTACAGCTCGTTCAGTGGGTTTTACTCCCATGTAGACCGACTGACCTCAAACATTTCTCTCACTTTCCAGGTCAAACAGACCGTGAACAGGATTTACCACCAGAACAGGCGAATCTATGAGAAGAACGTGAGAGCTGCTGCCGCTGACGTCATCCTCAGTAGCAACCCTTCGTACATCGAGGTGAAAAATCTGCTTCTGTCCATCGGAAACCTGCCGCATGAGATGAACAAGTACATGCTGTCGAAGATCCAGGACATCCTTCGCTTTCAAATGCCAGCCAGGTTTGTTATACAGGAAGCTCAGACTGACAGAGCAGCCAGTCCAACAAACGTAAACACAGACTCGTACGTAGAACATAATAAGGTAACATGAAGTTATTACTTGCATTTCTGCAGCAAAGTTATACGACGAGCTTTGGAGGACATGATTTCCCATAACTATGATCGCTTTGCTAAAGTTGGGTCATCGTCTGCATTCTCAGGATTCATGGCCCGTAAGTAACGGGAAGATATTTTTTTTTCCTATCCTGAAAATGTTTTGTATTGCTAAAGGTTTCATAATACTTGAACGTCTTTCAGTTTTAGTCAAACTTACCAGGAATTTTATGTGACAGACAAACACAAAGTTACACATAACAGCTGCAACTTTGGATCACCTCTACCAGCCTTGAGTATGTAGGAACAGAACCTTCTGCTTGTTCCTCTCTGCAAAATAGCTCAAGCCCAGTCAGATTTGATGGAAAGCGTCAGCAGATGTCAGTTTTCACATATTTCAACAGCTTTTCAATTAACTTATGCCTAGATGTAATATTTTCACTTGTATTATACACCATTCCATTGTAGTTCTGACATTCTCCTCCTGGATGGTGAAGCTGGACTTTATTTTTTGAGTATCGGATTGAAGGTTGATTAAAATGCTACAATTTCTGATTTTTACCTGTCGAAACATTTTAACTTTGATCACTACTTTTTCGTACTACTTTTAATGAACTGTGGCTTTGGGTTAATGTGTCATATAAATTCCCGATTAAATACAAAGAGAGTTTTGAATTTACTGTGGGAAGATGTGAAAAAAGTTCAAAAGTTTGTCAGGCCTTCAATTAGTTGTGATGTTATTTCTACAGAACTTGGTGAAAATGGACATAGAAAATCAAAGCTGTTAAAATGATAATTAAATTAAAACATTTTATAGAAGCATTTTATGTTGATCTTGAATACATAACAAAAAGACTAAAAAAAACCAATAAAAACAACCTGCTATTCCCACAGAATCTCCTGATGTGACCTCGACGTACAGTTTGGACATCCTGTACTCAGGCTCTGGTATCCTCAGAAGAAGCAACATGAATATTTATGGTGCCAGTCAAGGTTCAATGCTACATGGGCTGCAGGTGCACACACAAGTTTTTTTTATTTATTTTTTTATCATTATTACTTTGTCGAAAAAAATCTGTCTTATGCTAATCTGTTATTTCTTGTTGTCTTTCAGGTGGCGATTGAGGCTCAGGGTTTAGAGTCTCTAATCGCCGCCACTCCCGATGAAGGGGAGGAAGACCTGGAATCGTTTGCTGGCATGTCAGCTCTGCTGTTCGATGTTCAGCTGCGACCCGTCACGTTCTTCAAGGGTTACAGTGACCTCATGTCCAAAATGTTCTCCATGACCGGGGAGCCAATGAACGTGGTGAAAGGACTCATCCTGCTCACGGATCACTCCGAGGTACGCGGCTTAACACGGAGAGCTTTCGCGTTTTTTAAAGTGGAATCCTATTTAAAGCTCTCATGGAAAACAGAACAATATCCTGTGTAGAGGTCCAGCTTTTTTAATTTCCTTTTTTTTTTTGTTAATAGCTCCAACCACAATGGAGCAAAACTCAACTTAATAAGCACGTTAGCGGAAGCCTGGCAGAAAAGGCGCTCGTAAACCATGTTTAACATGTGTGCCATATGGTGTCTATTAATTTACAGATATGGTGCATATATATCAAGCTTCTCTCACCAGAGCTTTGGTATGTCTGTGTCAAGCCCCCAACAGCTTTAGCCTTAAAGAGAAGAGTGTCAGAAGGGCTGGATGCCATCACTTTAACAGGTTGATGAAGCCATAATTGTCCTATCTTTGAAAAGGGAGCTGTGCATTTTGACTTCTGTGCCCAGTCTGTTTGACCTGGAAAGTGAGAGAAAAGTTAGAGGTCAGTCGATCTACGTGCACATTTGTTACAATAAATAAAACGCTATCTAAGGAAATGCCAGTCACTCAGTTAAATACTGCTGATTTGATTCTCACCAGATTCACTGACGCTGCTAATTAAATTGTGGAAAAAGGCTTAAAATAAGATCAGCTATATTAACAGTTTCACAAGAGAAAAAAAAATTCTTTAATTTGGTATTTTTAGTGTTTTAAATCTCACTTCAACAAATAAATTGATGCAGATGTCATATATTGTAAAAAGGACTATAATTTTTTATTTTATTCATTTTTTTACTTTTCAAAAATAGGACAATAATAACTTCATCAACCTGTCATATCATTTTATTAATTTTTTTATGCAAATATTTTGACTTCATTTAAAAAAAAACAAAACAAAACTATTTGGGATGCTATAAACAGTAAAAAAACCTGTAATTTCTTAACATAACATCCCCCGTCACTGAATAATTGTCCTCAAATTTAAAGTTTGATTTCTTTTTTGAATTTGACTCTATAGTTTCGGCAATACAACATTGTCATTCTAAGTCGTTTATCACCAAATATATGACTAATATAATATGTGTAACTTAAATTCAGCAGAGAAATATTGCAATGTTTGCTGTGAATTTTGTCTTCGTAGAATTTTATTATGGAAATAATAAAAATGCACAAATTTAGCACTGAAACTTTCTTCCTTACTCAGAGAGCCCTAATCTCAAAACTTCCCTCTTGCGTATTTTGTTTTGACTTGTCTTCCTTCAGGTCGTCCAGCTTCAGTCGGGTCTGAAGGCGAATGCAGAGTTTCAAGGAGGCTTAGCCATCGACATTTCCGGAGGGATGGAGATAAGCCTGTGGTACAGAGAGTCAAAAACCAGCGTCAATAACAGGTACCGGTCAAAACGCCTTGCATCATCAGAGGACATGCTCTCCGCGTCTGGGTGCTGCTCAAAGTTCGGTCACGTAAATTTATGGATTAACTCGCCAAGGCAAAGAAGCGCTATATGCGCCGTACGATGTAATGCACACGCAGGTCAAAGGCCTTGTTGACATTTACACAATTCTTAGAAAACAATCTCGGTGCCTTGAAAGGAAGATAATTTTAGAGGTTCCTGCCGTGTCACTCAGTTGCGACAGGATTTCTGTTGACGCTGGGTTGATCTGAACTTTAGCAGGTCTATAAGTGCCGTCTGATTCATCCGTTCCACCGGCTCTCTGGGCATGCTCCAGGATTGCGCTTTCACGCCCGGATCCTTTGTCGTGTGCCGGCGAAGTCGGGTTGTGTCTGAGTCTCTATTTTAAAAGCATTACAGTCAACACACACCAGTAGCTGCTGAAAGTGGAGCACGTCATCGCTTCTGAGTCAGATGGCTCGTGGCATCAGGTGATGAAACGGGGCTCAAGAGGAACGCAAGAGAATTTAAACCTTGAAATGCGGTTTTATGGCTGCTGAGCTAACTCATGCTGCCGTGTCACTTTAACAGTGAATGTTTTAAATGATCTTGATGATGATTACAATGAGTACAACTTGGAAGAACTTCACTTAGACTGGATGTTATTGTCCTCCCCCTCCCCCCCCATAAATCTCACCTATTCTTTACAGCTGGACTTGTAAATGTCTACAGGATTAGTTGTGTACAGGCAGGTGAACGGACAAGCATAGCTGCACCTCTCCACTGCTGATAATAGACTGGATGGCTATGTATAGGGCAACACCAAACCACACTAGCATCTTTGCCTTGGCTGGTCTACCCGGGCAAAGTTAGAGAAGTTTTGTTTTTTCCTTTTTTGTTTTGAAACTCAAGGTAAATAAAATATCCGGACCAGGTAACGGTTAATACTGTTTTCAACAACTCTATGATTAAAAAAATATTTACAGCTGTTCAATTAAAACCTTTCTTTGGTGTAACTCCAACATGCGACCCTGATTTTAACAAACTGATGATCTGAGCTGAACTCTGTCACTTTTCTTGATCTCGTTGACCGTGCTTTTGTTTGGCTCTCTCTCTCTGTCTGTCTCTCCAGAGGTGCCTTAGTGGTCACCGGCAACGTAACGGTGGACATGGACTTTCTGAGGGCTGGTGTGGAGGTCAGCTTTGACACAGAAGCCTCTCTGGACTTCATCACCACAGTCCAGTTCTCTGAATATCCCTTCCTGGTGTGCATGCAGATGGACAAGGCTACCTTCCCTGTCAGGTAGCGATCAGCTGAAAACTCTACCCCAAAATAGTCTGACTTTCCTTTTAGCGAATGCAAGCTTTAACTTTTTATTTGTGTGTGTGTTTTTTTTTTGTTTGTTTATTTTAGTGAATACTTTTCCAGGTATGAGAGCCTGTCATCAGGGAAGAGCATTATGTCACGAAAGGCTAAAAAGCAGCTTGTGCCCGGCTCGGAGTTCCCTCTCCATCAGGAGAACTCCAACATGTGCAAAAGGGTTTTTGAGTCCAGCTGGTAGAGAAGACATCCGGATGTGTCGACTACCAAAGGATTTACTGGATTCACAGGCAGTTGCCACATGCTTACACTGAAAAAGCAGGTCTTGATTTCTCAGGCATTGAAAGATCATCAAGGGTGGAAAAAAAAAACAAAAAACAAAACAAAAAGAAATGGTGAATGTTTTTAGTAACGTTTACATTCCTGTGAGTATTTAAGGGGGTGCTGGTCATTTTGCTGCTTCATCATTTCATGCTCTTACATTTTTGGCCATATTCTGTCTATCTTTCTTATTTGAATATGTAAATAGTCGTCTTGCCACAGAATATTTGTGTTCTGACTGTACCTCAAATCGCTCTGGGGATGTTTAACGCCTACGTTCACATTTTGAGAATTTAAAGTTAACTTTATATAATATACTCATTGTCTTTTATTTAGAAATGTGGTTGGTCGAATGTGGTTATTTGGTTTGGTTCCTAGCAGTAGAATCTCTGAGATCAGAACTACAATAAATGGAAGAAGTTGTAAAATAATATACAAATCAATAAAACATGAGATTGGAGCATTTTTAGCATAATTTATCTCCATAAATGCTGAACTAGAATGATAAACTGACATGAAATTATTCTGTACTAAATAACTACTGTATATTTAGTACTAAATAATTTCTTTACAGGTAAACAGAAGAAGGGTGTCAAAATGTTGCTTAAAAAAAGAGGACATGAACTGGCGAAGGGCAAAAATGACCCGTTTGTATTTAAATCATTTTAATTTAATGTTGTTGTTTTTTTTGTCAGAAATTGGGAGCTCTCACATTTTGTGTTTTTGGATTTCTTCGAAAAATGATATTTATGATGGGTGGGCACATATAATAAACTGTGACGCTTCAGTGAAGAAGAAGAAGTTGTAAATACTTATGAAGCTGGAAAAAGTGCATAAAGCTTTCAAGACCAGAAAACTCTTTCCTGACTATGATATTATATTTTTTAAATAAATTTGCTGAATGAGACTGGACATGTGAAACGATTAACAGAGTAATGTTGTTTTTAATTACATTTGTGATAATCTAGTTGTTTATGACTCTGACAAGCAAAATAAATATCAGAACATTGTTTTCTAGTAGTAATGTAAGTTGAATATTAAAATATGATTCCATCAACACTTCTATTGAGTGTATTTTTAAAATATCCATGCCTGAAATTGTTTCAAATATGACTATTGCTGTTAGTTTCCATATTTAAGATTCAAATAAATTCATTTGCTGGCAATAAAATGTACTCATGAAACATTTTGCACTGTCCTAGATTGATTGAAACTGTGTATAATTTTAATGTGATAGAATAAACATATTAGACATAAACCTTTAAAACCAATATCCATCCATCTAATTTGTAAACAGAGACCGTCTCTGTGTAATCTGGTCTCTGCACGAATTCGGCTGTTGAGTGAAGACCTCAGAGGATTGTTGGAGAACGTCAGTGAGTAAACTGCTTCACTGAGATCAAGAAAAGCAGCAATCAGATCAGAAAGCATTCTACAATTTACCAACGATTCATCAAAACGGAACAGAACAGCCTTGCTTGCAGAGGAAACGGGAGCCACGTAGAAGGAGAACCTCTAAGAGACTTGGCCACGGCCACAACTGAACTGTTTTAGATAAAAGCATAAATTTATGTGTACGACCCAGCCAAGTCAAGTCGATTATAACTTATGGCAAGACTTGAAAATGGATGTTATTCTTTCAATTTGAGTGAGCTTGAGGAATTTTGCTAAGAAGGGCCAAATGATTTGCAGATTAGGTGAGATGAGGGCCACATTTTCAGATTTTCAGGAACAATGAGTTGGGGACAATATATTTTTGTTTTCTTTCAGTTTCATGGACGGCATTAATGATGACGGACGGCAGTGTTTTCCTTCTATCTTCTGAATAAAAACTATTTCAGCATGTAAATGTTATCAATTCATCCGACAGATAATAAATATGTTAAAATCCATGTACTTTGGTTCTTGGACTGTCTCAAGGAAACGCATCTCAGACAATTTTAGCAAAAGTCTGCAAAGAGAAGACATACTTTGGTGGCCTAAAACATGACACTCCCTCGCTGATCCAGGTAAGGCCATAAATTGTGAGTCTTCCCGTGTCACAACTGTGACATCAGAGCCCCTACTGGCATCCAAAAGCAACAACTGGGCCCTAATGTAGATTCTTTAGAAAGCACAGGGAGCAGCTGGGGGCAAGCGGGTGTCTGCCAGTCTCACTGCATCCATGGCAACCAAGTAAACACAGCAGCAAACTGTCAGGTTAAACTTAAGCACCACCGGGTGATGTTTCACTGTCACCAGAAAGCTAACCTCGCACGGCACATGCCAAACGTGTTCTTCTGCTGGCATAAATCTACTTGATTGCCTCTCATCTATGTTATTTTGAAGTTATTTGATCTTATTTTGTGAATTTGTGTTCAAATGTGTTCTTGGTTATGTGTTAGTGGCAGTTCTTGCCTGAATGGTGCTCTGCCCGACCTCCACCCACGGCCTCTTAACATTAACATGGCACTTTACCAATTTTCTAAAAGATTTGGCACAATAAATAAAATGAGTTGCAAGTACAATTTATTATAACAAAACATTAATTAATTAAACACATAATATCCTACTTTACAGTATGAATCTGTAAGAATTTCTTTTGTACAACAAGAGGGAAATTTCAAGTTAAATTCATAAATCAGGCAGAGTTAGGACGGGCTTACTTGTTCTTATAAAAGTTATAAAGTCTTTTTATCTTAAATTGGGATTTGAACAGATCAAGTAAAAGTGTAAATAACAGATTCCGATAAAGAAAAAATAAACATCGATGGAGCCGGATGTTCAGTACACTAAAAACAGAAGTTCTTTTTAAGACTGCTCTAAATTACCAGCCTGACTAACGAGTGGCACGAAGAAAGGAAAGAAAACAGTTTCAGCGTCTTGCATTTTAACATTTATTGCAAACAAATGTAGATGTATCAGTCTACATTACATCCATCCATCACACTTATTGTTCTCAGCACAGTAAATGCAACATTTGCATTCACGTTCCCCTTTCAAAGTAGTCCCTCTACTTTTCATCCCGACCTTTACCTTCTTCACAGGCACAGACAGCAGTTTTAAATCAGCGATGGCATCAATTCAAAACAGAGTTGAGTCATGTGCGACTTATTTTTAAACCTTCTGTAAGCACGTATCTCAGACCATCTCACCTTAACACTTTCCTCGTCTGCTACACAAAAACACTGACAGTGTCATTTTCCCCATGTTTAATCCTGAAATCCTCAGACATCGTGACATGGCATGTGAATAGTACAGAACTTCACCGTCACCATTTATGAACTTTACTTGATTCGAATGCTGTTTAACTCAGTGATGCCACCCAATTTCAGACAGATTGTCCTCTCTGTATGCCTCATTTTTGAAAGCAAAAGATAAGAAATGCTCCTGCGTTGATGCGTCTTTTGCACACGATGCCATGATCCTGAAGTTCTCCTCTACAAAGTTTCAAAACATACAGAGCCTTGCAAATGTATTCATCTTATTTTATCCTTTCATCACATCATAGCCACATCCTTGAGAGGTTTATTAGGATTTTATGTGATAGATTAATGCAAAGTAGCACATAATTGTGAGGTCTGAGGAAAAATATAAACTATTTTCAAACAATTGGAGAGGGGGCAAAAAGGGGCTATTCAACCAAAACATCCTCCTTTGTTCTGATATAAAATTGTTGCTGTATTTAATTTTAGTTATGTTGGCCTTACATGCAAAATGTTGTGTGATGAAGAACCAACATCATCTTGAACACACAATCCTCAACATGACACGTGGTGGTGGCAGCATCATGCTGTGGGAGTGCTGTTCTTTCACAACAGGGAAGACGGCGGTAGCTAAAGACAGGCCAGTTTGGGAAGAAAGCCTGTTGGAGGCTGCAAAAGACCTGAGACGGGGTCAAAGGTTCACCAATAGAAATATTTATTTATATATTTTAAAAAAAGTATTATTATTATTTTGCTGCATTTTATTCCCTTTTACAGTGATGGACATCTTATTGTTGATCTATCACATAAAATTCCAACAAAATATTTTGACCAGAGGTATTAGTACTTTTGGAAGGTACTGTATAACATAACCTGCAGCTTATTCTTTATGTAAAGAATAAAAAATGGTGAATAAAAATGTCTCAATAGTGCTATTGTCACCCACAGTTACAGCCATTTACATTTAGTGCTGTCATTTTTGGTGGCCGTCCAAGTGCAATTATTTAGAAAATAGAATGAAATAAAATGTACATTTCAAATTTCACATGTTCCAGTAAAGTAAGAATAAAAATTAGAGTAATGCATTTTTTTTCAGTCATCCAACACTGCAAACACTATGTCAAGTTTTCAGGTGATCTGTGTTCGTTTTCTTAAGGGTTGTTTAGGTCTCGGCAGCTTGATTTAAACTGTTCCCAACAGCTTCAGGCTACAATGCGCCTCAAATTGAATTAAGCATTGCACTGTCAATTAGGCTCTTGAAAGCAAACCCTTCAGAAAAGTTGACAAAATGTGTTCAAAACCTGGACTAATCTCAGTAAAATAAACTGTTAGGGCCCGAGATGGGGAAATGATATGTCTTTTTAAATGGAGGTAAGTAGACTGACCAGCAGCTCCAAATACCTTTTAGTTTGTGCTTAGTTTTGAAACATTCTGCAAATAGCAAATCTACAGTTGGTATTATTCTCAGAGGGATGCTGGTTCATGTTAGCACAAAGACCAATGAGGCCCTGCTGCATATTCAGTGGGAAACAGGACAGAAAATGTATTAAAAACAATCAAAAATATTATTGTTTAAATATAAAAAAGACAGAATCAAGGGGGAAAAAAGAAAAAAAAACATAAATTCATTTTGGATAGTAATTCTAATTACAGTCTTGCACCAAACAGCTCGCTCGAAAGCGTATTTAGAACCTGGTATTACGTTGTGTGTGCTAATTGTAAAGACACGCTTCACACATGTACACTCTGTGTGATCCTGTTTGCAGGGGAGTAACGCAACTCCTTGTTGTGCTCACAGAATGCTCGAATGCCACGCATAGCTCACGGCCACAAACACGGACACATTCAGACGCAAGCAGACCCGCTCCCATCTCATTACACAAAAGTGTAAACCGAACCAAGACAAATAGAGGAAGTTATCCTGTAAATGTCTCAGTTGGCTCCGACTCATTAGGCCCAACACTACTTATAGTGACCTGAGCTCAGTGCTAAATCTGAGTCGGAGCTCCGTTTTCATCTGAGCAGCATGCATAGTGTTACTCCTCTCACCTCACTAGTAAAAACAAGTGCATTAAGGAAACAATAATAATAATAATAATAATAATAATAATAATAATAATAATAATAATAATAATAATAATAATAATAATAATAAAACACTTCATTTGCACATCATGCTGGTGGGCATTGAGACGCATTTCACAGGATGCAACGAGGAGTTGATGTCAGCAGAAACACTGACTGATATCAAAAAGCTACTGTGGAAGGGTTTAGTGATAACACACAAAGGAAAACCAGATTCTTTTGATATGACTGTGATTTACTTGATTTTACACATGTAATGACCCTACGCACGGCAGCGGAAGGTCTGGAGTGATTCAACATTCAGTAAAGTTAAATGGTCCCTTTCCTCAGGTAAGTGTGAAAAGTATTTATATCCTTTTTTTCAAATTGCAAAACTACACTGTTGAAAGTAGTTTTCACCCAGCAGTAATCCACATGAGATCATCTTTTATTAAGACGACTCTAATAAGTCCACATCTATTTAGACTTTGCGGCCATTACTTTTTTGGGGATTCAAAGTTCATTTTATACCTTGGCATACTGATACTGTATTAGCTTGCGCTAATACGAACTTTTCCCCCTCTCTGCTGGTCCAAGTAGCTAGCATGACTCTCTCCATTTAGCAACATTTCCAGTTTTTCCTGGAGGGCCTTGAGACATTCCAGTGCAGGACAGGGGATGTAACTCCTTCAGAGTATTCTGGGCCCATCCTGTGATCTTTTTTATTTTTTTTCCCTACTTGGACGTGTCAGGAATGCCTCCACAGGAATCTGAACAAGAGCCCGATAGATATTATTGATAGGTCAGAATTATATTTATCTATATATGTGTGCCAACAGAGAGAGATGATTCGCTTAAAGCTACTCAGCTCAATAAAATAACTTACCATGTCTGCATTATACTATTGTGTCACATAAAAAAGTTATAATTGTTGCACATATATACAATTATATCTGTGCTCAGTCAACATCAGCCTAAAGAAACAAACTCTGACAGCAACCTCTCTTAATCTTGAAAGCCTGGAGTTTTATTTTGAAGGATGATTAAGCTTATCCTTAATTTATTATCTTCATGAGATTAAACTGGTGCTTAGCTTTATAGTCATCATTCATTAGGTGAAGCTCAAATCTTATAAATGTGTTATGTCAAACCTACTCATGATCAAGTTTCTAGTCTTCACACTAGAAACATTTATTTAGCATCACAAGCCAAAAACAATTTATTCTCAGCTTTTAATCTGCTTAGCCACTGAGGAAACTTTGACCACACAGATTTTAGAACAGAAGTGGCAGTCTTCGTTGGTGAGAAACCTCAAAATGTTCAAGTCTTGATACATCAACAATTGTATTTTTGCCAAACAAATGGAAAACACCACACTAAAATGCTTCCAAGCTTGTCAAAACCCCCTACAAATGAAGCAAAGATGCCGCACTTGGACAGCTGCTCTGGATATTTTCTACTTATTGGTCAAAGCTAGAAAATACAAACATATAGGTGGGATATAAGGTCTGGGAGGCCACCCTACCCAACATTAGAGTTGTCAGCCATTGGCTTTCAAATAGTTAATTTTCCGCTATTTGCCTCAAACCACCACACCGCTATGATACACCGCTAATGCTTGCTGGTGCATTTTCCAAACATCCCAACGTTCACATTAAATCCACACTCCAGCAATCTAATTATTTTAGTTATTCTAAAAATAATTAGAATTTTGATAATAAATACCTAAACTTATATGTTTTTATTTAAGCCTCATTCAAATGGACAATCTCTACTTCATTTAGAATATTCTTGACAACAAAAACACGAATGATTTTTTTTTCTAGGTCACTGTAAATACATTAAGGCAACACAAGGTGATAACATGTGATTGTTCCAGGATTTCAGTAACATCAAACAGGATGATTCCCCAGAAAAACAGTTTTGAATTCCTGATTGACTCTGTTCCCCTTGTGACCTTCAATAATGGATCAAACAGGAAGAGAAAAATGTAACAATTTAACTTCCAGTTTGCTACAGTTTCTCTGGTGAAATCACAAACTTTTCCTTTTAGTTATGTTTTTAGCAAACTGTCAATAAAATAGTGATGAGAGCACAAGCTAGCAAACAAATGTGTCTCGACAATAAATTTGGTTTGTATTAAGTTATACCTTTATGATACCTCTATCAAAAGCCATGGCCTAGATAGTTAATAATAGCGTAATAATAGTGTTTATTGTCAATCATCAGACTCAGTCAGGTGACACGAGACTACGATGTTCTAGAAACAAACATTCTGACTTTAATTGTGCTACTTTTTATTTTTTTATTTACATAAATTTTACTCACGTGAGAATATTGTGTTTTATCAAATAAACACAGTCTAACCTTAAATACATATTACCATTAACGTCTCAATAAAACAGATTGGCCGTAAATAACACTTTATTGTGACAGAACTGTCTTGTTTCCTTTTGAATAGACTGCAGGGCACACATGGCATTTAAATACAGACCAATCTACACAGCACCTGAATGGAAAGTATCTCTACGATTCATATCTATAAAGTGCTACAATGCATACAGAAAACAAAACAAAACAAAACACGAAAACAAAAACTAACAGAAGAATAGAGAGAGACGGGTGAAGGGCTCATGGTGGAAGTTGTCCAGAGAGCAGGTCACAGGATGAAAACTCCACTTACAGTGAATGAAGGCGGATTCCTCAGCAGAGCTACCTGGAAATTAAAGAAAAGAAAGAATTAATGAGTTCAGATGCCAAAATACATTTTTTCCTAAATTGCTCATTGTATTGATGTTAAAGTGCCTTCCAAAACTATTCACAGCTCTTGACCTGTGAATACTTCTTCACGTATTTTTGCATCAAAATCATAAGTTTTAATGTTTTTTTTGGGATTATTGTGACACAGCAATCTTGCAAGTAGTTCATAATTGTTAAGTGAACCATATTTTGATTATATAAATGAAATAAATATATAGAATGTTCTGTTGACATGAGTGTACTCCAGATGTTACATTTATCACACAAATTAACCCACCAATAACTAGCAACTAAATGTTATGGATAAACATTCAAATGATACAGGGCACTGAATAGTTAACATGCTTATATAATTTTATTTACTTTGTAGATAAAGACTTTTCTTGGTAATGGTAACTTCAAGACATCTATATGAATTAGTGAATTCATTGTTCAGGTGTAATTATGACCTATTCTTCCACATAAATTCTTTGAATCTTGAAGATTCTGGGCGACATTTCTTTCGTCTTTCAATAGAATTTAAATTTCTTGCAAGTCAAGTGATTAACTTTAAGCATCTTTTAGGTTGTTGTTAGCTTTGACCTCATCTGACCACTGACCAGAACATGTTCTTCCAGAGTTTCACTTGTCTGTTCAAATCTACTGTAACTTTAAACAATCTTCATCATATTCTGTCTTCAGCAGGGGAGTCTTCTTCAGTGAGTTGACAAAACTCAAGCGTAGCACTGAAATAACCTCCAGCTATGAAGCACAGAGCTAGAGGTGAAACTGATGTGACGCTTTGGTGTATCAGGATCAAACCACCAATTCAGAATCCACCATGAATTGTACTATCAGAGGTTGCTTGAGGAAAATGTGAGATCATCTCCGATATTAAATGCCCCACTAAAACACAAATCGAAGTTTGTGCTTCTAATGTAACAAAACGGAAAAAAAAGTAAAAGCTGTACGATCTTGTCGTTAGCCTTTTGGCTCACTGCATTAGGCAGTCATGGCTATGTTGAAACTAATCGATGAGTTTGCGCAGAAGGAATGAAGGTCAGCAGTGATTTCCAACTCCTTCTCCGCATTTAGTAATAGGCGGCGGTGGAGGTGGGGGGCTGGCACGGCGTAGGAGGGGGGGACTATAAAAAGTTGACCCTCTCGCAGTCTGACAGACTCGCTCCCAAGCCAGAGCTGCAGCAGCATCTGATCTCTCCGAGCAGCTGTCCTCTCCCTGCATCAGCACAACAAATACTTTGCATTGCCTGACCTTTTCCTCCTGCATCACTATTCCAGCCATGCCCCAATAACCCCTCCTGAATCCCCCCGCCCCCCTCAACCCAACTGCATGAGACACCAGCGCCAGCTCCACACATCTCATGTAGCCCTCACACCACTACTCAACCCCATACTAGGCCTCCGGCTGCCACGCTCTCGGCTGACATGTATCCCCCACGCTCATGCAGTTGTGTTCTTGCTCTGACACATTAGCTGCGAGAGAGACGTCCAGCAAGGTGTGAGTGTGCACATCTGAGAAAGAATTACAAATTTAAATGGTTCAGAGGATAATCTCGACGATGGCTCATTGCTTAGTTTTAAGGTCCAGTTGAAATAAAGCCAAACCGCTGTTATAGATCTAAAGGTACATGGCCACACAGTTAGATAACTCAATGGTCGACACGGTTATATTTCAGCTCATGATACCGTCTTGACGTCACAGTGGCGAGACTAGCAGCAATAATGATGAAATGCACAAAACAATAATCAGGTCCCAAAAAGGAATAAGTTGTTGTGGATTTTAGGAAGCTGAGAATGTGTCTACTCTTGATTAATGCCTTGAGGTGGAAAGGGCAGCTTTGTCCTGGATTTATTTGTCCAGAGAGCAGACAAATAAATCTGGTGAGGTTTTGAACCCCTCGTGCCTGGTAAAGGGAACTCAATAGAGACTTTTCCTTTTTGAAGGAGGCAGTGTGAACAACGAGGGTGATCTGTTGTGGGTACACAGCACTGGTGGGAAGATTTTAGGAGATAAACTCTGTATCCTGTGTCAGTTTGGACCAGGCTCACTCTGATTACTTCTCGTTATCCCCTTTCGTCAGGGAAAATGTTCTGAACACCTGAATTAACAGGATGAGTAACAGCTTCCTTCTGAGGGATCTGGCCACCAGCCCAGAACACACATAAATACAGACACGTGTACAACACAGATAAGGGGCATAACACGTGTGATATCGATAACCTATTTCTAATTTGTCTGCAGTCTTATTTTATTCGTAGTAACTTCTTTATTTATTTTAGCAAAAAAAAATGTTATCATGTTGCATTATGTAACTAATTTTGTTGTTTTCTTTTATGTTGTCCTGTTCCTTTACTTTAGGGAAACTTAGATGCTGTTTTTGTGTCTTGTTTCCCATCTAACTTCATGTTTATATTCACCTTTAATAGGTATGAA
Source organism: Poecilia mexicana (assembly GCF_051168715.1). Taxonomy (NCBI): domain Eukaryota; kingdom Metazoa; phylum Chordata; class Actinopteri; order Cyprinodontiformes; family Poeciliidae; genus Poecilia; species Poecilia mexicana. The sequence goes on along the minus strand of NW_028263370.1, from coordinate 9,876,320 downwards.
CACCTTAACCATCTGATTTGATTTTAGAACACAAGTTTTACTATTTTATCTTTTTCTGGCTTAAAAGATGAAATAGCAAAACTTAACCTAAACGTTAGGGTTTTTTTAGCTGTTGTTTTGAGCTCAGATGGACAGCTTTACTCTTACCTGCATCAAATCAATCTTTGAGTAACAAATCTTAAATAAAAAAAAAAACTCTCTAATCTAAAAACTTTCCTGGTGGTTCATGTGAACAATTTCTCAAAAGTCATTGTAGTTTTTCCTCAGTATTTTACTTTCGAGGTGTGTATCAGTTTGGCATCTATGCACCTTCTTGTTTATTGTCAGAAGACCTGTTTACTACCAAACGCACAGTGGAGTTGAGCAGCTTGGAGAAGAATTTTGAGGATGAAGTAGGGCAACTGAGCTGGACCCACAGACTTCAGTGTGCTGGTGCACCTCTACAAGCTGTTTGTGGACGTTAGCAAGTGTTCTCTCGAGGTCACAACCAAAGTCAATATAAAACATTTCCAGATTACTTTAGTGCACTTCAACTTTAGTAAAGAGCTTTATGAACTAACTATTTGTGCAAAATATGCACTTGGGAGCCCAGTTTTGGGGCTGACTTTGGTTTTAACAACATGACAGGACAAAAATTGCCGTAAGTCCCTGATTCTTCCACAAGTACAGCTTGCAGACTTCGGAGCTGCATTATGAGAGATGTTGTGTAATTAGTGAGAGTGATGTACAGGTAGGCAATTAATTATAAAACATACAAAACTGTCTTATGGGACCAAAACAGTTGTATGGCGGCGGATGTGGTCCACATCTGCCTTCTTGCACCTGGGAATTGTACCCAAGTATGAACGAGATTCTCTTCCTGGTATCTTGGTTGATTTTTTTCCATTATGGCATTTAAGGAAGCAGTATGTTGCAGCGTTGCCTTAAACTGCATCCCCAGCTATGCCTCCAATTAACTCAGACGTTACATATCAACTTATCAAAAGCTTGTAAAGCCATGACATCATCATCTGATCTTAGCATAGTCATCTAAATGAATCTAAACTTATGACTGAACTAAAACGCTTCCTAAAAATCTCATAATTTGCCATGTAGAAGAGAAAAATATTTTTGGTAATCCCAAAAGACATAAAATGTTAACTGTGGATATCTGATCATTAAAAACTAAGGCTCTCTCTTCCAGGATCTTACACTAGCGAGAGTGCCTGCGACATACAGAGAACATAGTTGTTGAAATTGAACATCCATTATGTGTAAACAAGTACCTAAGAATAAGTTCAAGCTGCTTCCTATTGTTGCCTTATTTTGCTTTTCTAATAAAATGACTAACAAAATGCTTCACTTCAGGCTCTAGCAAACCCGCCTAAGGGATGAACAGAATAGTGATCTGTAATGCTATATAGGAAATTAAAAACCTTAATGGCTGATTAAGAATAACTTAATGTTAAGGCGTCACTAACTGGAATAGTTTCCAGCGACACCCTGAGAATAAACCGTGTAAACAAACTCGCCTCTCACTATTAAAATAGTCCGACGATGTGTAATGCAGAAAAAAAGAAAAGGCTCAAGGATGAAAATCCAATCTCTCAGGGGAGTCAAGTTACCTGTCATGGAGCTACTGCAAGTCTATTAAGACTGTCAGAGTGCTGCTAAAGTGCTACGGTAGGTTATATTGCTGCTTGGAGAAAACGTGGAAAACTCAAACCGCACAATAAGGAAAATGTCCTGCCAGGATTACCTATTTTCTCCTCTTAATATTGGCTCCACATTCTGATTTTAGGCTTGTGTTGAACTTGAAATTCCAGTGTATTTTGCGCCTTCTGTTTTTTTTTTTTAAATATATTTTGAATATGAGATCCTTTATTTAGTTTTGCCTTGAGATATTAATGCTTTGCAGTTATTACAATTTTGTCCTGATTTGTTGTTAATTTTTATTGCCCTATAGATGGAGTCATGTTTTTTTATAAAGCCCTGTGGGAATAATAAAGTACATTTGAACTGAATTTAGATTAAATTATGAAAAATATCTGTACATATGACAAACTGAAAACTTTGCACAACCAACTTTGTTAACAAGACAACACAGATTTTCAGTAACCTCTTTGGGTCTCTCATGCTTTCTTTACAATCATTCTCACTGTGCAAGACGGCAAGATGAGCTTAGGTAATACTCTTCCAATCATTCTTATTGCATTGCTATTCACATTTATACACTTATCTATTTTTCCACATTTAGTTTATAAAATGATCAAGAGAACTGTGTCAGGTCATAGTGATAAACCAGAGAGACAAGAAGTCACGGATTACTAAATCAAAGTTTTTTTCACAACCTGATAAGTATTTATTGTAATAAAACCGTTAGGAATCCCAATTTGTATGTAAATTATAGGGCGGATGTTGACCAAATGTTTAACTGTGAGTATATGTTGTTGGAATAAAGTATTCATTTTTATTTTAATCTGTTGCATGTTTGATCTTTGGACTGCGAACACCAGCAAGCTAAAGAGGTTCAGTAAAGGCAGTTTTATGTGTGTTTGAAATAAAAAATGTTTACAAAACTGTGACTCTGTTGAGTATGTTTCTCACAACAGGTAAATTGTTTCTAAAATGAAAACGTGAAACTGTTCAGGGCAGATCTTCTTTGTGATACCCCAACGCTGCTCCGACTGGTCAGATGCATAACTAATAGGTAAATATGAGTGCCAAATAACCGTTATCATTATTTACCGCTGTATCAATGCTGGTAAGATGCATTATAAAATATTTTGATTTAACTGGATCTCCGTCTCTGCCCAGCCTTTATCCTCAGGTTCCAGTGCGTCAGTGGCACATCTCTCCAGTATCTGTTTCCACATTTGAACTTCAGAGCTGATCGTCAAAGCTCAACTGTTTGGTCTCCACCAGGTCAAAGAGCCATGCAGCACTGGGCTTTCTCCTCTGCTTCTCCATGTCTGTTCAATTCTCATTCCGACAAATGGAGGACCTCACAAACATCAGAAAGTTTCAAAAAGAAACTAAAAATCTTCCTTTATAAAATACATTTTAACTTTTGCATTCTCTTTGTGCTATTTTTGTGTTTTTAAATCTGCAAACTGTTTCTACTTATTAGCATTTAAAGATTATTTTACAAAGTGCTTAAATGCATTATTATTATTAAAAAAACAGAATCAAGTTTATTGCAATTCAAACATGTCACTTATATTATCCTCCTCCTCGACTCTATGGTTTGTATGGCTTTTCCCCCCATCTGTCTGCAGGAGAATCTACATTATGTGACACATGACAGATTTATGAAAACTTTTCCTTCTGACACCTGGTCTGATAATACTTTGACATTTAGACTAAGATCCTTACTCAGATCTGGATTAGTTTGATTAATTCATGTTTGTGTTGACTCACATGTATGAAGAGAAGTCCTCTTGGTCACCGATGCTCAACCACAAAGCTCATAGTTTTCCCATCAAACGAAGGTGGAGCGATGATTCTTGGACCCTGCTGTGTTGTGATGCTGATAAGTGCCTTTTTGTCAGAGCTTCCAGGCCCTCCTTTAGTGGACATGTGTCCCAAACTCAGCGGCAGATGAAGCGGCCCCTGCTGAGCCTCTGCCGTCGCGCTGTAGTAAGCCTTCTCTGTACCTGGGCTCATTGGATTACTTTTGATTCTTTCTCCTGCTGCATCCTCTGAGTGACAGGGGGACTGCGGCACCACCGCCTGGGCTGCCAACGTAGGAGAGATGAAGCCTGGGTAGACCACGTAGGTGGGGGCAAGAGCTAGTGGGGGTAGCGAAAAAGGTACAGGTGTGACGGACGCGATTGGTGAGTGAGGCATGGGGACATCCACGTACTGGCCTGTCTCTGGATCGAAAAGTCTCTTGGTGGTGGCCAGTATGGGAGTGTCCACCAGGTAATAATGTCCAGTTGTGGGGTCCAGGAGCATCTTGCGCTGGGTTTGAGGGACCATTTCTCCTCCGGAGGGTGTTGGGGACATATTGGTGGACGGGGAGAAGCGTAACACCTGCTGCTGATTTTGAGGACTTGTCGCTGCTGTTGGAAGATGGTAGATAGTTGCAGATGGACAGTCCATGGTTACATGTGACGTGTTTTGCTCTGGCACCTTGCTATCACCCGAATTTGTTTTGCTAGAGCTTAAATCCCCCTTCTGACTGAGCAGCTTGGTTTCATTCGTGCAGCCAATCCCTGGCATGGTTAGGTAGTTCTCAGAGTCCAGGAAACCCTTTGTAGTGGTGGGATCTGTGAAACTGGATTTGGCCTTGTTCTGCTCCACCATTTTTACAGACCCGGGTTTAATCGCCGGCGTTTTGGAGCATCTCACGACAGAGGATGCTTGCAAAGCAGAGCCTTGCTCATTTATGCTGCTGTGTTTCTTATTGGCAAAATGCAGGACGCTTTTGTTGGTGAAGGTTTTACTTTGCTGCGATTGTGTTTTAAAAGTGTCATGGTTGTATGGAACATGGATGATATTCAGAGATCTTCTGTCTCCTTGGCTTTTCTGAACTTCTTTGCCGTCTGTGAGAGACTGAGGTGTCCTGCCACTGTTTTTCACCTCCTGCTCATCTGCAGCTCCCTGACGCTGAACGGTGAGGAGCGGCAGCACGTGGCTGTCTGCGACCGGGTGAGAGGCTTGGGTTTTACGCTTCCATTCATTCCTGTCAAAAACATAAAGCTGCTCCATGGTTTTAACTGCAGCCTTGAGCTTTTCTAGGGCATCCTGTTTTGGCATTGCGGGGTCATTTCTCCTTTCGTTTGTCTCCCCAGTGAACCTATCCTGCCTCTGTTTTTCCAGTTTGGCCTCAAGATTTTGATGCACCTCAGGCTGATTGGGATTTCCTTGTCTTGTCGTAAGAGTGGGAACTCTACAGGAGGTGTCAGGCATGGTGCCTACCTCCACTTGTGCTCGCGTTGTGTCGTCTGTCTCTGGTTTATTGTTTGTTTTAACAGAGTTGCATTTGATCACAATGGGGGATGGTTTTTCTGGATCCACTTTGGTTTTCTCCTCGGCCACCGTGGGACATCTACGCTCACTTCTGTTCAAAGAGACAAAACGATATGAGCTTTTCACTAGCTTACGCACATCCCTGACGTGATATATTGGTGTCTGAAATTTGCACTTTGTGTCCCTGATGTCTCTGACGGTGAAACTCGGAGCCTTGTCTCCTGAGGATAAAATATGACACCTGCCATTGTCCGATGCCCTGTATTTGTTGATGCTGTTACTGATTTTGGGTGTTAGGAGATTTGCAATATTCAGAGTGCAGCCTTTGTTTTCCTTCACGTTTCTCAGGCAGATTTTGATCTCGGGTGCTTTCCCCACCCTCTCATGTTTTTCTTTACTTTCTGCATTTTTATCATCCGACTTTTGCAGGTCTTTCTCGCATATCTTTGCACCTGTGCCGGGTGTGTTGGGGGTTAAATCCTCTGCCAGGTTTCCATCTTTTGAAAGAAGCTGGCAGTTTGGAACAAACAGAAGCTTCGTCAGAACGCTGCTGGAGTCCAGTCCTTCTCTTGCTGCCTCTGCCTCCTTCCCGGACTGCGGCTCCTGTGGTGTTTCCTGATGCTCTCCTGAAGAATCGGCGGCCTTGCTGTCACCCTTTGTCTCCTCTGCAGGCCCACAGGAGCTGGATCTGGATCTGTGATCTTCAGGCGAGTTTACGGAGTTTCCTAATTCTGAGGTTTGCCCCTGCAAGCCTCTGCTCTCACTCCTCTCCTTCACACTCTCCAGATCTCTAAAGTGAACACAGGGGGAGCCTGAGGGGTAAGTGTCTGAGATTTCTCCCCTCTCCATTTTGCGTTCCTGTTCAAACTGCATTTTTTTGGAGATGACATTTTTCAGCAGACTCGAGGCAAAAATAGCCCTCTTGTGTGTGTCCCCCGAGCTCTCTGTGTGATGATACTGCATCTCACACCCCGATCTGGCCAACATTTCATTGGGTCGATCCGTTTGGAAGTACTTGGGGCCCCGGGGAGTTCTGGATTCAACATTACAGTGAAAATTTAGTGTGACCCCTTGCTGTGCTGACTGTTCCTGCATTTGGAGCGTTCTGCCTGAAGATGTTGTCTGCTGTGAAGTAATTCTCTTGTTCAGGGCGCAGATTCTTGTCTGTTGATCTTTCATGCCAGTTTTGCATCTGTTGTTCCTCCTGCTGTCCTGCACAGTCTTATTCATTTCCAGTGTTGCACTGGAGGTGTTGTGTGTAATATTTCCATAATTCCAGTCCACATAAGCTGACCACTTATTCAGGCCATATTCTGACACGGATGACTCACTGGAAGTGCTGAGATTGATGGCATCAAAGTATGGACATGCCAGGCTTCGGAAAGACTTGGCGGTTAGGTTACGCACCTCTTTATCAGCGTCGTCCAGCTCACTGAAAGAGCTGGACGCTCCGCTGGAATACTCATTAATATCTTTCCGTCTCAGTTTGGTTGCAAGGTGCTGACGGCCCGGAGCCGGGATGAAATATTGACCCCTGTCGCACAGGGGCCCCGCTCTGGCGCCAGGGTTCACAAAGGAGTAATGGCTCCCATCTCCAAGGTGTTTGGCGCGCCACTGCGCGCTATTGTCAAACACGCCTGCGGGGTCGTTCACCGCCCTGGAGGAGGTTTTAATCGACAGGTGGATCTTCCCCGCAGACTGGTCACCGCCGCTCTGGGTTCTGCACAGGCTCTCATCCGAACTGGCGCACAGATCACTCTCCTCCTGCTCGGTGCTGACAGCCGCTCCGCTAAGATTAGACTGCGCCTTCAGCTGGCTCCGGCCGCGCTCCACGATCAGGGTGCCATCGTGGGTGTCGTCGCTCTCGAAAGAGGCGTAATCTACAAAGGCGTAGACCAGGTTGCCGTCCTCAAATTCCCAGCGGGTCCCGCGGCCCAGGTCGTAGTCCACGTCGTGGTCGAGCTCGGTGAGCTGGATCTCGTGCGTGGTGATGTAGTGGGACTCGGACAGCTCGGCGTCGCTCTTGCCGTTCAGACACATGTCGGTGTAGCGCAGCTCGCCGCTGTCGCTGCACTCGCTGGAGTCCAACTCAGCCTGCTTCTCGCTCTCTGAGTCCGGGTCCGCGGTGGGGACTTTGGTCAGGGTTTCCAGCGGGGACTCAGCCGAGGAGGTTTTGCTCTCCTCCTGCTTCGAGCTATCCGCTTTGATCACAGACAGCTGGTTCCCCTCTCCGGTGAAAGTCACTTTCACCGTCTTCAGCCCGTCGGGTCTCACGTCCAGATCCACATAATTGGACTCTTCGCTTTTTGTCTCCGTGTGCTGGTCCTTGCTGTCCTCCTTCTTTTTAACATGTTTAAGCAGCTTGTTGCTGTGAAGTCCGGTGTCATCTCGGTAAGTGAGAGTTTTCTCCGCTGCTTCCATTTAGTCCGGACTTACCGTCAGGTGGTCCTCGTTTACGATGTTACACCGACACTGGACGGAAAACTCTGCAGGCAGGAGCGTGGGGGCAGCCGGGAGGGGGTGTGCGTGTGTGTGTGTGCGTGCGTGTGTGTGTGTGTGTGTGTGTGGGTGAGTGACTTTGAGACAGGATGTAGGGGTGTGTGTTGGGGGGAGTCCCACAGAAATTCCCACGACAGTGTCAGGCGTCTTTTTTTATAACTCTAAAACAAACCTCCAAAGTTTTCAGCACCTCTCCTAGAAGAACAGCTCCTCCTCAGAGGGAATAAAAGTAAGAGTTTTCATCTTACCTGAGACATTTTGAGAAGTAGATTACTCTAAGCCTTTATTTTTTATTAGATATTTTCTTTTTTCTCCTTTCTTATATTTTAGGGGTTTTGTTTGTTTGCCTTTTGCTTTTTTTTATTTTTATTATTATTATTTTGGCATGAGAAGTAAAAATCGCCCGTTTCTTACTGCAACTTTTGTAAAAGTCCTGGCTGCTTTCAAATAAAACCAGTAACGTTTTCGGTTTAAAGGAAGCACATTTTCTTAAAACATTTCCGGCAACAGGAAGTTTTCTGAACATCTGGTCGCTTCCAGGCTGAATCAGCTGGTGGTCACGTTTTTTTTTCACCCCACAGACCATAGCAGCATCTCTGCCGCATGGTGCGAAGTGTGATATCAGACTCGATCAGTCTGATGCATTCTTAGATAGAATCAAGCAGCCTGTTCCAATCAGATGACAGAAAGAAAGAAAGAAAGAAAGAAAGAAAGAAAGAAAGAAAGAAAGAAAGAAAGAAAGAAAGAAAGAAAGAAAGAAAGAAAGAAACATGCCAACAAGAAAGAAAAAAAGACAGGACTGAAAAAGTTAGAGAGAAAATAAGAAAAAAAGCTTTTCTTCATAATAACACTGTATGCTGTTATTGTTTCAGACTTTTATTAAACTCGAATAAAGACTGCTAGTAAATATCACAAATAAACTTAATATAAGATGAGCAAAAAAATTGTGATGTTTATTCCCAAAATAAAATGTAATTTGATGTAAAGTGAAAAGAAAAAAAAAATGAAGCATTCAGCTGCTTTATCTTTATCCACTGCAGCACATATTGGTATTTATAACATAAGACACAGCAACGCCCAGCGGATCAATGTTCACTTGCCGAAACAGCTGCTTACAAAGAATTCTCCTTCAGATTATCTTCGACAGACAGACAGACAGACAGACAGACAGACAGACAGACAGACAGACAGACAGACAGATTCCTTCTTATGCAGATGTTATTGTCCCAAACATTTTTAGTAGTGATGCTCTCTCCCTCCTTAACGTGGCTGAATCGGGATGCCCTGCATATCAGGGATCCAGTTGTCAGACGTCTGTCTAGGTTTTGAAGACACAAGTGTTGTTCCTGGACAGGGCCCCAGATTTGTGGTATGCTGTGGGAAGGGGGGCAGGCCAACAGCTGCTGCATGTGGAGGGCACACCGACAGCAGTATCAAGGACAGAGGCCACCGGTATAAAGCTTCTGACACCCTCAAATCCCACATTTAGTCTCATTGTCAGTCACATGGAGGAGGTGTTATGGTGCAGCTATTGGAGGCAGCAGCAGAAACCTTTAAAAAAAAGGAAGAACCCCCAGAGCTTTTGAGCAACGCCAAGCACACTGTTTGAAGTTCGCGAGTATTTCATTTACATGGCCGTTCGAGCCTCTGCAGCCTGTCGTGTTATAAAATGTAACCCGTCACATTCACATGGACAGCTGCAGTTATTTACAGATTAATCTTTTACATAAAAGCAAATCTAAGACATCTGATCAGCTAATAAAACTGTCCTTAACCTTTTTAACATGCGACCCCTCGTAAAATGTTGCTGAGTCAGGTTTAATATAAAAAGACTGTGGGAGTGAGTGTCTGTGACTTCTAATTATAAAATGATTTTGTAATCTCTGAGTGCACGCTAAATTAACCCTTAGATGTTTTATTTTTATATCCTTATAGAAGCAGAGATACTGGGGAGGGGGGATTTGTGGTCTTAACTCTGTAATGTTTCCGTGAGGTTTTCCCTGTGCTAGAGGCATCACAACATGTAAACAGGTTGAAGTGGCTTACACAAAGCTGACAAACTTAGGCTGCTATTTAAAATGGGGCCACAGCTCACGCAAGCAAGTTGAGATCAGATTCTTACTGTGGCCACATTAAAACAGCAGGTGCTAAATCATGACTGCCATTAATCAACATGAGGAACTGAGCGCATGAGGAGCGCCTCGCTCAGCCCTCTCAGCCCCCACTGGCTCTCACAAATCTTCACGCAGAACTAGGAAAATCGACAGTCAGCCTATACGTTGCCCCGACGGAGACAGTTTAACGAGCAAAAGTCGCAGAATTGGCAGTAGGAATCAGGAAGTGTTGCTCAGATGACATGTTTTCTTTGCAAAATAGCTGAAGCTCAGCCAGATTGGATGGATTCTTGAACAGAAATTTTGAAGTGGAAATTTTGAAGCCTCTATTTAACTCAGCACATCTCATCAGATGAAGAGCTTCTCCGCCCCTAATGAAAATAAGCAATCCCCTTGCATGATGCAGGAAATTCTTCTTTCTTGGCTTTTGCCTTGTTCGTGGTTTAGGACGGGGCGCTAAAGGTGATGCACATTGTTTTCCTGCCTACACACATTATGACTAGATCACCTGCCTCTACATGCTTTCCACCAACATAAATTAATTGCAGAAATGTAAACAGAATTCCCTTTCTTCTTTCCACCGTATCACAAAACCCAGATCTGCGGAGATGGTACCAAATTATGGGCTGCACAGTGACAGGTTCATAACTTTGGATATTGTTTTAAAAGCTAACCCTGCTCTGCACGTCTTCACAACTTTTCCCCTGACCTGCGTGGTCTTTGGCCTTTATTAAGCAGTTTTTTTCCATAATATTCTCTGACAAAACTTCTACAAAAAACAACAACAACAAAAAAAAAAAAAAAAGTTGGATTTATACTGATTTATACTTTTACATTACAAACAAGTGGACTCCAACTACTAATTTGTAGTAGGTTTGTAATAAAAATCACTGAATATTTAGTTCAGTGAAAATCGCCAAATCATGGAGGTTTTAAGATTTTTATTTGTAGAAAATGTTGACATTTTCAGAGTTTTTTTTTTTCGCCATGGGCAACTTTGTGTTCGAGTTTCACATAAAATGTCATACACATTTATGGCTGTTATGAGAAAAAAAATAGCATGAACACTTGCAAATATAGCTGGAAATATTATAGTATCTAATCAAATGAATAAATAAATAAATAAATAAATAAATAAATAAATAAATAAATAAATAAATAAATAAATAAATATTCTACCCAGTTTAAAGAAACAATAATTCAATGGAAAACAGCCAAACTAATGGAGTAATTGGAGTTTTGTCTCACACTTTAACTATAAGACTTTACAAGACTTTGTATCAAGAATAACTTTTTTTTTTAAAAACTATTTTGACAGATTCCTGTACCTAATAGGCTTATTATTTATTTTATTTATGTTTAATTTTTAAAATAAGAAATAATGTCACCAGTATTATATATACATAAGTAAAATTTTTAGTTAAATATGTTGAACTGTAATAGTTTAAATGATTATTTTAAAGCTCAAGTAACTTTAAAATAAAGCTACTTGAGCTTTATTTTATTAGAAAGACGTAATTAAAAGACTTTCTTAAATCAGAGAGGCTTTTAGTCCAAAGAAGTGAAGTAAAAATTGGCAGAATATTTTATTATAAAAGATACTGAAGGAAAATCAGAAGACTGTCATCATATTATGGTGTTAAGAAACTAACAGAAATGTGAGAATTGTTATTTTTATAAAGTAATTCAATAGTTCTCAACACAAACTGTAGCATCGAACATAGCATGCTAGCATGACATGTAAAAATCTCCTGTACCTTGCATCGGCATCAGTGACTTTCTGGCTCTGGTCACTGAGCCGTCCGTACCACCTAATTGGGTAATAGAGAAGACTGAGTGCTCTAGCACCTGCTGCAAAGTAGTCCAGGTTACGCACATGCATATTATCCTTCAAGGTTTTATAGAGCAAATTGTGAAAGGCTAATTCTAGAACAAGAAGATTTCCTAGATTGTCACCATCCAGTGATGAGAGTTTACGTATGGAAGGTAGTTGTGCAGCTCATTTAGTTCTATGTTCTTTAGGATACATTAGGTTCATCAGTATGGACATGGGCGATCCTAGACAGGGGCCAACAGGGGGCCAGTCCCCCTGAAGAGCTGGTCATGGCCACCTTTGTAGTGTCCTGTGCTTATTGATCAATTGACATTAACAGAAGGATGTTTTAACTCTGCTTGTACATTAACCTCCACATTTATTGGGACTTATGGTAAAGATGAGAAAAAGACAAGCATTTTTACACAGGAGTATAATCCCACTCTGCAAAATTTGCTGCAGTTTTATAGCAGCATTGAGCATTATGGGATATGTTTCCTCCTTACTGTGTAGGGCGCCAAGATAAACTCTAGTCCTCCTCTACCCTCATTTATGACAGCTCCAGTTGCCATTTTCTCTCTTATGAAGATCTCGATGTGAATTCCTGTGTATGTGGATGATACCGCAACATTTAATTAACATGTCCCAGGGATAAAATATAAAATTTTAAGACTGTTGAAAAACAAAACCTTTATCTATAAAGTGTAAATCATGAAAGACAAAACACTTCAACAATTATCTGAACTTCAGAAAAATTATATATAAGAAGAAGAACACGCCTAATGGGACATTGGATATCTTTATTGTTCTGTGAATTATCCATTGTAAGAACAATGCACAGATGCTGAACATTTTGCAGAATTTTTTGGGTGCAATACACATCCAATTTTTTATGTATTCTTTACTTCATTTAGCTGTGTGACAAGTCAGTAAAGCCAAAACAATAAGAAACAAAGACAGAAAAGTGTCTTTGTTTAAATTTTCATTCAAACTTAAATGATTTTTGATCAAATATTATTGAATTATATGCAGTGGTACGCAATACTAAGTCATACGTTTTAACAATAATGGTAAAAAGAACTCAAAATACCCAGTCATGGAGAATAGGTGACTTCAAGATGACACTCTTCCCTAACTTAACCTTCCCTAACCTAACTCCAGTAACTTCTCTAGCTTTGGTAATATCTTTAACACCTTTACCATCTGCATTGCTATGTGTGGTGAAAAATAAACTCATTCAAACTTGCTTGTCTCTGTTCCAGTCTGTTTAAATATTCTCATTTTTGCACTGGCCATATATTTAGGTGAGTGTAAAGAAGCTACTTGTTGTCATATCCTGGCATAAAAATATCAGCCCACCTCTGCTTACGTGAATAGAAATAGATTTACTTATATCTTTCCTATTTTGAAGAGTGTTTAAGATAGATAATTTCATTATGGATTACTAACTAAAATTAATCAATAAAGTACAAAAATCACATATCTGCATTTAACAAAAAATAATATATACAATACAAAGGCTGTTTTACAAAAGATAAAACCAGAACAGTGATTTTTTTTTTCTAAGACAAGTTGCTTCTTCTCATATCTCTATTGAAAGCTTCCCTCTAGCGGTTTGCTCATGTACCTGCACTCATAGCTCCACTGCAGCGCTTGACTTTTTCTGTCTTTTGAAACAATGCAAGGACCAAAACTGACGCAATTAAAAATAAAATTCATTTTCTTTGTACGGTATTGTTGTATAACATCATATGATGTTTATCTACTGAAAATGGATAAGTAGAGTTTTAGTTTCATTTTTAATGTTAAACTTCATTCAGTCTGGACAGTAACTCGGAGATTTTCATGATTTGATCCCCTTTGCAGCTCACATTTACATGCAAGATGATTTTTAAAAATAAGCTTTTCAAAATGACATGTCAAAGGTTTGTTTGGATTGAAATTTTATCTTCACTGCCAGCTCAGAAATTTGTGGAGTAAAGGTAAAATTCGAGAAACCAGAAATAAAAATGATGAACATGATACTACTGATGCATGGTTAAATTAAAATCTGACTCAGAAATACGACATAAGATACACGTCTTAAATAAATAAATGAATCAAATTAGGTTTAACTACTGGAATAGTCAAATTTATAACATATTATAATGCATGGTACTGAAACCCTACAAATATTCTTAACTTTTTTTTTTTTTTTTAGAAATACGTTCTTGCAGCTTAAATTATATTATTAGTATGTTTCTTTAATTTTATAAATGATCTTATTAGCAGTTTTCCCTGAAACCAAACATAATTACTCATCATGCATTGATTGTTATTTTCGCCAAAGCTCAGCAGCCTTCCTGCTCGCAGCTGCAGCCGTAACAGTCTGTGTCAGGGCTTTTCTCTGTGCCGCTGCTGCATACTGATGTCGCGCATCAGCGGCTAAACCTGACCGCCGTCTCTTCAGTCTTTTATTCCGAGCTTGAAGGAGCAAAATGGCACATGCTGCGCGTTGGTCGGCGGTTGTTTTTGTGTTGTTGTGCTTTTTAGGAGCAGCGGAATCCAGAAGGAACGTTAAATGCCCTTCAGGATGCACCTGCTCCAAGGAGACTCTCATTTGCGTCGGGGCTTCCCAGATCCCCCGGACCATCCCGACGGAGATCAACTCACTGTAAGTAAACAACCCGGGGGGAAGTAGTTTCAGTCAAAACGAAATAGCCCGAGAAGGTAATAAGATAAATTGTGCTTAATGTGGGAAATAAATATGTCTTGGCTCTGGTTTAGTTTGTGTTTGGTGTTAAGATGTCCTCTCTGTACTTCACCATAGAAGCGTAGTTAATGGATCCGTTGCGGAAATCACAGAGGGGATGTTTGCTCTCATGCCTTCCCTTCAGTTGCTGTAAGTGCCATGAAACGCAGAGGATTAGTGATTATATTTAACTTAGTAGCTTTGCTGGGTTTGGTTGTCCCACTAATGACTGGGGTATGCACAAAATAATACAAACTTTCAAAGACAGGAGGTTTCCGCTTTATTTGTGCATCTTTTGCAGGCTTCTCAACTCTAATTCTTTGACCGCAATCAAAGATGACGCCTTCTCTGGTCTGTCTCATCTAGAGTATTTGTGAGTATTTCAGACATTCATTTTTCCATTTTTCACTTAGTTTATCAGTAACATTGGTTTTTCAAAATCTGACACAATAAAACACATGTGAATTTATTTTCTTAGCAGTTAACAAGTTAGTTTAAAATGGCTAAAACAAATGGTTTTAACATAATAATGTGTACATTACTAATCATCCCTGCTTACTCCCTTTCCCTATGAATAAAATCAAGTGCATAAGTCACCTAACTAAAGCAGTCAAGCCATGTGTGGTAATCTCAGAATTAATATGATTGTTTTCTTCGGAGATTTGCTAGAGAACATTAGCAAAGAAGGATAGGCGTTGGGTTACAAAACAGTACCCCAAGCTTCAAATATGTCATTTGAAAATTGAAAGAGTATGTTTTGCTTTGTAAAGAAAGTCACTGTTGAGAATACTTCCTCGAGGTGTGGACTGTGTTGAGACTTTAAATATTATCTGATTGCCAACGTTTGTCCGTGACATATAACGCGCCAGTTTGAGGCTATGAATCTTACCGGAAATTGCCTGTGCTCAAAACAAACATCCTTCACCGCAAAGAGAGAAATGCCAATCTAAACAAATTGGCTGTTAATGTTAATTCACAACTTTCTAGAGATCACTGAAATCTGTAGAAAGATTCAAAAGGTATTTTTCAAGCAACATTTTATTTCTAGACAAGCAAAGGTGGAAGAGACGTACCCCCAAAGACTCACACCTGTTGTTGCAGTGAAAGGATGTTATACCAAATATTAATTTATAGGGGTTGTATAATAAGGAATGTCAGAATTTTGATAAAGTATTTATATCATTTTTCACTTCTCATCTATGCACTATTTTGTGTTGGTTGAGCTGGTTGACCATAAAAATTCAAGTAAAATGCGTTGAAGATTGTTGTATGACAAAAGCAGCTCAAGAGGTATGCATTATGTGCTTTAATTATTAAATAATATCCCTTGAATTACCACCTATATCTCACCTGGTCTTTTGTGACTAAATCACAGATTCATTGAACGAAACAAGATCGACACGATCACCAAAAATGCCTTCAGAGGTCTACGAACCCTCACCCATCTGTAAGCCCTGTGCATCTGTCTCTGAAAATCACAGAAGATACTGAAAAGGCAAAAAAGGCACTTATTGTCCCTCTGTGTGTTTGGTGCAGCTCCCTGGCAAATAACAAGATACGGTTTCTGCCAAGAGATCTGTTCTTCGACTTGGATTCGTTGCTAGAGCTGTGAGTAAGCAGTTGTGGTATCAGCAGTGTGTGTATATGTCTGTGTGTGTTTGTGTAAGGGGCAGAGAGAGAGAAAGCAGTCATCTACTTTTTCCATAATGTGTTTCAAAGTGAAGCTGATCATGCTTCTTTAAGTCCCTCAAGACTGAAGCAGCACAAAGTCTCGAGTCATCCCTTATTTTTTTAATATCCAAGAAGCAAGATTTTTTTTTTTTTTTGCAAACTTTTGCAGTGGTGTTTTTTGGATGGGCTTTCTGAGGGTCTTTGAATGATTCTCAAATAGTGATTCCCTAGAAACTGAATGATGAGTAATGTATCTGTCAAGTTCACTGTCAAGTCTTTGCTAATGTTTTTTTCTGTCCTATGGCACAATGACATTATGATACCGATTATCTGCTGATGGTAATTTAGTTTTTATTGTTTTGCTATTGGACCTGTAATATTGCAAAAATGTCTGAGTCATTGAGGTGCAAAGATGGTAAAACACACAGGTACACATCTATTACTCAAACATGTATTTTATCTATAAGTCTCTGAGCATCAGGGTCACATCGGCCTTAGATCCTCACTGTTCCCTGTTTCCACCAGGGATCTGCGAGGCAACTCCTTCCAGTGCACTTGTGAGAACAAATGGCTGATGATGTGGCTGAAAAACACAAACGCCTCCGTATCAGATGTCTTTTGCGCAGGCCCCAGTGACATGAAGGGCAAGCGGCTCAATGACCTCCCTATTCCACCGGGCGAGTGCATTTCTACAGGTACAGTAATGGCACTTTTCAGAGAAAGACAGCAGCAAAAGGGAAGCGCTCAGGTTAAGAACAAAAAAAATCAATAATAAAAAAATCTACTAAGTGGTTTAATTATTCAACAGGACATGACAGAATATGGATGAACACATAAAAACAAGAAACTCAAGGTCAGCGCACATTTCCTTCAAACAGCCTCAGACAAAATACGATTTAAGGTGGATACCATGATGTTGAGCTGCCCAGCGTCTGCCACAGCAAAACATCTCCAAATCTTAACACCTTCACCTTCATGCTTCACAGATAGTACATGAGTCTTTTCCCTGGAATGCTCTTGTTTTATGCTCCCAGCTATGGTGTCCAAATGATTCACTGATATTCCCTAAAAACATTATTTTCCAGAAGCCAGGCAAAGTCATTAAACAATATGTGTTTTGATGGTGGCGCTATGAACTATTACCAGTTATTTTAAACATAGCTCTTTGCCATGTTGTTACAGTTATGTGTAGTTAGTGTTCATCCAAAAAGAAAAAAAAAAGAATTACAGCAGGTATA
This sequence comes from Poecilia mexicana, assembly GCF_051168715.1. Taxonomy (NCBI): domain Eukaryota; kingdom Metazoa; phylum Chordata; class Actinopteri; order Cyprinodontiformes; family Poeciliidae; genus Poecilia; species Poecilia mexicana. The sequence goes on along the minus strand of NW_028263370.1, from coordinate 9,859,301 downwards.
CACTGAACATGGCATGCAGGCAGAAAAACACAACTGATCCCAATAATTGCTAAAAGAGTTTTTATAAATAATGAATGATGCACTTTAATGTAACCCTCCCATAAAGTATGTGTGGGTTAAGCCTTTGCTAGAGAATGTGCTGAAATAACTTATGCTATGTATAGGGCTAAATCTAAAGCCAAAAAAAACTAAAAAAACAATTTAAAGCAGGTTTCTGTCTTTTTACTGTAGAATTGTAATCATTTATACTATCAGTGTATCAGAAGTGCATCTATGGCTCTTTCTGCTGAATTTGATAGCTGTAGTCCTCCAAAGATAAAGGTTACCACTACTCGAATTGCTGTTTAAACAGTTCCTTGATTCAAAAACTCTTCTTTTTGTCTTTTTTTTTGCCAGATTTTGTGCGTCATCAGTCTATTCCTATTCAGTCCATGTCGGCAGACATTTTTTCATTTAAAGAGGACATCTTTGTGGCCTTGGCTGCCCCTAACTCCAACAGCTGTGTGATCATGGAGTGGGATCATATCGAAATGAATTTCAGAAAATTTGACAACATTACAGGTAAGCTATGGACTAGGACTATGGCAGCAGAAAACTAGAGTGGTTTGATGCCATTTTGTATGCAAATATTGCCATTGTCCTGTGTAATCAAAATCATGGCCCTTTGAGTTAAATGAGATTTCCGGGTCGGTTTCATCAAGGCTGCTCAGTTCAGTTCTAAAGATTTTGTGACATGCGTTCCCAACAACTGAGGATCGTTCTGGAGAATGCATCATGAAGAACATTGAGAGCTTTGTTTTTTTTACTATATCACATATCACACTATATAATTATCTTGCTGAAATGATATCTTGGAGTTTTCACAAACTTACGCTTGTCGTAAGCTTGTACATGGCTAAACAACATGTTACACTGGGAGTGGTATTTAAAACTGACAACCTTTTTTCTCTTTACAGGTAAATCTGTTGTCGGATGCAAGTCCTTTCTGATAGAAAACCACGTCCTGATAATAGTCACTCAGCTCTTTGGAGGCTCCCACATTTACAAGTTTGATGAGCAGCAAAACAAGTTCACCAAGTTCCAAACCATTGAGGTCTTCAACATCTCAAAGCCAAATGACATGGAGGTCTTTCAGATGGACGGGAACTGGTATTTTCTGATTGTGGACAGTTCCAAGGCAGGCATGTCTACTCTCTACAAGTGGACTGACCTGCCAGACCGCAACGAGACCGGTTTCTATTCCTACCAGTTCCTCCATGAATGGTTTCGTGATACAGATGCTGAGATTGTTGAGGTGGATGGGAAGTTCTATCTAGTTTTATCAAGCCGCTCCCAGTCACCTGTCATCTATCTGTGGAACAAAAGCACCCTTAAGTTCATCCTTCACAGTGACATCCCAAACGTTGACGATGTAGTATCAGTCAAAGCATTTCGAGTGGAGGGGGAGCTGTTCTTGGCCCTAGCTTGCTACATCGGTGACTCCAAAGTCATTAAGTGGGTCAATAAGCAGTTTACTGAGGTGCAGGCACTTCCCTCTAGAGGAGCAATGATCCTCCAACCTTTTACCTTTGCAGATAGACATTACTTAGCTCTCGGCAGCGATTACTCGTTCACGCAGATACACCTGTGGGACACTGAGACGAAAACATTTCATAAGTTCAAGGATATTTACGTGCAGTCACCCCGTTCGTTTACTGTTGTGACCACTGATCGCAGGAGTTTCATCTTCTCCTCCAGCCTGAAGGGAAAATCCATGGTCTTTGAGCATGTGTTTGTAGACCTGAGTTTGTAAAAGACCAAAGAAGAGCCTCTTAAACTGAAATGGTGTGAACACTTACAAAAGAGTTTTACATGCTGTATAACCTTACTTATGCAATCAGATTTATGGGTTTGTTCACCATGAAAATTGTCAGGATGGTTCTGCAAATCAGACAAAACTCAAGAGATTTTGGCATAATGGACGAAGCAACAGCAATCTTGGAAATTAAGGTGCATGAAGATAATGTTATGGCAAAGCAGATTCTTATTCTGTATTGGCTTTTATAATAATCCTAGCAAACAAAATAGAGCTAAGTCAGAGAGTGTCAGTTCTGGCAAACAGCCTTTGGAAACTATGACTTGGCCAATCAATTCAGGATTATGTAGACAACATATTATTTGTGTAGCACATGATTCGTTATGGGATCAAAATCCAGAAAATCCAATAGTCAAAAACAAGACATTTGAGCTGATTATAGTCCATTACTCATCAGGGAAGAGAGTTCAGAAACTGTTTATGTTCAGGTAACAGAATCACTTCAGATTTCACTGATATGACTGAATGTGAGGATTTTTTTCTTGATCAATAATAAACTGAATGCAGTAGGTAACTCGCACGAGCTTAAGTTTATAATCATAAAAAGCTTTTGCAACCCAGTGCCTGATTGACAGCAAGAAATATATATGATTTGTTGTTATCTATGCAAAGTATAAATAAAAATAAGAAGTTGAGTGCTGCTATAACTTCAGAAATTGTGAGGAAGAAATTTTCATTATTCCTCTAATGTGTGACCAATTTCTTTGCTGAATGGAGAATTGTTTCTATAATTTTCACCTGCTGCACAGATCTGGCCACACAAATCATGCTATGGTGTAGGACTGACTGTCTGACAGATGAAAGCTATATAATGTTAACCCCTATAAGCAATATGTTTTTGTATTATTGTCCAGAGCTTTGTCTAGGTAACAAAAAAAAAAAAAAAAAAAATCAATATTTTCCTTCCCACAGCTACTTTATCTGACTCTGTGGTTATGTTTATATATTTTTTCCTTTCTACTAACCCTAAAGCAGTCATTAGAAACTTTAACATACCTATAACTAGGTTAGTGTAAAACGAATTGAGGAACTGCATTAAAAATTGTTTGACCAAACTAGATGGAATAAAATGTGTTTTATTGTGTCTTCTATTTAAATTCACAAATGTACTTTCCTGCTATCTCACAGGAAAGAGAGACGGCATTTTTACTACCCGGTTTACCTCTAATACAGTTTTATAATAATTTAGAGAAACAGTAGAAATGTATATAACTCCCTCAAATAGTTTTTATCCCTAAAGCTATATTAGGGTTGAACTGGCTTTTAAGAAAAAAGAAAAATATAAATTTTCAAAATATTGTTACTTCAGTATGTCCTGACTTGTGGAGAGTGGAAAGTGCCAAATGACACTTGTGAAATAACTATTTAAAGTGTCATCGATTTATTGAAACCATTCACTCTCCATAAATTTTGGGTCTTTTGATCAAACTTTAAGTAATATCATAAATATCATAAATTGTTTATTAAAAATGTACAATAAAGCTTTCTGAAATACACTTTTCTTTATTTTGTCAACAAAAGAAAAAAATAATATTTTTTTATATGACTAGAACTTTTTAAGTATTTTGCATGTATTGAAAGTAATTTTGTATTCTAGAAGATGAAAATTACTTTATACTTTTTGTGCTTAAGTACATTTCAAAATTTTTTACATTTTTACATTTACTTTAGTAAAACAGTTTAATCTATGGAAGCCCGTTTCTGCAACTCTGTTAAAAAATTTAAATAAATCATCACACTATAACGAGATAGTATCTCAAAAATAATGAGATAATTCATTTTAATTTTTTTTTACCAGAGTGGCGGAAACTGGCTTCCATATTAGCCTGTACTTTGCTTTTAGTAGAATATTGTTTCATACTTTAGTAGAGAAGGTGAGTACTTTTGACATCTCTGGAAATGTTTTCCGCCCCAGTGTCAAAACATTATGCCTAAATCCTATTTGAAAAGTAATGCAACAGTTTGACTCAGCCAGATATTACATGGCGTGGCTTAATTTAACAGCGCTCGTGAATGCACCATGACGCAAAAGTGACGCTGAGGCCTTAGCGGAAGTGATGCAGTTCACGTCCTCCATCAGCTAATCCAATTTGATAATGCGAGATGTCTCTGAACTGTGCCGAACTGACGCAGTGATGCAAAGCTGAAACTCAGGCGGATTTTTGGTCAACTTTAATCGGTTGAATCGAAAGGTGAGATGGATCCGTCCAGGAGGAGCGAAAGCGACTGGCAGGGGCTGCTTAATGAGGTGAGACTGAGGAGAGAGCGTGGAAATGTCCACTAATGCATCCCATTAGGGTGGAATAAATGTCCAGCAACACACAGTAAGGTCACTTTATTTAAACTAAAACTAACAGTATTCATGTCACGGGCAGCTATAAAATATACTTCAGTTTGGCATGATGTGTAAAAATCTCTGCTGCTGCAGTCTCTCTGAAGCTGTTCTAGTATGAGGAAATACTTGTTTATTTCCTTGTGGCTTCACTGACGAGTACAGTGCAGTACACGAGTACAAGTATGACTTTTCAATATTTGTTCACGTTACAAACTTATGGGGAAACAAACACTATTTGTTTAGTGGAAGAGCAATGATTCATTGTGTTAATTTTTTTTAAAGTAGTGCTGAAATGTATTCAGTGGCTTTGAATCAATTTTTTTGCAGAACCACTCTGTGCTGCAATTTACAGCTGTAAATACTTAAAGGTATGTCTTTACCCGCTAGAAAAATTCATTTTTCTCCATCATTCTTTTTAGTCAGATAAGCAATTTCAACTTACTCCACGCACACAGTGCCCTGGATTTGTGATGGCTCCTTCAATCTCACCATCATCTTTGAACAGTGTTGCTGTCGGTGCTTAATAAAAGCAACCCCACAGTCTGATGCCACTAACATGTTTCACTGGAGACGGTGTGTTCAGGGGGATTTGCAGTGTTAGCTTTCCCGATGTTTAATGCATCAAGGTCATGACTTGGTAGGTTTGGAGTTATGTCATATTCTTTCCATTTTTTAACTATTGAACAATGCGCTGTAAGAATTATTTATTATATGTTGTTTTATAACCCAACTTCTCTAAAACGTTCTCTTTGATCTGCCTGTGTTCTGTAGGGTTAGAGTTCTAATAAATGTTTAGTTCATGGATTCAGAGACTGTGACTTTAGGATGCTTTGTTACCGAAAACTAATGTCACGCTACGTCTTCCTTCTGTGCAGTTCCTGGTTTGTAAGCGTAAGCTGGACAGTAAAAAGGAAGCTCTTCTGATACTGTCTAAGGAGTTGGATACCTGTCAGCAGGAGAGGGATCAGTACAAACTGATGGCCAACCAGCTCCGGGAGCGACACCAGGGGCTCAAAAAGAAGTACAGAGAACTCATTGTAAGCTGAAGTTTAAAATATTTCTTATAAGGAAGCAGAACAGAGGATAGAATCAGTGTTTACATTCTGTACTTTTACAACTAACAGGATGGGGATCTCTCTCTGCCACCTGACAAAAGGAACCAAGTGAGTGATTTCATCCTGATTATATTGTTTGCTCAAAGCGTGCTTTAAGTTTCCAGTGACACCACAGACATTCAGCAGAATAATCTGCGCACGCAGCATGCGTCTTCGCTGACATAGTGGCTGTTTAAGGACCAGATGAGACGGTATTGATGACAGAGTAGAAGCCTGCTGACTCAGGCCCTCTCAGGGGGAGCAACGAATACAATAACAATACAGAATTCCCAGCTCTTCGTTACATGTGATTATTTGTGCTTTTTGCCACTCAGGTGAATTTAGCTCAGCTGCTGAGAGACTCCAGAGAACGAAACAGTCAGCTTTCTGAGGAGATGAAGGAGCTCAAACAGCGACTGCTGGAAGCTCAGGGTGACAACAAGGTACGACTTTCGTCACATCAGTACGCAGCAAAATGTGAGGGATTAACTGAGAAGTTGATTGGAGGAAAACAATGAGTCTAACCACAACATAAAACCTTTAGAGCTCCTTTGCTGTCTTCCTGCAGCTTCTGCGGATGACCATCACCAAGCAGAGGCTGGGGGATGAGGAGGTCGGAGCTCGACATTTTCCAGCACACGAGAGAGAGGATCTTGTGAAACAGCTGGAGCAAGCGAGGGAACAGGTGACTGCCTGGTTTAGACTCCTTAGCAGGATATTCTCCAACAGCTTTGCCGTCATTTAATCAGCCCGCATCTTTTTATAGTTTGTGCTGTTTTAGCAAATCTAAAGGCAGCAAGGCTGTACCGTTTCACCGACTGAATGTCGGCAGTGTGCTTACCACGGCAGAACTGAATGTATGTTTTTTTGCTTCACTTGTAAGCGGAAGTTGAACATTCTGTCTAGTTTTAGGAAACTGTTCTGCTATGATCTGTTTTTGAGCTTACACGAACCGTATCTGCTTAAAATGAAACTCGGGCTATGTTGCTTTATTTATGGTTGTACTTTTACTTTTTATTTTATTAACTAAAGATTTATTCAGTAATTTTCTTTAAAATTTTACGTTGTTGTTTATTATTACAGCATATTTTATCGTTGAATTTTTTTCTTGCAGAACGAGGTGCTGGTGCACAGCGTGAAGTCGCTGACGGACGAGCTCCAGGACGTGCGAGCCGAGCGGGACGTGTTCCAGCAGAAGGCTCACCGGCTCAACGTTGAAATGAACCACATCATAGGGAACGACGAGAGCCGATTCCTGGACATAGACGCTCTGTGCATGGAAAACAGGTGGGGCGATTTTTAAAACCATTTTAATGGACTCCATGTGTAACTCCTTATAATCAATATTTTATCGATTCAGTTAGAAATATGCTCTCTCTTTTTTTTTTTTTTTGCTTTTTTTATTGGCCATCTCAATATCCTTACGGAAGTTTTACATTTTTACAGGTACTTGCATGAGCGATTCAGTCAACTTCAAGAAGAGGTAAACCTGCTTAAAGGAAACTTGGTGAAATACAAGGTAGCTGCAATTACTTTATTTTTTCTTTTCTATTTTGCTCTTCTTTTACATTCTGTTAAAACACAACTTTTTTTTTTTTACATTTAATTTATTCAGTCCAAACTTTATTCTTGATGATGAATTTCAGAGCGCCCTGGAGAGCAGGAAGAACTCTAAAATGAGCGGCAAACCCAACAGCAGCGCTCTGACTGGGGTTCTTTCTGCTAAACAAGGTCAGGAATCTCTCGTAAACAGATTTGTTTCTAAATCTTGATTAGCCTTGTCTCGTGATGAATGGCCTTTGCCATGAACCGTAACTGGTGGGCTGTGGATTGCAGTGAAGGAGCTCTTGCTATCTGAGGAAAATGGCTGCAGTTTGCCAGTGACTCCTCAGTCTATCTCAGACCTCAAGTCTCTGGCGACGGCTCTGCTGGAAACGATCCACGAGAAGAACATGGTCATCCAGCACCAACGCCAAATCAACAAGTACTGAAATTGTTGCTCTTTTTCACGTCCCATTGTTTACTCTTTAAATTTGTGGATCTGACATTAGCACAAATGTTTTGTTTTTTTTTCTGTTCTTTTTTGTCAGTGAACTTGATGATTGTGTTTTGTTTTGTTTTTTTTCCTCCGTTGTCATTAGGATTCTTGGAAACCGAGTGGCAGAGCTGGAGAAAAAACTCAAAACACTTGAAATTTCTGGATTGTGGAGTCTTCCAGGTGGATACACAAATCTTGGTTTAGATAAGTCAGACATTTATGTCACTAACTAGTAAAGTGAATAATAATTTCCTCTCCTCATGCTCTTTTTCTCTTTGCTGCCTGGAGGCCTGACTTATAATGTATCTCTTGGAGTATTTGGAAGTATGCTCTTCTAATAGCAACACATTTTATTTCACCCAAGTTTAAATTCAATGGTTCTTGCATTACTTCTTATGTCTACAGGCATTTATTCAGGGTGTAACAGTACATGTATATTTGTAAAACAGGTGAGGTGAGGTTATTTTATTTGTACTCTAGAGATACACTAAACAGATTTATATGAAAATTTGCTCAAATTTGCTGAGAAATTTAAAGATGCAACCCTAAATGGGCTATTTACACAGTTTATCAACAACGGCAAAAAAGAAAAAAAAAGTTGATCTGGGGGTTAGTTACCAGATCAACTTTAAACTTTCTAAAGCTTTCCACACCAAAGCATTGTAAACACAGCTGTTGATGTTGGCAGGAGCATAAAGACTTTTAAATGATCAGCATTTTGTGTTCCTGGTGATGTATATCGGAGAATGAACAGTAGACCTATGGAAAGCCAGAAGGGTCACAACCTGGAGCAAATCTAATAAATGCTGTTAAATGCACTAAAAGTCGAGGTTTTCCCCTTGGTGATTAAATATTTCTAAGCCATTTTTTAATGCATTCATTTTTATTTGCCAAAACAAATAAGCCATCTCACCTGAAGTAACACTTATTATATAAACATAGTTTTTAATCCAACTTTTTATCAAAGTCTGTTACCTTTTAGTCTCCTCTCATAATAAGTGGATTGAATCAAATATTCAACATTACTGTTTTTGCTGTTGAATCAGACCTACATTGAACTGTGATTTACCACCCGAGTGACTTGATACATGTACTGTTACAGCCCTATTATTGACTCTTGCTTCTCTAACATGTTTTAATTTGTTTGCTAGCGGGGGTGCACCGATTTATCTGCCAGCCAATTTATCGCTGCCAATTTCCTTAATTTTGGGAGATCGGTGATCGGCCAATTTTTACATGTGAAGCCGATCTTATCCACCGATGTTATCAACCTCAGCAAAGGTCTAAAAATCAACTGCCGTGCTTTTCTTTTCTCCCATGAGAAAGGTTTGACTGATAAACCGGACGACCAGGTCATGTTTGCAAGTTTACAGTTAACAACAGTTACCCCATTATTGCCAATTCAGCAACTTTCTTGATATACCAAGCAACAATTCAGACAAAAAAAAAATGGGTAAGTTAGGCTTTTTAAAATATCGGTAATTGGCGATCGGCCAGAAAACTGCATTCGGTGCACCTCCATTTGCTAGACATTGTTTTCATGATACAGCCTTTGTAGCTGTTTTGCAATTACACCAAAACTGCAGCTCCTAATATAGACTTACGAATAATGCTACGTAAACTCGAAATATTATAAAAACTAACTTTACATAATATTTTGTGGTAATAGGAGGAAAAGATGCTATCATCCTGAACACACATTTACCTGAACAAGTCGAATCACTTGATCCTCCCCAACAGGAAGGTAAATATTTAGATGATGCACTTATCAGCTTTAATTGCCTGTAATGAAACTGTATCACAGAAACATTACCATTTTTGTTTGTGTGTTTGTGTCTGAAGGTGTCGGTGTTTCTGCAAGCGTCCCAAACCAAGTCTGTGCAACTCTGGCTGGGTCAGATTCTCAAGAAGACGCACAAACGTCTACCAGCCTGGAAACATCTCATCTCAACCTTTCGGAGCAGCTGCCAGAGGAAGAACCAGCAAGCCCTCAAGCAGAAGCAGCAAACAACGAAGACTGTCATAAACACGCCGGATCACAGACGACGGCTTGCACTGCTCCATTACTGAGTGACTGCGGTCCTGAAGCGGCCTGCCTGAGCGAACCCCACCCACCATCTAGTCTCAGTCAACGGTCAGAGAGATCTGAACCAATCACAGGAGGAGACGATGAGTCAGAAGAACGCAACTGGGGGATAGAAACGGTCGAAACAGAGTCTGACGTGAACAATGAAATCAATAACATTGATAGGCAGCAGAGGGACATCCAGTCAGATCAGGAGGCCCACGTGTGCGACAGTGACGATGCGCACAGTCTCCCGGGAGATGCTCTCTTGTCTCGTAGCGTTTAGGAAAAGATCCTGTGGATCAAAATCAGGTTTTGTAACTTGGTCAGCTGTTCTTACTTTGGTGAGATCTCTGGTGGGTCTCTTATCCCCCACGTTTTGCACATCCTGATCGCAGGTCTGCTGAGCCATACATCTGTGTGTGATTACTGAGCATCCCGTTTTAAACTGCTGCTATAACAGCGCCTACTGCTGGCTGTAGGGATTTTATTCCCATCTATGAAGGAACATTACATAAACATGAAAAAACTATTTGTAGTAAGACAAAGCACAGAGTGGACTCTGCTTAAAAGTTTGAATCTACAAAACAGTTGCTCCTAAACTAGTTCACAGTGAAGGAATGTGCATGTGGTGATATAAAACTCACTCAGATTTTGTTTTTTAATCATGTTGATAATTTTGTGTTAGGAACACATTTCCTATAGATGCTGTCGTCTCTGAAACTATTGAAATAGAGACAGTGCTGACCAACTTTTTAAAGACATCTTAAAATAAATTCACCTTTTATCACTGTAATATAATTTCTAAAATACCAAATGGGTACATTTATTGTGTAGGAAAATTAAAGCAATTTTAAGATTTTTTTTTTTAACTGAATCACTGGTAGCCTAATGTTAGCACTCATGTTGTCAATACGTTGCACAACTGCCTTTTTCTAAAACGGCACACAGTCTTATACATCTTTTCACAAGGTTGGAGTATAGTGAGACGGTTGTTTGACAATTTGTCTTTGCACAATTTGCACAATTTTTTCAGATCTTCAACCCCTTATTTAGCTCACCCCGCAGGTTTGCGATACGTTTGTGGACTGCGATGTCCGTAGCAGAAGACATATTTTGTCGGGTTTTGCAGCTCTGTGTTGATTTTGAGCATGTTTCAGATCATCTTTCTAGCAGTTTTCTAGCAAAGAATTGTGTTGAATATTATTCCAATGGGGTCTTAATGTTATGCACTTGTAGCAAAATTTCCAAGGCTTTAAAAAAAAAAGTACCAGGCCCACAGCATCACAGATCCATCACTGTGTGAGGAGAGTTTCCACCTCTTCATTCTTTCAAGCTAAACCCACCTGGATTGCTTTCTATACCTAAAAGCTCAGTCTTATTCTCAAGCTCTTGCATGTAATTGTAATGGAGACTTGGTAATGCTCAAATGCCATTTTATTTTATTTTTTTTCCCCACCAGTGACTTGTTTAAATACGAGTGTTTATTAGTGAATTAATGCACGTTTTAATTTACACTAATCGGTGTGGCTTTTTAGTCCATTACCATGGCTCCCAATAAATTTACGTCTGTGTAAGCATTACTTGACTCTGTGCTGTTAAATAATTTTGCTCTTTTTACAGAAGCACCTTATTGCACAATAAAAACAAAACTAATGCCTTCCATCGTAATTTATCATAAAGAATAGAATTGCTTTATAGGTTAATTTGTGAGAATAGCATTTGACATGAAAAGCACAATGTGCATACACATGTGATAAACTTGTGTGGAGGACAGACTAAATACCATTTCATGAATCTTTGGATTGTTTTCTTAAACATCTGCTAAATGTGTTTAAAACAAAAAAAAAATGCATACACACAAGGGCCAGATTATGACAGTTTGTAACAGACTCAATACTCAGTTTTTATATTGATTGGATTGATTCTTTTTAATATGTTACAAAATATGATAATTGCTATCCAATACATATTATCCAGGTAATTAGAGTAAATTTCAGGAGGAGGAGTAAAGTGATTAATGTTCAAGTAAAGGTAAACAAAAGTTCACATATAAACTGTACTATTTATGGCATGTTTGGCTTAAAATTGGATTCTTAGTAAACCATGAATTTATCCTCCCAACTACTCAACACTTGGATAAATTCTGTGTCAAACAACAATCCTGTCTTGTGAGCCTAATTCCTCCTGAGCTGCCTTGCGAAACGCTCATGTTGCGTATTCCAGACGCCGGAGGAGGACATCCCGATAACGCAGCAGGCAAGCCTGCGGCCTGCGTTCCCGTGGAGCAGGCTCCCGATGTCTCCGCCGAGCCCCAGGTCGTCTCTCTTCTCATGGATCACCACCGCTCTTCCGAGCGCAGACAGGCCTCCAAACAGGGTGGCCTCTGATTCAATCAGCTCACTGATTTGTCCTTCCTGTGAGACGAAGTTGCCAAAGTCTCCTGGGTGTTTAGGATGGTTCACACTAAACGGGTTGTAGTGGCCACCGGTTGAGTCGCATCCCCGGCTCAGGTCTCCGTACTGATGGATGTGCACGGCTCTGGGTTCTGGAGCGTCCTCTGCCGGGAAGCCATTGAGCCGAAGGAGGACTTGAAGCTTTCCCTCAGACTGCTCCTGTTTGAACAGCACCTGCCCGTATACCTTGGGAAGCCCCTCAGGAAGTGAAGTGCTGGGTCTCACTTTGCAGGCTGCATACAGAGTGCCATTGTACTGAGAGAACTCTGGAGCAAGGAGAGTATCTGTGTTTGCCGAGATGCATTGACAACTGGCCAGCAGTACCAGCAGAGCAGTTTGGAGTCCACTCGATGACCTGGGACATAACAGGATTAGAAGAACAACTCAAAAGAATGGATAACAAAAAAACACAGAATAAACAACAGCAACTTGAACAACAAATCTTTTTAGTAAATAGCTTCTTCTTGCATAGCGCTTAACAAGTCATTCACACACACATCCAAACGCTGATGTGTGTGTGAATGACACGTCGGTCATTCACACACACATCCACACAGTGACAAGCCACTGTTGCCCTTGAGCAGTTTGACTTGCACTGGGGTCACTGGGCCCTCTGATCACCACATAAGTTGTGTTTAACAGTTTAAGCTGATGAGATTTTAGTTTAGACTTTTTACACTAACCAAGATGTTTTTAAAAATAAAAGCATACGCAAAGGTTTACCAACAGGTATTTAACCTAAAAAAAGCTTATTGTATTTTAATCTGTTAAATTATAAAAGCACATGGATTGGAGAGAAGGGGTAACAAAGTCCAGTCCATGGTATCCTATTAATGATTAAATTATTTAAGTTGTGTTGAAGCAGAGACACAAATTACAAAGAAGTAAGCAAAAAACAAAAAAAACTGCTTTTTGAATATAGACATTTAAAAAAAAAATACATCTTTATTTACGTGTCCAAACTTGGAGCCTGTAAGTCAACAAAGATGTATTTTTTTTAATTTAAACTTGGGATTTACAAAAAGATTGAGTTGTTTTTTTTTTTTTTTTTTATAAAAAGTGCGACTTGAAACCAGTGATTCAGTCCTTTTCCCTGCACGTGATTATAATTGATGGCTGATTAACAAGCTCTTACTGAAGTGCGGTCATCTGAACGTGGCGTGTGAAAACATCTAAAGTATTCAGGGGCTGTTTTAGATGCTTAGATGTGTGATGTTTGTCTCAAAAATGTTGTTTTCAGCTCTTCATTTTCATGCTGTTGACCAACAACTTTTTTACATTTTGGAAACTAGTTACGTAAGCTCCCAGTGTTGGCATGGTTGCACATTTTCGATTATTTATAAGACAAAAAATAAAAATAAAAATCGGTTTCTAATCAGGCAAATCTTAAGTAGTTATGCAGTAAGCAAAAAGACGCACTTGTAGGACCGCATACTTACCTGTTAACGCGCATGGTCAGCAATGAAAACAAGACTTCAAGCTTCAATGTCTCTTTACGCTGTTGAACTGCAATATAATGGTTCTCTGAAAAGACACGATGCCACTGTTTCCTAACAGTCCGTGCGCGTCAGTGGGCGTTTACAAGCCGAGGGTGGAGCGCCTTTCCCCCATTCTCTTTCTTATTGGTTAGGGGCATGAGCGTTTTTGTCTGTCACGCATGTTTTCTTAGAGGAAAAATATATATAATTACAGTTGTCTTCAATCTCTACCGACTCAAAACACGATTTATTTAATTACCGTAGATTATTGCTTTTGCGCAAGCAACTTGCGTGTGTCAACAAAAATTGCTTCAAAACAAGAAAGTGTAAAAAAAAAAAAAAAAAAGGAAGGAAGGAACCAATAATGTTTGCAACCAACTGAAAGCTGTTAGAGCGCTGTCGACTCATATGTACTGGATTACAATACCAGATTTTTATGTGCGTAGTGTTTTAGTAAGAAAGCGTGTTTTTACCGCAGGAAGACTTGATGGTATTTAAGAGCCCATGACAATAGTCACGTGACGCTTTTCCCAAAAAAATGATTATGAGTTAGTATAATCATCTTTATAAGGTTTTGACAGTTTGCCTGTCTGTTCAGGAATTTCAAACTTTTAAAATCCCATCATTCTGTTGTTGAAAAATCATTTATTTTCTGTCAACATTCTGCAGTTCACTGTTTAGAGAAGATGCAAGAGCTCCATCTCAGACTCTACAGCAGAGGCCTTCAAATCCAGGCCTCCAGGGTCAGTGTCTTGTAACTCTTAGACGTCTCTCTACTCCGCATCCTCAGAACCAGAATCAAACATGGAGAAACAGCATTTCTGTTTTTCTGCTCCTCTAATCCAGAACAAACTTCCTGGAAAATTGGCAAAACAGCTGAGATACCATTTGCACCTCTAAACTTGCTTTCAAAATCGACCAAGCAGATTATACCTCGTTGGGAATTAATTTTAAATCTTAGCTTAATGCAAACAGCATTGCTCATTAGAATTACATTTAATGCACGAAGCAAAAGCATAAAACACACAAAGTTAATAGTTGAGAATTTTTATTTTAAAGTGGAAAAATGACCCTTGGTTCGTCTCAGTCAGATCCATCAGCGATAGATGGTCACAACGATGCGTATCTTGGACAGCTGGGAGAGTCTTTTCCGCACCACGTTTGTGAATCTTTTGAAGCGGCTACGAATGGACCTAACATTTGTCGGATGGGCATCAGGTTGTGAGGACAGCCTTTCAGTAACTGTCTCTGCCCGACCCTCTGCAGAGGAGCTGGTAGGTTTTTTAAGACTCTCGGTGGCTGACTCTGAGGAACGTTTCTGCTTCATCTCCCTCCACTGACGCAGACAAGAGTTCAGGTAGGCCTCTAAACAACTCCTGTGTGCTCTCTTTTCGAAACTAGAAATGGGATGTTTAAAATTGTGTCACAGACATGAAAACGTGAATGAATATCGACTTTTGAGAAAACTGGGTGAGAAAGTGTCATAGAACATACCATTCAGAGAAATGCTTAAAGCTCAGTTCTGATAAAGATCTTCTGGGTTGGTTGGGTGGAATAAGTTGACGAAGTGACTCCAGGGGATTAAGGAATAAATCTGAGTAACTTGAGGCCTCAGTGATGGACCTCATGGTCTTGAAAGAAATGTGTTCAGGACCTGTAAAATTAGGGGGGGGGGGGAATCCTTTGTCAGTTCTGTTCTGATGTTCACAGCTTTGTGATTTATTCTGTAATATTCCTTATGTTTGTATTAGGAGATGATCCTCCTTTCAAAGTAGATTCCAGACTCACCTTCCTGAGTCTCATCTTGTTTGTTCTGTAATCGCTGATCAGTTCCTGCGCTTTTAGCCGAGATCCTAAAAGATGGTGGCATACTTTCTGTGCCAGTATCTCCAGAAATGTAGAGTTTCTCTGCACCAACAGCTGGATCAGCATTGCTTTGCTGTTTGTTTTCTTTCAAGGATGGCTCCATGTCGAAGAAGAAAACATTTTTCTTAAATTTGTAAAACTGATTGTAGCTGCCAGAAGTATCAGCATTTCCTTTTACAGTTTCCAGAGATCCCACGTGATGCTCCAAGGGACCTGGTGAATTGTTCTCCGTGACGGTATTCCCTGCTTGGCGGAAGTTCATTGTTTGGAATGAGCCTGTGAAAGAAAACAGATACTTTTAAGTGGATGAAACTTATTTCTATTTCACAGCCGACCCAAACGTCTTCGACAGAGCGAAATGTTTGACAAGACGTCTGTTCGACACAACAAAATAACAGTTAAATTCAGCTTGACTTACTCTTTTTTGCTTTTTCTTTCATATTTTTAAAGGTTTCACCTGGTTTCATATCACATAAACCTTTTCCGCTGGGCTGAATGGCAGTTTTTATGCTGTTTATTGCCTTCTTTTCTTTATCAAAACAATTCTTCTCAACATCAGAAAAATTAGGTAGCGTGTTTGGGAGGAAAGTTGACACAATGTTATAGTCAAACCTTTGATTTTGGTCCAAGATATCGGACCACATTGAGCTGTGTTCAAGAGAAGTATGAATAGATTTTACGTCAGTTTGTTCTGCCTCAGCATCCAGCTCTTGCTCTGCCTCCTGACCGTCCTTTTTTGCTGATTTAATGTGCTTCTTTCTACCTTTTGGTTTATGAAACAGCCTTCTACTGGATTTTCCTTTCTTGTCAGCAAATTTGGACTCAGATTCATGTGGAGGTCTGCTGACTATCTGGTGTTGGTGAACAACTCGCTGGCTTCTGAAAAGCCTTTTAAATGCTGCTCCTTTTTTTGTCTGGTAGTGGGACGCCTTTGTACTTGCAAAGTCTCCAGCTCCATCTTGATGATCTTTATTCTTTGAGCTAGAGGTTGATGACAACAGATCATCCAAGTCAGCAGCAAACTGTTTAGGCTGTCCCAAACCTAATATGGACATGTGCACAGGGTCAGAAGTTGCAGTTGTGTGAGGAGACAGAAAGGAAACAGCTTTGCTGCTTCTCTTAGTGGGAAGTTCCACTCTTTTGCTCTATGGAAAGAAAGAAAAATACTTCAGTTTAATTAAGTACTCAAAAAGACTTGCTATAGTCATTCAGACTATAGCAAAAATGCTTTATCTGTCTTAGCACACATTTGTACATAAAATAAAACATTTGAGATTGTAAGACACTTTAGGTGTCTTCTGTTTACCACAAATCATAAAACTGCAAAATAGCTGAAACACTGAATTCATTTAATTCAAGGCTAAAACCACCTGTTTAGAGTTGCTTTTGAACCGTAATGGCTAAACATTGACCTCCAACATATTTGATATGTATTGATCATTTTGATCATGTCTCTCAACAAAATGTAATGTTTGTTACACATTTCCCAACTGTTGAATGCATGTTTTTACTTTTATTTGTTTATTTGGATGACTATATATTTTTGTTTGTTTGTTTGTTTGTTTGTTTGTTTGTTTGTTTGTTTGTTTGTTTGTTTGGTTGGTTGGTGACCTCACAAGCTTAATATTAACAGTTAATTTTGGTGAAAACACATGCCCGTGTTTATTTTAGCTAAAGTGTGCCACACAAATGCACCATAAAATAAATCCAGATTTTTGTAAATTTTTTACAGCAAATGATAGATGATTTTAAGGTCAAAGTGATTTTTATTTTATTTAAATCTTAAATTAGATATGTTTTTTTTTCCATCAGTCAATCATTTTTTGATAAATGACTTACAATTATCTAAAATGTACAAAATACTGAGAAATTATGCTGAGAGGCAGAAAATAAAGACATGAGCTAAAAAAAACCCAGCAATATACAAGTACAACTGATCATTCAGTCATCCATAGATATTTTACCTTTCTGAAGAGAAACATCACAAAATTCTTGTTCTTGCTCTGTTTGTAAGACAGTTGTGATCAGTTTCAAACTTCTTCAAACTCTGTTGGAGTAAGACCTTGAGATGTGAATTTTCTGCTCTTGTGAGTGAAAATGAGGACAGAAGAATTCTGCATCACTGAATAATTCTCTCCTTACTCTTGTAATTATAATGTCACAGATGAGTGATGTCACAATTGATTATGACATCTAGAACTAGATTATATCACTAAATGCATTTCATACAGATATACTAATATTATATATATATATATATATATATATATATATATATATATATATATATATATATATATAGATGCCTTCCTCTTCACAGTTATAATCTTAATTGTGTATACATACCAAATAAAATTTCATCAGCGTTTAATTAATAAGTTCTCCAGCTTCAATGTGCAAAAAATGTGAAAACATTAGTGAGATATGAATATTTCTGAAAAACGAAGTAGATACATATGTTTAAGGTAATATTATAAATGATTTGAGTCAGCCATTGAAGTACCTGACATGATTTTATATCTTTATTAAGTTGTTTTATTTAAAATGTGGCCATTTAAAAACAAACTGTACTCCACTATTGGTGACGTCAGAAATGGAGAAATGTGAAATGAATCATACAGTGGGATCCAAACCAGCAGGTGGCGGTGTTACAATCTGTAAAACAAATGTGGAAAAAACACAGCGCAGGAATCAGGAAACTGGTAGTTGCATTTGGCGCAGCACTGTTGTGTTGGTGGTACAGATAAACTACATTTTCCTAAGCAATATGTCCAAAAGACACCGTTTGGATTTGGGCGATGAGCACTCCTCCAGTAAGAAGCGGTCTGACGGGTAGGTGAAGCTACGCAGCGTGTTCATCCCCTTGGAACAATGAGGCTCCGAGCTAGACGTTAGCCGGTGCTAGTTCAGTAAGCTATGTTCCAGCCAAAAAGCCGAAACAAAAATAACCTCTGTTGTTAGCGATGCAGCTTAGTTTGATTTGCTTCCTTTTCTCGGCACACGAGCGCTCCTCTGATACAGGGCTACAAGTGCTTGCTATTGCTTTAGAGATATCTGAGAGCCAATGGAGGTGAGCTTATCTTGAGAAGCGAATTATCAACGTTCTCTGCACGTGCGGGGCTAACGGTATTAGCCACATGCTAACAGCTCATTCAGGACATCTTCAAAGTTGCGCAATTGGGATAGCCTTTGCTGCATTGTCAGAGATTGTGGTTTAATGCAATAAAATTGATGCACATTTTAAAATGTTAAGTTTTATGTAATCTTTGAAGTTAGTAAGTTATGTAGTGTTGCTTTGACGCGATAAGTGTTTCCAGTGTTCAGTGCCATTCGCGCGTCTGTAGTAAGACATCAGTGCTATTTGAGTATCACTTCCCCAGGTACAAAGTTTTCTATTCTCACCCAACACTTGTTAACTACCTTGTAATTCTAGTTGAGAAGAAAATTCATCCTTTGTTGTTACTTGTCTTATTTGTATTCAGTTTTATTCGGTTGCGTTTTATTGTTTTTATCATTCTTCATTTTTTTTTGCTGATAAGGTCGATTTTATGCGTAGTGATTATTGTTTTGAAAGTATAGAAATGTTCTTTGACTTTATCTTCACATTTTAAAATAGTGCAATAATAGGATTTTGTTTTGGGCTGTATTAAGAAGCGTAATGCTATCAATTTTAAGTGTATGTTTGACATAGAAATTAAAATTCCATTTTGTAGAAAAACCAGAACGGCACCGCTTGAATTACTTGTAAATGCAGGAATACATTATTAGCTTGGGAAACACTTTATTTGAAGGAGTGTGCATAAGACTGACATGACACTGTCATAAACATGACACAACATCTGTCATGGACATAAAGAAGTCTATATGAATGTTTATGACTGTTGTCATGAAGTGTCATTCGGTAAATAATGACACTTTTAATGCAAAGTTGCTTTACAAGTCCATTAAAAGTGCCAACTTTGCATGATTTTGTAAATTATGATAATTTAACGCAAAGTTGGCATTTTTAATGAACTTTCATTGCAACTTTTAGAGCAACTTTGCATTAAAAGTGTCATTATTTACCGAATGACACTTCATGACAACAGTCAAACATTCATAAAGACTTCTTTATGAAGACTTCATAAAGCCCTCATGAAGTTGTTATGTCATGTTTATGACAGTGTCATGTCAGTCTCATGCACACCCCTTCAACTAAAGTGTTACCTTAACTTGCACTGAATACCAAAATGGCCCATTCCAGTAGCCACAGCAACGTCAATGCTGTCCACTTCAGTTTCTACAAGGGTTCTTGAAATGTTGGCCACTGCACTTCACTTTGCAGTGATAACTGAAGCAAAGATCAGTGCTAATCTTTTTGACTGCATATGCCTATTAGCTCTCTAATATTCATACTCACCCGTGTATTTCCCAATAAACATAACCAAGTTACAACTGCGGTTGTAAAAACTGTAAATAGCAATTTCTTAGTAACTGTTAGACCAGTGGCCTGTGCTATCACTCAATACTTGTATGGGAGTTTCAGTAACTTGAATCTGGATAAGCTTTTGCCCAGATCTGTCTCTGTTGTAACTTTATGCTCTTTAGTCTGGCCACCTAACCTTCTCTAGAGCAGATTAAATGTCCATATGTGTCAAAAAGATTGCCCTGAAGCGATTGTTTTTTTGCAGTGTAAAGAAACCGCAACAAAACATGATGGCATGCAGAGTGAGCCTCTTCTCTCTTTTTTCAATCATTCTTATTGTTTTTGCACATAAATATAATCGCTATTTAATTTTTTAATACACTTGTATGTTTCTTATAATCTGCTGTTTGTCATAACTTTATGGTTTTATGTAGATTTGATGTTGCAGTAACATTTCTATTTAATTTTTAATACTTATTTATGTGGATCTTGGGGCTTTCCCTTTGCCTATGTCGGAGCTGCTAATACACTTGAATCTCCTCAATAAGGACCAATAAATGATTATTCTATCTTTGCACAAGTTCAAAACAGACATAAACCCACTAAAATTGACTAACTAATAAATTCAACAATTGTAAAGGCTGTGGAATTGGAAAAACACAATAATGTTATAAAGGGGATCTGGGTTAATAAAACGATAAAGGATAATCTCCAGAAATCAAGCTGAATTTAAAAGTGAAAGTTTATTGTTCTTTTGGTTTTGCTATCATTTTAACATGTGATGAATCAGTCAACATAATTGAACAGAAATTGTGCGGTGGTAATACAGGTTGTTTGCATTGTTATGATGTCCTTGTTTAATTAGCTTATCAGTGATATTTTTGTTCAGTCAGTGAAAGTTGTGGTCTCATTTCCTCTTTATGTGGTTGTGGGTCAGAAATATCAGCTCTGAAATCTTCTGACTTAGCATTATTTCTCAGTCTAAAACGAGTCTCCTTTGGATAGATTCTTGTTTCATTAACATACTGAATGCAATACTTAAATGCTCATCTGTCACATGAGCTCGATTATGTGAAACAATGAATATTCATGCTTTATACATCTGTTATTCAGGAGGGCTTTATATATTGATGTGTTGTTAGCGAATTGTATTTCTATTGTGGAAGATTTAAAATATTTTCACAGAAAACCTTAAACTGCTTTTTCTCATACTTTATTTATTTATTTTTTTTTTTTTTTTTAGAAATTAGTATTGATAGTACTTGATTGTATCATGAAATTGTTGCTGATGAAGCACTATTTTTATTCTCAAAGGAGAGACAGAGACCGCGACAGAGACCGCGAGGACCGTTCCAGGGACAGGGATCGAGACAGAGATCGCGACAGGGACAGAGACCGGGACAGGGACTCCAAGCTGTCGGCAGCTCCCTCTAACAGCATGCCGTCGATGTCGATCATACCTCCTGTCAAGCAGATGAACATGCACCAGCAGATTAACCCATTCACCAATCTGCCACACACGCCGCGCTACTACGAGATCCTGAAGAAAAGGCTACAGCTTCCGGTGTGGGAGTACAAAGAAAGCTTCAACGACATCATTACACGCCATCAGAGCTTTGTCCTTGTTGGAGAGACTGGCTCTGGAAAAACAACACAGGTATGATATTTATACAGGTCCAGCGTAATTCGGTTTAAGAAACAGCTGGGAAAATCTAGAAACTTAAGAGTTAAATGGAAGATTTGAAAGAATCCTTTATGAAATAATAATATTCAAAGCTTCCTAAATTGTTGCCTTTTTTTCAATCTTCAGATTCCTCAGTGGTGTGTGGACATGGTGAGGGCTTTGCCTGGTCCTAAGCGGGCCGTAGCTTGTACTCAGCCGAGGAGAGTGGCTGCCATGAGTGTGGCTCAGAGGGTTGCAGACGAAATGGATGTCATGCTTGGACAGGAAGTCGGCTACTCCATCAGATTTGAGGACTGCAGCTCTGCCAAGACTATATTAAAGTAATGGCTGCTTTTCTGAAGAGGGTTTTTTTTTTTTTTAAGTTCAAGGATGTTATTCCACAGGAATCAGAATTGATCTTGCACCAGAATTGTCCTGTTTATTAAAACATTGTTATTTCTACAGATACATGACAGATGGTATGCTGCTGAGAGAGGCTATGAATGATCCTCTGCTGGAGCGATATGGTGTGATCATTCTGGATGAGGCCCATGAGCGAACTCTGGCCACAGACATCCTGATGGGCGTGTTAAAGGAAGTGGTTCGCCAAAGACAGGATCTGAAGGTGGGTTTTTTATTATATATATTTTAATTTTGTATTATTATTATTGTTTTTCAGTAACAATAACACCAATGTTTAAGACATCTAAGATTTGTAATGGCGATCTTAACATTGCTTGGCATTCCAATAAGATTTTAGCTAATTCTGAGGTGTCGTTCAGAATTTATAGCTTCCAAAATGTTTTTTCCTAATATTAGAGTCATGAACAAAAATTCACTGTTTATATTGTCACGTCACACCACTGAATACAGAGAGTGGACATCAATATAAGTTTTAATGACATTTTAGAAAAGGCAGGATTAAACCTGTAGCAATGTGCAATTATAATCAATTATTTGCATGATAAATTAAAATGAGCAAAAAATTTCCATTCTAATTAATATTTGTTGAAGGACAAATTTGTTTACAGAGACATCATAATCATTTTTATATGGTTTATCTTGTAAGTAGTTTTCATTTCTTTTTTCTGTTTTATTTTGGATATTTAAAATATCAGTTACACTGTGAAGTGTTCTCTGCAAAATTAAAGTTTGTTTAGTCTTTGCGTGAGCAAACCTGCATCATAATGAGCTGTCAGCATGATTAGCATAGTTAGCATTACATCTCAAGCATATAAACTTAAATTTCATACATTTATTCAGTTCTAAAAAAAACTATTATTTTTATTTATTTATTTTATAATATAATCTTCATGTAATCAAGTGTTCCCAATTGACACACTTGATTACAAGTGCAAGAGATCTTTTGATTTTTTGACAGACCTGGAGAGGATGCAGAAATAAAAAAAACATTGTTACAACATTATTAATAATGATAATGTTAAGGTCGGTCTATTTTTTTGTTTTGTTTTAGAGAGGGTGAGTAATATGATGCATTTTAGTTGCCTTTTCTGATTTAAAAAAAAAAAAATCAAATTTGAGTTTTCAAACAACTTGCTAATTTCTAATCAGGACCTGTCGAGATAAAAGTCCTCCTGTTCCGGTCATCAGTTTTCTTTGGAGCATTTATAGTTTATTGAAACATCAACTTATAATAAAACTGTGTTTACAAAATCAACAAATGCAGACCTTCTTGACAAAGTTAAAATGCTGACTACTTTTTTTCCAAGTGTGGGAAAAAGTAGCAGCAAAGGCACCAGCTTATCAGGTTACAGGATATTCATCTAATGTGTTGACATTAAAGACTCGGAGCTCACATAGCTTCATAATTATAAGCATAATTTTTAAACAAGAACAGTGATCATATTGTTCTCTGCACAGGTAATTGTGATGAGTGCCACCCTGGATGCAGGAAAGTTCCAAGTGTACTTTGACAGCTGCCCTCTGCTGACCATTCCTGGACGCACACATCCTGTAGAGATCTTCTACACCCCTGAACCGGAGCGGGACTACCTGGAGGCAGCAATTCGTACAGTCATTCAGATTCACATGTGTGAAGAGGATGAAGGTGACGTCCTTCTGTTCCTCACAGGTCAAGAGGTAATGCTTGCAGTACTGTCAAGTACGTTACTGAACAGCGTTGTTTGTCCTGAATGAGGAAGACAAGTCATTGTCCTTCCTTTCAGGAAATCGATGAAGCCTGTAAGAGGATCAAACGAGAAGTTGACGACCTTGGCCCCGAAGTCGGAGACATCAAAATCATTCCACTGTATTCCACGTTGCCCCCGCAGCAGCAGCAGAGGATCTTTGAGCCACCTCCTCCAAGAAAGCCAAACGGCGCTATAGGGAGAAAGGTTTGCTGGCCAAAATGGATCAGGCTAAATGGCTCCCACTGTTTACATTCATGAATGAATATTTAAGCTGCGGCTTTCCCCTTCAGGTTGTTGTGTCAACAAATATTGCTGAGACGTCGCTAACAATTGATGGTGTCGTGTTTGTCATTGACCCTGGATTTGCCAAACAGAAGGTGAGTTAAAAGAAACCCTGTTTATTCTATATACAGTACCTTGTAAAAGTGGTCAAACAAGACCAAAATTGCACTTTTTGACCAACATGCATAGAGAGACCATGACCACGTTGTAACATGTAGGTAGCGGTATCATGCTGCAGGGTGGTTTTTCTCAGCATAGCATTGTGAATTGCTTAATTTGGTATTATTCAGTATTTATTTTACTAAGTCTGCTGGTGTTGGTTTAGTTTATCTGTTTTTTGTCCCACTGTACATGCAGCTTTAAACATGTGTGTTTGCATGTCTAGGTGTACAATCCCCGCATCAGAGTTGAGTCTCTGCTAGTCACAGCCATCAGTAAAGCTTCGGCACAGCAGAGGGCGGGAAGAGCCGGCAGAACACGTCCAGGGAAATGTTTCCGCCTCTATACAGAGAAGGCCTACAAAACAGAGATGCAGGTGAGTCACTGTGGAAGTGTGAAGTTGGTTCACACCCCTCCTGCTTTCCTGGTCTGTTTAATGTTGTTTATTTATTTTTTTGTGTGTGTTAGTATCAAAAATGGACAAGATAAACTTACCATTAAATTTATGCTTTTCCAGGATAATACATACCCTGAGATTCTTCGGTCCAATTTGGGATCTGTTGTGCTGCAGTTGAAGAAGTTGGGCATTGATGACCTTGTCCACTTTGACTTCATGGACCCTCCAGGTGAGTAATGGTTGATTCTGAAGAAAAGTCATGTTGACCAGTTGACTTGCGGATCCTCATCACCCTTCATTCCCCACCAATGCAGCTCCTGAAACGCTAATGAGGGCTCTTGAGCTTCTCAATTACCTGGCCGCTCTCAACGATGATGGTGACCTGACCGAGCTTGGCTCCATGATGGCAGAATTCCCGCTGGATCCTCAGCTGGCCAAGATGGTCATAGCAAGCTGCGAGTTTAACTGCTCCAATGAGATCCTCTCCATCACTGCCATGCTGTCAGGTAATGCCCAGGACTGGGCTGACACCTTCTGGCCTTTAAAAGGCCAAGCTCCTTAAGGAAAACACTCGTTTGAAATAACCAGCCATGTTATTTCTTCGCATTATCCTAATAGGTTTGCCTCCAATTTACGCCTGAAGACTTTATACCAGTTAAAGATTGGTCAATGATTATTATGAAATGATTATGACGAGGTACAGGCCAATCGGTATTTCAGGGTAAAGTCTCTGGCATCCACTGCTAAAGTTGAAATCCTTTATGAATGCAATTCCAGAGAAAGTGAGTAACATAGAGCAACTCACTACTGCTAAAATATTTCTGGTCCTGAAGATCATTCCCCATTGTGGCGTCGAAGCTAAACGAAAATAATAGAAGACAAAGTAATTCATTCAACACCCCAACCTGCCAAAACAATAAGCTTACAACATGACATGATGGTGAAATGATAAATAACACATGGTCCAGTTGGGCTAAAATCATGCAATGGAAATTAATATTGGTAAGAAATGAAAGCCATTATGATAAATTTCCATTTTCTCCCAATATTCTTCTTTTCATCTCTGCTTCCAACAATCTTTGGGACTTTTAGCATCTTAGGCCAAGTAATCTGAGTCAGACATGTGCAGCTACTACAGCTGATTCATCCAACACTTTGAATATATTCTTGGCACACACTGTGTTCTGTTTTTATTTTTAATATTTTAGCCAACACTTGTTGACTTTCAAACAGTCCTCCATGACGTTGTACAGAGTTGTTTTAAGATGGTGATATATTTTATTAAGTCTTGCAGCCTTGTTGTTCACCTTAGTTTTAAAACAGCATCTAAGGCATTCTGAAGCTTATTTATAACATTGTAAGGTGAAGTTACTTTGAAAAGTCATAATTACTAGTTTACTAAAATATTGAACATCATAAAATTTACATGACACTACTAAAATACTCTACACTACTAAAATTAAAGTATATGCTCGAGTACCTTTGCAACTTTTTAAGTGAAAGTGTTGGATGCGGTCCTTAAATTTTAGGTTTTGTTTACCTACTTGAAGCCTTGTGTAAACAGCCTGTGGATAGGGCAGGCACCACTTATGTTATTTCAGATTTTGCTTAATGCTTATGAATTATTACAAATAATTAAATATATTACTGTTTGTCAATGTCATGTGTAGTTAAGGAGAAGACGTTACATGTTTAAAAGTAAAACCTATCAGTCCTGCATAAATCAAACATTGCTGGTGTTTCTAACACTTTATAGTTGTGTGAAAACTCTTGTTTTACAGATGTGGTTAAATGACCCCCCCCATCCCCAACTCTCTACGAGCTTATAGCCGTTACTGTTGGAAATGACCTTGAGAAAAGCCTGCAGATCCCCCTTTGATAAAGTGTGGTCCTGCCCTGTCCCAACGCAGTGTCAAGTGCCCTAGCATCATAGGCTTTGCTCCATTTTTCTGTGAATGTTTGACTCATCCCTATGGGCGGCTTTGTTGGGGCCCATACCAACCTTGTTTAGTCCCACAGTGTTTTGTCCGTCCCACGGAGGCTAAGAAGGCAGCGGACGAGTCCAAGATGAGATTTGCTCACATTGACGGAGACCACTTGACGCTGCTCAACGTCTATCACGCCTTCAAACAAAGTGAGTGTCAAGCCTTTGTTAGTTAGGATGCAAGAAACCTGTCAGGCCCATTTCAGGATAGAAGTCTCGGATCACAGCATGTTAGAAAATATTTGGATATTAACAAAAAATGTCAATTTGCTTTTTAAAATCTTCTTCTAAAAACTGTAGATGTAAAATCTTGATGGAGATGTTGCTGTTTATTTAGTTTTAATTTCTCAGCTTCAAATGGAGATGAACAGTAAGAATCTTAAGTCTACCTTTTGGCTTTTATCAACCGTATGGTTTTATGATAACATTACACTTGAGTTAAAAATATTAGATTTTAATGTACATACCTGGGTTACATTAAAGATTTTTCCGCTCTCTACCTCTTACCCCACTATGAATATCAGTCTTAGCTTTCACTGTTGACTTCACTCCCGATATAGTTGCAGTTGTTAAACTGGACTTGGAGCTTATGTTACAGTTCTACAATGAACCTTTATGTTTTAACGTATTTTATTGACCAATTTTCATGCTTCCAAAATGCTATATATAGACCTGAATCACTTCATTTATTGACATTCAAAACACAAAATGTGTCTCCCTCTTGTGGTAGTTATTAAAACACTTGAAACATCTGGTAATTTATTTTGTTAAATGTACAATTTAATTTTTTTCCTGGGATTTTTTTCCCATTCATTCCATCACATAAACCAAATTATTTGGAGATAGAAGTCCTAAAAAAAACATGATCAAAAGGGCGTAATGCAGCCACAATCTGAAAAATTTAGATATAATGCTATTTCTGAGAGTTTTTTCCTTATCATCATATATTGATAAACCTGTGTTTCTTTTTCTTTTTTTTTAATCTCTTAATCCTTTAATTTTCTGTTGGATTGAAACTACTTTCTCTGGAGCATAATTTCTTATGATTAAAATTGGTTACGTTTAGCTGTTAAATAAAATGAAAGTTTACACACCAGGTTTTGTATGCGAGATAAAGTCCTGAGATCAAACATCATTTTCCAAAAGTGGAATCAACAAGTCAGAGCCGGAATAAAACTATAAATCTAAAAACTCTATCAGTGCAAATCCAGTTTTCTTTGCTCTGTTGCAGCATTAAATGTTTAAGGTAATTGGGGAATTTTCATCATTATTATTCTTTTACTATGTCAGAGCAAGAATGATCGTATAGTAGCCTCAGTTGGACAATCGTTGTAACTAACAAATGATCTACATCCACTAGTTTCTCACATGCATAACTGCTGATGTACTGACCCAAACAGGACACACGTCTTCTGGAAACAAGGAACTAAACCATTCATATTCTTTTTATGAATTTTTCCATCCCTAATTTATATGTAAAGTTACAACATTCCAGCTTGACTATAAATCAATGCTGCTGTTCAAGTTCATTTAAAGCTTAAACGTCTTTAAAGGCAGTTATCTTGACTCAAATCCTTCTTTTTTTCCAGACCATGAAGCTAACCAGTGGTGTTACGACAACTTTGTCAACTACCGCTCACTGATGTCTGCTGACAATGTACGTCAGCAGCTGTCCAGGATCATGGACCGCTTCAGTCTCCCTCGGCGAAGCACAGAGTTTACCAGCAGAGATTACTACATCAATATCCGACGAGCGCTCTGCACCGGCTTCTTCATGCAGGTCAGCTATTAGTGTGAAAATATTAGTGTAAATAACTTCATCAGAGATGATGATGCATAAAACTTTTGGTCTTTTATTGCTTTTTTTTTAAATATTGTAATATTAATAATACTTGTTCTCCTTTCAGGTGGCTCATTTGGAGCGCACAGGCCATTACCTCACAGTGAAAGACAACCAGGTGGTCCAGCTGCACCCATCCACAGTCCTGGACCACAAACCTGAGTGGGTGCTCTACAACGAATTTGTTCTCACCACCAAGAACTACATTCGCACTTGCACAGACATCAAACCAGAGTGGTATGTGCACTGATAAGTTTATCATGAATGCCCGCAGGTTAACTGCAATGAATGAGTATAAATTGTCATCTTACTGATGGGATTGTTCATGTTTTCCTCTGTTGCAGGTTGGTGAAGATTGCACCCCAGTACTATGACATGAGTAACTTTCCACAATGTGAAGCTAAAAGACAGCTGGAGCGAATTATTGCCAAACTAGAGAGCAAAGAGTACACCCAGTACTGAATATAGTCGAAGTATCCTGGAAAACAACCTGCATACTGTAGTTTTAGATCTTTCGGTATCATTGTACTTTAATGTTCAAACAATGGCTTTTTGATTTTTAGTATTTGTTTGCTTATTTTTGTTTACCCCATCAATGTCGGTTCTGTAAGTAGGTGTAATGACATGAAATATCAGCAGCAGTCATTAGATCCAGCTTAATATGATTTTCAAAAGAAATTATCTGGAGCAGGTCTTATAGATGTGGTTGAATTTAATTCAGGAGCCTTTGGAGCCATAAAAAAGATCTGTGCTTGCTTTGTTTCTTAAATAAACGAGCTTTGACTTTATTTTTGTGGATAGATTCTTTTTGGTAGGATTGGTGTGACAAAAATGATTTGATGGGGAGTTTTTTTCCTTCAAGTTTGAACTACGTCTTGGCTTTGTTACATAAAAATTAAATGACATTTTAATTCTTTTTGGGTTTTTTAATTTTCTATTTACTACATTCAGCTTGCCATAAAAATATGCTCATTTAGCATATTTGCACTGTACTCAATTGATAGTTTTAAAGTAATCCCCGACAGTGAACATAAAGCTTTGCCATGTGAAGACATACATGAAACTAAGAAGCAGTGGTGAACTGAGACTCAAGCTCCTTTATTAGCTGGCATCATCTGCTTTACCAAGCAAAACCTGCTTTTAATCTTAAAATGTCAACTTTTCATAATAAAACATCAACATTCAATTGCATACAAATTTCCACAAATCAATCCGTCAAAATTCGGTTTGCATTTTCCATGAAAATATTTACGCTTTCTGATTCGTGTTAAACTGCGTTTCTTCAACGTCTTCAATCGTCTCTGGCAGACACCTGTTGCGTGTCTCTGCCAAAGTCCTTGCCACCAGTCCTCCCAGTATAGCTGTTGAGCACAAGACCACCTGCGGAAGATCCTTCCAAACCTCATCTAGTAACAGGATCAGAGGAGACACAGCAACACCAAACCGACCCATGAAGGAGTTGTAGCCCATTCCATTTTGCCTGCAACAGAGACAGAAGTACAGCTCTTAACAGGAGAGACCTTCTAGGCTCAAGAGATTACTTCTGCAGGAACAAATAGTTCAAGTCCCCTTTGGTTATTAAGGTGTATAAAAATCCTAATAGCTGCAGTCATGTTAGTTCCTGTAGTATCTAAAAGCTTTTTATGTGACTCTAGCCATAGAGAAATGAAGTGCCACTTGTTGGGATGAAGATAAAATGTACAATTTGATTCTGTGAATGGTTTTCAAGGTCAATGCTCTTTATGCCGTCTGAATGCCTGCAAGACAATATGTATTAGCAAAAATAAACAGAAATACAGCAAGTTCAACATTTTAAATTTATATCAGGAAAGTGCCCAATGTCAAATGGAGGGGGGCAGGGGAGGCGGCAAGTCATTGTTTTAAACCGTGTATTTTCACATGCCTTTGGAAATCAAAGCAGCTACATTACTGTGTGTTGAAGTTATCCATAAAAGTGAGAGGTTGTCATTTACATTACCTAACCACAGTTGGATACAGCTCTGAACTGTACAGCGTAACCGTTCCAAAGGAAGCTGAAGAAAACCCCTTGCCAATAACGGCAACAGCTGTTCTGGCCGCAGACATATCTGCGAAGAAAGGGGTGTTAACTTTTTTTTTTTCTAGATATATTAGAGTTAATTGGTTTTCTTTACATGATAATTTCTGAAGCAGTTAGTCTCCTACCTTTTGGCATCACAATGTTGATTCCAAGACAGAGCGCAGATAACAACAAAGCTCCCACCTCAGTGCTGCGCCTGCCGATTTTATCCAGCAAATAGTAAACTGATAGCTTGGCTGGCAACTCAATTATAGCATAGGTAAATTGAGTAAGGTAGATATTCAAGCCAAAGCCCGCGATGTTGAAGCTGATGCCGTAAAATGTTGTAGCAATACAAAGCCTATGGGTACAGAAGTATTCAGATACAAAAAAAAATGTTCAGTTAAATATAATTAGCATTTTATAGTTATAAGTCATTTTGACCTGGCAATAATAAAGCAAATAGCACAGGTTGTACAAACCATAAGAGGCCAGTTTTCAGAGCTATTTTCCTCATCTTAGGTGTTCGAACCAAGTCGAGGTACGTATAAGTTCGTCCTCTTGCCTCCTTGTCTACAATCGTGGATAAGGTCTGAAAAATGTCAGGGGCAGATATTGGTTTTTACTTCTGATCACTAAAATACAGATGGTCTAAAATTAAGACTAACTTTCAGTTCTGCTGAATACAACCTCTTCATTTAGTGTGTGAATGAAATCTTCTCTTTGATTTATCTTGGCACATTTCTTCAAGTATGTCTGAGCCTGCTCCAGTTTTCCATTGGCAATGAGCCACCTCGCTGAGTCAGGCATCCACCTGAGTTTAGCAAAATAAATGGTTTTAATCCATATATTCCTATAGGAAATCAAACTTTGATCACCCCCATCACCCAGATGGAACAACTATGTTATGAACTGACGTTTTTCATTAGTTTTTATACATACGAGTACAAAGTTTTAATACTATAAAGAAACATTGACTTAACACACTTGCCATCAAAACTTTTACTGAATTTTTGTAATTTATTTCCACCATGACAGAATACAAAGTTGTATTTGTGGGAAACCACCAAGTCTTACCTCCAAGTGATGATGGCCAAGATTAAAGGCGACGTAACACTTAGAATGAGCCAACGCCAGTCAGTCACAAAGTAAGCAATTGCTGCAAATACTGTGCTGCCAAATGTCCAGGATAAACTATCGATGACTCCAACCAGTTTTCTGTGCTCAATGTCCACCCACTCCACACCTGCAAGGAAATATCTAAGTTTTCAGTATTTTCAGACTAAGTTAAAACATGTTACTCATAACCATGCCTAAAGCTGCCCAGATCTTTTCAGGTTAGCTTGGTATATATCAGATTAATTACAGAGAGCGGATGAGACGATGACAATGCCAGTGATGCAGAACCCAGTGAAGAACCTCAACACTGCAAACATCACATAGGTCGTAGAAAAGGCGCTTGCTACAGCAAACAGCATGCCAGATACATATGACACCAGGAGCATGATCCTGCG
Organism: Poecilia mexicana; assembly: GCF_051168715.1. Lineage (NCBI taxonomy): Eukaryota > Metazoa > Chordata > Actinopteri > Cyprinodontiformes > Poeciliidae > Poecilia > Poecilia mexicana. The sequence continues at coordinate 9,827,682 of NW_028263370.1, read as the reverse complement.
GCCAAACCTGTAGTAGTAGTGAAACAATTTAGCAGCATGAAGCTAAGATACATAAAAAAAAAAAAAAAAAAAAAAAAAAAAAATATATATATATATATATATATATATATATATATATATACATACACTGCTCAAAAAAATAAAGGGAACACTCAAATAACACATCCTAGATCTGAATGAATGAAATATTCTCATTGAATACTTTGTTCTGTACAAAGTTGAATGTCCTGACAACAAAATCACACAAAAATCATCAATGGAAATCAAATTTATTAACCAATGGAGGCCTGGATTTGGAGCCACACACAAAATTAAAGTGAAATGGTCCCTTTATTTTTTTGAGCAGTGTGTGTGTATATATATATATATATATATATATATATATATATATATATATAGTTTAATTACTCCTTTACATAACCATTACGTAACTGTAATACCTGTCACTTAGACTTCCAAAGGCTATGGCTCCAAACATTACTCCAACAAAGAAGATGGTGGCTGTTGCTTTGTTTTTCGCTCTTCTGTCACACACAAGGTCCCACTTCATGTAACAAGAGTAGAAAGGCACATTCCCTCCAAAAATTAGTCTTCTTTTGGGAAAATGTCAGTTTTAATATCAATATTTATGTTTATCTTTATGTAGATAAAGGTAAGAAAAGTCTGCAGGATTACCTCTGAGGTTATTGTTGATTTGAAGGTTGTGTTGTCGTACACCCATCCATCCTGGCATGGCACAGTGGACGCATCAGTAGCATCAGAAGAGTTGAGCAACAGGTGATACTGAGGCTTCGCAAACATCCTACAGGAGCTGGGACTCCCATCTGTCTCGACCGGGATACTCACAGTAATTCTTTCTGCCTGAGATAAATTCAGAAAATCATCTAACGAGCTGATGTCACAGTGGTGAGCTGGTATTGCTGCGATAAAATTATTCAGCACAAAGTGGCAAGGAAGCGTGAAGCGACCCAGGAAGTTGATCGCAATGATCATTTTCTGGAATTTTCCAAATCCATTAATATCAGCAAGAACATTCTCAAACTTCATTGTTGCGTCTTTTTCCAGTGCGGTGGGTCTTCATGCAAGATCATTAAAGCAAGTAGATGAACTCCTCAAGCTCCCATGCCTGTATACTGAGAAATTCACCAATCTTTTCAATCTCTGTCAAGCATGTACGACCTTTGACATTTGGTGAAACCACCCACTGCAAGATTACAGGTGAAGGGAGTTAATATTTTACTTTACAAACTTGCTGTCAGCATTCCCTTATGTAAGAAGAGCTTGCAGTTATCTTATGAAGGCAATTATTTAGAAAGAAAAAATTGGACCACCACTTTTGCTGTTGATTTGTTCATAAACTTCGCAGATCAGACAAAACACAACAGTTTTATCAGAAACCGAAGATTCTGGCATATTGAAGGTAAACTCTCAGTGGCCACTTCATTAGGTAGAAATCACTAGCAGTAGGTTCAACTTTTGTCTTCAGAATTACGCTAATGTTTTGTTGCACAGATTCAACAACAATGTGTTGGAATATATTTTCCTTACAATTTTTGCACAATATTAACTTGATAGATCTCCACTTGTTGCTGATTTGTTGGCTCTAGCTCAGAGCAGCACAGTGAAATCGTCAGGTTCATAAAACAAAAAAAGTAGAAAAAGCTTTCCCAGAAGATGGATGCACTGAGCCTCATAAAGGGATGGAGCAGCAACAACACTCAAGTAGGCCGTGGCGTTTAAACAAGTAACAAATTGTGCTAAGAATCCATATACCATTACACCGTCACTCCCTACTTCTGCCAAAGTCTGACCACGACCTCTTGCAGTTGGAATCAATACTCGTTGGATTGTTTTTGTCCAGTTTTGTTAAGCCTGTGTTTTGAAATGACAATATTTTCAAGATTAAACAAATCTGCTTTTTCTTTCCTGACCTTGCCATTAACTCTGACACTCATCTTCATTTGGTAAAAGTTTAGATGCTCAGAGAGTTACCCTCTGAAGAGAAGGTATTTACTTGTCCTCTGATTTACCCATACAGGGTTGATACAAAGCAGGTCCCCAGCTTTGAAAAACACTGCAGAGCACATATCAAAAAAGTTATTTCACTTCATATCCATAAATGGCTTGGTATTTAGTGAACTTTTTATGTTTACACTTTTTAAGATACATGCAGGTTTTTGATGGTTAAGTCAATACTTTTCCCTTTAAAGACTGATGAGAGATTGTAGTTAGAACTATCTTCCTCCTGTTTATCTCCATGCCCAAACTGGCATCATGTTGTTTGCTGGTTATTAAGGAAGGAAGCTGAGCTGTTGTACTGCACCTCTGCCGATTTAAATCTATTTGAAAATCAAAGTTTATTTTTTCAGTTTTTAAATGTCAAATTTCTGATTATTATCCATGGTGTTTACAGTTAATGTCAAGCCTTTGAAAGTGAAAATGTGCAATGTTTTATGAGTGTATGATGTTTGATGAAGAAACTTTGAGTTTGTAAGTCCACAAATTTGTGGGACTGTTTAAACAAGTCTTTGCTTCAGTTTTAAACACCAACATGTCTTACTTACTTGTCCTGATTAGACTTCATTAAATTTTTCAAAATGTTTTCTTCAATACTTTTATCTCACTTTTCTTTCATATTTTCTTTTATGAGAATTAGAATTTGCCCTAAAATCAGAATTTATTTTAAAACATTCAGCAAGTAATTAGGATATTAAACACACAATACAGAACAATCAACTGTTAAATTTAGTCTTTAGTAAGATCTGCATAATGTGGCATTACAATGCATAATAATATTATTGCTGTTGTATGTTTAGTCTAGTCACCTTAAAAGACAGTCATTTTCATGCCAGTGTAATCTACACATAAAAAAAAGACAAAGCAGCACTTTTGAACAGTTAATTGTTTAAAAACACATTTCTTTATCTTGCTTGCAAACTCTATGTTTTCAGATTTGTACTGGATTGTGATGAGTCATGCTCATACAGCACATCACTAGATTTGCAAGGAAATGTTGAATATTACCTGGCTTTACTGATTCATGTATAACAGAGCGGCTGTTGGTCTAATACCTGTAATTTTGTAAGCTGCGTCTCCAACAATCAACACAATCCAGTTTAACAGAACTACTTAAAAACTTGAAGCCTCTTTTCGTATGCCTCTTTGTTGTTGTCAAAACCTAAAACTGTATTTCCCCAACAGTTCAGGTTATTTTTCACAGTATTCTGTGATTTAATTCCAACCTGTGAAATGACAAGCCCCAAACATTTTCATGTTTAAACTACTCATAAACGTGTTCTTGTTTTTGTGTTTGTTGTAAGCAAAAATAACAGAGAGACCCTGACCATGTTCATCACATGCAAGTTTTACATTGTGACCGTCTGTCACCTTCAGCAGACTTTTTATCCATTTCAAACCTAAGTGGACTTTAATTTTGTGTGTTAAAACATCAACAGAAGAGGCACTGGCTCAGCGGCTCCACTCTGCCGTGTTGCAGGCAGCATTTGATGCAGGCCCATCATCATATATTTTTGGCAAATTGACATAAGTATTACAGAGTAAATAAATGGAGTAAACTTGTGAACATTAGCTTAGCACTTCAGGATCAAAGCATCTACAGCTGCAAAATATGACTCAGCTGAAAAATGTCTGCATGTGTCAAGTCCTGGGTGATCTGAGTGTCTGGACAGGGTTATATGCATGTGGCACAGTGATGGCAAAATCTTTACAGGTGGCCTGGACACTTGTACTTGCATTACTTTGGCAGTCTGAACACAGTCCATCTATGCACACTGTGAAAGAGTTCACCTCTTTCACAGTGTCCACCTCTGCAATGTAGGTGGTGTTGACAGAAACGGTGGTCCTCTAATCTATTAAAACAGCTTTACAGCCATTAATTAAAGACTGCTTCCTTTCCCCTTTTAAAATGTTTACTCATTGAAATTCTCCAGAGTATAAAAAAAGAGATTTTCTCATTATTTGGGATTTTATCATCAGTGGGTCAGGTTGCTGTGAATTTCTCTCAGATATGTAGGTAATTTATCTATTGACGATAAAATTACTAATTCAGAGTACAGAATCCCTTTGTATGATGGGGTAGCTGTCCTGTCTGTTAAACTACACAGGCAAGCCTTAAATCCATAGCTGAAATAACTGCACAAAAATGTGACTCTGATGAACTTCTGCCTTTATATTAAAAAGTTTAAGTAATTTATTGCATCTGATGTTACAAAAAACAACAGCAGACCTGGTGATGGCTCTCATGACAGCCCACTGTGTGACACGGATACATATTTATTTTCATGTAAAGAAGAAGCTGACATCTGATCACTGAGGATGGATTGTAATGCAAGGAATTGTCGTTGGCACAGTCTGATCAGATTTTAACAAGCCCTTATAAACATGGACACTTTCCTGATGGGACTAACTATTTTCCCATCAGGAGGCTGCAGCAGCCTCAACGTTGTCGGTGAATAAGTTTAAGAGGACACAGTCACGACACTGATGTACACCATTTAGTGTGTAATTTTATTTTAAAGTTGTAGATTCTTCAAGGATTTACATGACAATGACCTAATTTTAGCATCAGACTGATAGATATTTAACTGTCTCTAATCAGTGTCAGACACAAACATGTTCTGCTCACGACATCAAAGCATTTCATCAAACAACAGAGTAGGGTTTGTATAGCAGATTAACATTGTAGACAATTATTCTCCAGTGGAAATCGACCAATTTGTTTTTCATGCCCAAAAGCAGTCACAGAGTCGCGTTCTCATCGGATGTCGGTATTGACCGTCTTCTGCAAAACAAAATACGTTTTCACAAAGCTTTCGTTTTGAGGTTTTGCTAAGAAACAGACATTTTTATTGTATTTTACCTTGTCTGTTCAATGTCTTCGATGGTCTCCGGGAGACGGACGTTTAGTGTCTCGGGAAGAAAAGAAGTTGACACAGATGCAATGCAAGCCACCAAGGTGAAAATGATATTTGGTAGGTAAGACTTGACGTCCTCAAGAATCATCACCAGGGGCGATAGAGACACACCAGTGCGAGCAGCGAAAGAGCTGAAACCAAGTCCGTTTTGCCTGTATAACCAAACAGAGAATCATTTTAATTTCGAGTCCTTATTTACAGATATTGTTCTTACTATTGTTTTTATGAGAATAACATGCTTGCAAATCTGTTTTCCTGGATACTAAAATGTGTCTGACTAGACAAAAAGAGGTGAAATGTTTTCAGACCTCATGACAGTCGGATAGAGTTCTGTTGTGTACAGGAACACAGTTGTAAAAGCTGCTTCTGCAAACATCTTTCCTGCAGCTCCAAAAGCCGTCCTTGCTATCCACATATCTGAAATAAATAATAAAAAAAACAACTTTTATTAGGTATTCCAACTTTGACAATTCATGATTTCATGGTTTTAGGACTTATCGCTTCAAGTCACTGACAATTCAAATGTTTGTCACGTGTAAATGCTACTGCAAGCTTTCTGGTTGTGAGAAACACATGCTTAGATTTTTGATTTACTCTGAGGGACGAAAATGTTGCAGAACAAACACAGCCCTGTGAAGCCAAGTGTTCCAGCCTGAGTCCATCTTCGGCCTAATTTGTTCAAAAAGAAAATGATGAAGATTTTTCCTGGGATTTCGGAGATGGCGTAGATGAATTGCGTGAGATAAATGTCCACTCCAAACCCAGGAACATTTAAGCTGATTCCGTAATAGACGCAGGCCACTCCAAACCTACGGGTAAAAGAAAAACACAGCAAGAAATATGTTTAGTAAAAAAAAAAAAAAAAAAATGTTTTATGAATGCTGGTTTCTGATTGGCTAGTTTGTGTCATGTGTTGTATTGCTGCTGCTGAACTGCTTCCTGTCGTTTGGACTCTATACAATAGAGTCCAAACTCTATTGGTGTGTAGGTTTTTAGTTTAAACCTAAGTCAAATCAGCAATCCTTAACAAGACCACAAAACTGATTTTGACAGATGAAACTAAGGGTGATCAGACTGGAGCTATTTTGAAAGATGAACAGAGTAATACTCTATAGCCTCAAGATGTATAAAGCCAATGTACTAAATCACAATAAAAACATTAAAGAGGTATCACTGCGTTTTTTATGCCCTGTAATATCGCAGTTTGAAAAACAATAAAAAAATGTTTATACCAAACAATGCCAGTTAGTAGAGCAAGTCGTCTCATTTTGGGAGTCTTCACAAGGTCCATGTAGGAGTATTTTCTATTTTCATCCTCAACAAGTATTACTTTGGAGAGGATCTAGACAATTGAAAGAGAAATTTAAACAAAAACCTCTTTACATGAAGAGAATGTGGAAATTGTTGTACCTCAGGTTTCAGGTCAGCCATGAACTCCTCTCTGCGGTTGAGTTTTGCACACTTAGTCAGGTAAAAATGAGCACTATTCACTTTTCCAGTACTTATCAACCATCTGGCAGACTCTGGGAGCCACCTGCACAAGAAGAACGGTTGGCAGCGTGACGCAAACATAAAAGATTTTCTAAAGACTTTCTAAAAGATTTCTAATGTTCAAAAATGCACTTGCTTCTACAAACAGGAGTGAATGCTTACTTTCTTTTTACTGTTTAAATCTAACCAGTTTCTGCTCACCGCCAACAGATTATAGCCGGCAGCAGTGGGCTGGTCACAGTGGCAGTCAGGTATCTCCAGTCATTCACAAAGTAGGCCACACCGGGCAGCAGAGTCGTTGAAAAACTCCAGTCCAAACTCATTAAGACTCCCACCAAGGTGCGATGCTTGATTCCGACCCATTCTACGCCTGTCAAAAAAAGAACATTAAAGGTATTAAAAGAGAACAGAACATAAAATCAACAGACTAAAATAAAGATTCATTCAAGGGAGCTTAGTATTTTATTTCACAGTCGAGATTTTCTGTATAAATAAACTTTTTGTTGTAAATGTTAAGATTTTGCTTTACAGCACCATAAACCAAGACAAAAAACCAAGACAACAATGGAAAAACATTTTATCAGATTTACAGCATCATAGCACCTCCTTTTATTCACATAACTTTAATGGCATTCTATTTTAAATACAAAAACTTTAGTATGGAATTGGCCCATTATTTGCTGCTATGGTAGCTTAAACTCTGAAAAGTGTCAACAAAGTTTAGGAATGTGTTTGTGCAGACTGTTTATTAGTTTTCCAAACTGACATTTGTGAGATCAGACGCTGATGTTGGATGACAAAGCCTGGCTGAAAGTCTGCTTTCTAATCCATCCCAGAGTTATTCTGTTGGGTTGAGGTCAGGATTTCATCTTGGTCAGTCAAGTTTTTTCACTCATTCACCATTTTATGGAGCTTGGTTTTTGCACTGCTGAGCAGTCACGTTTGAAATAAAGAGCCATCCTCAAACTTTGGAAGCCATGGTCTTGAACTGGAAAAATGTAGAATGCCCTCTTCATTACAAAGTAATGAAGTCCTACAACCAGCTGGAGGAGTTTGAGTATCTTTAGGTATTGAGGGGGGAAATGGGGCAGGAGATCGGTAGTCTGACATCGGCAGTACATTGTGAAGAGAAAGTGAAGCCAAAAGGCAAAGCTCTCTATTTTCCGGTCGCTCTACATTCCTACCTTCAACTGTGGTCATGAGTTTTGGGATGTGAGCAAAAGAACAAGATTGCAAGTGGTCATCAGTTCAAACCTCTTATACAGAACCCAATTTTTTTGATGTGGTGACAGACAACTTACATAGAACAATGGAGATTATACTGATTCCAGAAATCCCAAATCCAGTGAAAAATCTCATGGCAGCAAACATGTCGAAATTATAAGAGAAAGCACTTGCAAAACCAAAGATGGTGGTCATTATGTAGGACACCAGAAGTGTTCTCTTCCGGCCAAACCTGTGAAAATGAATATAATTATTGAATAAATAAGACTATTTAAAATGCAAAAAATAGACTGCAGTCTGTTGTAAATGATTGCAGTCACAACTTATTGTATACAGAGCAAAATTTAGATCCAGAGGACAAACAACCATACATGCACATCCTCACTCCGAAAAAGTGTCTTAATGTAGGACACAGACAAAGGGCCCAGAAGGAACCCACACATGCACAGGAAGAAAATACACCGCTAACCCCCCGCCCCCATTATTTTTTAATTATTTCTGTTTATGCAAATGTTTCTAAGTGATCAAACAAAGACATCTGACACTATATGCCAGCACTGATGTTTATATAAATGAACATACGATCTTCTACTTTAGCAATATCATTTAGTGCTTCTGGTTTTGTCATAATTTTAAACGTTCCTGAATGTTTTAAATACAGATATAAACCAACTGACTGGAAACATGTGAGGAATATCCACACCTGTCACTGAGATAGCCAAAAACCGCTGCTCCAAGCATAACCCCCATGAAGAAGATGGTGGCTGTGACTCTGTTCACACTTCTCTTATCACAAACCAGGTCCCACTAAAACCAAACACAGATAACAGGGTTAAGGGATAAACCACTAATTCATGATAACGGAAAAAAATGTACAGACAAAGCTTACCTCGGTGGCGAGAGTCGATTTAAAGACGCTGTTGTCATAAACCCACCCGTCCTGGCATGGAATCGTAGGTAGATCAGTGGAGTTGGTAGAGTTATACAGCAGGTGGTACTGAGGCTCCGCAAACATCTGACATGAGCTCGGGCTCCCATCACTCTGTAAAGGAATACTGGCAACGAGCTTGTCTTCAAGAGATAAACTCCTAAATATTTCTCCATCGTCTAACGCACTGATGTTGCAGCGGTGAGAAGGAATCACCGAGATGAAGTTGTTAAGCAGGAACTGAAATGGCAAAGTCATACGAGGAATGACCAGCAAGAGAAGTGTCCTAATCTGAAATCTGCCAAAACCATTAACCTCTGCAAGCACATTCTCAAACTTCATCTTGCTGACAGATGATGTAGTGCTAGAGAGTGGAGGAAAGCACCACACAGGAGGCAGGGAACTGAAAAGCGCATCTTTTTTTTTTGTCTCTGTTACAGACCTCTGGTTATTGGATATACAGCTCTGCTCACGAGAGCTTGTCATGTAACTATTGTTTTTCAATAAATAACTTTTTTCCGTCAGACAGTTCTTGAAGTGTTCCTTGGTTTGATTAACCCACACCTGTCAGCAAAACCATCGGCTTCATTGGCGTTCATTGGTGTTCTTGAGTAAATGATCTAGGACCTCTGTTCTGTGAAACCAAAGGACTTGGCTGTTAGTGTTTCTGGATCCTTCAGGTGTTAGTTACAGAAATAACTGGGGCAGAAGATACCAACTATGACTCTGCAGAAACAATTGATGTTTAGAATCACTGTCATGAAGATTTTATAGTATCACGTAATGTGGTGTAGTGATACTACCCCTGCTCCTGGGGTTTATGTTAAAAGGACATTGACACTGAATGTAAATAATAAAAAATTTAAAAAGTATTGGAAAAAATAAGTAAGATTCTTTTTGAAAAAGTTTATGTTCTGTTGGCATACTGTGGCAAACATAGCAGAACAATATGTACCAATGTTTACATTTGCTTTAGAATTTACAGTTGTTTAGGAATTAGTGCAAAGATTTCAGATGAGTAAATCTACAACGTTCAGACATGCACTGAGTTCCTTAGAGTTTCCTCATGTATTGTGCTTTTCTCACTGAAAAGCACAGTGAGAAAATATTCCTTGTGTAACAGATGCTGCAATTCATTAGTATCACTAACAGGACAATAATGGGTCTGTTATTGAAATATGTCTCATTATTACATATCTTCCATTTATTTGAATAAAACCTGAAAACAAAGCGTTGTTTTGCTACAATTTGTCATTTACTGCTCTTTTACTTTCCGGTGTCTCTTGAACTAAAATTGCAATAAACTCTTTGCTGATTTCCATAGAACTCTAATGACTGAACTTGTAATCCAGGCCAATCCATATAAAGAGGATTATGTTGTGTGCACTGATGTGATTGCATGTTTTACATTTTACAGTCTTAAACTGTAATTCACACTTGTCATTTTTAAAGTTAATAAACTTTTCAAGTGTTATTTTAATTAAAAGTCACATATGGAAATAATGTTTAGTATGCTGACAACAGAATTTGTGGATTTATTAAGTATCACACATTTATTGTGATTTGAAAGTCATCACAGTTAAAAGTTTCCACACCGTGGGCATAATTAAAACAGGACACTTAATAAAGTGTCCTGATTTAAGCATATTTATGTATACTATTGAGCAGATAAAAAGAAACTAACAAGACAATACATTTTGAGATTAAGCATTTTATTGGTATGAAAAAATATATTTTATTTATATACTTTTCAAAACACACTGACTTCACGGAGCAAGCAGAAGAGACAATAAAGTAAAAATTATTCAATTAAAGCCCAAAACATCACAAAGAGACAAGATGACATTACAGTAATTGTTTTATTATAGGTAAGGTCATTTTATTATGTAGCACATTTTCAGCAACAAGGCAATTCAAAGTGCTTTACATGAATTAAGAGGAAATGTAAACAAATGATTTTAAATTGGGATTTGATGATAATTCATGCAATAAGATTACAGATGATTTATGGAGGAGAGTGAAGACTACATGTCCGACATCTGAAAGGTTTAGCTTGCATTGACGTGAATAAACCTATGTGTCAGAGGAACACTGTTTAGACCAGTTTAGTGGTGTGCCAGTGATGCCAATAGAAGTTAATTTCATGAATTTCATGGGATACAGTGTCAAAGTCCAAAGTCAGATTCCAGGAGGATGAGAATAGTAAATAGTCAAGGATAATGTTTTCTCTTTTGGCTTTCTTGTTTCAAAATCAGTTTTGCTGTTAAAAATATTCTGTTACTGGTCGTTTCTCCTTTTTACTGAATGACCATCTTCCGTGTTGACTTGTTCCTGCAATACAAATAAAACTCACTTATTTCTCCTTACACATATCCTTCAAAAAAAGAGAAAAAGAGCAAAAATTTCCAAAGTCATTAAAAAATGTGCTGTGTTTATGCAATGCGCTTAAATTGTACCTTTGTACTCGGAGGCTCTGTAAATAACTAAACCTTTGCTGTATATTTGATATTGGATTACACATAATGTTCCCTTGAAACGCCTCTTCCTTTTTACCTGGGTTTCTCAATGTCTTCTATGAACTCTGGCAGCTGGGTGTTTAATGTTTCAGGCAGGAGTGAAGCAACCAAACCGGAGCTAACCGCCACAGCACAGTAAGTGGCGGCGGGGAGGAACTGCCACACGTCTTCCAACAGCATAACGAGCGGGGAGATGGACACGCCCAGCCGTGCCACAAACGAGGTGTAGCCTAGACCATTCTGCCTGGAAAAGGACAAAAAGGTTATTGGGAACCTTCCGATCACAACAAAATCAAACATCCTTAATAAACATAAGTATATATGTTCCACTGACCGCACTACTGTAGGATAAAGTTCAATTGTGTAAAGGAATATTATGGTGAATGAAGCCTCTGACATGGATTTTCCCAGGACAGCCACAATGGTCCGAATAATCCACTTATCTGGGGAAAAGTCCACAGTGATTAGATGTGCTACAAAACATCTGAAAGCGAAGGACAATCTTATTACTTAGGAATGTATTTCTAACCAAACGTGACCGTTTTAAATAAATAAAAAAAAAGTACCTTTTGAAACAAAAATATTGGTGAATAGACAGACTCCCACAGACAGCAGGGCTGCCATCTCACAGCGCCTTCGACCAATTTTCTCCAAGGAGAAATAGACGCCAATCTTCATCGGCATTTCGATTGAAGCGAAGATGAATTGTGTGAGGAATGGATTTAGTCCAAACCCTGTAATGTTTAGACTTATTCCATAATAGGTAAATGCAACTCCATACCTAGAAGACAATTTTTTTTTACTTTAAGCACTTTTTTTTGCTATTCCCACTTTCTGTCTTTATAAGTGGAACTCAAAGCTAAGGCAATCAGAAACTTTGTGAACGAGTAGTTAAACCCAAATTTGTTTCCTTTGTTGTTTTCTCTGAGTTTTCTGAAACTCATGAAAAACAAAGACATCTGAAACATAACATTAATATTTTGGTGCTATCTTCCACAGAGACTAATTATACTGTAGCCTGACAACTTGTTGCAATACACCAGCAGTGTTGATACATCCGTTAGCAGCTGGCAAACCTGTAGATAGCAACACAGTTGATGTGGTTTGGATTGATTGGCCTGTCCTTTGAGCATCTGCTGATATGCTATTATGAAAATTATACTGATATGTCACGACTCAATATTTTCATATAAAATGCTCTATTTTGTTAAATTTCAGTGTAAAATTATCCAATAAAATATTTGTTTACTTTAAGCGTTTTAACACTTTCCAGAAAGACCAGTAACTGTGAAAACACAGCATGAACCTTAAAACAGGTAAGGTGTTTCCCCTCGTGTTTTCTTCTTCTTCTGCGGCACCATCTTAACAATTGCCACTCAAACATAAAAGTTTCTGTTACCAAGTTACCACTTTAAAAAGTACTGAACCATTCACTTTAAAATAATACATACCATACGATCCCTGAGCATATCGCAACTTTTCTTATATTTGGGGTCCTGAACAGATCAACAACAGTGTACTTCTTATCTCCAGTATCAACTTCTGCAGATTCCAGTAATGTCTTTGACGAAAACATAAAAATAGAGCAAAGTCAGAGAGCTCAAATGAAGACATTTTAAAATAATCTACTTGTAAGACTGTCAGTACAGAAAATTGTTTCATAGTTTAGGTTAACAGATAAAGGGAGTTGAATATAAATGGACACCACACTATTCAGGGTTTAATTTTATGTTTTAAAAACCCTTTGTCATTGTTTTTTTTCTTTCATTGCACTGTTACGCATCATATGACTGCAAAATAAAAGACTTCAAGAGATCTGAATATTGTGCCAAGGCACAACACCTTTGGCGTGATGGTAGCGATACACTTGGACCTGTTGTTTGTCTCAGCGCATTTTGCAATGTAATGATGCGCAGCTTCTGCATTTTTCTTTGCCAAAAGCCACCTAGCAGACTCCGGGAGCCACCTGGAATGACATACTTCATTATTTCATCAACAGAATTTGAATCTTTCAGTAATAAGATTTAACTTCATTACCGCCAAGTAAAGATGGCCAAAATCAGTGGCGAAGTAACAACCACAAGGAGCATCCTCCAGTCCCTCACAAAGAAAGCAATCCCTGTCAAAAGCCAGTTCCCAAGGGTCCAGTCCAGACTTATGATTACACTTGAGAAAGTCCTGCGCTCAATGCTGCACCATTCAACATCTGCGGTAGCAATGGCATGGACGAAAAGTCAGATCAGAAGATGAAAATGCACGTAACATAAACAACGGAGAAGAAGCACAGTTGAAATGTCTCTCTTACTTAAAGCAATGGCGATAATGCTTATCCCTGCAAGGGACATTCCTGTGAACAATCTCATGATGGTGAACATTACATAAGATGTGGAGAATGCACTCAGAACTGCAAACGCCAAGGAGGATATGTAAGCCGCCAGCAGCAGTCGTCGCCGCCCAAACCTGGTCATGACGGACATCAGTTTAGAGTTACAAGATGTTCAGAAGGTAAAAAATTGTACTGACTTAAAACCCCACAGTTATTGTCTAACTTTACAACAAACTTTTCTAACTGAGCTAAAGCTCCCATAATTCTCTCATTCATCTTAACTTTACTTATCAGTGTTATGTTGTAGCATTACACACATTTTAGTGAATATACTTGAGCAAATATGATGCTTTTGTTTTAACCTTTTGCACAGTGACTCATCTGCACTACATATTATACAGTATTTGTATTTAAATCCTTACCTGTCACTGAGAAACCCAAAGAGCGGGGCTCCAATCATGACACCGATAAAGAAAATTGTTGCTGTTGCTTTGTTCATCCCTTTTCTGCTGCAGACAAGATCCCACTGCAAAGGACAATCTGGTCAGTTTTAAATAATAATAATAAAAAAAAATCAACTTCAGGATTTATGTAGATAGAATATGTCTGTATGTTTGATCTAATACCTTTTTCTACAACACTTACCTCAGTTACCAAGGTAGATTTAAAGGTGCTGTTGTCATAGACCCATCCACTCTGACACTCAACAATGGACGCCTCCTCACTGCGGTTGCCTGATAGATACTCATATCGGGGCTTTGCAAACATCTGACATGAGCTAAGAGTCCCATCTTGCTCCGTTGGAATGGAAACCAACAGCTTCTGGTGGGGAGTCAAATTTCCAAAGATGCCTCCATCTTCCAGGGTGCTGATGTTGCAGTGGTGAGGGGGCACAGCGCCCATAAAGTTGTTTAGCAGAAAATGGCACGGCAGAGTGATTCGAGAGAGCATCTGAATCAAGAACAGCTTGACTTGGAATTTTCCAAATCCGTTAATTTCAGAAAGTAAGTTGTCAAATTTCATTTTGCTGCGGATCAGACGTCAATGAGGAGACATACGGTGAAAGTGAAGCAAAGTGAGAAGACACAGAGAGAAAAGACACAGTTAGGAGCGCATTGTTAATCATTACAGATATCTGGTTAAAACATTTTTTGCCACCAAAATAAAAGTTATTTTGTAGCAAACATAAACTCCTTTTTAAAATCTTTTTCAAACCAGAAAATATTAAACTTTTGTGATTAGACCATCTTGACAGGCGTGCAGCAAAACAGTTTCATTATGGAGCTTAAATATTAAAAAGCATACAGCATATCTGTATGACAGACGGATACTTTCCAGTAAGATATCTTGAAAATAAAAGCACAGCTGATTACAGGCAAATATTTAACAGAAAGACACTGTTAAACAATTTGAGTCCACATTTTGTTCCCTGTGAATCTGTGAGGGGAATTTATATGCGACGGCAGCAAGTCGTCCAGACAGAAACTTTAAAAAGCAAGGTCTCATTAACCATGTCAAAACTTTTTCATAATTATTCACTGATTTATCACAAATAAAGAGAAAATAAGCCTTACTTTTACAATCTGAACAAGATACACAGAGTTCTTGTCTGGAAATGTATACATGTATTCAAATTTGAAGCACATGCGACCTCTGCTGGTTGATACAACAATTACAGATAGGGTCATGTAAAGAAATCTAAAAGGGGGGGAGGGGTATTTTGGTTTGTGTATGTTTTTAGCATGGGTTAGGTGGTTCTCTTGTGTTGTGATTGTATTGGCTGTGCATTACTAAAAAGTGAAACAAAGGTTCTTGCATTGTCTCAAGTCTGTAAACTTGTTGTTGCTTGCACAACAGCCACATACTTTGTTGTTTATTATAGGGATTTTATGTGATAGACCAAAAGAGAGTAATTTATAATTGTGAAGCAGAAAGGAAATGACAGATGCGATGTTCCTTTGTAGCCAGACCCGCATGGCAGTACGGGTTGTTTTGGGACCATCTTCTGTTGCAGTAATAGGTGTAAACTATCTACAGCTTTGTCCATTTTCAGACAGATATTTATTTTATTGTTCTTTGCAGAGTAGCTAAATCAAAATTTAAAGTTTTAAAATTCAGAGTTATTGAGTGGATTTAGGTCTAGACTTTGACTGGACCATTCAAATAAAAGTGCAGGGTTTCAATAAACCATTCACTTAATCTGGTGAATTACCATGACTTGGTAGCTATTCAGCTGTGCCGTGCTCTTTCTATTTTCAGATGATGAACTAAATAGTAATCTGTATAATATTCACAACTCATAATGTTTTTATTTATAACCTAATCCTGCTTCAAACCTCTTCACTGTTTTATCCCTGACCTGTTGTGTTCCTTGGTCTTCATGATGCTGTTTATTCACAAACGTTCTCTAATAAACCTTTGATTCCTTCACATAACAGCTGCATTTACACTGAGATGAAAGTGCACATTAAATTGGATTTTATTTACTAATTATGTGTCTGCCGACTGGAATTGCATTTGATATTATTTAGGGATATTGAAGTAAGGGCATTGGAAACAAATTCTTTTCAGAGTTTTACTTTTAAAAAAAATGTAACCACATATGATTTGACCTCCATTGTCACAATTATGTACTGCTTTATATCATGCGGAGACACAAAATTTCCCTAAAATACATTGTTGCTTGATTGAAATGTGACAAAAACCCAAAAAGCTCCAGGGATATGAATATTTTTTGCAAATAAGCTAAAGAATTGGTGAGAGAGATATATACAAAATGTTAATATTTTCACTTCCACGTTACTTTAGAAAGGAAATCAAATCAAATGGCCATTTCAGATGGCCAGGAGTATCTCCATGTCTCATGACACCTGACTGCTGCAGTTCTGGGATTGGGAGTGGGAGGTGAAGGCAGGGGCACCTTTTCTTCCCCCTGCTTAAATACTGCTGCATACATGAGTGACCAAGGCTGTAATATGTTTCTGTACAGCAGAAAGGCTGTGATGCTGGATGGCAACTGAAGGGTTCACCTTTTGGTCAATCGTTTCATTGCACCAAGAATAATAACCGTAAGTACTAAGTCCAAATACTGTTGTCTGATTTGTTGTTGTGTACTTGAAAATTAAGCTTGACCTTAGTATACATTGATTAGTGTGAGTTGCATATCTTTGAGTTGCCTAAGTGCTTGCAGTAATCAGTATTGTGCCGTGTTTTGTGATATTTAACATTTTTTTACTGAAAGACAGAATAATTTTTTTATGTCATTTTCTGGCAATTTAAACTTTCTAAAAGATGTTGAAATATACTCAGTGGAACTGCAAAATGCACATTTTAGCTGTTTTAAGGCCTGCAGTGTGGTAGAATACCTCAAAAACTTGTTTTTATTCCTCATCAAAATGTGCGCTTAATTGAAAACATGGAAACATTGACTCTTCTTTAGCTTAGTCTTATGGGTCACCTTCCCTAACCCCCCCACCCCCTACCAAGAGTCATCTCATTCACCAGCAATACTGACCCTCTGTTTCCATGACAGCGGTTCAGCCTGCTGGTGTTTTAGCCATACTAGGAGAAAGAAAGTCTTGTAGCACCAGAGCCAGATCTGATGTTGGCCAAGAGTTTAAATGAAGTGGAACCAAGTGTGAAGAGAAGCTTGGAGGGGACAGTTTTCCTTTGAAACTTGGCCAGGGTTCAAAAAGGGCTTAGCTTTATGTAATGCCATAGACAGCATCTATAACTATAGAACAAGTCAACTTTTTTTGTAGTTATATTTTTAATGGTGCAATTGATATGCAACAAACAAGTCCATAAATTACATGTAGAACAATGAAATAGCTCAGTAGGAAAGTCCTGAGAGTGATCACTGAACTTAATGTAAAAGTAGAAAAAACTTTTTTGTCATGAAAATGTCTCATGTATAGAGAAAAGAGGCTCATGTATCTTCTTCAAACAGGATCTCTATGTCCAAATAGTTAAACTTCTGTGTTAAAAGTTCCACCCAAAAGCTGGAATATATGTTTTCTTTATAGCAGTCTTGTGCATTAACAATGCATAGAAGCTTTGATGGTTAAGTTTAGTTTTTTTTATCTAAACCTTCCTGTAAACGGTTCACAGCTGGTCTTTTGACTCTTCTTTTGACCCTGCTGTCAGAAATCTTCCAACGATCATCTGGTTGTGGCTGGTTTTGAAATGATGTTTTTTTCCATTTCTGGATTGTTGCTGTAATGTTGCTCGCTGGAACACTGCAAGATGTTTAAAAATATGCTTGAAATGAATGCCACCAGCATTCTTTGCAACAATAAGGTTGCAACATTCCTAAAAGAATACCTTCCAGGAGTAAACTTGTTCATATTGTTGTCACTGATGCACCTTTCTGAATGCTGACAAATTATTGCTTTTCTTAGCTTTTTATGCTTTCTTGCACTTTCTTTTTGTCATGTATTCAATACATAGTCCCTGTTTCACTCCACCTTTTCTATGGATTCATTCATTTTGATTTATTTGCATATAATGAATACATTGGTGGCATACATGCCAAGTTAATATCAAGCACCCTCTTCGAAATATAATTGGACCGTTTTAAGGTTTTGGAAATCATTTTTCCTTGTTGCATGTAGCTTTTCTTTAAAACAAGAAGTATGTTTGATTGCACAAAAACATGGAAATTCTTCTTTTTTTTTTTTTTTTACATTTTTAAAAGGCCTTAAACACTTCCCTGCATACAGCAAACATATTCTTGTGAGAAAATTGTGCTCTTTGTATCACTATATGATTGACAAATTGTCATTGGTAACCGGTAACAAATTTTTCTCGATTTAATGCGCATATCGAATATACCTGATGGCACTAAATAAGCTTTTGTGTTGGATTACGACGGTGTAAAAGTCTGATGAGCAAAAAGACGAACATAACATTTTGTAGTGCTGTAGCGCCCCCCTCCGGTTGATTCTATTTTTGTGGGTAAAAACAGTTTAAAAACATCACCGCCGAAGACGAGACTGTACCTTTCACTGTTCAAATTTCAGGTAGCAATTTCAGGTTCATATCATTGCATTTGCACTCCTTTATTATGTTAGATGTTTGACAGTGGTTTAAGCCTATATTTTGCAACTAACAATTAAAATGTATTCATGTGCAAATCAGGGATTATTTGAGTAAACAAGGATAATGCAGAAAAGTCGCAGAGTTTCTACCGCGTCTTAAATGGGCATGCTGACAGCTGCAGCAGTACAGAGGCTAGTTGCAGAGATAAATGGGAACAGTGGAGGGGGGGGAAAAACATTGCTGTGTAAACAAGAGTTGGGGAAACAGCCACCCAATTGTTTTGCTTATACTCTTGGACATGAATGCTGCTTTCCCTCTCCTGGTATTACATACCATTCCATTTAGAGCCCTGATGAAACTGCCAGACCAAAGTTGCCCTTTCCAATTTGGGACTGGAATAATTTGAGGAATTACATTTTTTGTATGCAATGCTAAAAGGGCAACACAATTCTCCCCTGGTGAAAACTGAGTATGTAAATGATTTTGGTTTATCTGCATTCTACTGGAATAATTCTGCAGTTGAATAATCCTTCTGTTGTTTATCATTTGATATAGTTTCTAAGTTACTTTGGGATTTTGGAGTTTGCTATGAATTACATGCATCTGCCCTCTATGATGCTGCCACAATTTGCACTGTTCAAAGTTATATTTGTAAATGATAATCCACACTTCATGTGAGAAGGTTATCTCATGTTAACTTAGACATATCTTTGTCTTGATGAAGGAAAAAGACGTCTGACATTGTAAACCAGCACAAGAGATGGAACCACAAGCTGAAGACTCTGCACACAGCCCTCTCTGGTCAGGTTCAGAAGGTTCCCAGGAACTTTGTCCCTCTGAGCATTTGGCCGAGTCCTATAATGAAGATGATGATAGTGAATCAGAGGACCTCTCAGGCTCACAAAATACTCATATCCCCTCGTCCCAGTCTCCAGAGTGCCTTCAGTTGCAACACAGGGAATCTGCAGATGGTCCAGAATCTCTCCTGGAACAGAGTGAGCAGGAAGAGTCAGTTTTCTATCAAGAAAATTATGACTTTTATTTTTCTGAATCAAGAGAATCTATGACAGACTCTCCTTACATCGAAGCTTCGCAAACATCAGCGACCTCACCCCCAGAGTGCCCAGATTCCAAGTCATGGCAGCATTCCTGCTCTTCCTCCCCCTCCTCTCTTGGCTGTGCTGCTGATATGACCAAGGCCCTGACCCTGAGCTCAGAACGGCCCCTGGGGGCCAGTGATGGGCATGGCCCAAGGACTGAGATCAGGAGCGTTGAATCTTCAGAGGAAGGAGGGAGCAGCGAAGCACCTCCTGCTTCTGTCTTCTTTGGAATTTCTGACGAGGGTGCTGAGCAGGCAGAGACGAGGAACTTGGGGTCTGACAGAGATCTCTGCAGACCGGACAGGCAAAGGGCAAGGTACACACGTAAGTATCTATTTTTCTATCCTGCTAATTGAATTTCAACCATTTTTCTAGCCATCCACATTGCAAAGCATGGATTGAAATTGCCTTTCGACATTGAAATGGGTGTTTGTAATTAATAAAAAGAAGATGACGTGCTGCTTTATGTTTGCTTCGAGTACAGTAGATCATTTTAAAATAACATCTGACCAAACAAATTTGCGCTTTTTTTTCTGTCTGCATTTACTACAAATGTGCAAAAAAAGATTTTGTTTTGCCGATAACTTGAAAGTAGCACAATGGGTGCAGCTATTTTCATGCTCTTACATGGGATCTATTTCAGGTGGGCTTAGTGGGGGAGGATTCCCACAGCTTTATTAGTCTGCGCAGGACAAGAATAAAATTTGACCATATGATGAGGCTGGCAGAACCAAATTTGACGGACACCAACATGTGTTACCCAGCCACCCGATCCCTTTTCCAGTCGTAATACTTGACGGCAATGGAAAGTGAGCCCCTCACTTTCCTTGCCTTTGGATCCCTCATGGGTTAGCTGTAAGTAAATATGATGCTTTTATTAGTGTCCTTGCTGCAGCATAGAAAGATGAAATGGATTCTTTTTGTAATGCTCACTTTAAATATTAATACCACAAAAAAATTCAAAACTCTGCAACTGAGCAGAAACCCATCAACTCCTGTTAATTTTTAATGTGGTGACTGACTCAATAAATTCCAAGATGATGTCTTTTTTTTTTTTTGCCAAAAGTATTGTGTACAACAATTAAGCATAACAATATGACTACTGACAAATAAATTTAGAAATACCTATTATATAGAAATTATGGCTACTGTTTATCGGTGGGATATTTTTATTATGTTTTAAAAATCTCTTCAAAAAAAGAGATTTTTTGAATGGTAAAGCGTAATAATTTGATCAAGTTTAAGATCTGTAGTGGTCAGTGTCTATCTCACCTAGTCTAAGGATGCAGCAGTGATGAACCAACAACCAGATCATTCATAACCATATGATTCACAAAGGTTGTCCCATGAGCTCCGACCCACCAGATGTGCTAATGTATCTTGAAGAAAGAAACACTGGTTATGGTAGATGGATGTCATAATTCATAGCTTGTTGCTACATCACCTCAAACCAGTGGGAGTGTCAATGATGGTCATAATGGTATTGCTGACTGATGTGCATATTTGTACATTTTGATTTTCTCATTGTCTTCCCTTCTCTCTCTTTTTGTCCCCTTCCTGCTCTTCATCTCAGGGCTCAGTCACAAAGAGAGCCAATCAGAGAGACACGTGAAGGAGACCAAGTCTAAATGCAAGCGAATTGCCCAACTCCTGGTCAATGCACCCAACCCCCAAAACAAGGGAGCGTTGCTCTTTAAAAAACGCCGCCAGAGGGTGAAGAAGTACACTCTTGTGAGCTACGGAACTGGAGTTCACGCCTTTGACAGCTCAGGTCAAATAGAGGGCGAAACTGACAAAGCTAGATCTGCTGGTTACAGCTTCCCGGGTTCGAGTGATTCTGATTCTGAGGAGCAGTATTTTCAGCATCACCAGTACCATAATCCAGCTCTGACCTGGGGCAGTGGTGAAGACATGGATGTGCTGCCAGAGACAAAGGGGAAGGGACTTTTGATGTTTGAACAGCGTCGCAAAAGAATCGATGAACTCGTGTCAGAGCAAGAAGAAGAGAGGAGTGAAGGCTTTCCTGAGGATGTTTTGATAGAAACACAACGTGCAAGAATTTATGAAAGTAAAGAAATGTACATGCATGCCGAGGAGACCAATGTGAAGAAGCACATGGATTACCACGCAGATGTTCAAGAGGTGAACCATCTCTCCACTGTGCCAAAACCCATGGTGCCAAACAGAACTGCCAAACCCTTTTTGGGATTTCAAGATAGTCCAACACTTGAACCTGTCACTATGTCTGGTGGGGTCAGTCCAGCCATGAAGAAGCACGAACTAGCATTCAAAGTCCCTGTACCGATTAACTCCAACCCCAAGGTTTGGTCTCCAACTGGAGACATTATTGCCTCGAGAGATGAACGAATATCCGTGCCTGCCATCAAAACTGGCATATTACCGGAGTCAAAGCGGAAAACTGCAAATAAGCATCCATCAGTGCCTGCAAAAGAATCTGAACTTTATAGCCAAAGCAAAGGTGAAAGGAAGTCTTATATTGAGTCAGAGGAAGACTTTTTCAGTTTGGGTGCCGAGGCTTGTAATTTTATGCAACCCAAACCAATAAAACTTAAAAATCCTCCCCCGGTTGCCCCCAAACCCACCATTAACCCAGCATGCCCACCCTGGAACCCCTGTAGCGAGCCCTATGTTCCTTCAAGGAGTCCGGTGTCCCATCCCTCTCACAGCCCCATCGGTCTTCATGGTCAGCATTATTTACAGCAGCAAGATTGGACTCGACCTCAACAGATGGCTGGCCACTGGGCATCAGATCAAACGGAGGCATCACTTCAAACACCTGCCAATGCCCGAGTTCCGGTCAACTCTTCTCAGCTCCGTCTTCATCCAACCACAAATAGCTGGAGTCAACAGCCGTCACTATCCCCTGTGAGTAAGCAGGCCCACAGTCCTACTTATAGCCCACTTTCACACTCAAAGAATAAGTCAGACAGTTCTCCAAACTTGGTTGCTCCTTTCCTACCACAGGCAGAGAAGTCATACCTTCAGACACCAAAACCTTTGGAGGTTTCTCCAAAGCCCAGAGTCCCAGACAGGAGTGTTAATCAGGCTGCTGATGGGACAACTATGGCAGGGAAAGGTGCAAAATTATTTGCTAAAAGACAGTCTCGCATGGAGAAGTTTGTTATTGATGGTGAAACAGTGCAAGCGAACAAAACAAGATCCCCCTCTCCAACCTCATCTCTTCCTAACTCTTGGAGATATTCATCCAATATTCGTGCCCCACCCCCCCTGTCATATAATCCTCTTCTGTCTCCTTTCTACCCTCCATCAGCAGCCAAGCAGCCCCCTTCCACAAGCCCCAAAACCAAGCCCAAGTCCAAAGAGAAACCTAAGTCAACCCCCAAGCAACTCAACGCCTTAGATATCATGAAACATCAGCCATACCAATTGGACTCATCTCTGTTCACTTATGATGCAGCCTCTGAGGCTAAAAGCCCCAGTCCTAAACCAACTCCCATGTCAAAGTTTGAAGTTACCAAAAGCCTTAAGCAAAGAGCCGACTCTTCCTATTCTCCTTATAATCCCTCTGAACCTGCTGGCCAAAGCAAGGCAGAGGCTCCTGCTAAGGCTCCAAAGTCGGTAAGTGTCCCAAATTTCTCCACTCAAAGCACAAGATCAGCTGAGCAGCTTTCAACAGACAAGCATTTGGAGGAAAAGCTTGCTGTCACGAGTGCTGCCCCTCACACAAGCAGCAAGCAAGCACAAGGCTCCCGACCTGCAAGCACGACTTCGCAGCACTCGTCTTCTTTCAGCGACACCATTGCTTCAGCTTTCTCTCCTGCATCTCTCATTGCTAGAGGCGTGCGTCAAATGGCTCCACGGCCAAAATTCTCTGCTAAGAAGCCGGCAGCGACCGGAAAACAGTGGAAACCCGTTGCTATGCTTTCCTCTGCATAACACTTTACATGGTCATGCTTTTGTTTAGCCGGAGACGACAGTCACATTAGTACATCTGCATCTGGGTGGCTTCACAAATGTCTTAAGAGGATTAGCTAAGTAGATCTCATGAAAAGTTGCTAAAGTAAAATATGTAGCAATTATTAATTAATTAAATAAATAACTTAATTTAGTTTGTTTAATGTAGCACCATTTGGGAGGTCATCTCAGGGCACTTCTCATACAGAGAAACACAACAGTTTCTAAGAAAAGAAAAAGACACATTACCATCCAAAAACGTGGAATGTGGTTGAAGACATGACATTAGAAGATAAGTTAATGTTAAATGGTTCTCAGGATGTGCTTTTATATGCAAATATCTGCAGAGAGTCTTCTTCTAGTCCCTTTAGTTTGTATTTTTAAGGGGTAAAGTTCAATGTTTGCATATGTAACAGTAAATATTAATCCTGGTCAAATCAAATCATCTTCAATATTTCTTTCTCTTGAAAGCTATTCTGGATAACAACGACTGACCCGTCCAGCCACTTTGAAAGAGCATTTTTAATCCCTTATTCTGTTTGGGGTCAAATCTGTGACTGCATTTCAATTTCTGCGCACAATTTATAATTTTTTTCAGTCTCATTCCAGACTCTGATTATATCATAACTGATAAAAGACTCTCTCATGTGGTCATTAACAACAACAAAAAAAAGATTTTAATGAAGGTTATATTTTTGAAAGCTGATAAATTACAAATACTTTAATACTAGAAAATTTATTCATGTTATTTGTAATTCAGAATAAAATCTAAACAAATCTGTCCTGTTTGTATCTCTGTCTTTCTGTTTCTTGAACTTCTTGTAGCACTGTGATGCTATTAAATTTTTCCTCTCCTACTTGTTGTCTTTTATGTGTACTGATAACTGCTTTGAGTGGCCAGTGCTTCCTCCTGTCTCACCACTTCACTGCACACTTGTATGTGTTTGTTTCACTCATTTAGCTAAACATTCAGCAAATATGAAAAACTTGGAACTGCAATCTTTAAGCAAAATTTGTATTACAAATGTCTTAAAACTACGTTTTAAGACATTTGAACTATAAAATTGTTTATATCCTAAATCTCAAGCACGTAGTTTATAAAACAAACTGCGTGATACGTTAAACATTCCTTTCAAATGCCTTCAGTTTAAGTTGCTTTTGTTTAGTAGCAAAAGCAGAAATTGCTGAATTCATTTTGATGCAGGTAAAAAAAAAAGAGAGAGCAGGTCAAGGATGACCTGGACTCTAAAGAATTAATATTGAACAATTCACTACATTTGACAATGCAATTTAAAATAATAGAAAATGGAATGCAGATTCAAAAAGATTTATATTTTAAAATGTTCTATCCTGTTTAGTTTCTTAATAAATAATTGCCCTCCCAGTTGCTTCCTTTATAAGGATTTACAGGACAAGCAAACACACACAAAAAAAATAAAATAAATAATAATAAATAGTATTATTACTATTATTAAATATTATAACTGCAATTTATAATATTAATGATATTTATTATTAATTGTAATAATAATGAGTAAAAGAAAAATATATTATTGGAGTTATTATTGGTGGTATTAATGCCACCAGGACTAGTTGAATTCACAATATTATTGTAATGGCAGTAGCGGTGTAATCTAAAGTAATTATCTGACCTCAGAAACAAAAACAACAACAACAAAAAATGCCTAGTATCTCTTTTAGCAAACACATGTAATTTAGGGTTTTATATGACCAGGCATGTTTGAAAGTAATAACTCCTTGGCCAAGATATTATCTTATGGCATTCCAGTTTTGAACAAATAATCACATTTTTAGGATAAGGTGAATTTCCTTTTCTAAAAATATAAAATTTAAAGCCTAAGAAAATTGTAATTATCATGGAAAACAATTTAGCTGGGAGGATGTGCAAAGAGATTTTCTTCCTTGAAGCAGACACACAATAAATGTGTTTGGGTTGGATTTTCAAATGAAAGAAGGTTACACTGGCAAAATACTAGTTCCAAAAAATGTACAAATTTATAATTTTTCACATTCAACTGTTTGTTTTAAGGTATTTGAAGAAACATGAGGTAAGTTGTGTGATCTTTATATTTTTCCGCTATACTAACACAGCAGAAAAATATTTTCATATTTTTCGTTTTGAGATCTTATATAGTTGTAAAATCCCAACTAGTTAGTTGTTGTGGGATCTAGATCCTTATATGTTTTCAGGAATTACAATGAGCCTCAAAAAATCTCCAAAACGGTTTCAAGATTGGCTTTAGAAAATACATTTTAAACATGGACTGCTTTCCAAAACACAATATAAAGGTTTTAAAGTCGGAACAAAACTCTACTGATGGAAAACCAGCAGTCCAGAGTTTAATTCATGCATTATTTAACTGACTAAATGCGACATACAGAAAAACAAATCTTGCATTCTCTTGAATTCCTACACCTGCATGTTCAAGTGTATCATTAAGGTTAAAATGCTGCTTTATAGAAATACCATTCACCTGTTCAGGCCAAAAGAAGCCCAGGGATGGCAGCAGAGTCTGCAGAACTGCATCTGAATACTAAGCTCTTGATTCTGTCTTTAGGTTTTTGGGAGAAGCCGCTCCCTGAGCCTCCCACAGCGACTGAATTCATTGCCTTCACCTGGATTTCTGTCACCTCTGAGCACGCCTGGAGTCCATACAGCTTTTTTTCCCGCGCAGAGGCAAACATCCTTTCACAGGAAACCTCTGTCACCATGGGAGGCAGCATCAAGGAGTCCAATCGGCTCCGTGGACGAGGCCTTTGTGTTCCAGAGTCCGATGTCCTCCATCGCGTCTGACGTTATGGCAGCAGCACATCACAGATCTCTGCCCGAGCCTCCAGAGGATTGGAAGCGCCGGGTTTCTCTCGATTCTGCTCCTGTGAGTAAGGGTCACTACGAGCATCTGGCTCCATCATTCCAAGCGCTGTCCTCGAGCAGAAAGGAGAAACCAGTCTTCTACGGGCCCCCGTTCAGACCTGCCCAGCCCTTAAGACCCATCAGTCTTGGATTCAAAGCACAAAGTCCAAATAAGTTCTCTCATTTTTATAGCACATCGCAGAGAAGTTAATACTACTGAGAAGTAACAAGGGAAGAAAGCCCATGTTAGATATTGTGTCAACTATTGTGGTTGTAATACAAAAACGAGGTTAGAGTCGTTTTGCAAGATGCCGTGTTTGACTTAGTGAATCAAATTGCCCTTGATAGAAGGTTTTTTTTTTCTTTACTCAGATTTATTTTAAACCACTTTACATAAGAAGAACACGTTAAACACAAAATGATATGTGAACAAGCAGCTAGTCTCTGTTGAGTAGATAAAGAGCAGAAACTGCATCTTTTCATTCAGAAAATAATTTTTAATTATTGGATTCATCAAAGAAAAGAAAATATCAAACAAACTAAAAGCCAGTTATTCAATGGTAAGAAACCATTTTTAATTCAGAACTAAGCAAATATGTTTTTTTGTTTTGTTTTGTTTTTTTTTTGGGGGGGGGGTGATTTATTTTGTGTGATTTTTGTTTGTACTTAGAGGGTGAATGTTTAGAGAAGAAGATGAATAAGAAGATATTTAAGTGTTGGTGAGCTGAACAGCAGTGTTTTAGATCATATAGTCGTTTTGTTTCACATATACTTAGTTTTTGTCTGTATGATGAGATATTTTCTTACCAACATTTATTACCATCAATCCTTGTGAAGAATAAACACATGTAGCTTTTTAAGCTACTGTCAGTTCCAGTGTAGTTTTAATGGATCATTTAAAAAAAAAAGTTTTAATCAAGTTTGCTGTGGACTGTGTTGTGATTTTACAGTGCAATCTTATTTCAGCTGATGTAAATATATCATATATATCATAATTCTCCACAACTGTATCGGTAGCTCATCTCTGTCACTGCAACAAAATACACTGAGCTGTTTCCTCTCCACCGACAGCCACATACGCACAGAGCGTTGCATTTTTTTCTCTCTCCTGCAAGGTATTTTTTTTGCACATTTACGCAATGTAATTCCAAATGTATTTATGTGTGAACGAGTGTTTGATTCAGTGGTTAACTTAATGAATTAACTTAGAAGGAATAGTTGTTTCAGACATAACTTTGTGTATTATCACATTGATTAGTATCCATACTGTGCTGTGTTTCACACATAGATTTGTGGTTTTGAGTTTTTCCATAATGCAGCCCTGTGATTCTTTCTGTAGTTTTCTCTGTTTTATTTTTCTTTAGTCACTTATAAGACCAATAAACAATATGAGAACTGTGCTTGTTATCCACTTTTTAAAATGTATGGATATATTTTAACATGAGACTCATTCTGTCCTGGGATTGCGCTTCTTTTTTATTTATCAATCACACATCTTCTAGTTTTGGAAAATAACAGTCTAAAATGAATCTTTGAATTAGTCAGAGAACTGTAAATATTCAGTATTTCATGAGTGTCCTTATCGGTAAATTAAAATTAACCTCCTTGGATAAAGCCTGGAATCTGGTTTGTCTTTCGTTTCATTAGAATATCCCAATCAGTAATGTCAGTGCACTTATTTTTATTTTTTTAAATATTCAAAACCAGGCTCATTATCACTTGATTAACTCTGATGTCAATATTTAGATCTGAGAACTGAGAAGGTCACATTGTAAGCCTTAATTCAGTTTTCTGGCAGCATTCATAAGATGTGCAGGAGAAAAGAATGGGGTTGAAGTGCCTAATTTTCACCTATTCTTCTCTTTACTCCAGAACCAACTTGAGTGTTTTTTGCTGAAAGGCCTTATGAAAGTCTCATCTGGACAAAGTACATTATTGCACAGTTCCAGGAGAAAATGAATCAAATTCTAATGAATGCATGTGTTCAAATTAAAAGTTGGATTTTTCTACATTTTTTAAAATTTGATGAATGTGTTGGATTGTGCAACCACAAGAAAAAAAAACCTTACTAATATTGCTAAGCCAGTTAGACAGTCACTAGTCAGCTATTACACAGAATAACAGGAATCGAATTTGCAGAGAAGAATTAGAAACTGCAGCTGCATGTCGAGAACCACACCAACTTGAAGGCGTGTTAAACTCAAAGCTACGTCAAACCTCAAAGATGTGTCATGTCATCCCCAAAGAGTCAGAAACAAGGAAACAAGTTTTCTCAAGTGGGAGAATCTTCATTCCCCGAGAACATCCGAGTGGAAATCCACATCCCATCATCTATTCTACTCACTATCCTTGCCCCATGGTGTCTGAGAGTGGCTTTGAGTGTTTGACAGGTTAAATTTAGCCTATTGATGCAAGCTGCATTCCACTCACAACAGAGACAGAGACACACTCACAGTTAGGCTTTAGTGTCTGTGAGCGTGAAGATCAGCAAAGATCACACACCACTGACCCCTTCGTCTCCGTGTCTCCTCTTCAAGGATACGGGCTGCACAGCAGGGACACGACGACAGGTACGTCTTATAAAGGAGCACTTCAATAATCTGGTGCTGTAACTAAAATCAGTCTGCAATAATGGAGAGTGGCGCTTCAGGGGGGATGAATCCAGCTGCATGTGACTTTTATGTTGGAAGGAAACTAAAAGCACATTTTCACATTTTTGTGGCTGTTTTTTTTTTTTTTTCCCCATCTCCTCACTTCACACACTTTACACACACAGCCCGACTTACTTGTTGTTTTGCATGAAAAATGTTTCTTTAGTTACA
The DNA here is from genome assembly GCF_051168715.1 of Poecilia mexicana. Classification (NCBI taxonomy): domain Eukaryota; kingdom Metazoa; phylum Chordata; class Actinopteri; order Cyprinodontiformes; family Poeciliidae; genus Poecilia; species Poecilia mexicana. The sequence continues at coordinate 9,798,490 of NW_028263370.1, read as the reverse complement.
ATTCCTGTAAATGAACACAACAAAAGCATTTAACTATTATTTAGCTATTTTACAAACTAGCATTAAGTTCTGCAGTTGATTAGCAAAATGAAAAGATGGACTTCACCAACATCTGAGAGCGACCTAATGTTTGAACACTTCTGTTGGCACTGGTGGACATGTTTTATGCATGGCAACTTACACAAATTTAGGGCACGATTAATCCTTGACCTTTCAGACTGGTAATTTAACCTCTAACAAATTTAAAAGAGCATGTCGCTGAGTTTAGCCTGCAGTCCCACAAAAGAGGATGCAACTGAGATGTGATTACATAGATATTAAAAGCTCTATGTAGATCCTAACATTACTGTAAAATAAACACTCTACGAGTTATGCTGACAGATTTATTTATTTATTTATTTTGAAAAATACTTATTTATTGTATCAATACATTTTCTAAAAGTAAAATGAGAACCAGCCTAATGTTATATGAGGGCTTGAGCAGAATTAGCTTTTGGGGAATCACTCACTTTTTCAAGTTCAGATCAGAAAGTTCCTCATTTTCTTCTTCTTAAAACCTATTATGAATTTACACAAGTTTTAAGTGGGGATTGTTCTTTTTTTTTTAAATCATTTTGACTAGTTTTGTTTTAAATTCTGGAGTTCTGTTTAAGATAAAAGTGCATCAATATGAGAAGTTACCCTTTTAAAAGTTTTTGTTTTAAATTGAAAATAATGCCTAATTAGGCTGAAAGTGAGAAGAAAGGCATTGTGCATTATGGTAACTAGATTTGAATTTCTTTTAGATAGAAGGGGCCAAAGTTAATTTTGCATTCAAGGGCAACCATGGGCAAAATTTCAACCGATTCACAAAAAGTAAACATTTCAGCTCAGATTCAAGCACAATGATTTATGAATGAGCTTTAGTTCATGACTTTGCAAGCATTTGAGTTACAACAATATTTACTAAAATTAAATATTTTTTTAATTTGGAAAATTGTAAATTAAGCTGTGTGATTGCAACTACTGTATTTGTCAACCTATGCTCTGCAAATTCAAATACTCTTGAGACCCCAGATAACTCAGCAGTGTGTCCTGATGCCTTAATCATGAGAGTTTCTCTCCAGCCTTTTTGCATCTTCCTATATTGATGACATCACTTCAGCACTTCAAAAAAAAAAAAAAAAAAAAAATATATATATATATATATATATATATATATACATATATATATATATCTCAAAATTATACAAAACCTAACTTGCTATTTCCATAAAACCGGAGATGTAGCACTGACTTATTGTCTTTCTTTGCTCACTCACGACAGCAGATTCATCTGTCCCGTTAAAGGCTCTTTTATGTTCCCATTCAAGCCCCAGTTCACAGCTAGAAACATGCAGGAGCGAGAAGAAGAGGTGCTCAGACGCTGTGTGCGCAGCTCTCCATGTTGCGATAAGGAGACAGAGCAAAACAGCAGAGTTCAAAATGTCAGGGCTACTGACCAGTGTGAGCCCTAAATACATTGGGATGATTTACTGTGAAGGCTGCCTAATCCCTTGTCGTTGTTCTTTCACTATAGGCTATTTCTAACTGGGTGGGAGTGTTGGTGAAAGATGGGAGGGAAGTTTTTTCAGAGCAACTGTGAAGCTGACTGGGCAATGTGAAGGTTTGCAGCAGCTGGGGCACATTCTGTCTGTGCACGTGAATGAGGAAACATCTTGTACCCAAAAACTAAGCTCAAGCACAATGATGGCTTAATTTGGGAACAGAACTCGTGACAAAAATAGAAACTGGGAAAGTTTTGATGGAATTTTATTTGGTTAAAAATTAAATTAATTTTTGATATAAATTTGTTATAAAAGTATTACTGATTGCACTTTAAAAATTAGGTAACTTTATGTTATTAAAGGTAAAGTTTAAACAGTAATGATTTCTTGGTTCATGTCAAGTTGTCATAATAAAAACATTTTAAATAATGTCAACTTTGTATTAAAAGTGTCATAATTTACCGAATGACGCTTTATATTCATGAAGGCTTATTCATGTTCATGACAGGTGTTATGTTTAATAAAGTGTCATGTCAGTCTTATTCACCCCCTTTCAAATAAAGTGTCACCGCAAAATCAGGTTTACTGAGTTTGGATAGATAGTGTTTGAAATCTTACCAAATATTTGTCATTCATTTGCATCTAAACTTTGACTGATCCCTTCTAGTGCATAAATATATTTGATTTAACCCAGTTGTAGGTTTGGCTGTACATACTGGTTCATTGATGGAAGGTCTGGAAGTTCATTATCAATCTCCATAGTTTTGTCATGGGGGGTGATGCGTTCAGGGACATTTGTAGTTTCAGTTTTCCACCAGACATACCCAGCGCTGGGCCGCACAATTATATTTACTTACATATGTTTACCTAAGTTGCATTTCTCTTGTGCTCCCAGAAGTAGTTTTACTTCACCATACAGCTGCCTTATTTGAGTAATTTTGAAGTAAGGCTTTCAAGTTATTTGTTGTGTAAGAAAAATTAATGTTTGTTTTTTCTTGTGCCTTAATCTGAATTTATTAAAGATGTTAGGAATTTTCAGCATTTTTTAAATTTATTATTTAAAAGTGTGATCATTTGTGTGACTACATGATTTCTACAAAATGAATCAGATGTTATGATCAAACAGTTATTCCTCAACTGAGTAGTGTTTCCACCAAAAATATATTTTTAATTATTTTTTTTTTCTTTTTGCTTTTACTTGAGTAATTTTTTAATGACTACTTTTTCTTTCTACTTAAGTATTATTATTCTAAAAATAATGCTGCTCTCAATTTAGCAAGGTTTTTGGAACTGTTGGCCAGAAATCCTAAATATTTTTTTTTTTTTATGTATCTGGAACAAACTTCCAGACAACTGCAAAAGTAGTCAAACACTGAGTGCCTTTAAATCAAGGCTAAAAACCCATCTGCTTTGATAAATGATAAGTACAACCTTTCATTGCTTCTTTTTATTTTGCCACTGATGCAATGTTTCTTTCTTCTTTTTAGTTAATTGTTCGCCTTAAATTGCCTTGTTCCTGAAATGTGCTATCCAAAGAAACCTTGCTTTTTATTTGGGATTTTTGTGGCTTTTGTTGTCACACACACTTCAAACTTACCTCATTTCATTCCTTGGGCCTTCATTGAATTGCAATTCAAGAAACCCAGAAGGTATTTTTGACTGATAATTGATCATTTCCTTGGTTTATGCTGTTGTCAACCATATCTGTCAGGTGTTGGCAAAAGGATCTGCTTAGAATATGATGTACAAAATCAATAAGCAAATTCTTTTGGGTGTCAGGAGTCATGGACCTGGGAAAGAAGCTCAGCACTCCAAAAGACATCATGCTAGAGGAGCTGTCACTGCTCTCCAACAGAGGGTCTCGGCTTTTCAAAATGCGACAGAGGAGGTCTGAGAAATACACATTCGAAAGCATTCAAAACGAAGCAAACGCTCTCCTGAACGTAAGCCCGCTTCTCTTTGCCCTAAATCTCTTTAAATGATTAGATATAATCCAGTCTTGTCTACGCTATGGATTTCAGGAGTGGATCTGTATAGAGTTTTTATTTTTTCTGTTTTCTAAGTGAAATATGTTCTTTGAGATAAAGTGGTAGAACACACAGACAATAGCTGTGACAAGCTGCAGCTGTTTCATCTGAGAGGCTGCTTAGGCACTTAACTTGAAGAGCTGCTACCATGTTTATCAGTGCATGATGATAAGCTGTGGGACTGGAACTGGTCTCTTGGTTTAACCTATATAAATGAAGCCACTAAGCAATGCACATTTTAAAATGTCTGGTACCAAAGCCTTTCCTCAATATGCTGTTTTGCAGAATGACATTTTGAATCAGAACACACACTCTGTGGAGATTAAGGTGGAGCCGCCTGCAAATGGAAGCGCTGCAAATTCAGCTTCAGGTAATTGTGCATTTCATTACGCCTATTTCCTTACATATGGATATTAAAGATTTCAACTTGCACTTAATAATAATAATAATAATAATAATAATAATAATAATAATAATAATAATAATAATAATAATAATAATAATAATAATAATAATAATAATCATCATCATCATCATCATCATCTTAATCAATAAAATCATAGAACACAAACAATTCACTCCAAGGATACTTTGTAAAAAATAAAAATAACTAACAAAATAAGTGTTTGATTGAAACAATAACATAAATTATTATCAGTTTTATGTGATTTTATTTTCTGAAAATTGATTCATCTTAGGACTGTCCATAAAGATGATTTAACCGGAGAGTCCTAGTTATTGTTACCATTTTTAAAGCCCTGCAGTCCTTCTGCAATGCTTTGGTGAAGCCTTAAGTCCTTATACAATGAGCTCACACTTGAAACGTTCTATTTTAAGTTGCCACTGTAGCTATTTTAATCGCATCCACTTTGAAAATTTCAGGCTGCAGAAAACAGCTCTGAAAAAAAAAAACAAAAAGGCCTTGTGGGCAATCCAAACTGATAGATCAGCCTGTTGTGATACGGAAGTGGTTGTCACATCCGCCTCTCTTTTTCCGCAGACATGGCTGCAGAAAAGCTAGACACCCAGCCTGTGCATAAGAGTTACCACTCACCGTGGGAACAGGTGATCCTTAGTGACCCCAGCCTTGCTGAATCTCTGCAGCTCAGAATGCCAGAGCCAGAGCCGCGGCAGGAGCTCCCTGAATACAAATGCTTCAACCGGTGAGAAAACGACAATAATTCCATAAATCCAAAAGGGAAGGTTATGGCATGCAAAGCAATTGGTATGTTGCTCTGAACTGCAGGGTTGCCACTCCTTATGGTGGTTTTGAAAAAGCTCCAAGAGGAATCACATTCAAGCTCCCCGAGGTGGACCTGAGCCCGCCGCAGTACCAGGAGCTGAGCGACCCCCAGGCCAAGCGGCCCACGTTCAACAGGACGGCCCAGGGGTGGATATCTGAGGGCACTCATCTCATCCTACCAACTATCACCCTGGAGACCTTCAGTGTGCCTGAGTCTGATGACCTGTAGAGGATTCAACTGGAACACGGGAACACAACGCAGCCTTTAGCGATTAAGATCAACCTGCAGAACGGGACAAAGGAGGGGGGTCTATTAGTTTCACCACTGTAATTTCTTTACAGCATTTAATATTACATCCAGTGAACCTGACAGAGAAGTTAACTTACCTGTTTTCTGACAGTAGTACTTATTTTAATGACACATTACAAAATTTGCATTCAATATCCAGAAGAAGGCTGTAAATAAACAATATTCAAATGATAAGATGAATATTTTATGTACATAACATTTGCACATTTGGATATATGCTCTGTACAATAAAGTCATCATCATTTATCGTTTAGTGCAAGTTTTCAGGGGGTGGGGGAAGAATATACAGAGCATATAAATGCCTGTCTTCAACTGTGTCTGTTAGATACAATTAAGCACAAAAGCAACATCAAAATGTTTGGTTAAATATTAGATTAAGATTAAAACGTGTTCTGAGTAAAAGCAGGACATACATATCCCATCACCTAGTTCATCCAGGTCCTACAAATCGGGTAGTGCAACCTTAAATACAAATTTATTACACAAGGTGTGATTCACTGAAAACTAAACCAAAGGCCAAAACATGAGAATGTAAACAGCAGTGTGATAAGTAGCAGCCTGGTGCTGCTAATCAAATGCACTTCACTATCAGATCAACAGCATGTGTCTATGAAAGGAGAAGCTTTGGGGGCTGAAAAGTCTGCAGGCCTTTTAACACAGCATGAGCCTGGAGGAAGGAGCAATCTGGAAAATATTCCAAATACATTCCAGTGTCCACAGTAACAGACATCCAAGGTTCCTCTGTCAGACAAAACAGAACATAAAAAAATTGGTAAAAATCCAAAGAGCTTCATCACAGACGAACCCATTAAAAAAACCTTTGAACGTGAACTTAGTTTTGACCTTTAGTGGAACAGATGAAAGGTCATATATTATCACACAGATGAGTTCTGCTAAAGTAGCTTTTTGGGCAATTGGATCATGTAACAGGCAGTGATTTTTATTTTGTATTTCTGTTAATCAGGTCAGAAATGTTTCACTAAATTTTAAGACCTGTCAATCAGATGAATATTTTGTGTTAACAGGCATAAGCCCATAAAAAAACTGCACTAAGTTTTCATCATGATCATACTGTATATTGTATGTACTTGAGCCATTTTGTTGCCATGTCCAAAACATCAAGTGTGTGAGTAGTTCAAGCAACAATGAAAGATGAAAGAAGTTCATTTTAGCTTCTTTTTTAAGTGCAAAACATTCGGTTATTCAGACGAAGCCTTGTGCCCAATGTGGGAAGCATTCACAGTGAGCAAAATCGTATTCATCAGGGTGGGTCAATCTGGAAATCAGTGATGAAAGAGACATTTTACAGCAAAACTTTTCACATTTTGTCGTGTCACAAGCACAGATTTAATGTATTTTATGGATGTTTTATGAAACAGGCCACCACAAAGCAGTGTATACCAATGTAGTGAAATAAAAATGATGCATGGATTTCAAAATTGTTTACACATAAAGGTCTGAAAAGGGTATATGTGGATTTTAACTGTATACACTTTTAACACACGTCAATCTGCGTGTTTGTAATAATAGTCCTGCTGGAATGTAAAATTCTGCCCCACTTCCAGATTTTCTCACATGATTGATCCATGATTGTTGTAACATTCACGTCCCAGTGGGGGTGAGGGAAGATCCGCAGGTTAGTGGAGGTGTCTGAGATGCTGCCCTGGGTGGTTGCCCATGTCACCCATATCTGAAACAGCCACTGCAGCTAAAATGCAAGAGAAGGAGATAAACAGGATGAAGTTCCCAGGGGACAGGCTTTAGGATGAGTTAAAACAAATGAAGGCATGAGTTACATTAATCAGATAGAAATTAGGAATATTTACTTTTGGGATATTTATGGTACATGGTGGAAAGTAAATATAACCACAGTAAATGTGGTTTTGCGTAATGTAATTTTTTAATAATAATAATAATAATAATAATAATAATAATAATAATAATAATAATAATAATAATAAAGAATCTTTAGGAATCTACAACAAAACTGACACGTCTGTAGTGACTGCACGTGGATTGTACAGTGACATTACAGCTTGGCAGTTCACAGAAACCTGCAAAAAATAAAAATAAATAAATAAATAAAACAGACATATCTATCTCCAAAAATAGCCTTTAGAACATCAGTATTGACTTTGACGGCTGATCTGAAAAGAGTTCCGGTGTTCCATATCCGGCGAGACAAATATCAACTAAATTTTTTTTCCCCCTCTGCAGACATACTTTATAAATAATACAAAAACGTCTCTTTATGTGTCCCGAGGGAGGTTTCAAGGTTTATAGCACTAACACATTTGACGTTAAAAAATATGCAGTGTCACTAAAATAAGCCAGCAAATTCTTTGTGTTTTTTTTCACACCCCATTCCTCCCTACGGATTGCACATCCTTGTCTCTTTCACATAAATGTTTTAGTGGGAAAGAAAATATTGCGCATGTCTTCCAATCTTTAAACGAACAGAAACGTTTCTGGTTGCTTTTTGTTCTCTTGCAGTCGCTGCCACTGTTGAAATTGATTTGGACTCTGAGATAGTTTACATAAAACCCAACGAGGGCATCAACAAATTTACCTGATATTGATTCATGATTGATTTTAGTTCTCACATCCCATTATTTTGTTATTAACTAAGTGATAAACTCAGGTCAACTCATTTGATCTTAGTTTTTGCCAAAATGACTTTGATTCAGATTTTTTGCAGCTCTTTCTTATCCCCACATATGCAAATGTGCAAAAGATACAAAACATTAGAGTTTCACATTTAATTATATTAAGAGTTAAACTTTAATGGAAGAAATGGTCCCCACATATACATTTTATGTAAACTATCTCAGAGTCCAAGTCAATTTCAACAGTGGCAACGACTGCGAGAGAACAAAAAACAACCAGAAACGTTTCTGTCCGTTTAAAGATTGGAAGACGTGTGCAATATTTTTGTGTGTTTATCTGGGCATCACTTTTTAAAACCTTTCTGTATCTTTGTATTTTAGGGAGAAGCACCAAAATCTGTTAGAATAAGACACACAGTTCAGCGGGACTATTGCTGACTGCAGCTTGCATCAGCTTCTTTTAGTCCTCCTGTCTCCACTTATAACCTGCGAAGCTCTGCAGCCTTTCCCTGCCAGGCTCTCCATCTGCCCCATTTTTTTTCCTTTTTTTTTTTTGCAATACCCTGTCTTGCTTACTGCAGCATCAGAGTCCCTCAGATATCGACAGTGCACAGTTACAAATTTCAAAAGCTCAATAGAAAATTGTGATAACAGATCAGTGTCTATCGCACTTTATATACCTTGTGATATAAATAAAAAAAAAAGCAAATTTATTGCTCTCATTTGTTCACTTCAGTTTTTCCCTTAAAATTTGAATGTTGATTTGACGTTTCACTGAGAACATCTCCACCAAACAGGAAGGGGTTAGTCCCCACAGTACTGCATGATTATGAAACCAGTGCGGTCATGTGATGTCTTCTCTCATCACCATCATGACAAGTTGGAAGTCTGACCTTCCTCCGGCACACAGTTTTCCATGCAGGGACTGAGGATTGCAATGGAGCGGCAGTGCACTTGAGGCTACACTAGGGGCGGAGTTTGACCTCTCAAAATTTCAAAACATCACTAATCCGCGTCGGACATTCTGGCACAGGCCAAGCATCGGTACAGCATTTTCAGAAAAAAAAAAAAAAAAAAAAAAAAGGAGGGAGAGAAATTTCGTTTCCTACACGGTCGGTACCACACCGAGGCTGGGGAAGGAGGAGTTGGGAATGCTGCACGGTAGTACCGCTACATGTTCCCCGGATCTCACATCTGCAGTGATTCCTGCCCGGGTTCGTTATCAGCATTCCGGGAAAAAGTCGCGGGATTTGGCGCGTTGACAGCTGGAGCGCCCTGCAGACTTCAGTGGAAGAGACCCGACCGCCGCTGTTGGAGGTGAGCGCAGCGGCGTTTGGTTGCCTTACTGGAGGCAGAAATGCAAGTTGCGGCATATTTATTTCTGGCGGTGTAGCTGAGCAGGAGCTGGAGAGTGTAGAAGGGCTGTTCTAACACTAGGAGTAAGAATCCTACAGTGGCAGCGCGCTGGTTGAAGCTTTTATGAGCTTAAAAAGCAGAGAATTACAGGATCCGATCATTAAATCTCGTTCAATAAAGTATACATGCCCCCTGCTTGAACCAGAAAGCAAAGATGCTCGATTATCGGAAACATTTTAGGCCTTTAAAAGCGTCACATGGTAGGTGCTTAACACGTAAAGTAATACTAAACCATTTGACTTTCTGGTGGACACATTGGTACACAAAAATATAATAATAAAACAGCTTTGATTAAATTATATTCAGTATAGGTTAATCTTATTTTGTGCAGCTTTGTTGAGCTACATGTTTATATTTGATCATACTTATGTAATTTGAAGTTTGTCAAGTAACTTTCCTTTATTAATCCAGCCATTTATTCTAATCTTGCACTATAAAAACTGTTGAGTTAAAACCAACCTAGTCCTGGATAATGTAAGTATCAATTCAACACAAATTATAAGTCTCATATAGTGGTTTTTAACCACCCCAACAAAGTCAATTATCTTTAATTATAGTACTGAGAGTGAGATGGAAAAAAAAAAAGTTAAATAAAAATATTTTAATTTTAGCTTATTTCTTTATTAAAAAGGATTCGGGAAAAAAAAAAAAAAACTAAGACAGAACCCTCCCCCCCCCTCCAAAAAAAAAATAAAATAAAATAAAATAAAAATTTATCAACTATTAAAATTAAAAAACAAAACTCATAAAACCATATAAAATATTTGTTTTTTGTCCTCCTCAGGTCAGGGCATCCTTTGATTAAGTTAATTGAATTTCAGAAATAATACAACTAAAACAGTAGTGCAAAAATGAAATTGCAAGACAACAAACTTTATTTGGAGACTTAGGGCAACATATGAGCATTGACCATAGTGCTATGGTGCTAAGTACAGGTCTTTGTGACGTGAAAACAGAAACTACAGTAAATGTGACATAAATATTACACAATTCAACAGAAAAAACAAACATATATGTCGGGGAGGGGAATTAAAATGCTGCAATGTCCTTTTTGCGTTAGTTTGCATTGCCTTATTTTCATTGCAACAACCTTCAACTAAGGTTGTCAAATGGTAGTTTTGTTAAACCACCATTTGAAACAATATATATTCAGTGTTCTTCAGTTGGACTTTATCAGAATCCCACCCACCTGCCTTTCCTCCTATCAGTTTGTGAGGACATCTCTTATACACAATCATCTTTAGGTGACCTCCATTTCTATCATTTTGTAACTGTTTCAACTGAAGCAGATCTTTTGTTCACTTGAATGCATTCTTGGACTCACTGATGCTCACAAATCAGATTCTTAAGACCATGACATGTTACTTGGCATGTTTCCTGCAGTTACTGATTACTATCTTCACTTAGCCATTGTAAATACATAACATGTTGAATTTTGTTGTATTCTTCTCCTGACTGATACCTTTATGTATGGGTATATTGTTTTAAACATGTGTAGCCTCTCTGTAGACCGTGGTTTCTGGTAAAAGATACAAATTAGCATCTCAGAAAATATATAAAGCATTTGAATTATTTTTCCTCCTTACTAGACCCACGTTAATTGACTGCAGATGTGAAGTCCAAAATAAAAAATAAAAATAAAAAAATATATATATAAGTGGTTTAAATATGAATTAGCTTAAGGATAAATATTTGAAACATGTAGGAAAAAAAGTAAAACTTTACGTGGAAAAAATTAGTAAAATATTCATTATGATACCTTGTTTACTAAAATCTGGTATACAAGTGAAGTTTACTGTTGCATGTTAAAGGCTAATGTAATTTTATATGAACAACCTTGTTTTTCACTGTGAACTAATGTCCTAAGAATAATACACTGACTTCAAGATTATTATACAATATTATTTTGTCATATTTGTGCTTATTATTTGATTCTGTTGAATCAAGTTGTTGCATTTCTCACAGTGGGGGTCTGTAGTTAATGATGTGCCTTCTTGTAGCTTTTTCTACTAATCCAACACAGTCCCAATTACATAAACCAGGAATTTGGGTTAATAAATATCCCAGTTGTTTTTTGTGTGGCACACTAGACCACTGGAGGCTCCCTCTAGTGGTACTCTGAATACCAGAGATTATTTTGTATCAAATATCTGTACAATAAACACAAAGTGATGTAGAAACAATGAGGTTTCGTAGACAGTAAGATATGTTACCCACATTGATCTTTCCTTTATCAAAACAATTCTTGAGAAGCTGAGAAAAACATATTTCAAGAATGTCTGGTATGAAATGAAGCCATTAAAAAGAAATGTGTGCAAATGGCTAGTTAAACTGCGTTGTATTTTGTTTCTGAAGTCACAATTTCAATTGAGGAATGACATCAAACCCAACTTAACTCTGCTCCGATCCCAAGTTCAAAATGCAGAGGGATTTACTAGATTATTATTAACTACTGACCAAGTTTCTGACTGTTAGCAATGTGAGCTAATAATAGTGTGTTTATCTGAAAATATCCAAATGTTGGCCACACCTTTAACTAAAGATGGTTAAACAGTACTGAGAATATGAAAGACTGAGTGAAATAAAAATCATTAGGAGAACAATTAAACTGCATTTTATATGCAGTGCAGCCATCTTGGATTTTGAGGTTGGGAGTTGGTGAGAAACCTCAGACTTCCCCACTTGAAATTCCCACTGCTCTGTTCAGCTCCACAACTAGAAGCATGGCAATTTCAACTTCTAAATAAGAATGGACCATCCATTTGAGGTTGATTTAAAGTCTTACAAGCAGTTAATATCATGCAAAATATTACTCTCTTAGCATCTTAATTTAGGGTAAATCTAGATTACATGGTCTTGGGGCGTCACCAATGATATTCCTGTGTGAAACAACAATCTTACCCTAAAACAATCTCTCAAGCAAAGCAATGCAAGATTTCAAAAAAATATAATACTTTTTTTTAAAAAACAAAAATAATATAAAAATAATAAAAGAACATACATTTTCCAGTTTAGGGCACACTTTACATCCTCAGACGTAATTTCACGATCAAAAGAATCATCCTCAAAGAACGCGGTGATAAAATAATATGCTTTTAGGGTGTTCAGATATCAGAATGCAGTTTTTATCTTAAAAGAGGAAGATTAAGAGCAAGCTGCATGACTCAAACAGTAGCAGACAAATGTTGAACAAGTCATTGAATGTGAGCACAAACAGATGTTGCTAAAAGGAACCAGAGCCTATTTGTGAGCAGACTTGCATTTCTTTAAAGTTTGAAAACAGAAATTTGAGCAAGATCCGTGCATTGTCTGTGAATGAAGATAAGAAATTATTAGTGCATGATGTATATAAACCTATTAGTATGCATTTTCTTCCCAAATGTATGGCTGTCTTAGGGTTTAAAATTCGTTTAAATGCAGCCCAGCTCTCCCTCTCCTCCAGCTGCTGTTCAATGCCCAGTAGCACGTGTCTTAGCCTGCCCTGTGGCTGATCCTGGACATGCTTTCCACGAACCGCCGTGGAGGTGCGTGGGGGTGAAATGGACGGAGTCAGTGGCCACACCCAACAACCAGCTCCCATGTTCCAGCATGTCCGGCTGCAGCAAGTCTCCTGCCAATTCTGGAGAAGGTTGGTGGCAGGGATTCCTCTCTCACAGACCACCAGACTGGTGATTCATGTTACTGACATAATGAACTGTGTTGAAGATGAACCGGATTAATCGTCTAAGGCCCCTGTCATGTCACGAATCAATTGTCTGTTCATGTCACAGCAATGAAAGCCCTTGCTTTACAGAATGCGTGCACAATCAGTGGGTGTCATCCTTCCAGGATGAGAACGCTGTTGGATACAGCACAAACTGTTTCTTTGTACCTCACTACAAAGGATGCAAGCAGAGTTTTTTCTTCAGCTGCAGGTTCTAACTCCATGGCATGGGTGAAGAAGTTCAAAAAAACCGGAGGAGGCCTGAAGAAGTCCTACCAACCTGGGAGCATGGTGTCCCTCGCGCTAACTAAAGGTCTGCTGAACGAGCCTGGCCAGAACAGCTGCTTCCTCAACAGCGCTGTTCAGGTGAGAATCAGCATTTATTATTATTATTATTTTTTTTAACTCCCACATGGAGTGAGTTTACCACTATTTTTATTTTATTTTTTTTTAATATTGTTTTAACGACGAGTCTGACTTGCTGCTGAATTCCGCACACACCAGCAATTCAGAGGTAATTGGCCTAAAAATCGCTAGCAGCTGAGTGAGCTGCTGTGTTTTGTGTTAGAGTTGTGTGGGTTTGGCTTAACTCGCAGGCTTTGTTCGCTACACAAAAAGCTGAGACACACCAATCGATTGGCCAGTGTCTAGAATCAGCTCAGCTCCGGCTTCATCAGCCGGGGTTGCCAAGCAGTCAAGCTAGAGACAAACATAGTTAACTCTATCAAATGAACCTATGAATAGCAGTTCAGAAATCACTGAAGTCAGTTTGTAATGCCTGCAAGAGTTTGGGTTCAAAACAACAGATTTTTTAAAGATTTTTTTAAGGAGCTGAACTAAGAATGATAAAAAAAAAATACAAAAAAATTACAAACCAAGCGGAAAGGAAAAACACCGATGTCAGGAATTTAAATCCAAATGGACAAAGAATAGAACATATGAAAAAACATGATTGCTAGCGTGGTCAGACACTGCTGTGGGATGGCATCGTATTCCTTTATCCGTCAATGTGGTTGTGTTGGTCAGTTAGAGCCCGCAAATGTGCAGTGGAGTTGTGGTCAGGACTATTCCAAACAATTCCCTTGCAATTTCTAGAAATAGTCAATTAACAAACCCGACGTCCAGTCAGAAACTTGTGTGACTAATCTGTATTGTAGCAGTGCTTTCAGGTTTTTGAATGAAATATTTTTTATTTCCCATCATCGATCTAATTTTGAACCTCCACAGGTCCTTTGGCAGCTGGACATCTTCAGGAGGAGCTTGAGGCAGCTTTCTGGGCACTTTTGTCTCGGTGATGCCTGTATTTTCTGTGCATTAAAGGTAAGGTTACTTAAAAAATCGAGATAGAAAAACTTTGAGTTAGCTAAGGGTTTTACATATATTATTGTTTTATTTATCTCAGATACATAAATATTTCTCACAAAAAAAAAAAAAAAAAAAAAAAACCTCTTTCAGAGTATATTCAACCAGTTCCAGCAGAGCAGAGAGCGAGTCCTGCCCTCCGACAGCCTGCGAAACGCCCTCGCTGAAACCTTTAAGAACGAGCAGCGCTTCCAACTTGGGCTGATGGACGACGCTGCCGAGTGCTTTGTATGGTGCCACTTTGGCTTTTGTTCAAAATAATATTTCAAGGACCTTTCTCCCTATTTGTGTTTCATAAAATACTAAAATTCTCTTTGGTATTTCACTTTATATCTAAACGTTGGGCGTAGGACACAAAAATAATTTAGCTTTATTTTTTACCTTGTGTATTGGATTTGTGTTTGCAGAAATTTGACTGGTATCTTTTTAATCTGCTCCTGTTTCGCACAAACAGGAGAACATCCTGGAGCGAATTCACTTGCACATAGTTTCAGACACACCAACCGACGCGTGCTCATCCAAATCCTGCATCACCCATCAGAAATTCGCTATGATGCTTTACGAACAGGTAAGTAAAGTCAGTAACAACATGAACTCCTGTATTGTACTGAATTCTGCTTTGAGTGAACCAAATGCTGTGTAGAAAATACGGATATTGTTACTAAATGTAAAATTAGTCTCTAAATCTTTTATGTAATTTAATATAGCGACATGCTGTGTTTCACAGTTTGTGTGCCGTTGTTGTGGTGCATCTTCGGATCCACACCCGTTCACAGAGTTTGTTCATTATGTATCGACCACGGCTTTGTGGTGAGTACAGTAACATATATTCAAACATTTTCATGTTTTAACCAGTAGAAAGCAAATAAAGGTTGATTAATAGACTCATTAATATGTATATTATTACTACATTACTTCCATGTTTAAAAGGGGAAAACGGCAGGCTCCTTATTACAGCCAACTAACCAGCAGTGCTCAGCAGCACTGTGTTACTTTATATTTTAAACTCCGGCTACTACGACATTTTCTTTTTTTATCCCACCAAAATTATTTTCAGCTGTCGTAACAGTATAAAATAAAACTACTGTAATTTTCAAGCCATTACATTTTTACAAAAATAGACATAACTTGATTCATGAAACCCTTCTTATGCCTACTGAGAGCACTGTTATTGCAAATAAAATCAGAGAAATACACACACCTATGGAGAGTGTAAAGAAACACAGTTTCTCAGTTAGGAAAATGACATTTTGTAGTTTAAGAAAACTATAGTTTTTTCATACTAAATGTCTCTTTTACCGTGTTTATTTATAGAATGTGAGTTTATTTAACCTTTTCCAACAGTTTTTACAGCCTATCTATAAATTTAAAAAAATAGAAATATAGAATATAGAATTAACCGCAAACAGACTATAATCTATAGAAATACTGTGCATCTCTGTGCTCAGTCAACAGGTTGACCGGACACTGGGGAAGAACGAGCGTCTCAGGTCAGACATGTTTGGGGAACTGCTGCAGGCGGCAAACAGCACTGGTGACCTCCGAAGCTGCCCTGTATGTTATGCTCTTTTCTTTTTTTTTTTTTTGACTTTTTGGGAAAACATGTTTACAGTCATATTTATTAAATTAGAATATGTTCAGACGAGGCTGGTTTGTCTGATGAAAAGTATTTTTGAAGATAACAATCCTTGAGCAGGTATTAGACATTTTTTTCGTCAAGCTCATATTATACTGACCTCTTCAATAATTTATGATCTTATTAAAAAAAATGATTTATTTCAGTAACTTGATTCACTAAACGAAACACATTAATTTCTTCCTTCTATTTTGCTTAGAGCTAATGAAGACACTGCATTTAAAATTAGAATGTTACATCAGACCAACAAAAAAAAAACAAAAAAACATTTTATGGAGAAATCTGGGCTTAATGAAAAGTATGTTAAAAACTTGGTGAAAGGTTATTTCGAAAACGTACTTTTAATCTGACTAATTAGTCTCCTCAGACCAGAGATTCTAACTTATTGATTATGACTGCATGCTTTAATGTGAGGCCGCTCCGTATGTTTGTATTTTTAGATGTTGCGTCAGACATCCAACTGAATTAAAACATTAATGAAAGCTAAATATTAATAGTTAGATTATCCGTTTCACAGTTTCGTGGCAACATAAGGGAAACTCAGAGATGATTCTTCCAGTGGTGCAGAGTACTGTCAGTGTTTTCCACCTTAGTGCAACTCAAGGACTGAAAGGAGACAGTGCAAAACTAGAGTAAGGGTAGAAATAGTGTTAAGGCTTATCCTTGTTTTTCTCTCATCTGAATTTCCTCCCTTTGCTTCCCTTTCAGCTCGTATTAGCTTAGTGAAGCTTACTGCTCTGTTCCCACGAATCTTCCTGAATCTTCTTCAGGTGCAGTCCGCTTCTAATGAAATGAGTTTGCCTATTCTTTTCTGCCTTTTCTATCCTCCGAGATAGAAAAGGCAGAAATACAGTTTTCAAATATGTATTTGATTTCACGTCAATGGAGCAGACATTAAGTTGTAAATCTATAAATTACATACTGTTTCAATAATGTCCTTCAGTTTTTTATTTGTGGGTTTCACCTGGGAGATTACCTTTAAATATCTTCTAAGGAATCAGATAACTAGTGATTAGAAACTGCATGACCAACTGAGGGGGAAGCCAACGTCCTGAGCTGTCGGAGTGACAATGCATGGAATACGGTGGGCTTGCTTGGAGGTGGAGGCTGGACAGCGCAGCATAACTTAGAACTGGCCTGCAGGAAATAGCGACACTGCTGCTGTTGTCAGCAGTGGATCGATTGTTTGATGATTCAAGTATGCATGCAGCTTAGAAACTCACAGTAAATAGACTGCTGTGTTTTTGTTTTTGACTACTACTTAATCAAAGTGGACATCCCGATGACAAAGCGGTTGTTTGAGTGTTTTATAGGGTTAGTTCATATGTTTTAAAGTGAGATCCTGCGACGTCATCTGCAATAGTTCCAGAAGTAAAAAAGTTGTCTTACATGTGCTTGTTGTACAGTAATGCTAACAAGTAGTCAGACAGATACCAATCATTTCACCTGACTAGCAATATCAAAGCACTAAAGCTGACACAAAAAAAACAAAAGCTAGCTGTTTTCAACTCTTTTCAAACTGTGTATGTAAAATTTATGCTTTCAGCATTATTTGAAATAAAAAAAATCACTTCTTATTTGTGAATCCAGTGTTTATGAGCTGATTTTTTTCTCCCCTGTCGATACATTAATGTTACTGTGGATAACAAAACATTTGTTGTCCAATGTTTTGCAGAGTGACTGTGGTCAGAGCATCAAAATCCGTCGTGTCCTCATGAACTGTCCGGAGATCGTCACTATTGGATTTGTGTGGGACGCAGAGCAGTCTGATCTCACGGACGATGTTATCAGGTCTCTTGGTCCACGTTTAAACTTGTGCGGGGTAAGAGCTGAAAAAGCCACCTCCCACGATTCAGTGCTTGTAAACGAAATATAACAAGTTTGAGTTCAAGATATGAATGTTAGTTTCACAAAACAGCAAAACATCGTTGATCCTAGTATGTGGGAACGTAACAGTTTTTCGGATGAGAGATCAATATCTGTCATTTTGCATACAAACAAACAGAAACTTGAACCTCAGTGGATTTAACGTCTGGCTGGGAGTGATCAAATGTACCGTCTTTCAGCTTTTCAACCGAGTGACTGATGAAAACGCCAAACGCAGCGAGCTACATCTGGTGGGGATGATCTGTTTCTCCAGCAAACATTACTCAGCTTTCGCCTATCACACCAAATCTTCAAAATGGATGTTTTTTGACGATGCCACTGTAAAGGAGGTTAGCATGTCTGCCATTAAGCCTTTTCAATCTTTTGTTATGACAATCCATTACATCCATTCTCTTTTCTAAGTTTTTTTTTCTTGTTTACTAGATTGGGTCCAAATGGAAGGATGTTGCTTCAAAATGTATCAGGGGGCATTTCCAACCTCTTCTTTTATTTTACACCAATCCTGAGGGGAGTCCAGTTTCTAATGAAGATGCACCACGACAAACCACTATGTGTCCTCATTACAAAGCCCAAGTAAATGGAGATCTGACCAGTAAGAAAGTCTTCCATTTGCTAGCATGACTGACAAAGACACTTAAAACATATACTTTTTGTTCTTTCTATAGCTGAATGGTATATATGTATTTACCATCACTGATTTGTCCTGAGACTTTTTTGTGTATATTTGCACATTTTGATAGTTTTTAATCCAGTGAAGTCAATAGAAACTCAAAAATTCAAAAAGAGTCACATTCTTGATTTTTGGTATCTTCAGTTTTAGAAGGATTTATGACAATTTAAAGCCACTCATCAGTTTTAGAGTAAATTCAACCATCATCCCAAAACCACATCAACTTGATATGACATTCTAATTACCATTGTTTCTTAATATTACAATAGTTAAAAAGTAGCATAACAAAAAGAAAGGATCTGCTGTAACTAAAATCATGAATGCAAATGGATTAAATTAGTCTAATATTATTTTATATGATAATTTCTATTTATGATGTATTCATCGGCTTATTGAAATTAGCTAATGTTCGAAAGAGGACAAATATCCAACTAAACATTTACTTATTTCTAATAGCAGGCAGGCAGTAGGAGCTTGAGATGGGATACACACGTCCTCTGTGCATGTATTGTGCAGCTGTATAATTCAGAGTTAAGGTACATGTTGCCCTTGGTGATCTTTGACGGTTTAAATATTCCTGTCTTACTTTTACTGCCTTCTGCTCATGTCTGTCATGACACATCAGAGACGATGCATTTAATGAAAAAAGAAACAAAAATTTTTAACGCCCAATCACAAGTTTTAATAGTAATTTTGGGTAACACTTTATTTGAAGGGGGTTGAATAAGACTGTCATGACACTGTCATAAACATGACATAACACCTGTCATGTTCATGAATAAGCCTTCATGAATATTTAAGACTGTTGTCATAAAGCGTCATTCGGTAAATTATGACACTTTTAATACAAAGTTGTCATTATTCAAAATGTCTTTGTTATGACAACTTGACATTAACCAAGAAATCATTACTGTTTAAACTTTACCTTTAATAACATAAAGTTACCTAATTTTTAAAGTGCAATCATTAATACTTTTATAACAAATTTATATCAGTAATGATTTCTTGGTTAATGTGAAGTTGCCATAACAAAGACATTTTGAATAATGTCAACTTTGTATTAAAAGTGTCATAATTTACCGAATTACACTTTATGACAACAGTCATAAATATTCATGAAGGCTTTTTCATGTTCACGACAGGTGTTATGTCATGTTTATGACAGTGTCATGACAGTCTTATTCACCCACCTTCAAATAAAGTGTTACCTAATTTTGTTTCCAACTTACTATGATAATGATATACTACTATTACTGCAGTAATTAAAATCAGTGACCATGAAAGGTTTACTGTGCAAGAGCATAGAACTGTGTTGCCTAGAACATCCCTCATGGACAATCTTGTGATCTCCCTGCTTTGGCTGCTTTTCAACATATTCTAATCTTTCACCATCCAATGTTGACACATAAGCTACCACTAAAATTGATGACATGAAGCACTCTGTGTGCAGAGTGTCTTTCTGTACACTGATCTTTCCAGACATCATTAATGAGAACAAGGAGGTAAATTTCTCTTTGTTTGTTTTTTTTAGAACACCGACACCAAATCAGACATTGAAGTGCCACTGAGGAAATATTCCTTTGAACTGATTCTGCATCAAATACAGAAGTGATTCTGCCACAGTAATGGTCGGGATTGTGGCATAAAGCTCCCAGAGAAAGACTTTCTATCCATATCTGATGGCCCAGACCTTGCATGAGGATGATGTCTCTGTTGCACGCAGATTACCACCCACGCCTAGCCCCTAATCCCCATTCCTGTGGCCAAACGCATCGTTGCTCTTACTCCTCCCCTTGATGTTTCAAACATTTGCCTCCATTATTTATCAGCTTGCTTATTTTTTTTTAGGAGGTGGTGGGGGGTGTTCTCTCTTGGATTGCTTCGCTTTTATGTGTTGCCCGGATATTTTGGCATGGGGAAGGATTCTTACTTTGGTGACAGTCAGGGTGAGTCAGTAACTGATTGTGGGTTTTTCACAGGAAATAAAAACATTGTCTGGCTCTCTGTATGCTGTTAATCACAATTATTTTCTTAAATTGATCGAATTCTGCTAAAGTTTACATTGCTTTGTTTCTTTAATTTGCTCTTTTGTCCATTATTACAAATGAATTGGTCTGACTGGCTCATACTGGAGTTCTTGCATAATTAGGGCTCTGCAGTAAGGAACCATGATGCACATGTGCATTAGTTAATTACTTGGCAGTTGTTAGGCATACAAAACTAGATCTGAGTCCAAAATGACTTTTCTAGGGAACTTCCTAAATATCGGCATCAGGCTACATAATCAGATGGGAATTTCCATCAGTGTTAGCATGTAACAGTAACACACGTAGTTTTCCCTATTACATCTTTGACAGAAGCTTTAGGTACAGAAGTGATTCTGCCACTTCCCACTAATGGTTGGGATTCATCTGTTCTCAAATTATCATCGTGTAATGTGTTTTTATTTTTTTGGACACTCTGATCAAGGGTCTTTTGAAAGTTGCAATATTGGCTGAGTAAAAATAGACGCAGCTGTAAACGGCGTCAGAGAAAATGATTTAATTAGGAGGAGGTGAGATGTGAAAGTGAAAGACAGCAGCTGTTAGATGTAACACGCTCATCTGAAGGCAGATGCTCGCAGTTCATGTTGTCGCTGCTTCCCTTCGTGACCTGCTTGCCAGGCGGAGGAAACACACCGCGGGCTTGGCAGCCGAGGCAGCGGAGGTGTGTTTTATCAAAGTTAATGATGCAGCATCTGTTCTTTTCTAAGACTGTTTTGTTTCCTATTTGCAGACGGACGGAAGGGATGGGAGATGGGATGTGTGATCTATAAAACTGAAAAACTGTTTGAGCTACTTCTATATTTGTCACGACTGACAAATTCTCTCACAGGAGTGGCACACTTTCATAAGACTTTACTGTCATGAAACTAATTGAGTTTAAAATTTATGTTGAAACTACATAATCATGTTCCTTATTTTGTTGGGTTTTATATGTTTTTTTTTTGTTTGTTTTGTTTTTTATAAAACAACAATCACAGTTTTTCTTTTATAAACTGTGATTAATCAGTTTATTAAAGACAAACGTCAACACATTACATCTGACCGGCAAAAGTATGTGAACCTAAAAGTGGATCATGCTTTCAAATCCTTCCTTTACAAGTTTAAGTCTGAATTTCTTGTTGTTGTTGCTCCACATGCCTTCTTTCACCCCGTTCTGAAGTGCAATTCAGTTTTGTTGCTGTCGCTTTAAATTCAAATGAGCCCTTTCACATCCTGCAGAGCGTTCCGCTCCGTCCTGTTCAGCCATTTTTGTAGTTCGATAGCAGATGTGTCAAACTACCCAAATGTTTGAAACATCAAGGGGGAGGAGCTTCTAATTCCCAAATTGATTAAAAGATGTCAACAACAGAAGGTAAAAATGGCAAAAACAATTTAAACTGTCGACGCGGTTCTGTCCTTCATGAGCTAAATGCTAACACACTAACGCTAACTTAACCAGAAGTTACGATGCTGCTGCTGTCAAAACAACGTCCAGGATGTCATATCAGCACACAGTAGATTGATGTCTAGAATAAGGCTTGTCATTTTAGCTCTATTTGAGGTTACCGCTTTGCCGTGTCTGTCATTTCCTTGGGCACAAGGAACTGACTCCATCAGATTAAGTCTTTTGGCAAATCCTTCCTGATTCTGGCGCTGAAGCACTTATCCTTGGAGTTTTTTGTGCAAACAGAGAGGTTTTTCCCCACTGATGTGGCTACATTTCTAAGGAAAATATATTTTAATTTGGCACTTCAAAGGGGTTCTGGTTTCTGGGGACGGTGTAATAAATTGTGTGAGTTATTGCACCCAACAACTGAACATTTTAACTCGTCTAGTTGTAGCTTTGGCATTCAGGAAGTTGGACTCCAGATTTGCTGTGAGAAGTAAAAAATGACTGATTCGGTAGATTACTTTAGCCAGACGTCCATGACCTTGATTAGTACTTTAGTAGTAAATGCTGTGACATAATAATTCAAAAACCATAAGAAGGAAAAGAAATAAAACTGAAAACAAACATAATATAAAGATAATCCTCACTGGGTTTTAGTGACAGAGCACTACTGTGTAACCAAGTGTTTAATAAAACCAGTCAAATTGTTTTTAATTATTTTCAGTAAAAAACATTTGTGTTCTGTGAACCTCAGAGGTTCATCATCAGGAAGACCAAACACTGCAGATTGAAGGTTGTGGAAAAAGAAGTAGTTGAAATGTTATATTGGTTGAGAACATCCAGCGCTCACAGAGCAATACAAGAAGAAAGTGTGAGGCTGAAAATTGCTGCTACTGAGGTTCAAATCCAGCACTAGAGTGACAAATAAAAAAAAAATAGTGCATTGGCCTTTTTATTCGACAATTGTGAATCCAACCATAAACAACTCACGCATGACATTTATACTTTATCAGACTTCTAGCTTGATTGATTCTCAAGTTTCAAGTGAAAATATTTATCATGGTGGCATACCAGTTTCTGTTTTTGACAGCTTAATTGCAACTCAAATAATATTTCTGATTGCATATTTTGCACCTGCATTTGATGTAAACCTTTCTCCTTTCTTTGCTCTGTCCCCAATATTTTTGTGAGTGTTTATTTACACCACGCAGGAAATCTGATAGGGATTAATTGTGGAAAATACTTAAGTCAAAATAAAATTGTGGCTCAAATCCAGTTAAATTAAAACAGCCTGTGCTTTTCTTGGCAGCCAGTTAACACATTGTCTCGGAAGTAAAAAGATTTATTAGTAAAATAAATGAAAACGAAATTTAGGGCTGGACTATATAAATCGCAAATGTATTGCCGTCACATTATCATTGTGTGCAGTATTAACAAACCGATATTGTCATAACTATTGGCTAATATATTCCACATGTAATGAACTTGCATTTACATGCAAATGTAAAATGGAGCAACATCAGATGCTCACACTGGACACAATTAACATTTTGCAAAGGTCACAGAGTGTCAGAAGCATGGATGAGGAAAGACGGAAGAAGAAATTCATATTTCACAACTGATGTCATTGTGTCAATATTTACCAAAATTATCGTCATTGCAGGATTTTCTACTGTGCAGAATTACTTTAAATGCAATATATTGTTTGTAGGACTTAAATTTATGTTTTTATTTTTTGTATTCTTCAGTGAAACATCCTTTTGGCAGCCCTAACAAATTTCAGGATCCCTTCATGGAGAATCTGCAAAGACCAGTTGAAACATCAAAAAAGGACAGGGGACATCGGAGAATCGAGCCTTCACCACACAAAGGTAGGCTCAGTGGACGGCAACATTTAAACAGGCAATGAGCATCGGACAGTCTGAATATCAGAGCAACGGTCGGGCTATTAATGACCTTTGTCAACCCTCCTCAGACATGACACACACAAGATCTTCATCCCCCCCAGAGAATGGGCCCCGGCCTCCTGTAGAGAAAATAAAGAACTCTCTGCGCTCTGAGAAGTCATCGAATCAAAGCAGAGGATCTCAGGAGCCCCACGGACAGTCGGGCAGTGCACAGAGTGGGGGACATGTCAGAAAGGCCAACGTTTCCCCAGGACGCAATGAGCAGGAGGGCAGTCACAAACACTGGGAAAAAGGAGGCAGCGGGAGCCAAAATAGGTCAAAGTCAACTTGGAGACCCATCAGGGAGGTGCTGAATGTAGACACGGTGCTGAATGAACTGGAGCAGCGACGGCAGCAGCAGCAGCAGCAGCAGCAGCAGGACAGCCCGCGGTGCAGCAAGCCTTCTTCCCAGGAGAGAGCGCGCACAGAACCAAGCAGGGAGCGCGAACACGCAAGAACTAGAGAGGAGCGCAAACAGAAGTGCTTAATGACAATTTATGAGGACGAGCAGCGGCACGAGACGGAGAGCCACAGCTCCGTGGAGTCAGAGAGCAGAGCCGGCCAGCAGAGAGGAAGCCGACTCAAGGCCGTTCCCAAGACTCTGCTGCGCAGCGACACCTGGACCATTCAGAGGACGGAGTCGGGCTACGAGAGCAGCGATCGACTCAGCAGCGGCTCCACCAATCCCGACTCACCTGGGGTCGATGGGTTTGGGCTCAGACCAGATCAGAGGTTAACACCTGAGATCCTTTTACAAAGGTAGGAGAGAAAAGTGCCATTCTGCAGTGGATTTAGTTTCACTGAAACATTGATTTGAACTTCAGTGTTCGAAAGCAATACTGAACGTAGTAAAAAAAAAAAAGAAAAACTACAGTAATAAGACATATACTCACTCAACAAGAAAGGAAAGAAATGCTTTCAAGGCTATGAGGTGGTAAGAACAAGAAGAAAGTTGTTTCGGGCCAGTACATTTCATGTTTAACAAGAACTCGAGTGCAGGACTCCTGGGAGGTTCTCCCTGGTCCCTCACACTGCAGCATTTGTTGCTACATGAACCACTTCAAATTTTTTGACAAATTACACAATAGCTCTCAGACACTACTCAAAGAACAAGGATATGATGTAAGAACAAAATGATGTCGTTTTGCAACAAATACAATGTTTATATTTAGAGATAAAGTTAGAATCTCCATCCTCTGGAGAAAAAAACCATGCAGACTGTTGTTTCAGTAATGACCTAAGCACGTTAACACCTATCCTAATATAATATAAAACAGTGTTCATTCACACACACACACACACACACAGTGATGAAAGAACGGTGCTGAATAATTGTTGACAACTCTCAGTTTTCTTATGTCGTCTTATTTTTCAGTCAGCTGCATCAAAGGGAAGCCGATGCAAAGTCAAGTATGACATCATCTTTTTCCCACAACGGTAAGCCCGAAGGTTTATTTTGCTTCAAAAGGGTTTGGAGCTGAGTTATAGAGCCCCAGCTGATTATAAACGCAGTACGGAAAACCACAACAAAAGTATCTGGATCAGTTCCTCGTCAAATCCTACTGATCACTTTGCCATGACCTCCTTCCATTTTCTACCCCTCTGATGACTGTTGGGTGCTGCGTGTCAGCCTACCTGATTGCACCTCAAAGTTCCTCATAGTACAAGTGACTCATCAGGTTTTGCAGCAGCACATTTCCAACACTAGTTGGTATTAAAGAGCAAAATTATTGTCTTAAGTAACTTTTCCAAACTATTTAAAGAAGTTTGTCCTGCATGTTTTATTCTGTGAACATCCTTCATTGGATCTATTTATTACCCTTTCATTTGCTTGTTTAATTCTTTTTTTTTTTTTTCTGTGGCAGGTTTTTGTTCTTTTTTTTTTCGGTCCGTTCACAGAAACCAAACAGCTTTTCCTCTGGTATCTAGTCAGATTTAAGAGACATCAATTCGAGCCAAAAGTAAATTGCTGAAAAAGGAAAGCAACTAATAAAATATGCCACCAACTTAAGATGTAAAACAGACCTCCTGATTTAAAGTAGAGCAGAGCAGCAAATGTCTGGCAGGAAAAGGTGAGTTCCTTTTCTCATCCGCGGAACCTCGCGGAAAAGATTTAAAGCAAAGAAACAAACACGTTCGTTCATTTAGTCTGGTATGTACAGGCATGATTTGCTTTCTGTGATGTTTAGACAGCCTCATGATCGCTCCTGTTTCTTTAAGACTTGTAAGTTTTAGTGTGATCTGCACTCAGTCCTGACTGTGTTTGTGTAACAGAAGATCGCCGAACATCTGGGTTGATTTCTGTGCCTGAACTTGTTATTTAACCTCCGGCCCCTGTCTGCCCGGCACTGGCATTAATCTGATGATAATCCCACAAAAGCTCAGATGGCGCAGCTGGACACGGTCGCTGATCATTGTCATAAATAGCATTCTGTTGCATGTACTGTCCTGCTCTATCTAAATGAATCAAGACTTTATGCGTTAAGAGGTTATGGCCGCTTGCAAGAGCAATGCCCAGTATTTGAATCAACCTCTAATGGGTTAAGTTGAAAAAAATATATATGTTTAAGAAAATGTGCTTTCAAAAGGCAGTAAATCAGCATCAGGGTGTCTCTTGCTGTTGACAGGTCAGAACATTGTGTCTTAGAATGGCTTGCTGCCACCTAGTGGACATAAAGAATACAGCATTTACTATGTGCGCGCCTATCTTACAGTTACGTAAGCGGATCAGGCTCAAATGTTTAAACTGCAATATTTTTGATATTTTAGACCAAAGGTCACACTTATATCTTATGGGAGCTCTGAGTTTATTCTCAGAATTCTGCATATTCAGAGAAAAATTCAAAGGAAAATTAGATTCGTCCCAGTGACTAATCCTCATTTTCATTCATGTCCTTGTGATCATGAACAGAATGTACCTCTGATGAAACAAACCCCTCTGAAAGAGGATTTTAATCACAAATATGTTTTTTTCTTGTACATTTTCATTCCTTTCTTTTTCCTTTTTTCTCCCTTTTTTTTCTAGGTAAACATCCAACTAAACCTCAGGGGAACCACGATCAAGTTTTACTTTCTCAACTAAAGTGCAGTCCAAGTTCAAGGTAGTGTTCTTAAAATGATAGGTTTTTATTTAAGAAAAAAATGTGTTGGTAATTATAGTATATTGCATTTTAGATTTTTATTTGGTCAAAACTTTTGCTAATTTCTCTTTTACTTCACAGCAATGAAGGGCTTTGTGATGGCCTGTTATGTAAAATCCCGCAAAAATACATACATATGTGTGTGTGTGTGTGTGTGTGTGTGTGTGTGTGTGTGTGTGTGTGTGTGTGTGTGTGTGTGTGTGTGTGTGTTTAGTTTTAAGATGAAGAAATATAAATTTACTGGTGCATTACAGACACATTTACATGTCTGTATTAAAATGTATTTACCTGCTTTTTCTTTCTTGTAGACAGAGATCAAAACACACATCTAACACCTCTAGAAAAGCGAAGGGTTCAGAGAAGAGCTCGACTGGTTCAGAGAGCCGGCAGAGTGAGCACCAGGAGCCGAGTGCCTACCGAGGGCACAGCGGGGAGAACACAACCCCGAGACACATCACAAAGACCAGCAGCTCTGAGTGGAACAGCTCAGACGATCTCGTTCTCTCAGAATCCGAGGACAGAGAAAGCACTTATTTGTCCAGTAACAGTGAGGCTGTCACCTCTGACTCCCCGTGCCCTCACATTGACCTGCCATACCACCCGCCTAGCAGCGCGACAGCAGAAACTCAGCTCGCTGCCACTGGGTCGCCTCACCTCCAACCCAACCTGCAGGCTTCTTCGCTCCACGGCGAAGCGAGCCACGCTGCGTTTCGCCCCCGAATGCTTCAGGAACCCTTCCCATCGAGCCCTCGCCTCTCTCCCTCGTCCTACGTCAGCCCCAAAAGGAGGCCCGACATTTCGGGCCTCCGAACCTTTTCGGACGCGAGCTCGAAGTCAGGCTCGGACCCAGAGAGGAGCACTCAGTCGTCGTGCGAGAGCGAGGAGAGGCTGACGGGCAGCAGAGCGGATGAGGCGGCACAAGCTCCAGAGGTTTCCCTGACGACGTACTTTAACGTGGACAACTGCATGACGGAAACGTACCGCCTCAAGTACCACAACCAGAGGCCTCTGGTCCTCTCTGCCACAGTGCCAAGGACAGCTGCTGAGAGTGAGCGCAGAGATAACAGCCACACACTCCCCAGTGACGCACACTCACATGACGTGCCAAAAGCCCGACCTGAAACAAGTAAGACTTAGAAAAAAAAAAACTATTCAAACAGAGCGAAATAGCTGCATAAGATAGTTTTCTGTTATTCTGATCAGCATATGCCCAGAGAACTTTCATAAAGTACATTTTTAACAACAGAGATCTCGTCTTTCTTTCTGCACAGGCCATAATAGCAATAAACCCACTGCAAAATGGAAGCCAGTGACAGCCAAAGGACTGGATGAGCGAGGTTTTTTATGAGTGTTGACTTGGTAAGTTTTGTTTACATGGACGGACAGTGCGACTGGATGCCAAAGAGTTTACAGAATGGAAAAAAATGTTCAGATGCCCCCCGACGCCTCCAGACTGGGTGGAATTTATTTATGCAAGCTTGTCACATAAATACAACCTACTTCTAAATGCTGTAGTGTGTTGTTTGACAGATTATCAACTATCATGTATATCTTCCACTGTCCCGTGGTGTTAAGACAATGAAATCTGTTTTCAGTTTGCACAAAGCGTTGTTTAGTTTTTAGTTATTTTTTTATGACACGTCATGGCAGCTTTATGTCATTTAGTTTTATTGGTGGAGGAGCTCTGCTGAAGGGCTGAAGGCCGGACGAAGCTCAAACAACAGCGAAGGCCAAATGTTTTCATACCCCTGGCAGATTTAGCTTTAATGACATTTTTAATAAAGATGCTTGTTAGGAAATATGAATGATAATAAAGTGACAAAAGGAATATCAATTTGAAAAAAAAAAAAAAAATATATATATATATATATATATATATATATATATATATATATATATATATATATATATATATATATATATATATATATATATACATACATACACACACACACACACACACACACACATATAATTTGCCTGTTATTACAGGTAAATTATTTTTCATGTTCCCACTAGTATTTTGACAATTTATTTCTGGTGTTGACCTCCGAGTCTTGGAGGGTTAAAGGTTTCCTGGCATCAGCCTGATCTCTAACTAAATAGTCTCTTTCAAATTCAATATGTTGGTAAAATTAGAAGAGTACTAAATTTGTTAGGGGTTTAAAAACTCTGGTATTAACTACACAACGGTGTAACTATTTGATTCCCTTTTGATCTTGTTAGTTTGCTCATTTGCAAACAAATGAACAGTCTAATTTATTTGGTAGTTTGATTCCAGTGTAGAAGGACAGCATGTCATATAATGTAGTACATAGTTACTCACTAGTTGTTTTGCTGCTAAGGGAAGTAAATGATTGTTCCTTCAGTAAATTAGAATTAAACACACAAAGTCCCCACTCATCTCAAGGAACTTTGACCCGTTTGGTCATGAAAAGAAAAAAACCTCTTCATTTTCTTGGCAAGTCAAAGATTCAGCTCCCTCCAGATTTTACTTGACAACCTGACTGTAATTCTTCTTTAGCCACTCTTTTGTTAACATTGCTGTATGTTTTGAGTTGTTTTGTGGGCAGCACCACGGTGCCATTTTTAGCTCTGTTGTCTTGCAGCAAGAGGCTGGGGGATTGCATGGAGTTTGCATGCGTCTCATTGCATGCTCTCTGGGTAGTTTGGCTTCCACCCAAAGTCCAGTGAAAAGCATGGCAAGTTAATTGGTCTCCCCCTGCCCCCATTGCTCTTAGGTGTGTGTGCATGGTTGTTTGTGTTTTCTGATGATCGACTGTGACCTGTCCAGTGTGTCTCACAAACATTGACCGCTGTTACGACCCAGCTCAGCCATGGGGAGGGGGAAGTAACATTAAAGAAACCTGTAACAGTTAAAGGTTTATTGTTTGGTTTTGACAAAAATTTAAAGGTAAATTAACAACAATCAAAATGTAGGGACTTACAACAAAATGTACTAAATAAAACAAAATCCACAAAACAATCAGAGTTGTAAACCAAAGATCTTAACCAAACAAAAATGGACTTTCAGTACAGGTTAAACAAAAACAAACTTCAAATCTCTAACAGAGATACAAAGATCCCCCACAGGAACAAGATGAGTTACACAAGCTATCAAAGCTAACAAAAGCTGTCAAAGCTATCAGAGCTATCAGAGCTAACAAAGCAAGTTTGCAGTAGTCAACCAAACACCCAACAAAGTGGCTGTCTGAACAAAGAAACAGCCAGACCTTCCTCCAGGAAGTCTGGGGTTTTAAAAGGGAGGCCTCTTCAGGGATTGGTGGAGCTGGCAATTTGTGAGCCAATCGCTGTAGGCCTCAGGGAGCGGCACCGCTGCACCCACTTCCACTTCCAAGTGGAGTCAACTTGATTAGAGGCTGCAGATATACAGAAAAGAAAGACAAGAAAACATACACGACCACTGGCTGTAACAACCTCAACCCCCTGCAATCTAGCAAGGATTCCATAGGAATAAAAGGATGGGATTTCTTTCTGAAGACACCCTTCACTCTGTCGCATCATCATTTCTAAGTCTATGCAACTAAATGCTTCTTGATGATTGAAGCTCATTCCAGCCTTATGCAGATTTACTGTGTTCCTGATGTCCTTTGAGAGTTGTTTGTCCTGTTCCTGGTGAAGGACGGGTTGGTATGGAGCAATTTGATTCTACAGTCAGGTGTCGTTGATACACACAAAACATTTACATCAGGATTATTGATAACTGTTATGGATTAACTGATTAATTTCTGTCAAATGTCAAATTCTGCCTTACATCCTTTTTTGGATCAAATACTTATTTCACCTAAGTGACGTGCCCATCATTAATAACATCTATTTAAAGGTTTTGGCTAATATTCTGTCTCCACATTAAAATAAAATTGCAGTTAAATTAAAGACTGTTCATTTATTTGTCAACAGACTAACATGATCGATGTCTAAAGTTAGAGATTATCAACAGATGATGCTGAAATCTGTACAAATGTTCTGCAAAGAGGGACGAATCTGTGTATTAAACATATTTTATCCAATTGTCTTTTTTTTTTTTTTTCTTTCTGTAGAACAAATCCTGGTTTAACTCAGCAACACAGCTGTCAACATAATATAGCGGGCAATTCTTTTTCTGTCAGAATCTGGGCAGCTCACTGACTTTATGCACACTGGGGATTTTTTCCACTGTCACCAGATAACATATGCTGCAACAGTCACTCATTGTAAGTTACTGATTTGTTATCATTTATCTGATCTTTTGCAACATTTATGTGTTAATGAATGACTGTTGGCTGCCCCAAAGCGGACGGCCTCCACCGCTGTAAAAATCTACCGGCGAATAAGGTTCTGGTTTGGTCTTTATCTTTATATAAGTGACAATGAAAAACACTTTTGGTTCATTAAAGTGTAATTTTGCATGACTGGCTTCAGTTTGTGGTGATCCATAAAGTCATATTAGCTTAAGAACCTGGAGTTCAGTAGCAGGGGCAGCCCTCAGGCTATTCACTACAACTTTAATTTTGTCACGCTGGTTCTTCTGATCCATTTCTCTGTACTTTATCTTGTCTTCCTCCTTAAAGAAATCCAAACAGATCTATATTTGTAGGTATTTTCATAATGTACCGGACACATCTGACATCATTACTAACTATACAGCTCAACACACTGGTATTCCTGTTCAAAACAGTGATGTTGTGAAACCTGCATGTGGCCTTTATAAAACATTCTAGCTGTATGTGCAGCATGAGCATGAAAATGCTGGACTCCTGAGTCGTCTTAGCATTATAAGGGATTCTATCTAATTGTAAGGAATCAATTTATTAAATAGAAGTTTGTAACCATAACTGATCTGGGACGTTGAATGGTTTTTGTTTTGTTTTGTTTTTTTCTTGCTCGCACAACAATACTGTCTGTTGTTTATGCATTTGAAAACAGTTTGCTGGAAACCTACTACTAACTCACCGGGACAATATGCATTCACCAACATTTTCAAATGAGTCCCCAAGCACATCTGGGTGTTTTACATCTGTGTAACGTGTTCATTCTCGATATTTCCAAGAACGTAAAAAGATCTATGTTGTTTTACTTCCAGATAAATACATCTATAGATTCATATCTTTTATGCTCATCACAGTGTACGGTCTTTTCCTACACATTGTGTCATTTATGTTTTCCTTTATTTGCTTTTATCTGTTCTTGGTAACCTTTGTTCAGATTATTTGTTCCATGAGTTCATTGAAGCAGTAAATCTCTGTGTGTGTGCTTGTGTGTGTGTGTGTGTGTGTAATGTTTATGCTGTCAAATACTAAATGATACTAAAAGATCTTTCCGATTTGCCCTCCTAATGATTTATTGTTTTATTGTTCAGAATCTGATTCAAGGAAAACAGCTTTGGTTGCAACCTTTTGCACTTTATAGAACGTACTAGCTACTAAAACATTAAAAAGTGAAATTTAATGTTGACTGGCTTTGAACTAATTGGTTACTTATTATCCCGCAGCAATGATCAATTGTAGTAATAATGTTGTCTTTTTAATTGATTTACTGCTCCAAAGAAATGATTGTTTATTGGACAAGTTCAAAGAGATAGTTGTCAGAGTACATGGACGTTTTCCTTTTTTGATTTGTTTCCTTGTTCTGCTTTACATTCTGAATGTTGTGTCTTTTGTTGTATTGGCTGTGCCTTGACATCTTCAGTGCAATATGTCTGTTTTCCTTGTCTGTGTTCAAATAAACCACTTTTAGGAAATAACGCAGATAAACGAACAGACACATTTCAATCTACGGTGTGTTGCAAAAGTATTTCTACCCATTTTAGCCTGTTGCAAATTTTGTTGCAATACAACCAGAAGCTCAAATTCACCTTATTGCCATTACAGCTTCAAGTATTTTGGGGAAAGTCTCCAACAGATTTACGCTTCTCCATGTAGGTAGTTCAAGTTCAGAGTAAAGAAGAAAACCTGTAAACTGATTTTTAAGTCTACCCACGGATCCTCAAGGGCTTCCAAGTTTTGATCTTCTTTAAATATTCTTATCTTGCATTGTAAAGGCTGCTGACCCATGTTTTAGGTGAACTTCCACCTAATGATGCACAATCTGCAAAATGTTCAAAACCCAGGATGTTATTTAATTACCAATTCTTCTTCACAACTTTCTCAATGACCCGTCTGCCGTGCTCCTTGGTTCCTGTGATGCTTTTTTGTTCTTTAAGGCTCTCTAACAAATCTTCGAGGCCTTCACAGAACAGCTGTACTGGATTTTATTTAAGGTTGAAAATCACATTTTTACTTTTATGTCGATAAAGTTTTTGTTTTTTTTGTCTTCTACACAGTTATGCACTGGTCTGCGTCATAAAATCCAAATGAAATACACTAAAGTTTCAGGCTGTAGTGTGACAGAATGTAAAAAGGTTCGAAGCTAACAGGCAAATTACATTTTGTTGTACGGAAAGCGCTTTTATTCTGGATGGCTCCAGTCATGACTGCAAGTAGCAAAATCACAACGTTGACAAAGTCTGTTAACTCTAAAAGTGCAGAGAAGAAATCTGCAGCGCCCACCTCTCATTTCAAAGGTTGGTGCTAAAACCTAATGGATAATAAATGCATTTTGTTTCTTACAGTTTAATCAAGTTATTGTAATTGTAAGGTGCATCTTGTACTCATGTTCTGTAGTCTTCAGGTAAAGACTTCACATGACGGTCTCCTTCTGAGTCCCATACAGCCTGGACCAGTCCAAGATTGCTTGAGATCCTAAGCAGGATTTGACTATCAAGCCAGAATTCACCTTATTATATTTCTTTAGCTAGATGTGATACATAAATTGTGGAGACGAGGTCATTTATCCCACTAAACGACTCTGTCATGTCTGGAGCACAAAGTTTCAGTGTTTCCTAATGACAAGTTGACAGTTAAGTTTCACATGAAACGTGATTCCTGCGACAATATGGTGTGACTATAAATAATGATCGTTTTCTGCTGCATACATAATGATTCAACTTGCCGGTTCTTTCCGATGTACAAAAAAATGCAATTAAAATTTGATACTCATAAACCTTTGAAGTAAAATAATTTTGAAATAGGCTCATCATTGACAAATGTAGCTAAAAGTGTTAAGTTTGTGTGGGAAGTCAAGTCCTGCAGAGGGAACCGGGGCTCTCCATGCATTGATAGATGGTGTTACTGTAAAACATATCTTTTATCCTGTGTTTTAAACACACACAGAGACATAATCTAATTACCCTGTTTAGCATCAACAATCGAGGGCTAAAAAAGAAATTTTCCACATTATGTGACAGATCTTATCCGATCTTATCCAGGCTCTTGAGTCCTGTTGGTCATCAGATAGCCTGCAAGAGTTTCACTGGATCTCCCTTCACGCCTCTGTGTGGTCTCCTCCATGAAGCTGCTGATAATCCACTGCATGCTTTCTGACATGTCCAGTTGCAGATTCATTTGAAAAAAAAAAATGCTACTGTTAAATCTGTCTACACTTTCTACTTTTGGAGATAATATATCTTTATTTTTACTTATTGTTGAATAAAGTTTTAATTACTGCACCACTCCTATATTAGTCACCTTCCTGTGTTATGACTGCACACAAGGCTCACTCGAAAAGCATGTTTTTTTTTTTTTTGTTTGTTTTTTTGCAAAAACAGAGGAGAAAAAACAGAAAACCGGCTGTTCTAATTTTATTAATGCAGGTATAAAAATGCATCACAAATCTGGCACTTTTGGATGTTGATGTATGTGACAGTTCAACACAATACTGTACATAATTTCATAATTCACTTTGTTTATTAAAGAAGACGAGGTCTAACTCCTCTTGAAAATCCTCTTTGCGTCCACACCTTCGTAGCTGAAGCTCTGTTGAAAACAAAAATATGACATTTTGCGTTAGATCTCACATACCCACATATAATTTAAAAAATACAACTCCATTGTTTTACAAGTGTTCAGACACTGCAGTGCTAGAATTGGCATGGAGGCATACAATCAAACTCTTCACCTGAACGAGTTCATCTCCTTGGATGGTTCTGACTGTTGTCAGCTGTTTTCCGTTGTCCTTCCTGGTGAAAACCCCCTTTAGCGTGTCGCCCTCCATGGTCCAGGCACCCTGTGGTTTGACACATGACCAAAAAGATCTCACATAAAGGTGTGGTTCTTAATAATTATCTCATATATAAGAGGCCTGGGCAGAAAAGTTTGAGCTGAAGTCGATGCGGCTCTATTTTTTTTTTTATCTTACCGATAGTTCAGTTCCATCTGCCAGGCTGTACTCAAAGTTGACTCCCAGGGTGAAGTTTATTTCAATGTTGCGGAAAGTGCTGCTCTCCTTCACATGAAAGTTGTCTCCAGTCTGTTCGATGGTGATCTTCAGGTTGTCATGAGAGGCCAGCTTCCTCTTCACCATGTTTACTCCTGTCGTCAGACACGTTGAACATGCTCAGTGGGTTAATAAACAAGTGCTTTGTGTCTTTGTAGAGTGGAAGTAAGAGTTCAAGAGCCAAATCAGGAACTAGAAAGTGTTCACGCAATCAACGGTTTGCAAATAAAACTTAGACGACCAGAACGTGGCTTAGTCAACCTATAATTAGCAGTTTACCATCTGAATATGAGTACCTGAATTTGATCAGTCCTCCATAAAGTACCTCATCAATTTCTGCAAATATTAAGGTCACTTAATTGCCTAAAAAACATGTTTTTAAACAAACTGACACTAGTTATCTCCAGTCTGACAAAGCTCACCCATTTTTTCCATGAACTTCTCGTAGTTTTCATTGCGATCAACCTTCCAGGTGCCATTGAAGGTCATGTTGACTGCTTGAGGCGAGCTGGACCACTGTGCAGAAAGGAGCGTCCCACTGCGGGTGAGGTGCTCCTTTTAAGCTGCGTACGCTCTTATCTCGTGGTCTGCGTGATGATGTGGCCGTTTAAAGCTCAGTTTTTTTTCAAGGCATTATCCACAGCAAACACTTTATGAATTATTGAATGCTTGGCTTTCTTGCTGAACTTGTGTGTGTGGGTGTGTGTGTTTGTGTGTGTGTGTTTACATAGGGTGGTGGCATTGTGTGTTCAGCAAACTATCACATATTAATGGAAAATTACGGCAAGGTGTGCCTGTAAACTTTTGTTCTGTGTCTGACTGTTGAGGGACAATTTAAGGATGGGCCCTCAATGGAGCTGGTTCCTAAACTTTTTTGCAACTACCTTGGTAAACACTCTTCCTTGTACCAACTCAAAAATATTTTAAAACAGAAGCGCAACAGGACTTGGACTTGATGTTTGTTGTTAGAATAAGAAAAAATATGATTGGTTCAAAGATGTGATTTAAACACACATTGTCATTTTTACATTCTTTTCATCTTACGTTTCAAGATGAAAAGAATGAACCGCTCAGAATTTGGATTTCCATGTTAGAAAGTCAGAATATGCCCAGCTGTATCAACTGCCTTGAACATAAAACTTAGTAATAAAATCATTCAAACTACTGACTGAACTACTTGTATTCACCTCTGGTTATATGCTTGACCTCAAAATTGCACAACCTGTTGGTACAGTGTTTGAAAATCTCAACTATAAAAATTCAGTGGTTTGGACTCGAAATGATCAGCAGCACATGATTCCACTTCGCTTGCACCAGGACTTCTGCTCACTGTGCTGCTCTCTTTACAAGGTTTTGATTAAATTATTTTTTGCTGGTGTATTTATTGGTTTTGCATAATCATTAGTTTGTTTGCCCAAGTTCCACCACTGGTGTTTGTACAATCACTTGAGAAACACAGTACTAAATGATGCAAATATGTATATTTTTCTATCTAACTTTTTAAATAATACAATTCAATGAAGTTACCAAAGCTCTTCCTATCACTGCTTTGTTCATTGGTTTAGCTGGTCATACCCTCCCTTCAATTTCTTTGACCTAAATCAAACAATTACTGATAAGGAAGACCTTTGATATTTAAAGCTATTACCACATAAGAGCCTACACAGATATGTGGACTAAACTGATGCTAAGACTTGCTCTAAATGAATCCAAAAAAACTGAGGCCAGTGAAAGCACATACTTTGCTGGAAGTTTGACTATAAGTTGGGGAATGTACTTGGTGATTTCCAGTAGCTGTTGCAGGAAAACTGAATTATGTACATACAACTTCATGACTCCAAATCAAGTGAAACAGAGCGTTTTTATTGAAAAGACACAAAAGAGGAGAAAGTGGCCAAATACATTAATCAATTGCATTGACACTGGATTTGCCTGGCTGTTACAGGTTGCAGGAACAAAGATTTACACCTCACAAAGAGATGATTGAAGTTCTTCACTTGTCAGGGATTTCTATCTTGTCCCTGATAGCTTGTCAGTCTTCGTTTTTTATTGGAGTTCCTTATGTTTTTGTTCAGTGTGACATAAATACCTCAATATCTGCACTTTTATCAAAAAGAAGACCTTTCTACCTTGACTGAGGTGATGAAACCAACAGTCAAGCTTGGGACACACTTGATTAGGTCTAGTGGATGCTTATCGTTAACACATTCATATCACAAGCTGTTTATCTGTGCCTGAGTATCAGGTTTTTTTTTTTATCAATTGTCTATCACTTTTGCTAGAGCAGAAAAAAATGATAACGTGGCTGTATAAAACAGTCGTGTGTCCTTGAAGGACCCAAATTCTTTAGCATGTGATCAAAGTCTAGAAAAACTGCAATTGTAAAGAATTCAGACGCCATGTAGTTACTTTAGCTCTATCCAGGACACTTATTTTGACAAAAAATGTAATCTCAAGGTAAAAAGACAAATCACTTGAAGTGCTTGAAGATTTGAGTCTATGCATATTAGCTTCTTTTACTGATCAGGATTTTATTCCCTTGATATCAATCAGACGCATTTAATGTGTCTGATAAAATGCAGCACAAGGTAATATGAATGTTTGATCTATGTGTGTCATTATATATATATATATATATATATATATATATATATATATATATATATATATATATATATATATATATATATATATATATATATATATATTTGATGTAATGTTTCTATCATTTATTATCTTATTTTGTAAGTGTGTCAGCACTGGTGACTGAAGCCCTGCCAGGAGGGGGCGATGTGTCAAGAGATTTTAGATGTCAAGGGTTCAAAGGTAAACTAAGGTTAAATGAAATAATGATCTTTGGCAACATGCTGGAACAATAACACTGATTTTATAGCCTTATGTCAGCTAGTGAAGGCAGATAAATTACTACTTTGTTTAGAGAGAGAAGACCAGAGTTATTTTGCAGTATTTAAAAGTTTCTTTCCACCCAGAATTCTTCCAGCGTTTTATTTAACCCACCTGAAAATAACCCCACAAGTCAAAGGTTGTCTTACTGTCCTAGGAGTGAAGGGAAGGAGAAAAGATTTGACTCTTATCATTTACAGTTTAATTAGGGGGATTTTTTATAAGCTGTGGGATTAAATTAACCTTAAACTGTTACACTTTGCTTCCTGTATTGCTTCCTCAACACCTGCCATAAAAATTTAAATATGATAATAACATTCAAACTATGTAATAACAAAGTGGGATAATGCAACATACAGTAAAATTATATATATAAAAAAAAACATACATTT
This sequence comes from Poecilia mexicana, assembly GCF_051168715.1. NCBI lineage: Eukaryota > Metazoa > Chordata > Actinopteri > Cyprinodontiformes > Poeciliidae > Poecilia > Poecilia mexicana. Next base: position 9,759,995 of record NW_028263370.1, on the reverse strand, counting down.
TTGTTTTACCTTGGATTTAGTTTTTCTCAATAGAATCATGTGGGCAAAAAAAAAAAACTACACAGCCAGAAATATTGTTTAATTCCTCCCCAACTAACATAGATGTGCCTGAACTTCGAAATTTCTCTTTATTTTTTTTTTTATAACAGCGAAGTACAGAATATATCCTGATTAGACAACCCTGACAGAAAGGTGGATGACTATATATAGTAAACACAATGTTATGGATTTAGATTTGGTCACTCCCAGACATTCACTTTATTGTCTGTGTCGCCTTTGCTGCGTATTTATGGTAATTTTCTGACAGGTTTCGTCAAATTATCCACCAATTTTATTTTACATTCCTGTGAAAAGCTTTCACCATGTCAATGTGATGCCAGCGCCATTCTTCATGGTGAAAAGCGTAACTTTGTGGTGAGGTGCAGAATTTTGTGTTCAAAAGCAACATTTTGTTCCAACAGACTGTTGAACCTTCTTCTTGAAGTTTCTATTACTTGGGACGCTTCAGCTGTTCAGTTTCTGATCATTTAATAATTTAATAACAAAAAGCAATGCTTGGAGAAGTCATGGCTTTATGACAATTGTCATGTGTGCCTAATACGTGTCAGGTACCAAGTGACCAGTCCAGTGGTGGCAGCATCATGTGAGGGTCTGTCTTGGTGTGAGTGTATTTGCAAAGTGGATGGAATATATTAGGAAAGAAAATTATGCCCCAATTCTAGATTTTCACCTCAAGTCAATGATATCTAAAAAAATGGGCAAAGTTGAGTTTTCCAACAGGATTAAAAGTCCAGTCCATAATTGGTCCTAGAGTTGATCAAGCAAGCTAAAATTATGCTTTAGGAATGACCCTGAACTTAATTTGAAAATGGGTAAGCAATGCCTTGAGGCCAGGTCTGTGCAGAAAAACAAAAATTATTTATGTTATTTCTTATAAGAAAAGTGATCAAATATTCAGCATAAACTGGGTGTGGTGTGCCAAGACACATTTATTCAGAAAAACAGTGTGGGTGTTTGTAAATATTTGAGTCTGTGTGTATAATTATGACTTTGGGTGATTAGAGATAAACCACTATAAATTCGAAATTGGGCACTAAGTCGGCTATTTGGTTTTGAAATATCACAGTTCCACCCTATGGACACTTTTTACTGGAACTGGGGGAGCTTAATGCATCAAGGTTGTTTCTCATGATGAAGCAATGTTGATCTATTTCATCATGTGATTTTCAGGTCATCCACTAGATGGAGAACTTTAAAAACTATTACATGTTTAAAAGCAGGTATAAGACTGTCTTACAAAGCAAAACTGCCTCGTTCTAATAATGACCAACCTTTAAATTACCTTGATTATGCTCATATTTACTCTTGTAAAGTTCTGAAGTTACAAATAGTCGATAAAGAAATATACATTTCTAAGACATTTTTTGTAGCCCCAAAGAACTTAAAGACCAAATCAGTTTGTTTGTTTTTTAATAGAAAAATACTGATTTGGTCTGGCACAAAAAACTGTAAGAATATTTTAAATGTACTGGAAGTAAATCATTAAAAATAGATCAAAATGTTTCTAATACATATAATAAAGGCATTCAACATACAAAGCACATAAATTTTTACTTTATTAAAATGATGAAAGTAAATCAGGAGGTTCAAAGTAAAATGTATTTATTTTTCAATTTTACAAACGATCACTACTTCTCGAATAACTTTTTTTTTGTCTAAAAGAATAAATACCAGGTAAAATAAAACAAACAATAAATATAAACTAAGACATTATTTGTAGGATACTGAGAGATTCTGTTGAGCTGTATTATGTTACAGAAACAAACATAAAATAATTAAGGAATAATGAGGCGAGGGAAGAAAATATATAAAACTAATATTCATGTTTATTGATGATGCTACCTAAATATTTATGTGAAATACATAATAATACAACACTGTTTTATTTGTGACTTAAAAATAACCTTTTATCTTGTATCGTCTTCTTACAGTTTTCTTGCTAAACAGCAGATGACAACAAAAACACAGAATCTTCCACATCTAGATTCATTTTCATCGTCATTGTCGTTGCTCAATGTAAAACATAATCTATTGCTATGAGGCAAATAAGCAGTTCTGAATGTAAACCGTACATTTTTTTGGCAATCACAAGTCACATGAGCATACCACAAACATTTGGCACCCTAATATCGTGTGGCTAATTGTAAATGTTTAGCTTATCATTTACCTATTAGTGTGTAATACTTCATCATAAAAAAAAAATTAAAGATAACTTGAATGTACCAAGCTATATTATAAACACTGCACAATTCTAAAAACCCATAGTGAGGTTGTAATGTATCAGGTGTGTGGAGAAAATGGAAGGGTGAGAATACAAGTTCAAATACACTTTGAAACACTTTTTTTTATGTATTAAAATATCCATATTTCTATACCTATATTAATTTTAATGTTCCCCTCACTCATTTATAATAACACCATACTTCACAGAGCTGAAGTCCTCTCACTCAGTGTTTTTTTTTACGTTTACGGCTTAACTGCCGGAGGCTCCGTGTCGTTGGTCTTCCTAGAAAGAAACCACACCTTCATCGGCTCCTTCTTTCCTTTCATGGTGACGGGGCCGCGGTACTCCAGATGAAACTGGGGGTCCGCGTTCTCCGCAGACTGCAAGCACCTAGAGTACAACGCCATGTTTATCTCTGGCTCCTGTTTTACCTTGGTCTGTTATATCCAACATAAAATTATTATAATCTGTGTGCAGCTTAAAGGATAATTCCCCCACATAGGTAGAGTTAAAACTAGATGAATGTATTAACAAAATGTTTATAAAGAAATGTGTGATGTTACAGCAAACTTAAGTTATTATCAGTCATTAAGTTAGACATAAAGTAGATTTAAATATTTGATTTCACGTTTTTCTGTTTCTACTACTAAAATTCAAGCTTGTTTTGTAGGGCTCTGAAAGATGGCTGGTTTTCTACAGATAAACAACAGAAGATTACCAAAACTCACCTGTAAGTGTATTCTGAGACATTAATTTTTCCTTTGTCTCCCGTCGTCTCAGTTCGACTTGTAAGGTTGACCGTATTTCCAAAAAGGCAATATCTGGGCATCCTCTGGCCAATCACACCTGTCACCACCTCCCCGGTGTGGATCCCAATTGTGATCTTGAACAAAAACAATAAAAAGCATGACGTCAAAATATGTTCATAATAATTTGACCAAAGTGTCAAAACACAACAGGGACAATTTGAGCTTCTGGGCAAACTTTAGAGTACTACAAACATGAATAAATGTTTTTTTTCAAAGTCAAATTTATTCAAAGTCAAATTTATTGACTAAGGTGGCAGCCCCTCTCCTGGGGCTGCCACCTTATCGTGGTGGAGGGGTTTGAGTGTCCCAATGATCCTAGGAGCTATGCTGTCTGGGGCTTTATGCCCCTAGTAGGGTCACCCAAGGCAGACAGGTCCTAGGTGAGGAACCAGACAAAGCGCAGCCTGAAGACCCCTATGATGAATATAAACTTTGGACTCGGTTTTCCCTCGCCCGGACGCGGGTCACCGGGGCCCCCCTCTGGAGCCAGGCCTGGAGGTGGGGCACGATGGCGAGCGCCTGGTGGCCGGGCTTGCACCCACGGAGCCCGGCCAGGCTCAGCCCGAAGAGAAGACGTGGGTCCCCCTTCCAACGGGCTCACCACCTGTAGGAGGGGCCAAAGGGGTCGGGTGCATTGTGCTACGGGCGGCAGCCGAAGGAGGGGACCCTGGCGGTCTGATCCCCGGCTTCAGAAGCTGGCTCTTGGGACGTGGAATGTCACCTCTCTGGTGGGGAAGGAACCGGAGCTAGTGTGCGAGGCTGAGAGGTTCCGGCTAGAAATAGTCGGCCTCACCTCGACGCATGGCTCTGGTTCTGGAACCAGTCTCCTTGAGAGGGGCTGGACGTACTTCCACTCTGGAGTTGCCCACGGTGAGAGGCGCCGGGCAGGAGTGGGCATACTTGTTGCCCCCCATCTTGGCGCCTGTACGTTGGGGTTTACCCCGGTGAACGAGAGGGTAGCCTCCCTCCGCCTACGGGTGGGGGGACGGGTTCTGACTGTTGTCTGTGCTTACGGGCCGAACAGCAGTTCAGATTACCCACCCTTCTTGGAGTCCTTAGAGGGGGTACTGGAGGGTGCTCCTCCTGGGGACTCCCTTGTTCTACTGGGGGACTTCAACGCTCACGTGGGCAATGACAGTGAGACCTGGAGGGGCGTGGTTGGGAGGAACGCCCCCCCCGATCTGAACTCGAGTGGTGTTCTGCTGTTGGACTTCTGTGCTCGTCATGGATTGTCCATCACAAACACCATGTTCAGGCATAAGGGTGTCCATATGTGCACTTGGCACCAGGACACCCTAGGCCGCAGTTCGATGATCGATTTTGCGATCGTTTCATCGGATCTGCGGCCGTATGTCTTGGACACTCGGGTGAAGAGAGGTGCGGAGCTGTCCACTGACCACTACCTGGTGGTGAGTTGGCTCCGGTGGTGGGGGAGGAAGCCGGTCAGACCTGGCAGGCCCAAACGTGTAGTGAGGGTCTGCTGGGAACGTCTGGCGGAGTCCCCTGTGAGACGGAGCTTCAACTCCCATCTCCGGCAGAGCTTCGAACACGTTCCGGGGGAGGTGGGGGACATTGAGTCTGAATGGACCATGTTCCGTGCCTCCATTGCCGAGGTGGCTTATCGGAGCTGCGGCCGCAAGGTTGCTGGTGCCTGTCGTGGCGGCAACCCTCGAACCCATTGGTGGACACCTTCGGTGAGGGATGCTGTCAAGCTGAAGAAGGAGTCCTATCGGACCTTTTTGGCCTGTGGGACTCCAGAAGCAGCTGATGGGTACCGGCGGGCGAAGCGGCATGCGGCTCGGGTGGTCGCTGAGGCAAAAACCCGGGCGTGGGAGGAGTTCGGAGAGGCCATGGAGACAGACTTCCGCACGGCTTCGAGGCGATTCTGGGCCACCATCCGGCGTCTCAGGAGGGGGAAGCGGTGCAGCACCAACACTGTTTATAGTGGGGATGGTGTGCTGCTGACCTCAACTAGGGACGTTGTGGGCCGGTGGGCAGAATACTTCGAAGACCTCCTCAATCCCACCAACATGCCTTCTGTTGAGGAAGCTGGGCCTGTGGACTCTGGGTTGGGCTCTCCAATCTCTGGGGACGAGGTCGCCGAGGTGGTCAAAAAGCTCCTCGGTGGCAGGGCCCCGGGGGTGGATGAGATCCGCCCGGAGTTCCTTAAGGCTCTGGATGTTGTAGGGTTGCGTTGGCTCGCGCGACTCTGCAATATCGCATGGATATCGGGGGCAGCTCCCCTGGATTGGCAGACCGGGGTGGTGGTCCCCCTGTTTAAAAAGGGGGACCGGAGGGTGTGCTCCAATTACAGGGGGGTCACACTCTTAAGCCTCCCTGGTAAGGTCTATTCAGGGGTCCTGGAGAGGAGGGTCCGTCGGATAGTCGAATCTCGGATTCAGGAAGAGCAGTGTGGTTTTCGTCCTGGTCGTGGAACACTGGACCAGCTCTACACCCTCAGCAGGGTCCTGGAGGGTGCATGGGAGTTCGCCCAACCGGTCTACATGTGTTTTGTGGACTTGGAGAAGGCGTTCGACCGTGTCCCCAGGGGGGCGTTGTGGGGGGTTCTCCGGGAGTATGGGGTATCGGGCCCTTTGATACGGGCTGTCAGGTCCCTGTACGACCGGTGTCAGAGTCTGGTCCGCATTGCCGGCAGTAAGTCGGGCTCGTTTCCGGTGAGAGTTGGACTCCGCCAAGGCTGCCCTTTGTCACCGATTCTGTTCATTACCTTCATGGACAGAATTTCTAGGCGCAGCCGAGGTGTTGAGGGGATCCGTTTTGGTGGCCTTAGGATCGCATCTCTGCTTTTTGCGGATGATGTGGTCCTTTTGGCTTCATCGGAACGTGATCTGCGGCTCTCACTGGAGCGGTTCGCGGCCGAGTGTGAAGCGGCTGGGATGAGGCTCAGTGCCTCCAAATCCGAGGCCATGGTCTTGAGCCGGAAAAGGGTAGAGTGCCTTCTCCAGGTCAGGGGGGTCGTCCTGCCTCAAGTGGAGGAGTTCAAGTATCTGGGGATCTTGTTCACGAATGAGGGAAGAAGGGAGCGGGAGATCGACAGGCGGATTGGGGCAGCGTCTGCTGTGAAGCGGGCGCTGTACCGGTCCGTCGTGGTGAAGAGAGAGCTGAGTCAAAAAGCGAAGCTCTCGATTTACCGGTCGATCTACGTTCCCACCCTCATCTATGGTCATGAGCTTTGGGTCATGACCGAAAGAACGAGGTCCCGGATACAAGCGGCCGAAATGGGTTTCCTCCGCAGGGTGGCTGGGCTCTCCCTTAGAGATAGGGTGAGAAGCTCGGTCATCCGGGAGGGACTCAGAGTAGAGCCACTGCTCCTCCACGTCGAGAGGAGCCAGTTGAGGTGGCTCGGGCATCTGGTCAGGATGCCTCCTGGACGCCTCCCTGGTGAGGTGTTCCGGGCACGTCCCACCGGGAGGAGGCCCCGAGGAAGACCCAGGACACGCTGGAGGGACTATGTCTCTCGGCTGGCCTGGGAACGCCTTGGGGTTCCCCCGGAGGAGCTGGAAGAAGTGGCTGGGGAGAGGGAAGTCTGGGCCTCCCTTCTGAAGCTGCTGCCCCCGCGACCCGATCCCGGATAAGCGGAAGAAGATGGATGGATGGATGGAAATTTATTTTCTGAAAAACTAAAAAGGGTGTTGTTGTTGTTGTTGTTGTGCCGGTTTGAGTCCCAGCCTGTTGACCTTTGCCGCATGTCTTCCCCCTCAGTCATAACCAACTTTTCCACGATTTCAATGTCAGATAAAGGCCACTGGAGCCAAAACAAAACAAAAAAGACATCTTTAAAAAAGAAAAAAACTGCAGAAAAAATGTCTCAAAACATTAAATGTCTCTTGCCTTTTCAGTCTGTTCACACAACTCTAAGCTTTCAAATGAAAAGGTGCAACATTTAGTGGGTGGATATAAGATTCACTCTGCCAGGAATTTGTGCTCCAGGATCAAAATTAGAAATTATCTCAGTTTTTCTTGAGATAATTATCTTTAAATCTGCAGGAAGGACAACTTAGAGACCGACTTATCCTCAGAGCTGTGGGCACTTCTCAGCGCTTGCTTTCCAGAAAGCATAGATGTGCTGTGAGTGTCTGGGACGAACAGGCATCTATTTTTGTCGCAAGCATCACGAGATGAGTTGAGCGAGCTCCTGCTACGTAACTGGACTCATCTTTTTGCCAGAGCCACATCGTACAGTAAACATGCTTTCATTACCTAGATATTATTGTACAGTGGAAGGTTTCAACAGTCAAAGTTACAATAACAATTGACATCAGTCCATTAAACAAATGTTTCAGTCTCCCACCAACCTGTTATTACAATGCAAAAATATGTCTGGATGCATAGATATTCAAAAATGTATTCAAAAATTAATGAACAGAAAAAAAAAAAAACACAAAACAGAGCTCCCGAGTGTTTGTATCATCTATGCCAAAGTAACAGATGCATTGCTAAAAAACCTGCAGAAATAATTAAATATGTGAAGGAAAACAGACGGACAATCATTAAATTATGTGCCAAAACAGACAAACTGTTTCACCAACGCAAAACCATTTCACAGAGAAAGAAAACCCACTTACAGTCCTGCCTACTGTTAGTAAAAAAAAAAAAAAAGTGCCAATCTATTATATTATATATCTACTATATTATGTAGTCAGTCGTGAGCACTCTAGATAAAGATGTGTTAAACCTTTCAAATAAATCCATCCCTGTTTTACAGTTCAGTGTTTCCCTTAGGGACTTGGCTTTTTGGGGGGAGAAGGGGGAGAATTTTTGTGAAATACAAAGATTGCTCTATCTTGATTTCTTTCATTTTAGGCAATCGACAATCAGTCAATATTTACATTAGAAACTGACCTTATCCAATCTTTTCTACCACCACAAGGCTCTGATAGAGGGATATTCTTAACAATAGTCTGCTTACTGTTGCCAACTTTCCAACTCATTTGGTACAGAAACAAATCGGTATAGGCCAAAATCAGTCAGTCCATTTTCAATTTCGATCGGCCAGAAAACTGCAATCAATGCACTCATACTTTTTTTTTTTTTCGTAACAGCGATCAGTTTGTACACCAACTGATTAATGATCATTAACACAAGCAAAATCTATTTAACACCTATTTAGTAACAACACAGGAATAAAACATCCATTTATTTTATGGCTTTTTACACACTTTTCCCGCAGGTACTAATAAGTGCAGAGGAGTTTGGCGAATTATCTAAAATTATTTCAAAATATAATTTTAGATAATATCACCTGATGTCACTCAACATTTTTTTTTTTTTTTGTGGAGTCCTAAAACCGTCTTCTATGCTTCTGCCTCTGAAAGTGTAAAGCATAGTATATGAATGCTTAGCTGTATATTCTGTGAGATTCCAATACTATTTTTATATTCTGTTTTCTTTGTCACACCTGTACTGGCTCATCATCCACTTTGACTTGTCCTGCTATCTCCATCATATCAAGGGCAAGGTGGCAGATGGACTTGGCATGGTGCGTGCAAGGCTCTGGCAAACCGCTCACTGTCATGTACTTATCACCGACTGTTTCCACCTGTGAAAGACAAATAATTTCCCATTTAAATGTGGCATGATAAGTTAAAGTGCTTCTCTTTATTTAACGCTTCTTACAGAATTCCCACCTTTCTATAAAGGGAGCCTCTGTTAAGGTCAGAATGAACCGAAACAGCCCGTGAGTAAACACTTACATCAGCCACGAGGCATTCAGGGCTTCTCTTGAGGCCTGCTAATACCCCAGGACCACCAAGCCATTCAGTTTGTTGAGTAAATATTACTTCTTTTGGTGACCCAGAGTAGTGAAGCCGATCCCCTGGAAGTGCCAGGGTCTGTTTGACTTCTCAAAGTGCATTCTTGTCTGAAAGCCTGGGGTGTAAATCTGCTGCACCGGGTCTATAAAATTGTGCAGTCGCCCTGTAAAACTCCACTGAGTTTAGGAGTTAGTGCTAGTCATGAAAAAAAAAAAAAAAATCAAGATATAAATATACCTGTGCTGAGTTGTATGTGCAAGATTGTATAATTACTATTAATCACACTGGTACAAATAACCAGAGGACCAGAAGAGAAATTGTCATCTCAAAATAATCCTTGCTTCCTTGTTTTAATCCCGCCTGTTTTTCTTAGTCCGAAATAAGATTACACAAAAGCCTGATAAACTGCGGTGGTAACGTTCTTGCTTCCAACCTTGTATACATAAGGGTTCTTCCGAGAGTCCGTCAAGATGTCGAAGCGCGTGTAAACATCGTTGAGCAGGTTAACTATCTTGATGGCTCCCTCGGCTGAGGCGTGCTTGCTGCAGAAAGCGTTGAATCCCACGATGCCGCTGAACAGGATGGTAACGTTGTCGTAACGCTTCGCTGGGACGGGGCGCTTGTGGCGCAGCTCGTTGGCAACAGATGGTGGCAGAACAGAATAGAGCAGCCTGAAAAGAGGAAGAGGAGCAAAAATGCTTTATTCAGAGCAGACACACAGTTATGCGGGGGGTGAGGAATCAGGGCTTCCAGACTGAAGTTCATCTTATCAGCATCTCTTTTGTTCTCCCACTATCTTGTGGTAGCTTCACCAGGCAAGCTGCTCTCAGATAATAAAAAACGGGCTGGTGTTACTATGGTAACAGTTAGATCATGGCTGCCTTGTTAAAAGCAAAGAAACTTTCCTGCTGCAATACACCTGAGGCATCAGGGGATGTGACACATAACAATAACCTGTCAAAATATCTTATGTTTATCAAATTAGTTTGAAATTTGTAGTTTAAATATGTTGAGTTTGTGTCTGATGAAGAGCAAAATCAGCTTCAGTTCTCCTGAATTTTCACACAGAGTAAAATGCCGGACCATCGAACTACCACCACCGTATTTGAGTCTAATGCTTTTCTTCTGAGAGGCTTTCAATACTGACAATATTGTTGCTCCTAAAATTACAATATAAAACGAGGCCATCTGATTGGTACTGAAATAAATGAACCCTACACAGATTTACTGAGATGCCAGTACATAAGAAACTTTAAAGCTGTAAACAACCTGTAGCTTATTTAAATATTAAGAGAACTTTATTCCGCATTTAGAGATGCTATAATGCTATGTGTAGAATAACATTATAGCTATCCAATGGCAACGAACTGGCACAACAGTCTTAAATACCATCATGCTCCACTGCTGTGATCATCTCCAGCTCCTGCCTTCTGCTATGACAGGCCAACTTCTAAACCATTTTAATCCTAACAGGGCCTGAAGATTAGCTTTGGTAAATATCAACCTGCATAATAAAGTCCGACCCCAGGTGCTCCTGTTGCCATGCAGCGTTCTGACAGCACTACGAGACTCAGACCTGTTTGTTTCTGTATCTCAACTGTTTCTGGTTTGGGGTTTGACCTTAATAGGGAATCCTTCACACTGCTTCTTTTTTTTTTTTTTTACATCACACTACAACATGCACTAATGAACAATCTAACACTTTGCTTTAACAGCCATGTTGCAACAGAATGACTTTGAGGCTGACTCACAGCATTGAGATAATGACTAGGCTGCTGTATGTAATTAATTTCCTAAATGATGCACTACAGAGAAATAGTTTGCATACAGTGCTTGAACTGGGTGTGAATAATAATAATAATAAAAAAAGCTTTTCGTCAAACGGCTGCATCACATTTTCCATTTCACAATTTCCAGACTTGTGTTTATAAATATCTCTGACAGTTGTCAGCCAATTTTTGAGTTATAGTAACAAAGATTTACTTCACTCTTTAAAAAAACCCCTCAAAATTATTATCAAAGGCATGTTCATCTGTGAAATTCATGCCTTTGTTAATTAACTTAATGATATCTGAAGTGGTTGTCCCCCTCTTTTTCTATCATGACATATTTTGGTGCATAGGAACTGTGTCCAAGTGTGGGAAAATGTTCTAACATACCTCCGAAGTAATGTTTAAACTGGGGTGCTTCAAATTTCTTAAAATGTAAAAAAAAATCATTATAAGTGTGATCAATTTTAGAGGAGAAATTGCACCTATAAAATCTCTTTCTTCTGTTTAACCCATTTCTGATTTTATTCTTATTTATTGTGTAACATGAAAAAGGACAGAACGGAAAAAATGAGAAAACCGAGAGCCATTGTGTGTTAAATATGTGACTGTTGGTAGTTTTGGTGAAAAACATTATTTTGATCTAATGTACTGACATTTAGATTAATTTGCGTGCCATTCATTTTAGGTGGATACAATACCTAGCTCCACTATTAAAAGCCTCTGGAATTTATTGTGCCATTGACATTTATTGGTCACTCTGTTAACAATGCGTTAAAAAACCTTAAGTACAAATTTATTTCACATTTAAGCAGTATAATCTCACACTTATTTTGGTGCCTTTATTCAGCGAGAAAAAACTAAATCTCAAGAGAACAAATAAAAAAAAAAACAATTCAGCTTCAACGTAAAAATCATGATATGTTTGTTATTGTAGTTTCGATACAATTAAAATGACAGTAAAATACTGGTTTTGAAAGGACAAATACTTTGTAAGGAAAATGTTCTATTTTAAAAAAATGTAATAATTAAAAAAAATATTTTTTTTAATTGTACACATTTTTTTAAAAATGTGTACTGTTGTAGCAGGAGGTTTCCCAAATTCAGTACAAGAGCTTCAAATGGACACAACTGCTCAGGTAAGACTGAGACAAATAATCTCAAGGTTGACCAAATCTCTGAGACAACCACTGATATCTTGAGGCTTTTGTAGCTGGGGAAGGGATAATAGTGGAGGGTGCTGGTTGTGAGGTTAAAGCTAACTCATTTTTACGCAAGAAACGGGAAACCTGTCCGTCTTCTTCTTCTCGTCCTCCAGGGCCCGCAGTGTGTGCTGGAGGCGATCCGTCAAAATTTCCAGCTCCTGCGTTAGCTTGTACTCCTCACGAAACTGTTCCCCCAGCAGCACCAGGTCACGCGTGGCGTCATGTAGCGGGATGTCACTCAGGTAGAGCCCCCTCCTCGTCAGATCGTCCAGGTTCATAACACTAACCACAGAAACGCGCAGCAAATCGAGACAGAAAGGAGAAAATGGTGAATTTTAGAGCTATTTTTATATATATACTGAGATAAGCACTTCTCTGGTTAAACAGAAACTGCTCGTACTCTTCTCTGAAAGGGTATAAAATAAATAGATCACGGAGCAGTGATGTCATCACTCTGGCAGAGCCGTCTGCCTCCTAATAAATGATCTTGTTCAGTGAGGTCAGACACAGCTCGATATGACTCCCCCATAAGATGAATGGGAAATGTTCATGCTTTTAGCTCCCGTGGGTTAGTTTTGTCTGGACAGGCACCTTTTAGCAAAACCACTTGAAAGCCCGCTTAGACAAATAGGACAAGGTCCACAGAACATTACTTTCCTGCAACAATCATGTCAGCAAATTCCCCAAAAAGGTCATGCCAGGAGGCTAATGGAGGCCACGATGAATTATCCCAAGTATCTACCTACTTATCATCTTCTTCTCTAATTATTCTCTCTTACCATTTAACTACATGTGTGTTTATAAAAGGCTGGAGAGAAAAAAAAAAATCCTAAACTTAAAATCAAATACTTGCACTACAACAGAAATTTATATCAAAATATTTTGGTGCAGACATTTTGATGTTTTTTTAAAAGTCCTTTTTACCTTTTTTATTTGCTCATATGCAAACATTATGTGCTGTGCAAATCCAAAACACATCACCCTGTCATGAAACACTGTAGAGGCAGCATCATGCTGTGGTTATCCTGTTCTCTATCGGGGTCCGGGAAGCTGGTTGGAGTGGATGGGAAGATAGATGGAGCTAGATTCTGGAAGAAAATCTGTTCTAGGCTGCAAAGGTTCACCATTCAATGGGGAAACTAACATAAACATGCAGTCAAAAGTACATATCAAAACATAACCATGGTTACATCAAGTCTAAACAATTGTAATATTTTCCCTCTGACACACTGCTTTATGTTATAGTCCATCGCATACAATCCAAATCCAGTACATTAAAGCTTTTGGTCATAATGCCACAAACTGTTCAGAAGTTTAAATAATTGTAACTGACTATTCTTCATCACATATATTCTCATCTAGTTTCTTGCATTTTTGTGAAGCCTTCATGCTTGGCTCTGTCAGAACAAATCGACTCCCTTCAGTGAATTTGGGTTATATAATTAACTGTTTCAACAGAACAGTCTCTTCTCACCAACAGTCTGCTTCAGCAACAACACATTTCTTCAACTCCGTTTGGCATGCAGTTCACTCACTTGTTCTCAGAAAATCTGCTTCCTGACTGTTAAACTTGGAGGCTAACGAGGGTTAAATGGTATCAACACAATTAAGATTGAAATATTTCAGCAAGTATCTGGTGGAAGCAGTGGATCGGGCGTTTTCTTGTTTTCATGTTTGCAGAAACAGCTCAGTTTTGGAGCTACAGATGATTTTCTTCAAACATTTGACATATCTCTGCACGGAAATATGACAAGATTATGCATGCCGCAAAAGAACTAAATCAACTTCAAGAAACTAAATCACTAGATTAAGTCCAAATATATACACTTTAAACCTCGTTGTAGAATCAAGCAATTACTCTCTAGCTAAAGGTGAAGCAGCCAGGATATTAATGGCTGACCTCCCTCCCTCTGTGGGATTCAGTCCACCCACTTCTAACCTCTGTTGTCATGAAACAATCTGGCAACATGAACACAGACCTTTTCAAAGCAAGCAGAGCTACGACTTTCCTCTACTCAATAATCCACTTCCTTTAAGTTTAACCTTTAGTTCAGATTAGTCGAGCCGTTTATTAGCTTTTTCAAAGCTTGCAATTTTGATGTAACTTTAAGTTTGGACTCTTTATTTTGGTCTGCATTCTGTGACACTGTCGTTTTTTCTAGATTTTACTTTAACCCCTAAGTATAAATCAACAAAACATATACAGCAATTACATCAGGGATCTTCTATTCATTTTGAATTCAAGTCCAGTCTTCTGCTTTATCTAAGCTTATGGTTTTTGATGAACAATGATTACCTACGAGAGCATTGGAGACGATCGGCTCGGATGCAGCTGGTCGTAGAAAACTGTTCAAGGAAGCTGTGTGCGCTCTGTTCTGAGCTAATCTGAAGGCCACATGAGGTTTGGAGATCTACAGCTGCTGACTCTGCAGAAGGCAACCTCAAGGCTCTGTACTGCTGACTCCGCACTGTGGTTTTACATGACCTCCCACTTTGAATTGCAGTGGCTCCAATTAATTTCCACTTTGATATAATACCACTAATACTGGCTTGTTGAATACTTAGTGGTGAGAAAGATTCAGTTGGCATCCCACATTGTTACCACACCGGAAATCACCGATCTCCTAACAGTGACCAGTTATTTTACACATGCTCGCAGAAGCACTCTGCGCCCCTCAGTGTTGGATTTTACACACTTGTGGACATGAACGTGTTCTGAACACCTGAATTGGAGGGATGAACAAATACTTTTGGAAAGAAAGTGTCAGACATTTGGTTAGACAGCTATCCTCCAAAAACAATAAGAAAATATATAACATGTTCAACTTTTTCTAGAAGAAAGGGAAAATGTATGGTAAAACAGGAGAGGGACAATCTGAGGCAGGACAAGATCTTAGAATATTATTTAGTGAGCTGTGAACCAAAATATAAAGCATGATCAAAGGGAGCAGTGAAAATGAAAAGGGTTCAAAAACTGCCCTGTTAATCTTCATCTCAGATATCCAGCAAATAAGCTATGACCAGTACGGCTGCATTTCAAATCAAAAATGGCAAATCAGAATTAGATTCACTGATTTACTCTCCTAAGATAGCCAGTTATGTGACGAACACCAGCAGATCAGGAAATCAAGGTAATGTTGTATTTACAAAAAAAAAGTAGATCAATGAATAAATTACTTTCAAACAGGAATTATTTTCATTAGTACATCTGTTCCTGCTACTAATTGAAACTCATCTGAGACATGAGGTGCAAAGCTATTATAGATTTTATTAGCCAGGTAGATTATTAGATTATAATTCACCAGAAAGAGGTGTGTGAAGCGGAGCTGCGGTTTGAGTGCACATATCAGCTGTAGCTTGTGTGAGAACAGAGAGCGCAGTAGGTTTACCTGGGCGAGCAAAGGAAAAGGATGTTCTCTGCCTCTGGCAAATAAATCATCTGCCCTTTCAGTCTCAGACAGCTGATCTCCACCCCTGTCAGCTCGTCCTCATTCTCCACAGTCTCCACATTAAGCAGGCCCTCCTGTCAGGAATACATCACACTTATGAATATTTCATTACACTGTATGTTCTTTTCTAAATCGCACTCAAATCTGGCAGCCTTTGTTTGAATTTTAGATTTCAACGCACACAAAACATGATGAAGTCCTCCGTCACGCAACGCCGGGGTTTTATTCATTAATTTATTTTAAAGGACTATAATCCACATGCAGAGAGTCTAACTTGAATCCTAAACAGTTACCTTTATCTTATTAGAAAGTCTTACAAAAACATTTTCTTAATCTCTGAATCAGTTTCCTCTATACTGCTTAATTTTTTTTTGTCATAGTATGCAATGTTCACATAAAATGAGGATTTTCCTCCCATCATGAAATGCATTCCAACATTTTCAGTTGTTCACATAGATCTTGTCTGCATGAACTGCATCAATGAAACCCACTGATAAACCCCATGCTGTTGCTAAAAATATCAGTGACCTTATTAATATTTAAGACGACCCATTATGCACAGTTCAGCATCTTTATTTTTGAAACTATAACTCTACTATGCTAGATGTGCATAATTCATAGATTAAAAACAATTTTTTTTTTTCTGGACTACTGGTATTTTTTTGAGATCCAGCATTCGATCCATCAACAGAAACAAGCTGTTATAACTCCGGTCCTTTTAAGGACAAACTCTGTTGAACATCTACATTCTCCTGATAAGGAGGACTGAAGAGGTTCATGTTTATCTCTCAAGTAAAAAAAAAAGAAGAAAAAAAAACATTAAACTTGAAAGAGTTGTTCCATCTCATTTCACAAATGCTCCATTATTTTATCATCTCAGCAATGTTCCACTGACAAACAATTTGTTTTGAAGTATGAAGAGCATGTTATGCAATATAACAGGTCACAAGTTCAGTGAGTCCATGGCTCCCCTGCTAAAGCTTTCCAAAAAGCCTTAAAATAAATTTATGTTATTTCAGCAACATAATTTCACTGTCAAAAATGTAGCAAGAAATATATTTTTTTTTGCATACATTCAAAAAAAAAAAAAAACTGCCACAAAATAACTAGTGCACATATTAAAGTTAGTTCTGTTGACATAAAATAATCATTACTGAAGTATTTTTAACAAATACTTTGCTTTTTTAAAATTATCCAGTAAATCTGAATTAGTAATCCAGGACTTCTTGCTGTGACATGACATAGAGGACCATTTCTTTTAGCCACTCCTCAAAACGGGAAACACACGTCAAGCAAGACACGTGTTCATTTGTATAAGTCACGAAACAGCAACAATCAGAGAGAATAATTAAAACATTTCAAACAATCAGAACTGTGGCTGAATGAAGACCAAAGTTTTTACTCACAGTGAGAAACATAGTAAAAAAAAAAACAAAAAAAAAAAACTGAAGTGTTATAAAACTGCAGCGGAAACTTCACACAGCAGTTTGAGGGTTTGTTTATTTTGAGATTTTTAATGCATAATTACAAGGGGTGTCAATAAATGTGAAGAGTGTTGCAATTACAGTTTCACTTACATTATCTGAAATCATTTCTGCTGTTGTAATAGTAATGATTCACAGAACTATAAATATTTGTTGTGTGGTTGTCTCAAGACAACAAGAAAAATGTGTTATCGTGAGAAAACAAGAGTCATTATCTCCTGATAACGGTATATTTGCTTGGGGGAGCAATGCTACGTTTCTGAGCTCCCAAGAAAACACTTCAATGAGCAGTGCTTCGCTTCTTCCATTTAACAACTGACTGTCTCCATGTTTGAAACGAGTTAACCATAACTACCTACATCAGGTCTTTGATGAGGATTTAATGTGCTTAACCCCAGGACCCGAAAAGCTTAAGAAAAATTGAGTCTGATGTGCTCAGTGGGTTGATTATATCAGGCTTTACAGGAAAAGAGCTTCATAAACCTGTACAGAATCTGACAGAGAGTCAGAGTAGTAGAGCAACTATTTCTGTGCTTTTACAGATCCAGTAATGAGCTTGGTCACAGTCTTTTTGAACCACCAGATGAAACAACCGTGTGCATAACTTCATTTAATTAGCAGCTGAAAGATATGACTGGCTATTTGTAGATTGGAGTAAAGTAAAAAAAAAAAAATAGTCTGGTTATATTAATAAATTGAGCATCAGTGTTAAAGAGAAAATTAATTTGTCTATTTATTAGTTGGAGTCAAAAGGTTTAATTTCCTTTTAAAACTGATCTTTGACATGAAGAAAAATCCTTCTGAAAAAAAGGCATCATTTGATCTTAAAATATATTTAACCCATGACAAGGCACCTTTTTCCATTCTGCAGTTTTCCTTTGTCTATACAATAACAATTACAATCTAACTGGATTGCCAATAATCCCGGCAGGATTCTATTCTTCAAAGGATACATAATATATCCCTTTTAGTACGTAGAACTGAGACCCAAATTTATCAGAAACAACAAGTATTGATCATTAGCACATTGGTCAATTTTTATGATTTCTCTAGAAAACTATTCGTATTCAGTACCTGGCAAAAGTATTTCACTTTGCACATTTTGTCATGGTACAACTACAGACATCAGTTTATGTTATTGAAATATTTATATTACAGATCATCACACACCAGCAGATAACTGTTGAGATGGAAGAAAAAATATCATTTGTTTTCAGCAACTAGAAAATGTAAAAAAGAAACTTTATATTTATTTTTTAAAAGTAAAAAAAATACAAACATCTGAAAAGTGTGGCATGTATCTGTATTAAGCCCCAGTCATTAGTTGTATGCAACTTTGTGCAGGTTTTCTTCCAGGATTGTCCTATATTTAGCTCAAAACTTCTCGCAGTCAACTTTTACCAGTTTCCCTGTTCCCAAAGAACAAAATCCCCACAACATTATGTTCAGTTATGCTTTTCTTTCACATACAGAATTTAGCGCAACTGATTGCACTAAATTTTATCCATAGGGCTAAACAAAACTCTTGAGATTTTTATGTGCATAAGTAATTGCAAATTGTTCTGTTCACCTACCGCATAAACTCCTCATAGAATATACTGTTGGGTTGCAATTTGTAATGACAAAATGTGAAAAAGTTGAATACTTTTGCGAGGCCCTTTGCAAGCAAAATATAGACATGTTTCAGAACAAAAAGCAGGACTTAAATAAAGCCCTTTCTGATATCTGACGTCTACCTTGCTCCGCAGAACAAACACAGTGTTGATGTGGGAAAGGATGCCGTGAAAGCTGAAGTCAATGTGCGGACGAACCAAAGAAAAAACGGAAGGGAGGATGCAGGCACCAGGCTGGAGCTGAGGAACAAACAATATTTTCAATTTAGAGTTAGTTGTACGTCGCACAAAGAGAAATTAAACTGTTATTGTGCCGATACAGCAAAGGAAAACAACAACCAAGTGCTGACTTAATATCAAATCCCACATTTTACAGTGGTGTGCGACGTGTTGGCTGGATGTGAATGCACACCTGAGGCAGGACCCTGTATATGGCGTTCCCACACTGTGTGAGCATCAGGTCTTTGTCAAACATGAGGTGAAACGGAAAGGCCTTGCAGAACGTGTATGGGCTGATCCGAGTCTCCTGTGTGCCGTTCTCCTCAAAACCGTCGAGATCTTCATAGAACGCCTCCTCCTCAGAGTCCTTCTCCTCAATCAGAAACTTGATGTGGTCACACTCCTCACTCTTCGGTTGGATCACCTGCACCAAGAGCATCCATCACTTAAAGAACGATCTACAACACGGCTTTAACCCTTGTGGCCTCTTCAACCATATTGGCCTATTATATATACTCTTGGTTAGAGGAAAATAAGTCTAGAAATGTCAGGGGTATTAGTAATTTTGGCCTTAACTGTAAGAGTTAAAGATAGGTATTGCTATACAAGTAAACTGACCAAATAAAAAAAAAGGTTGAAAGATATGGGGGTTCAAGGTGCATAAGAAGTAAATAAAGGATAATAATACAATTAAAAACTAAAATATATCCTAAAGATGATCATTGCTCCTTACAAAAACTAAATGAGGGAATCATTAATTTCATGTCTTCCATATTAAATCAGGAGGGCAATAAATGGCATTTCTGTGGGTTTATGAGCATAAGGCGTACTGACGTCGAGCTGCTGTCTCTGCACCCTGTTTCCACAGCAACAGTGGCTAATATTTTCAGAAAATTGGGTGTCACATTTGGAGCGTCTGCCATTTTCTGTTCTTTCACAGCACACACAACGGTTGAAAAAATATTATCTTGTCCGCCCAACATGATTAGGTCTGGGAGAAAATGTCACTGTTGTAATAAGGAGGCACATCCATGCAAGCTCACTGGATGTCTGAGAAGGAAAAAAAAGAAAACGACAAGCTTCTGTGACTGGATGAATGGGATCTGTCGGGTGAACATTAAAATGCGATTAAAAATACCAATACCACCTAGTTGAGACATTAGGCGTGACAGGTGCTTATTCTTCTTAGTCAATATCCAATTAGCCAGTCTAAATCTATTTTATGTGCTGTAAAAGTTAGACAAAGTTAAACTAGACAGAGGAACAAAAAAAAACCCTGAAAAGGCAGCCAGTCTCTTGCCTGTGACTCTATAACTTAGATCTAAAAATATCCTCTGACTCACTGGCATTAGCCAAAAACTGAGCTGCATTTATCACAGCATTTCCGTTTGAGTATTTCAGAGTGGGTGGGGGGGGGGGGAATCTTCTGTTTAATTCCTACATCAGATCCTCTTCAATTATATTCGGAGTCATAAACTGTCACATTCTTATACAAAGCACCACAGATACTTCAAAAGCCTTATTGAACATTGTAGCCATAAATCAGAAGGGGGCTGTAAGTCAGCTTCATTTATCATCATGATCAGCAGCAGCAGAAGCAGCAGAAGCAGACTGGACCATTAGCGTGCGGTGTCTTTCGCCAGAGCAGGAAAATAACGACGCTGACCTTCATCTCTATCTCTGTGCCATGGATTTGTTGAGCGACTGTTTTAATGATGCCAATCACAATATCCTGCAATCCTTCTCTCTCTGAGTAGTAGTGGAGGATCAGGTTGTTTCCCTTCTCTGCGTCGGTGCAGCGAAACGACGGGGCCCTCATCCCGGGGTAAATGGTGCCCAGGTGGTCGTGTAGGGCATCCAGGTTCTGCAAATTCAGATGAAAAATTCAACAAATAATCACAGTAAACTAGAGGGAAGTAATGGTTTACGTTTTTTTTTTTTTTCTTCTTCTTTGTTTACAACTCCTTATGGAATATCTGTGTGAGTTCTCAGTCCTCTCTTTGGCTCTGTTGGCTATTCTAGAGCAGATGGCCGTGAAATATATAGTTCTTGTGGAAAAAAGACAATATTCAGATTCTTTTGTCACAATAAGATAATTCATTTTCACATTTTAATAAGCAGGGAAACCTGCGTAAACAATTATGACAAGTTTTATCTTAAATGCAGCAAACACAAAATGTTGTATTTGAACAGAAGAATTTCTAAAAGTATCCAAGTATTTTCCCATCACCGTGTAGCTGTGTATTCAACTGTAGCTCTGCGACTACTTCACCTCACAGAGTAAGGGACCAAGCCACATAAAACATACAACATTAAGGGATGCACTACACTCCCTCCACCAGGCCGTGCGACAGGAAATTGTAATCAACAGGAGGTTTTGATTTGATAGTATAAACTTTGTTTATTATTTATGACTGAACCGCAGAGGACATCCTGCATAGCGGAGCAGAAAAGGAGCTGTTCTTTAACAGAATAACACACCCTCATCAAAATGATGACCTTGCATTGCTCTGAATTTTCTAGTTGTTTCTTTCATTCATTTAACCATTTGTGATGTGATCTCCAGGAAAACACACATATTCACCTACTCTGAATTATTTGTCAGGTTACTGCTGACACGAAACAAAGACTTTATTGCTTAGGAACTGTTTCCCCTTCATTGCTGAGCAGCTGCGGCATTTCTGCCTCACAGTAACCGCTGTGCAGTTAGTGGCTCGCAGCATGAAGCAGCTCCCAGTGAGCGAGATGTTTGCACGCGTAGTTGTTTTGTGGTTGCACAATACAGAAAATAAAGTTTAAAAAAAAGGAACATCTTAACTCTTTATAGATGGAAAAAAATTAAAAATATATATTTTAATTATATTTTTCCTTGTTGTAAAAATGCAAAAAAAATGTCTGGGCTGGATTTTTTCTTTTCCATACAGCTACAGCAAAAATGACAATGAATTTGGAAGGATATGTAAAGCACCTTAATTTCCCTCAATTCAGCACTCCTGAAAATTTTAACTACAAACCAAAACTTAGTATCAACTGAAGAGTTTTTTGTTGACTTATTTCTGGTTGCAAGGAAGACTAGTCTTTATTTTTTGTGAATAGCAACATTGCACTTTAAAGATGGAGGTTATGATGGAGGAATGACTCCAAGAGTTACTGCTGCTGCTGCTTTACAGTCCAAAGCCTTCTGGGTAAATTCTCAGGTCAGGCCTTTCTAAGTGGCATTTACAGGTGCGGTTGTGTTGTTTCTTGAGGTTATAAAGTTATAAAGCCTTACACCAGCTTTACCATGATGATAAAGCATCACCAAACTACAGAGAATGCTTTTCACACTAAGACCGTATTATTTTAAGTACATAGGTTTCACAGTTTTTGTTGCAAGTCAAAAACGTAAAAGGTTTTGCATTAACTCTCTGCAAGAGCCTACCTGCAGGAACTCTCGAACATTTGAGCCCAGCACACGCAATATGGTGTCATAGCCTGACTCCTGGCAAAATTCAAAAAACATCTTTCCAAACATCTGCAAGATTTCGCCTGCATCGACCTCTGAAAAACAAGATGAAAACATACTCATGCCTGACCATATGAATCAGTCTGCACGTTATGAATTATTTCCTTTTAGTCACTTTCCAGCAGTTAAAAAATGTACAGTCACTTACTCAGAACTTTACTTGCAGCTGCAACAAGATCGTACGTCTTAGCATCCTCGTATATGATTCGAACAAGAAACTGACCCTCAATGTCAAGCTGAGCTTCCCTCCTGCAAACACAGAAACACCGTCACAGGAAAACATCTCAGCAAGCAGCTTTGACTTTATTTTCTACTTTTAATAGAATGGCTAAATAGCAAAATAATTGTCTTTTATTGGAAACGTTGGTCTGTAAGGTCTTAACTAACATTATAGTGTAATAAAAATGTTTTTTTTTTTTGGCGTTATTTTTTAAATTTCCCTTGAAAATCAGTGGTGGTGTTTAGCTACAATAAGGGAAGCAACATGATTTACAGGCCTGACGAGCAACCCGCAGTCTTATCAGAATGTGCTACAGCTGCAAAAACATACCAGACCTTGAAATGTTTTGCAAAGAAAACAAGAATTCAGTCTTGCTTCGGTCAGCTTGTGATAACATTGAAAGAAAAAGAGCAAAATTTTACAAGCTGCGCTTTAGCTAAAAGTGAGTCCCATCTGCAGTCATCGCACACATCCGTGCACATTAGTTTTTTTTTTTTTTTGTACTGGCTGACTACTTTAAAAACATTTACACAAGGCAGCTGCTGCTCTCGTTTCCCTTACCTTCTATTTTAGGATGGGTCAATTTGAGTTCAGTCAGATTAAAAAAAAACAAACCTAGTCTGAGCCAAATTTTTCAACACGCTGAAAAATGTTACTGTTATAATTACTTGTTACAATGATTGCACAGAAATGACCTTCTTTACATGCAACACAACATATCAGGTTTGCAACATGCAGTTCAGACGGACGTCCAGCAATACCTAAACTCACTGACTTACATGGAAACATTTTGAGGGCAACAGTTAAGGGGTTAAATTGTTCAAACAGTGTGCATTCCAGCAAATAATGATAATTATATTTATATTTGATGTCAAAACAGAAAGGTTTTTGTCTGACATTATGATTACCTAATTAGAGTAAAATCTATTCCTTTATCTATTCCATTCCACCACTGGATGAATATCGTTCTTAGGTAAGAAGAAATTATTTCCTTAATGATTTGAGACTCGCTGAAAGTGTGTTAACAGAGGACTATTTTTAATCGACAGAATTTACAGAAAATCATTAGACCACTTAACCTGTCATTAATATTTTTAGACTGTGAGAGGAAGCTGGAGTACCAGGAGCGAACCTACGCATGCATGGGGATAACATGCAAACTCCATGCAGAAAGACACAAGGCAGTGATTTTAGCGGTGCTAAAATTGTGTCCAACCTTCTTGTATGATCAACTAACAGCAAATGAAAAAGATCCAAAAATTAAGGTTTAATAACTGATGTAATATGAAAAAAAAAATTGATTTCACTTAAATGATGGAATTAAGTGACTAAATTGTTTAAGTCAGTGCTAAAATAAAATTGTAACTTAATTAGCTAGTTTATTAATTCCATTTTTTAAAGACACATATGGGTAAATACCAGAATAAATTTGTAATACCAAAAGTCTTTGGTTCATACAAACTTTAGCTATATAAGTGTGCCTTGTATTGCTGTTATTAATAACATAATGGATGTATGAATGATTCATATGAAACTTCAAATAAAAATAATATTAAAAAGAGAGCTCTAGTGTCAATTAAGTGGTCGTAATTTAACTAAAAAAGTAGAACATTTATCAAAGGACATACACTGAAAATTTCTTGAAATGTTTAGAAAAAGATAAAGATGATCTCTTATAGATTCTATTTTAAAATGCCGTTACTTTATATTTCTAAACCAACACAGATCATTTCTATCAATTGAAATCTACTTTAATTTTCTCTCTAATAAGCCATTTAAAAGACTTGCTGTTATTACAGCGTTAACTAACAAGCAAATATGAAGGCACTCTGTAGTAATGCAGTGCTTTTGAGCCTGCTTTACGCGGAAAAACCATCTGAAAGCAGCACAAACACAACTCACTTGATGTCTTCCCATACTTCTGGGCCGTAATTCCGTAAAACCAGAAGCTCCAGGGCGTGATTCACAAACCCGTACTAGAAACGAAGGGAAAAAAGGACCAACGTCAATATTATTCCATGCAATTAGTTTCCAACAGCTAGGTATGTCTATATATAGCTTATGCATGCAGGATATCTGCTGGTAAAATATGTGCATATTGTATCCACCTGTTTAGGATAGCACTACAATGTTATTCCGTTACTGTAGCTTGTAACCGCTGTTCTCCCAACAGGAAATGTCAAACGCTTATAGGTTGGACTACGAGGCGAAAACCAAATTTTCTCAGCATTCAGATAGAAGAGAGAAGTCAATGTGTACGTACCATGGTGAGCGCTGCTTTTCTGCCTCTTTATTTTTCAATAAAAAACCGCTGAATTAAGCAAAACCTTCATGGTTTGGTCCAGATGCTGAGAGCCTCTGAGTCCATCCCAACTATTTTTGCCAGCACTTTACGGACAGCAGATCTGTCCAATAGCGTATCAGGAATAATATAACGTCAGCTGTGATTGACCAATCAAAACCGAGAGGAAGGTAGCGTACTACAAATGATGCTAGTCAACCTGCGATTCTCGCAGATGTTTGTTTTTCTTGGCACCTGCTTTATATGTGGATGTTTAATCTTGTAATCAGTATGTGATTATATTTACGATGCCGCCTTCATTGTAAGCTGTAAGATATTAAGGCGTAAAAGGAATGTTAGCAATACATTGCCAAAGTACCCCTTAAAAAAAAGAAAATAATAATAATAATATATATATATATAAAATTTTAATGTATTTTAATACATTTTACCCACAAACGTCTTTGAGTTTTTTGTGTGCTTGTGGAATATGCATAGTGCTTAATCGTGATTTGGGAAAAATAAAAAAATATACCTGACAGAGAACAAAACAAACAAACAAGAAAAGAAAAAAAAAACAACTTCACATTTGGTATGCTTGTATCCAGCTTCTCTAATCTAATGATTGTTTTTAGAAGATGTCCAATTAGCAAAAAAAGAGTCCATCTCGGTGGTATTTGATCCGAGTTTGAATAATTTTTCTGTGGCCTCAAAGGTTTGCGTCACCATCATGAAGACTAAACACTGGCTGCTCATTGTTGTTGTTGTGGGGAAGTTTAAAGCAAAGTTATGACTTTTATTTAATGTTCCAAACAGCCCTGTTCAAGCCATCATCTGACACTGGAAAGAGTATGACACCTAAACTGACAGGAAAGGACAGTGTTATTAAGAGAAGAAGCCCAGAGGCCCATGATAGCGCTTAAGATACTCCAGAGATCCACATTTCATGTAGGGGAATCTGTTGTCAGGATAACCATTGCACTAATAGTTGATATTGGCAACGAGGAAAGGATTGTTGAAAGAAAGCCATCAGAAGTTGTGTTTGCACTTAACTTAAAGTCATGAAGGAGACAAAACAAATACACAAGGTGCTTTCTTTGGTCCGATAAGACCAAAATGAAAGCTTTATGGAAACATGGCAGCAGCACAATAATGAGTACGGATATTTTTCTTCACCAGTCATCAACATTTCCTTCTACAACAATAGATGGGGATAAAAGTAAGGCAGTGCTGGAAGAAAACCCTTTAGTGGTTACAAAATACTTGACATTAGGATGGAGGTCACTTTGCAACAGATCAATCTCCTCACTCTAAACATTCAGTTATAATGGAAGTATATTCATGTATTGGGATGGTCCAGTCAAAGTCCAGATCTGAATCTAGTTGAGAATCTGCTTCTGGTCCTGAAATCTGATGTTTACAGATGCTCTCCTTCAAATCTGAGCAGAAATTATATAAAAAAGAGCATTTCAGTCTCTCGATGGATAAAGCTGGAAGTGACTTCAAAAGACATATAGCTGTAACTACAGCTAAAGTATTAATCCTGTGGAACAAAATACTATTATTACTTTTATTTGTTAAACAATTTGTAAAACCTTGTACAACTTTACTTCTGCTTTAGCATTATGCTGTACTTACTGCTTATTTATTTAATAAAAACCAAAATATATTTTCAAGAATCTGTTTTATGAGGCTTTGTGCAGTGTCTTAATTTATTGAGTGAACAAAATCAACCACAATATTTCATGACAATATTTATTGCACTTTGATATATAACAATAATTAAAGCACATTGCTGTGAGTGGTAGAAAGACATTCATTGAACTCGTCCTGTGTTATATTTCCTCTGTATATTAAAGGTGTGTTTACAACTCATGTAATAAATATGTTACAGATGTGCACAGTAGGATGAGTACAAATGCAAAAGCATACCTTTTTATGGAACTAATATGAAGACAATTCTTTGTGTCAACAAGCCACACACAGTTAGATAAACACTTCTATTATTCCACTAGTGGGGGAAATGTCATTCATATATCACTCTAGTCTATTTTAAAGTGAATTATAATCTTTATTGATTATATGTATGATTGAAAAATCCTCGTCTACTTGGCACATGTCTGTGGCATTCCCATAAGGCACCTTAATCTGTTCTGCATTAACAGAATTTCATAAAAGTGAGTTCTGCATCCTCAAGTATCCTTTTAGGTGGATATCTTTGATTGAAAGAAATCTTGTCAAATATATTGTCTTTGTGCTTTGGCAGGTAGAATAATAAGAAAAATCACATAATTATATAATCACTACCTTAATGTATAAGCTTGAATTGGTGCATTGAATTTGTCATGGATGTCAGAACTCAGATACAGGAATTACTTTTAACATTTAGTTTTATTTGAAAGGCACAAAGCCAGTGCAAATATTATTTTGTGTACCTATGCCATGATTAGCAATTCATTCAAACGTTAAAGGAACCTGCTCACAAACATAAATTGTACAGTACTGTCAGAAATGCAAATTCATAGATTGTTTTTGCAACTTTGACTGTGTTTTGAATAAATACATTTTCTAAGTTGTAATTGTAAGTTCAGAAGGAGTTCCACTCCACTTTCCAACATGGGACTAAACAATTCTGACGACTGAATACAAATAATCGCACCATTGATTCATATGTGATTGTAAAGCAGTTGTTTTTTTTTAAAAATGTGCCACATAAACAAATTAGATCTTTGACCATTCGTAGTAAAGTCTGTAGCTACATCATAAACATATTTTGTAAGTTAATAGTGTGTGCATTTTTGTGCTTTTTTTAGTGTCCACATTTATTAGTTTTTACCTTAAAAAAGAACAAAACAGTCCCAAAGTCTTGTCTTGACTGTCAACATATCTGATGCGAGCACAATTTTTCCAAAGATCTCAAAATGCAGCAATGACTCATTGTGGAAGAAAGATGAAACCGGTTAATCTCCACAACAACTGCACAAATGGATAATAGCACAGACAGGACATGTTTGACAATAAACTGACATTTCTATGACTTAACCAGCTGCTGTGATAGTTTCACTTGAAAACCATGATAAAGACTCAGAATAAATTATACGATACAACTGTTTTCTTCATTTAACCTTATCTAATATTTTTGGACTTGTAGAAGTTTGGCTTCAGTTTGTCGTTGGTTTTGAAACTTTGAAGGCTGCCTCCAGAAAGTAACAAACACCAGGGATGTCTTCTGGGAAGTTGGCCGGAAGCTCCTGTCTGCTCCTGGGAACAAAGACAAACTCTGGGCGACCTCTCAGCAATCTGGGACGAAGAACATACAAATAAACCATGAGTCTAAAAACAATGTGGCAAATTATTTGACACAAGAGGATATACAGCTCCCTCCTAAAAGTTAAGTATCTTGTCAAAAGCACTTAAAGCTTTTTTTTCTTTCTATGTCTCTGGTAAAAAATAAATGATACTACACACATAATAGTATATACAAAGGTTAAAGCAATTACTTCAGGGGTTGCTGTAAAAACTCCCTGTGATCATTATTGCTTGTAACGCGTGTTTACCTGTGCGTTGTGGGGCTGACGTTGATTTTTCTCGGCTGGCTGCATGACTCAAACTTGTTTGCTAATGTAACATTGTTCCCAAAAAGGCAGTAGCGGGGCATTTTCACTCCAACTACACCCGCCAACACTGACCCACTGTGGAGACCAATTCGCATCTGGAAGACAAAAAAAGATAATTTCCTGATCACTGTTTGTATGAATTGGGCATCCGCACAGTGTCTCTAAGTAAGTATTGGCTTCAACCTACAGCTTTTTGTTTACTTTCATTTACATTCTATGGTGAGTTTTTTTTCTGTACATGCATAATAACAGTTTTTTTTTTTGTCTTTTTTTGATGAAATAAATGAAATGGAGAGGATTTGTAAATGCTGATGTTTAAATCCAGCCACAAATTTTCATTTTGTCCAGACAACACAAATTAACATCTTCATAAAAATATCTTCATTGGAACCAGTCCATAGGGGCTGTGGCTGTATGTTTCAGAACCATTTTCCAGCTGGAAGATGAAATAATTATTGTTGAGAAATTTGTGGCTCTCTGCAGCTCTTCCAAATTTATCAGGTCCCTCTCTGATTAAGCTTCTCTTTGCCTCCTCTGTCAGCTTGAGTGGATGTGATGTCTTGACAGGTATGTAGTTGTACCACGTTTTTTTGGAAATAAAAAACAATTATGTCACTGCGGTTGTACACCACTGTGTGTGTGTTGGTCCATCACATAAAATCCCTGAAACGGTAAAATGTGCAAAGACTCTATTGGCATGGATGCTATTGCAATCCATTGTATAAGAAGCACATTTTTATACTTTTATTGTAACCAACAGTTTGCAAAGTGATACTTAAGCAGATTAATGTGAAAATGTAGCAAGTATAATCGCCAAATCTTAATAAAGGGAGGGTAAATTTTTTGTTATTTGTTCCATGAAACCGGATACAATTTGTTAGCACTCAACGAACATGCTAAATATTTTGAACAGCAGCTATGAAGGTAAACAATGTCTTAAATCTTTGACCAACTCCACTTAACAACCACATGGACATCATGTCCCAGTTAAACTGAAAACGAAGCTCAGATCAGGGCTCTGGGGAGCTATACTGAAGATCAAACAGTATGTTTGAGGTCATGTTCAAGTAGAGGGATGAAGATGGAATCAGTCAAACATTTCTCTAATTCGCTATCTTTTTTTTTTTTTTTGCTTAAGTCTAACTTTTGCATTCTCATTTCCATGCTTATTATTAAAATACAATTCACTAATCATCCTAACTGTTTAAGGATGTTGGTATGTTAAGTGGACTTCAGGGAGAGCAATAGCAACCACTAAAGAAATGTCAATGGTGGCATTTAGGATAAATATGTAGCCTGGGAAGAAGTGAATGTGAGAACCCATGTTTTATTTTTAAAAGGTCTTGCCTCTCCCAGGCCAAACAAAGTTTGTTAATATAATATACGTTGCTGGTATTTTCTAGGACCACACAAAGAAGTGATATTGATGCTTCTTGTCCATGCATTTGGTTGCTGTGATTAACTGTCTGACTGTGTTTAGATATGCAACAGGCTACACTTTGCAAGCCTATTACAGAACCAAATCAAACTCAAATATGTCACCTTGCAAGTATGGTCAAGCTCAGATTCTAGTAACTATTTCTGATGGTTTTTCCAGCGAAGCTAATAAAAGTTAATAGAAATCAATCTCAGGGTCATTTTATGTTTAAATCCCGGAAATAACATATACTTATTGACAACTACCCTAAAGCCCGTAGATATTCTGTCACACCGAAAAATGTAGAAATATAACTTGTTTTATTTGCATTAATAACTATGGAAAAGCTGATTTTGTTTAAGACAATTGTTTATTAACGTTTTTTTTTTTTCCTAACTGAATAAAAGCACACAGATGAAATGCAGAATTCTTCATTTTTAGTATGAAATTATGTTTCCCATAAAGACACATTTATTTTAAGGTTTTCAACATCATGTTTACCAGTGGAAGGCCCTACATTTCACAATTAACCATCGGGAAAACATTGAAAGTATGAATAACTAATTCAAGATACAATTTAATTTGCTTTTCTAAAACTGAAAGTCTTTCAGTGATGACAGAAAACATTTCCAGATCAGAGAAATCTCTGCCTGTTTAAAACTCTTCACATGAACACTCTCCAACTTCACTGCAGTCTGCACAATTAGAGTTAATGAGGTGTATTACCGTGATTGGTGCTTGACCCTTACCTGTATCGGTTCTCCTGTTGGCGTCATGACTTCGTCTGACAGCTCCATCATTTTCAGAGCCATGAGTGCAATCTGGACTGCATGAGTCTCACTCTCCTTATGTAAGCCACCAGCCACACAATAGGCATCACCAATGGTCTCCACCTGAAGAGAGCCGAAATGCTGCTACAGTAATTCTGGACTGCTCAGCTGAGACAGAACAAAGCCTCTCAGCAGGTTTTTGTGGTCTGCCCAAGCTGAAGTCAAAAGATTATTTGCACAATTATTATTGCTTGGTTAGTTTGATCTCCGCCCCCCCCCCCCAAGCTATTCAAGCTATTTCTGAAAACAATGTTGAAATGAAGAAAATGTAGCTTAAACACAATGATTAATGTCAAGTGGCTGCTCATCAAAAGCTTCTTGTGTAAAAAAAGAAAAGGTTGGAATACAGCCAAAAGCAAAACTTTTACAAATAACAGAACCTTAGAAATGCTAAAAAGTCAAATGTTACTTCTGTCTTTTCTTCTTGTCATTTGTATAAATCTGGTCTTTAGCTACGTGGCCCAGATTAGATGAAACTATTTTAGGGTGATATGCAGAGTGGAAACAGGGGCCTTAAGCATCCTCGAACCATTGCTTTTTACAAGACGTTTGACAAATGTGCTTCTCTTTCTGTTTTGCTTGTCTGACACTTTGATTACATTATCCAACATTGCTCCAGGTTAGAAGCCGTCTGCAGGTTTTACTGTTGTTATAACTAAACTAAGAGTCGACCTTTTAGTCAAAGTAGATTTGATCTATTTTTTTTTCTTTTCTCCCAATTAAGTGCTACCACTGATCAAACAAAAGTAATCAGAGTAAATTGAAGGGAAAAAATGCTTTCAAATCAAAGCCATCTAAACCAACCTGGCCTTTTGTGTATTAACAAATTGCATTTACTTGCTAAATCATGAAATGACTGATTAGCCACATTTTCTGTCCAATTGTGCAAGCCATGTTAAGGCCAAATTACTGATATAATTTTAGAGTCATGATATCCCTTAAATAGCATGAAGTAGCCTAAAATATCTCAGAGAGCAGCAGTATGTCCTGATCAAAGATGTTGAGGAACAGTAGGAAAGCAAAGCTATTAACATTCATCAGTCTGGAAAGGGTAACAAAGTCATTTCTAAGAGTTTGGGGCTCCAATGAATCAAAGTAAAAACCATTATCCCTAAATGGAGAAAACATGGAATAGTGGGGAAGTTTCCCAGCAGTGACCAGCCTGCCAAAATTACTCGTAAGAGCCCATTGAGGAGGTTACAAAATAACACAGAGTGTCTAAACTACTGCAGACTTGATCAGTGATTCAGCTGTACCAGAGAGACTGGGAAGCAGTGGCTGACTGCTGACCAAAACGAACACAAAGGTTTGTCTCAAATTTATGGAGCAAGGAAATTATCCAAATCACCCCACAGCACATCCACCCTCTAAATGGCTGACAAACAAAACAAAATTAAAGTTGTTGAGTGGAATAGCTGCTCTAAAATATGAATGATATGTTCTGGATTGACTTTAAGGAAGCTGTTAATTGGTAAAAATGCTCCAATGTGGAGGAATTGCACCAATCCTCAAAATTAATGCGCAGAGACAGAAAAGGCCCATTACTTGTTACGAGTGCAGGTGGATCAGGAGGTTGTAATGTTTAAGGGCCACGAATTTTTCAGAAAAGACTAGGTTTGCTTATATACAGTAATTATCACTTGAAAACTGCTTTTTGTATTTACTCGGGTTATCTGTGTTTGGAATTGATATTTGCATAATAATCCAAAACATTAAAATGTTACAAAAAAGCAATAGCAGAGACAATCAGCTGGGTAACACTTCCACTGTACCAGAAACAAGAGACTTAAACAGACATGCACATTCATTTAACATATTTTTTTAAAGGTAAGTATAATCTTTTTCAGACTGAAAAGTGAAGTTATTTGCTCTTGCTTACATTCAATAGTATTTTCAAAATTGTTTGTAAAAAAACTTGCAGAAAAATGAACAATTACTATGCTGCGTTTAACTTTACTTAAAAACATAAAATCTGTATTTTTGCAGAGAGCTAGCACAGGCACCTATAGGGTTAATGGTACTGTGATGCCTAACCACATTTCTCCTTACAGCTTTTTACCACATCTTACAAAACAAACATAAACATATTAGAGTTTTATCCACTGACAGCCACCTAAACAAAATAAAGTACATCCTCTTACTTGAGCATACCTTATACACATCCAGCTCTCCACACTGGTGGTCAAACCTGGTGTACAGCTCGTTGAGCATGGTGATCACTTGCATCGGTGTGCAGACCGCACAAACAGCCGTGAAGCCCACTAAGTCAGAGAACAGCATTGTAACTTGATCAAACTTCTTGGCCTGAACTGTTTCACCCTGCCACAGCTGCTGTGCCACTTTGCCAGGGAAGATGCAGTAGAGGAGGTCCACCGTCTTCTTTTTCTCCTCCTCCAGGGCCTGATGAGCGTGCTCCAGAGCCGCCTTGGCTTTCCCCAGCCTCTTCTTCAAACCGTCCTGGGCTTTGGCCTGCTCGCCAACCAGGACCACGTCCCGAAGTGCGTTATGGATAGGAATGTCTGACAGGTAGAGGCCACAGCCCGTTAGCTCCTCCAGCTTGTCTACACACGGTGAACCCAAGAACAAGATGGCATTTGACTCTGAGACGTAAATCATCTGACCTTTAAGGTCCATGAGCTAGGAGGAAAAAGAGAAAGATGATAAAGATTGACTAAGGAGGAACGTGGCTTACATTTTTGCAAGAGATGTGTAAAGATCAGCATGTAAGCAGCGTTTCCAGCAAAGCTCCCTGACTTCAGAGGATACAACTACGCCCCCAAAATGATTCATTTACCTTGTATATTAAGATTTTAAATGTCTTTCATTCAACCAATTGGTTTTATTCTGGTGGGAAATCAGACTGACATTTCTCGAAAGATAGTTAATAAATGTAAATTGGGTTTTCGTGCTGAAAAGCAATTTGTTTTTGTCTATATTTCATCCATAAAATGCAATGTCAAAAGTTGGAATTCCTACTTGGCATGAGCCAAACAGATTTAAGGTGACATCAAGCTGTTAAAATTACTTCCAGTCACAAGACACTTACTGGTAAAATAAAATATTAGCTTACATTTAAATCTTCAAGGGGTATGAATCATTTTCTGATAAACTGTAGCTATGTAAGAAAAAAACAAGTTAATTTTCTCTTTTGGCCTCCATGTATTTAGATGATCTAACATACAATGTAAATACACTTAATTTTATGACTGTGTGTAAATATAAACACGAGAGAAACTGAACACAAACATGTCAAATTCTAAATTTATAAAACCACAGCTGGATATGGGTTTCTGTCGGTCGCAAGTTTAGAGGGCTAAATCCTCGATTTATATTCTAATTCAAAGAACCTTATCAGAGGGACTGTTTACCAACCGCACCGCAGCATTGCCAGGGGAGATGTCATTAATTCACTAACGAAGCACTGTAGTCCAGACTGATTTTTTTTGGCTCAGAAGCATGTAGATGAATTGATGTTATATTTGGTCCAGACATCAAAAGTGGACATTAATAGTGCCTGTCTGCCGGCTGAATTATACCTCTGCTTTTCATCCCTAAGGTTACATTCGCTCTGATGAAGAATACACTGATGTATTCTTCTCCTTACAGCCTGTGATGACTTGCAAATTTGCAATTCTTTGTAGTGTGGTTTTTCTGATTTTCGTGATTTTCATACAGAAAATCAATTTGATTTTTTTTTTTTTTTCAAACGTTTCTGAGCATGTACCAGTGAAAAAGCATGTGAGCAAAATGACATCTGTAAACTGTGTGCTAAGTGGTAGGATTATAAAACTGAACTTGTTGATTCAGTTAATACAAAGGTATGTGTTAAGGTTTGTTATACTTTCTCATGGGATTTCCAGCATTGCTCCATTTCTTGGTACGCCTGAAGTAAAAAGACTCTAAATATATCCATGTTTTCCTGTATTAATCTGACATTGGGGCATTTTGCTGCAGTTCTCTTAACAGTGAGGCTTTCAGATTGTATTACTTCCCATCTTCCTCTTTCAGTCTTGTTTGTTGCAATTCCAGTTGGTTTGAGAATTTTATTGCTGTGACTGTAGATTTTGGTTTTCATGAGCAAATATAATCTTGCAGCTATTTTCTGGCCTTTAATTTAACAACTGGCATGTCCTCCTGTCCTTCCCCTTTTGAAGAGAGCCTCAGAGAAAATGAACTTTATAATGCATTTCATTTTCCTAGAGGACAACTACTATTATTTCTATCTGAGAACCGATACTCTGATCAAGTCTAATACACAAAGTTGATACAACAACGTCTTGAATTTTGCACAAACAGACCGAAAATTTTCACTTCTAAAAATATCTTTTGTTTTTGTTTTGAATGTCATTGCGAAGTTGCAAAACAATTATTTCAATCTAAGCATTTGTTATTTTTGATAGGCTCGTGTGTGGGCGGTGAAGCAGAGCAGCAGGAGTGTTTTCAAATTGCAACATAATTCAGGTTAATTGTGTCACTTCCACTGACATTACAGTCGTATTTTTACACCGGGGAGCTGTCGGTAACACAGTATTGACTCCAGATGAAAGACACTGCTGTGTCTGCTCACTCACCCACTCACAGATTTCCACCTGTTTTACACCACCGTCACGTTTACTCGCTGATGCTTTTTTTTTTTTTTTTTGTTGCTTGTCAGGGTGACCGATTGCTGTGCACTCTTGCTGAAATCGCACCAGCATGGCTCTGCATTTGATGGGTAAAATGCTTTGACATTTGCTTCTGATCTCCACTGGGGGTATAATGTTGATCTCCACCTCGGGACAAGTGTGCTCAAGTACAACATTAATAGGCTTGACTGCTTGTAAACAGCTCAATTTTTTTTTTAACCCTATGTCTCTTTCCTTTTAACATCAACATAACCGTGAGAAGATTTCCAGCCTCATGAATCAAGAGCGTCCCTTTTATTTGAGCAGAGATGCATCAATCAGAATCCTGTGGCCAGTTACCAAGCTCCGTTTCTTGTAAAGCTTTGACCTGATGATACTATTTTTTTGTGTTGTAGTTTCTCTTACAATGTTATAAAAACAGCCTTCAAAATATTCCCTTAAAGTCTCTACTCCTAGTGGGTTTTAATTATTTATAACGGGAGAAGAATCGTGCCACTGTATATGATTACACTTTTAAACTACTGTCTTTAGCATCTCAAAGTAGCAATTAGCACAGTTAGCAATGCTCAAATTATTGAAAGAGTGATCTCTGGGTATGCACACTAGAAAATGTAGAGCATCAACAAAACCGCAACAAAAATGAGTGAGTTTCAACATGAAAAAATACAATGCACCTTTAAACAGCTTCTTACATCTCTTTGCTTTCTCTGAATTCATTTTAAACATCTCACCAACCCTGTAAATAGCTATTTTTGATGCTTCTTAGTAATGCCTTCCACACCAAGGAGTTTGATTGCTATCATCTAGCGCTTTCACTGATCCGAAAAGAAAGTATGTTTTTAATCAACTAGTCAGGGCAAATCAATCTAATCCCACTTAACACTTGATTTCTAAGTGAATCTCTATCATTTAATTCATGTCTACATACCTTCCCTGTGTTGTCTGCAGTAGGAACTCCATGCTTGATCCGAATGATAAATTGTGCATTTAGCATGGTCAGAATACCCTGAAAGGTGCATTTGATCTGTGGGGAGACAATGGAGAAGTATTCTTGGAAGGTCGAAGACCGTCTCTGTCCATCCTTCCTAAACAGTCTCTTTCTGAGCCCATGTCCTATTTGAACCAGAACCATGTCTTGGTCAAGTATCAGGTGGAAAGGGAATATAGTGGAGAACAAGGAAGTAGGGAGGGTCCCTGCTGAGGTAGCCCGGAGTGGACTGGGGCTGAGAGTTTTAGCGTCCTTTACTACAACTGTGTACAGGAGACTGGGCTGAGGGCTGGACTGCAGGATGGTGTCTTTAGCATTGGGGGGATCCTTCAAAACATCCACAGTAGTGTTATACAGCAGGCGTGCAGCAGCTTTGATGACACCAGGGAAAAAAAGCTCAGTGGAGGGGCAGGGGTTGAAGAAATAGACAGTAAGCAGGTCCGGATCCTTGTCTAAGCACAGCACCGATGGTTCGTTTACACAATCGTCTCTGTCCGGATTGGGCGGCACGCTGCTCTGTTTCAACAAGACATTGAAGCTGTTGAGGAAGTCGTGCAGTGCACCCCCCACCACCCTTAGAATGTGCTTGTCCTCCTCGTAGCACATATTGAAGATCTCCTCGCCGAGAGCAATTTCCAAAGCCTCCATTGGGATTGCTGTCAAACACATGAGGAGAAACAGATGAAGATATGACGCAACCCATCGTAGTTGTGTGAGCCGTCCTTTGCCAGGATTGTCAGTACCTGTTTTGGTCGCATAACTGTTCATCATCTCAAGCAAATGCTCCAGTTCATCACTGCAGTTCTGGTAGCGAGCACAGCAAGCTGCTGGACTGAAAAGCCCACAGATAACATATTCAGTCAGGAGTAGCTATGCTCAGGAAAGCATGCTTTTACTGGCAAGTAAACAGACTGGTGGCCATCGTCAAGGTATGTAAAGCTTTTAACACAAAGATTTTCCCTCACACTGTTAATTACAGTTAACAGTTATCTTAAGTCCAAGTTATCTTAAGTCATCTGGAGCATAAATTCAGATGTTTTCAGAACACAAACAATCATGGTGTAGAACAGGGGCCACGTCAAGATCACCAATGTCTTCAAATGGCTGGTTCTGGCAGAACATATTGATAAAACCAGTCACTAGCAAATCGCCAAAATATTAATTGATGGATGTCTCAGAAATCAATGAGTACTTCTCGAAGTTAAATTATGTTGAATGGTTTTACACATTGATCTAATTTAACAGTGTACAGATTAAAAACTGTGTTGATTTGAATAATAAAGTAATATTTAAGTACATAACTGTTGTCTTGAAAGTCCTATTTATGCCCTCCTAGTTCTTCTTAAGTCTATGTCTAGAATGTCTAGAATGCTAAGTAAACTTTAAACAACTTTAGGTGTTCTTGCTGTTTTGTCACATGTTAGTAATACCTTTAGTTTTACTCAGAATTGTAAAACTGTACAATATTTTGAGAAGAATTAACTTGTTTCTTTTATCAGTCTAGTTTTTACTAAATATGTAAATAACAATAGATACATGCCATTTTGTAACTGTAGTAATCAATGAGATGTTTTATTACTTAGCATAATTATTGCTTTTCTGTTTTACAAAAAAATAAATTAATTAATCAAAGCATAGATGTGAAAATACTGCGAACATACGAACCCTTGTCGCCGTTATGTGGTCATTCAAGGTTATCAGATGATGAGATTCTCATACCATTTTGTGCTTACCACTCATACAATAAACACCCTTTCAGAAATGTTTGATCAAATGTTTTTTTTCCAATTCAACTCCTCCAAATATTTACTATTTCATGGCATCTAAGTAGCTGCTTCAAATGTACCAAAACACCACTGAAACAGCGAAGCAGGTAAGTCAGAGCTAATTGAATGTGAAGAAATAACACTGTCAGATCAACGTCCAATTCTGATCCTAATGAGTGAATAGTGTTTGTGTGTGTGTGTGTGTGTGTGTGTGTGTGTGTGTGTGTGTGTGTGTGTGCTTCATTTCCTCTACGTCGAAAAAGCCATTTCTTTTTTTACTCCCAGTATCCATAGCAGCCCCAGTCTGTATCCCTCCTTATTGTTATTATGCTCATTAGTGCAGGTCTGGTAGTGAGACTGACAGGAGGAATTTGTGATGTATTGGGAAACAGATGATCCAAATGAGCTGCAGCTTCTTATGTCGTGAGAAGTAAGAAGCTGTTGAGGTGGATTAGGCACAACAAAGATTTTTCAGATGGGAAATGCATGCAGTGAATACAGTCTGCTTTGTTTTTCAAAAATACAAATGGAAAATAAAGACAAGTTACCTCCCAGAGTCCCTGCTGTGATCTGCTAGTGCCATCATTCTTTGGAGAGCAGTGTGCAGCCTTTGAAACTGTATCACAAAGTGTCGAGCAAGTTAAATGTTATAAAATGGTAGAGACTTGAATTCAATTGGTTTAATCATATCAGGATTACAGAATTTCATTATTTACATAAACAGGTATTAGGATCCCTGCTTTTTCTACAGAAATGCGACAAATAAAAAAATTAATAAATAAAAAAATAAAGACATTTTTTATTTTTATTTTATTTTTTTTATTTTTTTTTTTCTGTTTGGTTACATGAGACGCAAAATCATGCATGTTTTCATTAAGTTACCTCTGGACATGCCAATTTCCGGATGCTGTCGCCAAGTGTGTGCAGGTTAACTTTGGCTCTGCTTGTCTTCTGTCGCGGTACAGACTGGCTTATTTTTCCATGCACGTCCTTAGAAATAGGCGATAAATCCGCAGCGTCAAGTGAGCGCTCCTCAAAGTCTCCGAGCTCATCGTTTTTGGCGCTGCCGGAGAACGGGCACTCTCCTGATAGCTTCAGTTCTTTCAGTTTAGCGCAAAACATCTTCCCCTTTTGTAAGCGAACAATCTTCTGGCTGCACTTGAGTATTATCTCATTTCAGAGGGGGGCAGATGTGACCGAGCTGCTGCGCTCTCTGTGAGCATCCCCATCATCTCGTCTTGCTCATCTGGATACCTTCGTACTCCGTCTAGGTGCAAATTCAAATCATCATCACCAAAAGCACATCCCGAGAGCGCATACAATATTCATTGGGAAGCTGCATGGGCAGCTGATGGCAGGGAACCAGCGTTGCCAAAAGCCAATGAGCAAGTAATGAAAAAGAGCGGCAGCCCAATCCATGCGCAAAAGGGGCTGGTGTAGGCTAACTGAGGAACCTATCAGCCATGAGAAATTATTTCCAACCCACTGGTCGCATGCAAGATTTTTCTGTTCTCAACCCAGAGGAACAACTGAACTGGAGGCTACCAAACTGGTAATTATGAACACAAACGTAGCAGTGTGTTCAGCTGGATTCGAGATTATTATTATTATTATTATTTTTTATTTTTTTATTTTTTTTTTTTATTGATCAACTCAGTAGTATTTTACTAAACCTATCCCCATTTTGTCACAGTGCAAAAACGTTTAATGGGAATTTTTTATTTAGGAGATTTCATCTGAGAAACATCCTCGTTTCCTTGTATCACAACTGTGTGATACAAAGAATGAATAAAAAGTTTCAAAAATTCTTACAAATCAATTCAATACTTTTAGCTCATGAGTCACTCTCATTTCATCAGTCCACAAAATCATTTAAAGAAATTTGTCTTCAGACATCACTCAGGTTATGTGTCTTGTTGAGTGGTTCTCCAGGTCGGTTGATAGAATTTGATAGAACTGGAAGATAATGAGTTCCTGGTAGTTGCTTGCTTGATTCTTCTCAATCCCTGACAGTTAATATTCTGTTTTTCTCAACCCTGTTTTTTGCTACCATGTTTTTATTATTATTATTATTATTATTATTATTATTATTATTATTATTATTATTATTATTATTATTACTGAAAAAGTTTACAACAAAACTTTTGATTGTTCTGGGATTACGCTCCACATTATTCAAGCATTTTCAAGAGTAACTCATTTTCCCTTTTGTAAGAGAACAATCTTCTGGCTGCACTTGAGGAGAGACCTTCAATAATTTTTGACTTTTTAGATTTGGTTAAGTCTCTTTTTTTTATCCATCTGGCCTAAAGAAAAGAAGTAACCTAAAATTATGCATGCTTTTATATAGAGTGTTGAGGCCACCACCATTCAAATTTATCCAGCTTGGAGTTAAAATATGCCTAAAAATGATACGCTCAAAATATTAACTTACCTATAGCACTTGTGCATGCTGTGTAATATGCTGAGCAGGAAATTAAAAAATACCTTCCGTTTTTGTGAGGTATGCTAATCACCCTGGAGACAATCTGCCTTTGTATAAAGCATATGAAATTCCCTAAAATGCAAATGTGTTGGACTGATCAGACCAGACAGATGAATGAATGAATAAATGGCATAGTCTGGCCAAAGTTGCTGAAGAAGGGCAGTAAACAGATGTCATCCAGTGTAGCAGGTCAATTATTTATGACAAACAAATATTTCCAAAAATCCAACATTCATTCGCTCAAAAGTTAATGGGCTACAAAGAAACATGCCTGAACTTGGAGCAACCCACGCTGACATCCTGCTTCAGTGACCTAGTTCTGTCCTTCTGACCTGCTAAATTCTTCCGTTTAAATATCCCCCAAGCTATTCTAATAAAATGACATGAAATATTCCATGTAACAGGTAAGACGAAACATTAAAACATAAACTTATACATGCTACTATACCAGCAACAAGCAAACTCTTAGTGTTGCCATTACATTTTACAATAACATGTCACAGATTTTCATATTTGTCCAGTAGTTGAAATGAAAATTTGCTTCCTTGTCCCATCTTTTCACAGCAGAGCAGAAGATAATCATGACAAATGTCTTTGATCAGATTAGCGCAGCTGTTGCTGTCTTCTTCGGGTCCTGGTGGGAGGCAGCTGCTACCTCTGTTCTTGCAGATGGGTCCCTGAGACTTGAGAACAAACTTCGAGATACACCTCAAGATAGACTCAGCAGGCCTTCAAGAGGAAAATGCAAATAAGAGGTTGATTTGCATCAAATTACCTGATGGAGTGCACTGCAGGGGATCTGGAGGGTGTCCTTCAAGCAGAGGAAGAGAAATGTGAAGCTGCAGGAACATTTAGGCATTAAAAATACTCTGCTTTGATCTCATTAATTTGTTGAAAACGGGTGATTTTGCTAAACGAACAAGCTTACTTAAAAAAAAGGGGGATAAGCAAGTGCTTAGTGAATAAATTGGACTCAGTCACTGGCTGTTTGTAGGTAAATTTGTTTGCCTGGAGCCAGCAGGAAGCTGGGGGATTTCTTTAAATACCACATGGTTCTGTTCTGGTTTCATTTAATCAGGTCAGAGACGTTTGATTCCTGACAAACGCTTCTGATTGTAGACAGGAACATAAAACTGTTCATGTCTCCGTTTGCAAACTCCTGCAGGTTTCTGTGTAACTGAGGAATCATGTTGGTCCTAGACCTCCACCAGAGAGTCCTGGTCAGTGGATTTATGTTGTGATGCTTGTCCTTTGGTTAGTCTGTCCTGCAGTATGTCTGAATTGCATTCTGGTAATCAGCAATGATTTGGTTTTCTGTATGAACCAGGCTCTCATTATCAGTTGATTAAGTCACATTTAAAATTTAATTGCTGGTCTGTTATGTTTTCAGACTGATAGAAAAGTCTTTGATGTTGTGAACCTTTAATGCAGAAGAAATGTAGAGAATTTTTGAGTTACACTCCAAAGTAATACAGTAGTAAATCAAAAGTTTGCACCTTCTCACAGATTTCTTTTAGTTGTCACATTTAAATGTTTCAGATCACAAAACACATTTTTATTAACAAAGATTACCTCATTAAAAATTAACAAAAGCCTTTTTAAAATGATGAAGGGTGACAGACAATGAGCTATATGATTCTACTCACTCCTTTTTGATTGGCTATCGTGTCCTATATTGTGCTTCCCTTAATTTTTATTTGATATTGTGAGACATATCGTATTATGCAACAAGTGGAAAGCTAGGTATTATTTGTAGGGCAAACACCTTTTCAGTGTTTCTCTATATTTAATCATAATGGATTCCACATTTAAAATGCTCTAAAAGTCTGAACATTTCACTGTGGTAAAGAATTTACTCGGAATTCACATTCAAAAACTTCTGAGTTACTCTGATTGGTTTGTCTACTCCCAGTCCTGGGTCAACCATGACCTGAGTTCATTTAACCGAATGTGGAGGGGCTGTTGGTCTGATCCAACTTACTGGCTAAG
This sequence comes from Poecilia mexicana, assembly GCF_051168715.1. Lineage (NCBI taxonomy): Eukaryota > Metazoa > Chordata > Actinopteri > Cyprinodontiformes > Poeciliidae > Poecilia > Poecilia mexicana. The sequence continues at coordinate 9,717,666 of NW_028263370.1, read as the reverse complement.
GTTTTCAACCTACAACATGGGCTAATGTGACAAACATTTAACATTAAGTCAATCAAAAAGGGATTTAAAACAATAACTTCAATTAGTAAACATGTAACACTTAGGTGAAAAATTGTTTTTCCATTTTTTTTAAACCCTGTAGACCTTACAGGATAGAAAGAGGCTGGTCTCTGTCTCCAGCGGTCATTGGGCAAGAAGCCAGGATTTCAGAGACCCACAGCTATGAATTTATACATTATCTCATAATGTTTTAGAAGAGTCTATTGGCAAACAAATTAACTTGAACTTGAAAATTAATCATCGAGTGACCAGTGATTTACCAACTTTATGATCAGTTGGTAAACGTATGAATGTAGAACATAGGCTATAGCTACTATCAACATAAATGAAACATGGTGTTATGTAACGAGGTAATGAGGAGATCTATTGGCATTGAAAACTGTGCAAAGCTTTTTCAACATAGTTCCACATAATCAGAGCTGTTTCTTATTGTTCTGGAGCTATTTTGACTAAAATCTTATTCTTCATTTGTAAAAGTTACTTTCAGGCCAGACAAGGCCAGTGTGCAATTCTCTTCATGGTCACTGAAGTCTATTTTTGATCACTTAAATTACCTAATCATTATGAAAACATTCCCTGAACAGTGTCTTATTGTTGAAATATTTCTTGCTCTTAAGATAATATTAAACTCACACAGACTGGTCTATCAGTGACATGATAACATGCGGTTGTGATGGTTGATATGCTGCTCAAAGACAGATTTATGAATCTGTACATTTGAGCAAAACAGTTAAAGGAGCACATTATGTAAGGCGCACCATGCTTATGCCAATAACACTTATAAGAACCAAGCTTTTTCAGCCAAACTAAAAAACATTACAACTAGTAGAAATCATTTCAAAGTCATTTAATTAAAAAAAGAAAAAAGAAAGAACAGCAAATATTCTTGAACTCCCAATTCTTATTAAGTTGGGGGGGGGGGGGGAAGTGCACAGAGGGATAAAAGAGCTCACAAAAATGCTTTTTATGTAATTAAATGCAGAGATATACAGAGAGCATATATATTAACATACAATGAAATATAGAGATAATTCAGTAAATAAATGAATAACTGAATAATTAAATGCAATCATTAATTAATATAAATTGCAATTACATGCTCATAGATCATGGAATATGTCATTGAATTTAAAAAAAGTGTACATCGAAAAAGTATAGATTTTAAATATTTAATCTAATGTTTAATTGGTGTATCCCATGGTGTAACGCATCATGAATGTGCTTCTGAGTCAGAGGTTGGAACTAACACTGCAATCAAAATAATATATATATATATATATATGTATATATATATATATATATATATATATATATATATATATATATATATATATATATATATATATATATATATATATATATATATATATATATATATATATATATATATATATATATATATATATATATATATATATATATATATATATATATATATATATATATATATATATATATATATATATATATATATATCGGACAAACAAGAAATTTATTTATTTCTCCATCTATTACATCAAATTTAAGAAGCCATTTACTTCCTTGGTGTTATTTGGAGTGGAAAGCCGTTAATATTTAATACTACTCTGTTTATTTTTTTTACTTTCCTCTCCGTACTTGTTAGTCATGTTTGAGAGTCTTAAAACCTTTAAACATCTTGTAAAAAAAAAAAATTATAAAAATTATTTTGTTTTAAACATCCTCAAAGCAAAGAAATCATTTATTCCTTGGGTCATACTTGAACCAGAAATACTTGTATATATTAACTCTGTCTCATCCTTCCATTTGTCATACAAACAGAAGAAGGTTCAGCTTTGCTTATGTACATATGATGAATGTAAGTTTGTTTTAGCACATGCTGTTGGTATGTTTAGTTCCTGCAAACACTCACTAAGACTGATTTGAACAGAGATTATAAACCCCAACATAAATCGACGCTCAGCATGCACAGTTTGCAGAAGCTGTTCGCTTAGGTAACAAATCATATCTTGGTAAGTTGGTTGATTTGTTATAATCTTTAAACTTGATGTAATGTTTTGTAACAAACCTCTGGCATCTTTATGGAACAGCTGGCAGGTGGTTGAACTGGATTTTATCCAGGCATATCAGTGAAAAGGGGGCTAAACTCAAATGCCTAACCCATTTTTAAGTTTGCTTATTTATTTATTTATTTATTTATTTATTTATTTATTTATTTATTCATTTATTTATTTATTTATTTATTTATTTATTTATTGTTACATTTAAAATACTTTTTTTTTAAAAATATTGCTTCTACACAATGCAATTATTACTCTGAACATCAGAACAATGAGGCAATGGGAAGATAGCAGCTAACTTTTATGTGTTCAGTCTATTGTGGGATCAGTTCCAGCTCCTCTTTCCAGAAAATGGTACCAAACTAGTTTCTCCAAGAAATATTACTAAAACAAAATACTGCACCACTGACTTAAGACTGGAATCTTTTTCAATACACACATCTCAACAAGAGTTTCTTATTTTGATTTTAAGGAACATGGGAGCCACATATTATACCAGATTCCAGTAAACTGTCACAAAATATTCTCTTCTTTGTGTTTTACCACACAACATGTTATATTACAATTTTAACTCTCATAATTTTTTGTGATACATTTACATTTTATATTATCCTTTATATTACTAGATAAGATAAATTAGTTTTTTTTATTTCTGTAACTATAATAATATTGATTTTTCATAATATATTGTTAGTATTATGTTTGTTTATTTTGTTTTATTTTATACGAAGAAGTACATTGCAATGTGCGTAGGAAAACGAGTCAAACACTGCACGTCAATGACTCTATACGTGATAGTTTTATGTCCTGGAAATATTTTTTAAAATAATGCCGTTATTGTTTATAAAGGCAGGCCGCATATTATTGCTCTTAAATGTATGGCTTTCATTCCGAGGTGCATTGAATGCAACATCTACGGGAGGAGCCAAACTGAGCCAATAGAAAGATGCGTTCAAAGACACGTTGAGCAGTTCTGGGTTGTAGAAATATCAGCTTCCTGTATTTGGATCTAAGGAGCTGAATATATATTTTTGCGTTGTTAAAGTGACTTAAATCATGGTAAGTCTGATAAATTTGTGTGTGTAACCGTCTCCGTTTCTTTCTTTTCAGCTTCACTTTGTTTTTTATTCCACCGTTTGCAGCGGGTAGAGACTCGTCAGCATTCAGTCTGCTGTCAAATATCAGAAATTTAAGATATAACGTTTATCTGTAGTTAATCCTCTGATTGTCCTGTGTTTTCTCAGGTACTTGCTGACTCTGAGTCGGCGGTCATTCTTCGGCTCAGAGGGCCGCTGGACCTGAAGTGTCAGCTGGACCGCATAGATGGTGTGTTCACTGGCAGGTTTTCATATATTGTCCGGTATGGCTGAATATATCTGACTGACTTTTTTTTTCTTCCAGAGGTGCCAATGCAAAAAGCAATCTCCAGAACATTTGAGGCACTTCGTTTGCAGGTGAAATCTGAGTCCTGTGTCCTGGCAGTCTGCAACAGCCCTGTTCTGATTTGGCCAAACAAAAGTGTTTTTGAAGAAATAACTCCTGATGCACCATTTGAAGACATATTTCAGTTCATACAGTAAGTAATGAATTTAACTTTTTATTGTAAATGGAACAACTGCTCCAATCAGTTTGTTGGAGCCTTTTACACTTGATGTGAAAATGTGAAAAATGTATCTTATATTTTAAAATCTTAATATTTAAGAACTGCCAACAACCCAGAATAGAACAAATTATATATTTGAAAGAAACTTTCATTTAATTACGGTCACAATGTAAGTTTAGTTAAAGGGCAGGGGGGAGGGGGTGTGAATGAGGTCATCAAACTGGTGCAAACTCAATTTAAAACACATTAGGCTGGTCATTTTTATTTGTTTGGCTGTATTTTAACCATTTTTTAAATGTCTTTTAGAACAGATGACCAAGAGACAAGTGGAAAGAAATCAACAAAAAAGAAAAACAGAAAAGGTGTTTCAGCGGTAAATATATGCTGTTTTCAGGATAATTTTTTATAGGAACAAATTGGAGTGGTAATGACTTGGGTGGTTCATGGTTCAAATACTGTTTCTTCTCGAGGAAAGTCAGGTTGTGTCAGAAAGGGCATCCTGCATGAAACATTTGCCAAGTACGTGTGCATGCAGCTGTGGAGCTTGCAGAAAGGATGGCAAGTTTCACAGGACCAAAATCCTTAAGTATTAAATTTGTTGGAACATAAGCTATGAATTTTCCGTAGTATAAAGTATTTAGAAAGAGTATTCATGCCTCTTTATAGATTAGGGATACCAGAGTAAACAAGGGCTGAATATAAACATATGCCATAATTGTGTAATTTCACTAGTTAAAAAAAAATTACATCCTAACTTTTCTACCTCAAAAGGTTTGAGCAACTTTGTGTCGATTTGTCACATAAAATACCAAAAAGTTTGTGGTCGCAATATAACAAGATGTATAAAAGTTAATTTGGTGTAAGTACTTTTATAAGACACTGTCAATGTATGTTTTTTTTTAATTTATTAATCATCACTTAACCTAAAGCTAATTGGCTCAGGCAGTTCTCTAATTTGTTAATTCAGAGATAGCATAAAAATAGAAGCCATGCTTTAAAAAATCATATCTGTGGACTGAGGTCCCCCTAGATGAGAGCTTTTAATGCTGCATTCTGGCAGCAGCAGATATTTTCCATACCAGCCAGCTTTTTACACCTGATAATACTGGAAACTGGAATGTTAATTAAACTGCTTCCAAAGTTATTCACCTCATTGACACAGATTATTTACTTTACTGGATTAGCAGTCCATGTGTAAGAGAGTATGAACGTGTATCATCCATGTTTTATATTTGTTCATATTGACACACTCAACAAAAGCAGGATTTGCTTTCTGATAAACAGATATTTAAGTAATACATAGCTTAGTCACTGACCAAATTCATGCGTTGTGTGGACAATAAAAATAAAAAAAAACATTTCATATTATTGCCTGGATAAAAGGATCATCAGCTGGAGTCGGACCGTAGCTGCATGTATTGAGTCTGAAGTTATCCCACGTAAACTCTGGTTTTAACAAAATGTCAAGATCAGTACTGGAGAGTCCAGAACATCATTAATACCAGTCAGTATTCCAGTATTCTAACCTCGTGTATTTACTTAGTGAAGTATCAGGTTATGACTCAGTTCTATCAAATGCCCCCAAATGACTTCAAGTCATTTGAGTAAATGACTTGTATCTTTGTTGGGGACAACAATTCCTGATCTGGACCTCCCTAGACGGTATCTGTATCACAGCTGAAGATCAGGTTCTCAAATGTTGCTTTGCTTCCACAAAACACACTTTATTTTATTCATGTGGATAGAACCAGAACTGCTGAATAATTAAAGTATGTTCTTTAGAGTATCATAAACCTCTCCCTGATGATGGAGGCCACAAAGCCAGGCCCTGCCTCAGCGCCAATCCTCACTAGAACGGTCCAGAAATCTCACCTTCTGTGTGCGACTCTTCCAATGGACTGTGCTGTATGGAGCAACGGGAGCGACACCATCAAAGAGTACGTCTTATCTTGAACACATTTGATTTCACGATCAAAATCTGTAAAACTGGTATGTATGTGGATTTGCCACTGATTCAACAGTAGCTGGTAACTGCTTTGACAAAACCCTTATCTCACAATGAGGGATGTCTTCTTAATTGGCCCTGCAGCGGATGTGAACGACTGATGAAGGCATTGACTCGCCAGCTGTTTGAGATGGAGAAGGTGACTCTGCAGTGTATGAAGGGGACAACACTGCGTGTCCCAGAGCCCCTTCATTTTCTCCTTCCAGAGCCAAATGGACTGGTGACGGTGGTTTTTCCTCGCGGAGTACCGGATAAAGAACTGGAAGCGCAGCGGCGGGTAAGATCACATTGATTTTTGCTCTTTTTTTATTTATTTTAATTATTTACCTTAAGATGTTTCAGTTAGACTCTTCAATGCTCTAAAAGCTGAAGTCTGATTGAATAGCAAATTATAACAATTGTTTCTCATTGCTTTTGCACATAACAGGAGTTGCATGGACAGTTTGAACTGCCAGATAACAGGCCTTTCTTCAGAAGAGCAAATGCTTACCACTTCCCTAATGAGCCCTACAAAGACGGTTATCTCAGAAACCCTCACACAGTTCTCACACATCCCACCCTCGATAACGGAAAGGTAAATTTACAGCGTCTATAATATTTACTTACTTACTTTTTCCTTGTAACTTTTACAATTTTGGCACACTGTAATAAATAAAAATTCAAACGAAGGTTAAATATTTTGTGCTTTGTCTTATCTTAAGGTATACCTGGTTCAGGGAATTTACAGCTACCACCACTATATGCAGGATCGCATGGATGACAATGGCTGGGGCTGTGCCTATCGCTCTCTACAGACCATCTGCTCCTGGTTCCAGCAGCAGGGTTATGTGGAGCGCGGCGTGCCCAGCCACAAAGAGATCCAGCAGGTGAAGCCCATTTATAGATGTGATTCCAGTTAAAGCAAAACATCATCATATATGCAATATTCTATGAAGGGCTTTTTATTTTTCCTTGTGCATCATGTCAGAAGGTGAGAAATATTTCAGAAAAAGTGTAAAAGACAAGAAAATGCACGTCCTAGGTGACCGAAAATATCGTATGGTGGTGTTACAAGTGGAAAACCAAAGTTTCAGAAAAAACAGTTTTTAAATGTAGGCCTCGAGGGTCTGGGGGATCCTGAAACTTTTAGGAGACCGGCCCTCAAGAGCTGGAGTTGAAGACCCCTGGTCCAAAGCTTAGATGTGACATATAGCAGCATGAAGCTCTATCAAACCAGCACCCTACCTTCAAATGTATTATGTTTATTGGAGATCCCACTTTATCTATATGTAAGCACATTCATCCAAGAAGTTTGTTTGTAGATTCAAGTTGGGGCTCACCCACTGAGAATCTGACACTTCCAGTTGAAAGAAACATGTTGATAAAAGATTTAATTTAAAAGAGTACTTCAAATTAAAAATAAAATAAAGTTCGGGCAAGTTTTAGCATTGAGAAAAAAATTGAAGGAAAACATTTCAATGGAGCGACTGATTGGAAGCATGTAGCACTTTTTTATACTCTTTTTTTTTTACTCTTTATACTTTAAGAAGCACATGTGGTTGCCTCAATGATCTAGCTGTCGGCTTTGCTAGAGATGTCCTTTGTTGTCTCTTCTGTTGGTGACAAGACCTACCTTTCTACATTGTACTTGTTTTGTTTTATGGGGATTTTTAAGTATATTTGATTTAAATTTCATGTTTCTGATTTTTAGGCTTTCTGAATGAAATGTGATTTAAATTTGCCTCTCAAATTTTAGCAGTGGTGATGTTCAACATGTCAGTCTTTATCTGGGGTCCTTGTTTTACAGGCTTTGGTGGAAGTTGGAGACAAGCAGGTGTCCTTCGTGGGGTCCCGTCAGTGGATTGGATCCATCGAGGTTCAGGCTGTTCTAAACCATCTGCTTGGAGTCACATCCAAAATCATGTTTGTGAGGTGAGGTGGGATTCCTTGACAAACCCTCAAGGAATTTATTTTGTTGATGATGTAGATGAATTTGACATAACTTTGTCATCTTTAGTCAAGGTTCTGAGTTGGCATCCAAGGGGAGAGAATTGGCTAATCACTTTATGACTGAAGGAACTCCTGTCATGATTGGTGAGTTGATATTCCAGCTTAAGATTAGCATGATTGCTTCTTTTGAGACATCCTGATATATATTACAATTATTATTGTTTTTGTCTTGTTGAAAAAAGACATAATATAATGTTTAAATGTGCTGTTAAAAGTAGTTAGAAACCATGGCTAGTCAGAATTTACTAATGGTATCTTTTTGTTGTTGTTTTATAGGTGGGGGAGTTTTGGCTCACACTATCTTGGGCGTAGCTTGGAGTGAGACCACTGGTGAAATCCGCTATCTTATCCTAGATCCACATTACACAGGAGCAGAGGACCTTCAGGTTATCACAGAGAAGGTAGCAGCTACAGAAAGCCACCACTTCAGATATATCTGTGAACTGAAAAACATTTCATATGCCAGTCGTGATCTTAACATGAATGTTGACTTCCGCAGGGCTGGTGTGGCTGGAAAGGACCAGACTTTTGGGATCAAACTGCATATTACAACCTCTGTTTGCCCCAGAGGCCGAGAGTGATTTGAGCAAATGGACAATGATGGAAGGCTATAAATTTGAGATTTAATAAACAGTATGGACTGTTTATTTAAATAATTTTGGCTGAGCTGGTATTCGCATAGTCAGAAAGAAATGTTAATATTTTGTCTATTTCAAAGAATTTCCTCTTTCTCACTTTAATTAAAAACTTTAGAATAAAAAGGAGTTTCACTTTGCCTTGTTTGTATGTCTCATTGTCTCCAGTAAGTCGGAAGTATTATCCTTGTTAAGGTCAGATTTCATTACTAAGGGCTTTCTGTTTGTCCACAAAAAATATCTCAATCCATCCCTATCTCTACACTGGCATATAAAGGTTTTATGAGTAGTTAGGTTTATAGAGTGGCCCAGTACTATTGTCCTAGGACGTCAGTATCCCATGAGTGTATCACTTACGTGTAGTAGTATGTAGTAAATAGTAAAACCATGACGAATTGTAATTTCAGGGGACGTGCCTTCAGACAATCCCCTGTCTTGTTAAAGGAGATGCTCTTTAGCAGAATAGATTCCCAAGCAAAAATAAACAAAAAAAACTCACCCATGTTTTGCATGCTATATTGGTATCCATATTTGTCCAAAATATTTTACCGCAAAGGTGCTTCTCTCCTGGAGTTTTATTTTGAATGTATTTGCTTGAGCAGTTTAATGTCGAACATATAGTGTCTTTAATGGTATAAAGGTCTTTACAATGTAGATTCTCAAAAAATTTTTAAAGGAGGTTCTGAATAAATATTTGCTAGTTTGTGGTGTTTGAATTAATTCAACATACACATTAACAACTGGTAGTTAATAAATGTAATATCAACAGTAAAGATATTTCCACTGGCAGTACTTTGCTATAAAAATATTCCTATTTGCCCATTTATTTAAAAAAAATTATCCGCATTCGTTTAACATATCTTTTTACTTGGACAGGCCATTTAAATAATTTCGTGACAGGTTTTCAACAAAAAGCCCAAATAAAAACTGAGGTTTTTATATAGGCTTTTTTGTGTAAAATACTATAAAACAATCTCATGTCTACCTAAATCCCAGTCCCCGATTCACTGTGTAACCGTTACCAGGAAATGACGTTACCTAGCTACTAGCAGCGTCGTCTGTTTGTGCGCACTGGCGACCTGGCGTAGTTTCCGGGGGTTTTAGTATTTGTCAAGCGAAATGGGTAGAGTAGGACGTCTGACCCGTATACAACAGAAACGTTAAAACCTGTGCGCCGCAGTTCGATAGGTAAGACGCTACGTTGGGTTTTAGCTAAAGTAAACATTGTTGAGTTACCTACTACGGCCATATCTGCCAACTGCTATATGTTTTAAGATGTTTAGATGTAGATTTTAGCTTTATCCCATGTAAAACTTCAAAACGTAAGTTAACTCTTCCATCGTACCGTGGGTACTGTAACCAGTGTCTGACTTCTAGAAACGCTAGATAACTTTATGTTAACATTTTAGTTTTATTAAGTTGTGTCAACTATTTTGAAGCGTTTCTGCCGAACCTTGGTCTTCGGGTTACATTATCCTGCAATGATTTCCCCTGTGTTTTAGCTCTGTCACGATATGACTTGTAAAAAAAATCAGAGGAAAGTTTTGGAAAGGACTGGGCAGCTGCTATCACTGCTATTCACATTCAGCTAGAAGAGCAGAACGGTTTGCTTGTTAAAATGCCTGAGACTATTATTTTCTCGTGGTTACCTCCAAGGACAAATGCTTTCATCATCACTTTGCATAATGTGGCAGAGTGTAATAGTATTGCACTCACAACAATTTATTGAATCATCCAGAACTTTAAGAAGAGAGAGACTCAGTTGTTTTGCTTCAAGGTTTTCAAGAAAGTACTGCAAGTGCCAGGATTCAGCGAAGGGATTGGCTCTCTAAAGATTACCATTGTGGCAAAGTTGTTTCAGTTGACCTGCCTCTATCCAAAGAGAATACTTCAAAAATGGTTTCCTCTTTTTTAAATATAGTTTTTTTATTTAATCTCTCATACATACTGCTTTTGTGGTAGTAGCTAGCAAACACATGAGGGGAAGGCAACACATTCTAAATGTGTTGAAGTGTCATGCAAAGTTACATAATCTGTTTCACATTTAAAAAAAAAATACTCCAACTTCAAATTAACATTGTGCTCACAATAACCTGCAGGTTCTCTGTTGGGGAAGGCTGCCATGTTCACCTCTAGTGAACTGGAAGGGGAAGTGGACCACTCCTTTTTTGACAGTGATGGGGAAAGTGGAAGAAATGTTGGAGAGAAACGAGAGAAGGACTCGAAGATGAAAAAGCGAATTTCAAGCACACTTCAGAGAGAATCTGTAAAACACTCCGGACATCTCGCTGAGAAGACAAAGAGAGACTTGAAGGAAGTGGAAAACAACAAAACTGATGCATCATCGATTTCTTTCATACCGGATGAACCTATACATGAAGGCAAAGATGAGTTAAATCTGCACTCTAAAAGAGCCAGTGGAGCATTTCCGACTATGCTGGCCGACATTCCAAATGATGGGGACTACAAGGGGCGGAATGACACGAGAAAAAGTGCCTTAGCTTTCCCAGCTAACTCAAAAGAGGCAAATGAGCAATCGCCTAGAAAACTGGTCAAAAATCAGCATCCCAAAAATTCTCCTCCCACTTCAAATGAGGCTAGCACCGACGCAGATTCAGAGAGTTCTTTCAGCAGTCAGAGAGGTATTTTAAACTCCTCTAACCTTTCCAAACCCACCAAGTCTTTTGTACGCCGTAAAACAAGAGGGACCAGACGAGGCTCAGCTGAATCTCAGGATTTGCCTAACATGAGCACAGATGAGTCAGATGGTTCAGTGACAGACGTGAGTCCCCTCTCTTCTCCTGACTCTGGTTCACTCCAGTCATTAAGTTCAGAGGCTGCGAAAGAAGGTCATGAAGCGCAGCGGGAGCCGAAAACTCTGCCCTCCGGTGCCTTCAGCAACCTTCATGAAGCGGTGGACTCAAATCCCGATGTGGATGAGTGTGAGTAATGCTTGCTGTGTTCTACCTACCTGTGCATCGGCCTGCTAGGTAGATGCACATGTCTCAGTAGGTTTGTACTTGTGGGTCGGTGGGTTGAGCAGCATTCTGTGAGATGCTCAAAGCTGAGGATGTTGCGCAACCTCAGGATGCTTCGACTTGTCAACTTGTGTCTGCTGTGTTCCTTGGACTTCTTGATGCTGTTCGCAACATCCGAGGCCTTCATAGAACAGCAGGATTTATTCTGAAATTAATTCACTCACAGGTGGACACTATTTACAAATTAGGGAACTCCTGAATGCAAGTTTTATCTGCATTTTAATTAGGGATATATGAGATGAGCAGGTTGAGTACAAAAGCATGCCAGCTTTTGGATTAAAAAAAAACTTTAATGAACAAGTAAAAAAAAAAAAAAACATAATGAGTTTGACAAATCATGACGAAATGTGAAAAAGGGACTCTTGACTGAAAGACGTGCCCCTTGATGTACATGTTTTGTACTTTTATGTTGTTTTTTGCATGTGTTATTGTCATTTTTCAGTTATCTCAGCAGAGCATTATTCACAAGCCTGTTAAATGCACAAACTAGACAAATGTGCTTTCTCCTCCTCCAGGTTCATCTGGATTAGAAAGCCATCTTGAACAAAAAATGGTGCTCCAGATTTCTAGAGGGGTTGTTCGGAAGAACTACTCATTTTCCAACGATGAGGTCCGTCGCATTGATTTTGAGAACAAGCGGCTCCTTCAGGCACTGTCAAATATTTCATCAGGGTCCAAAGCAGAAAAATGTTCAAAAAAGAGCACTTCTGTGGCCAAAGGCTCTTCAGTGGGTTTTTACGCACATAGTGCACAAAACAGGGACCGACAACAACGCCGCATTCAGCAGGAGAACCTGGTGAGTTGTTTTACATTTTGATTGACGTTTTTCCAGTAAGTCAGTTAGCAGTAACTGACTTACTAAGCAAACACACACACACATAACCTTGTGCTGTACAATGAATGCATGCATGTCTGTAGCTTGGCAACGCCTGAGCTGATGACTTCTAATTCAGCATCAACAGTTGCTATCAAAATAACACATGGTAAGAGCCTCGGTATCATAAACCTAATCATGTTTTAGTGCACACTGATGTTTTTTGATTTTACTGGGAGGATTCCAGTAATCTTCCCAGTATCAAGCACTGGCTCTCTTACTTCATCATGTAAGCTGTTTGTCTGTAATGCTACAAAAACAAAGTGGAATGATGTTTTGACCTGTGTTATACTGCTGCCTGTTCAAAAATAATGCAGAGCAACCTTTTCATTAAATCAATCAATCAAGTTTATTTGGATAGCACATTTCACCAGCTAGGCCGTTTAAAGTGCTTTACACAGCAAAAACACAAAATTACAAAGTTATAAAGAAAACAACATGAAATCAACAACTGAACAAGCATTACATTAAAGTATGTGACTGTTTCAAAACAGGGAGCTATGTAATTGTTGTAGGTTGTTCTCGAGTGATCTGTGTGCACCTAGCAACATTCCGTGAGTTTTCCTGGCCTCTAACTATATCTGCTGTTTTACCTCTAAATTAAACTCATTGAAGACACTTGAAGCCGCATCTTCTCAGTGTTTATAATCGTACAGTCATTGTTCAGGCAGGTGGTGCTGCTGTTCAGGCTTCTGGGTGCTCATTAATATAATTTACTTTAATGATTTTGAAGGATTTCATGACGTTGGCCACTATTAGTCACTACCTGACTCACCTTTCCACCGCAGCCAGCTCATTCTCATGACAATGGGGAAGGGATCCCCTCTTAAATGTATCTTGCTGACTGGATGTTTACAGTGTTTAATCGTGATTTCATGAAATATATCCATCATTAAGGTTTAGTTGGGGTCGGTCTGAGAACACACCCACGAAAGCAGATACTGATGAACTTTGATAGATGGCAGCAGGTGTCCGACTTGCAGCCATACTACTGAGGAACATTATGATTCTTTTCTGCCAGCAGATTTTTCCAGTCTTCATATTTCATCTATTTATTGTCTTATTTATCAATAACATTCACATTTAGATGATCAAGCACTGTTAAAAAAAAAATCTGTCTGGATTGAATTAATTGCTGGTAACTAACGGTGTGCTACAAAGTTATAATTCTTGATATCGTCACAGGTTTGTTACATTCTTCATATATTCATAGTTTATCGTAATTCTGGTAAATATTGTTAAAATAGGAGGTGCTTCAGTCGTTTTCAGGACAAACTGTTCACTCTGAAGTCCGTCTTGTGAGGAGTGCTTTTCGCCTCCTCTATTCTTAGAGTGGAGTAATTGAATCTGCCGTGTGGTCAGAGTATTCTCCGGCACATCACACTTGTAACACGCGTCATTTGGTTTATAAAAAACTGAAAATGCAACCAGTTGATTAAAAGGAGGTTTTTAACTGTTGTTTAAATGCAGTTGGATGAAAAATCTTATTCAATGTAATGTCCATTTCATATGTATATTTATATGTTTTTATGCTGGAGCTTATGTAGTTTATACACATTGCTTACCAAGAAACCTCATTTAGTAGTCTTGGTGTTTGTGGGTTATATGGCCTAAAGCATACAATATTATGCCATGCTGTTGAGTTGACACTTTTTTGCCTGGTTTTTAATTCAAGTTCATACAAAATATAATATTTCTGAATAATAAAATATGTTTTTTGGCACAAAAGTTACTTTTGTATGTTTCTTTTAAAATATTAGATCATTTTAAACAATTTTGCACAACAAATGTTAATTTAAGTGGAATTGTTTTGCTAATTTCAATTTTTCAAAATGATCATTAAAACACACACACACACACAGCATACCTGTGAATATCAGATATATTACCTTGTTGGAAAAAAATACATTTTATGTTTGTCAGACTTATTTGTTGTGTTTTTCATGTTTGCAACTAAGCTAAATGAATTATATTGTCTTTTTAATGGTCAGTAAAATAGCTGAGTAAGCATTTTAAAACTGGCTGTACACTAAACGCTGATTAGGAGTTGATTTCTTGATTTAGGAACCTTATTTTAGTGATTTACTTAAATGAAACCTCAGTCATTCTTCAATGCACTAAAACTGTTGTATATACAAAAGCCACAAAAGTGGCTCATTATGTGTAATAATTTGTACAAATAACACAACTAGATTGCTGGTTTTTAACTGCCAGCAGTCAACTAGACAGTAAGCAGGATATTTAAATTTTAAGTATGACACACAGGTCTTGATGTGTTCCACAGGTTTTCCTAAAGAGACTGCAGTCCACCCCAGCCTCACCTGGAATGAGTCGCATCGAACAACTAACAGATCACCAGCGGCTGATCGCAATGCCCAGCTACAGGTCCTATAGTGGGGGGTCCAGCAGACTATCGTGTAGTAAGTGCTTTGAAATCTGCAGAAGCTAAACTGCAGAACTTTTTTAATGTTAATATTTTTGTATATTTCAGGTACAGCAGAGTCTGAATATTCATTGAAGGTTCTCAGTTAAATGCATTGTTTTAGGAAGAGTTTGCTTCTTGTATGAGCTTACTTTGTGAAAGTATTCCTTCCATTTGACCTTTCATTAGCATTTCACACATTAATCGCATTTACAGCAGCAAGTCTTTTGAGGTCCTTTCCAGCTTTGCAGATCAAGAGGACACAACTTGTCAGTTATGTTTTTTTCTGTTTGTTTGTTTTTGGTAAAAGCAGAGTCAGATTGGATGACTTTGACTTAGATCTGAACTTTGACTGGGTTCTTTTAACACATGGATATGCTCTCTAGCAGAGGTCTTTAAAGGATAGCATCCTGGCACTGTTGGATCTCTGCTTCAGCACACCTTAAACAATGCGTTTATTAGTTGTCGTCTGCGGTACATCACTGTGTGCAGTCTAAAAGTTAAAGGAATGGAACCTGTGCTGCAAACCATTACAGTGCAGCTCTAACCGTTTCTGACCCTGACTTTTTCAGTTGGAAATATTCACAGAAACCTGTATTTGTAAAGAGTTTAAACAGAGATGGACTCTGTTTATTGGATAAGGGATTTAAGACAGTTGGTTGTATTGGATTGTAACTATCAGATTAACAGAGGTCTGAATCAAGACGGACATCATGCTTTTGAAAAAACAATTTGTAAAAAAAAAAATTAAAAAAAATAAGCATTTTTTAGATTTTTTTACTTCATAATTATCCAGTATTTTATGTTGGTCTATATATATATATATCCCTGCCTTCAGAACTCCGTATTTACTTTGAAGTACTCCAGTGTTGATTTTCAATCAGAGAAAAGGAGGATCAGCATGTGGTAGTGAGCAGCAGTTCTCTCAAACTGATGCTGCAGGTTTTGTTGCACGTCTGGGCTGCAGCTTCCAGATGGCTGCAGAGATTAAATTATCTCAGAAAACAGGGCAGTTTGGAGCATCAGCAAGCTGGGAATCACTTGTTCATTTATAAGTAAATTGCTTAATCTTCCTGTTTCCATCATTCCATAGCTTTTTAATTTCAGCAATGCCTTTTTTTACTATGGTGCGAAAAATTAAAACTTAAGCTGTAATAATAAAATGAGTTTAGTAAAGCCTGTGTGCTAAATGACTCACTTGTTGCAAAACAATTGCTGTTTGTGTCTGTATCACCTAAGGGAATTCCTCTTGTTTTCCCCTCAGCGATGATAAGGACCAGGCCAATCATCTCCAGTGCATCTCTCATCAACACCTACACCACAAGGACATCTGTTCCTGGGTCAAATACACGAAGTACTAGCAGTCCAGGCTGGCGTTAAGAACTCTGCTAATAAAGAGCAATTTATTTGCTTTACAGCAGATGACCGTCCCTTTTTGATGTTGATTAATTTGTACAGTGCAAAGCTTAGAACATATTTATGCTTTTATTGTTATTCCATGTAATTTACTCGTGCTGCTCTCTTTGTTTTCTGCTCTTCAACTATTTAGCAGTTTATGTTTTGATATCAAAGCCATTTGTAAACTATACTTATTTTAACCCTTTAATTCAGTCAGAATTATTGGCTTTAAAATGTTAATTGATGCTGTGTTTTGATATTGTCTGCAGAGTAATTGTTAAACAAAAAAGTGCAAATATGTTTTGTATTTGTTACTGTTTACACATGTATGTGATTTGTGATCTAATAAAATGTTTTAAACCAGAAAAAAGGAATTGCGTATTCATTTTTGGTTTATCCTGTTGAAGAAAAGATGTCAATAATTTTATTGCAGAAAAGGCCATAACACTGGAGAGTCGCAGAGCAGTTACGTTTTCTCATTTTCGTGATGCAGTCCATTTTAAAGATATTCACGCTCCTTGAACATTAAACTACAAACCTCAATGTGTTTTAATTGTATGTAGTAGACCAACACAAAGCAACATGATTCATGAGTTCACAAATGCTTTACAAATAAAAATCTGAAAAGAGCGGCATGCATAGTTATAGGCCCCTCTACTCTGATACCTTCAATGTAAAATCAATTGCTTTCGGAAATCACCTGTCATGTAATCTTATGTCTTTATCGTCAGGAAGACTGAGAACCACATGACCAGGGAAAAGTGGTGCTTTTAAGGACAACAGAGAGACTGGAGTATAGACTGAGTCTTTATTCTTAATAAATTAATGTTTAAGGTGGTCACAGCATATCATAAGGACCTCGGCCCCTCCTTAACACTAACAGGAGGAACGGTTGGCCTGTATCATAATCTGCTATCACATCATGTCCACCAGCTGTTGAAACCTAGAGACTTCCTTTTAGCAGATGGTTGATAATGTTATATATACACATTTCTGATGAGGCGTAAACCCAGGTCAAATACACCTATCTGTTCTCCCCCAGCTGCTGCACAGGAAAGATAGCCTACAAACCCAGATTCTTAATTCACCAGGCCGGTGTCACCATATCACAAAAAAAAAAAGTATAAGACTTGAACAAAGTGAAGGGATTTCCTTGAGGTTTTGGGAAGGTGCGCTTATTTGGTGAACTTCTTGATCTCATCATACAGCACCAGCACAAAAGCACCACCCATGCCTCTGATCACGTTGGACCAGGCTCCCTTGAAGAAGGCCCGACCTCCCTCATCTTTGAGGATCTTCTTCCAGCAGTCGATTGTGCCCTTGTACATAATGTCAGCTGTGGGAATTCAGACATCGCCATTAATATCCACATGTTGGTGTGTGATTCTCCAGTTGTTGTTATGCGTACGGAACGTTTACAAGCAAAAGAGAAACTTGCCTCCTTTACGTCCCGACTGCATCATCATGCGACGTCTGACGGTGTCAAAAGGATACGAGACGAGACCCGCTACGGCCGTGACAGTCTGGGCTATCATCCAGCTGACAATGATGTGTGTGTTCTTGGGATCTGGCAGCATGCCTGCATGAGGGAAGTCAAAGCAAATAAATGTACACACACATCCGTTAAAACACGTCTTTCAGTTGCACCTTGAAAAAGTTTCCTATTGCTTTCTAGCATTTGCAGTCTACAAGGAAAGTTTATGCCCCTTGCTTGATGATGAATGAGACTAATGAACTAAATTTTGATGATTGCATGCGTTTTGATTGGTTGGGGCAACAGAAAGAGGAGCTAATTATTCATGCAAGAATCTCCACTGCACCACAATTTAGGTCCACCAGGTTTGTTTGTGCACCTTTTGCTGTGTCAAAGCATCCGAAGTAAGCCGCTCTGTAGATGATGATGCCCTGCACCGACACGTTGAACCCGAGGTAAAGACCTTTGAGGCCATCGGTTTTGAAGATCTTGCCAATGCAGTTTCCGAGTCCGGTGAACTCCCTCTCTGCTGGGCCCTTGCCGATGTCGGCGGCCAGCCTCGTCCTAGCGAAATCGAGTGGGTAGACGAAGCAGAGCGAAGTGGCCCCAGCGGCGCCGCCCGACGCCAGGTTTCCGGCAAAGTAGCGCCAGAACTGTGTCTTCTGATCCACGCCACCGAGGAAGATCTTCTTGTACTTGTCTTTGAAGGCGAAGTTCAGGGCTTGGGTGGGGAAGTAACGGATCACGTTGGCCAGGTTGCCTCTCCAGAAGGACAGGAAGCCCTGCTCCTTCGGGATTCTAACAACACAGTCCATAATGCCTTTGTACTGCATATCAGCGGTGATCTGTTTGCTGGCATGCTGCACCTACAAGGGAGAAAACCAAGATGCCGCCTTTACACCTGACTTGTTTTCAGAAGAAGTGTGAAGAAAATAAATTTGTAATCTTGACCTTTTCATTGAACAACCTTGTTGAACACCCTGCAGCTTGCCAGACATTATCTAGTGATCTGGTTTAGTTTGTCCAGCAGTCTTAAGGCACAACCTAGACACTCGAGACTTCACTGCGTATTGGATTACATATTTTAGGTTAAATTTAGCAATTCTCTTCCACTGAATATTACTGCGGCAATGTGCTTTAAACGAATATAAATGAAATTGGAAAACATTGACAGGATATCATGAACACGTGCTTAGCTGTTTTATTCTGATCCCACATCATTTTACCTCCCCGCCATCCTTCAGACCTGTGCGTAAAACGATCTCCAAGTTAACCCTCAAGTGCCCGTTGCCAGTACGCACACGATTATACGACCCTCCCTTGTTCTTAGTTCAACGTCTGCTCTTTTAAAGCAATTTCCTCGTAAATTTTATTTCTTGCTTTTCAGCGATCCACAAATTACGCACACTTTACGCACAAAACACGGCATGATCAACAGCTGGCTCAGCCCGTTTACCTGCAGCAGCAGCTTGACTCTCTCAATGGGAGCGACAGCTGTTTTGGAGATGGCAGCGGCAATGCCACCGGCCAAAAAGTCCTTCATGAAACTAATCACCGCGTCCGACATGGTTGGTTGATTTCCAGAGCAGTCTCCCTTTCTACTCGGCTGTTCCAAACTCGGCCCAAGATCTTCAAGGAAACCTTACGCCCGTCCAAGTGGACGAGGCACCCCTTCAGCAGTTCTTTATATATGAAGGCCGTTTATCGCGAGACGTTTGAGTGACAGATGTGCAGTCTGTCGAACAGACGAACGAGGCTGAAAAAATATCCGAGGTTGAAGTTCAGGTCATGCGCCATATTTCTGGATCCAGGGGGGTCGCCCAGAGCCGGGGACATTTAAAGGGCATATTATGTGTTGGCAGATAAACGCTAAAATAAAATTTGGTGTTAATAATGAAAATTCCTCCTTAGGCATTCTTCGCAATAACGGTGGGGGAAACCAGGTCATCTCCACTTTTCAGCTGCAGCAAAACAAGGAAGGTGTTAAAGTGCATCTTAAGGAGCAGACCTGATTTATTACTTGTTTAAATGTTTAATATGTTTCACATATTTACTGCAAGTGCTCTTTTCAGTTCTAATTTGTTCACAGCATTGTGCAAATCAAATTACAAATCCATTTACAACAAACATAAGAAACGTGCTTTGGGTGAAGCTGTGCATGAAGATGATCTGTGAAAACTGAGGCTCACCTTAGAGAAATTGTTCAACCTGGGAGACATTTTTTGAAACAGCATAGATTTTGACAACTAGTTTAAAGCTAGTTGTCAAAATCTATACATTTTATGCTGTAAATAAAATGTGAATTCAGAATTCATAAGTATTATTCAAATGGTAATGCTATGAAACAGCAGAGAGTTGCTTGGAACCAATTGATTCATGTCAAAAAGTATTTGTAATCTGTTGGACTAATTATTGTGGAGGTTGGTTATGCTAATTTAAATTCCGATCAGAGAATGCACCAAAGAAATTGAGGAAAGTCTGAAATTACACACAGATGGATGTTATAAGTCTTTATTTCTGTTAATTTTGATGACTTTCTGCTTATAAATGATTAGGATATTACACCAGAGGATATTACATCTGACCAATAAAAACTTTAGACAAAATTTTAAATCACAAATCAACTACAGAAAGTCTTCACAATGCCATGTTAACTTATAATTTAAAATAAAATAAAGCGATCATTAGATCCAACCTTGAAAATATGTATTGAGCTATTAAACAAATAGAACAAAATGTTTCCTCTTGCACTATCCATGCAAGAACCACTAGATGGCGTCAATTGACTATGTGTGTTCCTTCCATCCATCCATCCATCCATTTTCTTTACACCCTTGTCCCTCAGTGGGGTCGGGAGGGTTGCCGGTGCCTATCTCCATCTAACCTTCCGGGCGAGAGGCGGGGTCACCCTGGACAGGTCACCAGTCTGTCGCAAGGCAACATAGAGACAGGACAGGACACACAAACATGCACACACACACACTATGTGTGTTCCTTCAAAATAAATCAAAAAAGGACTTAAGAAATTGAGGTTCAATAATAATCTTTCAGGTTATTACTGAAGATGGTACACCTTTTGCATTTGTTATGGTTTTGACCATAAAACTGAGCAATACTGGCAATAAATTCACTGCACTCCAGTTGCATCCATCATCCGCAGATCTCAATCAAACACCTTTAGTGGAATAGGAAAATTACATTGCAGATATAGAGTTGGCAAATCTGCAACTTTGTAATGCTGTCATGTCAAGATAGAGCAAAATCTCTGTTTCTCAGATTTTGTTGAATCCATGTTGAAAAGGATTAAACTCTGAACTGGTACAGACTGGGTGTGCCTAGTGGATATTGTATTGATTTCAGATTTATTTTATTTAAATGTAACTTATTAACTACACATTTTTTTCAGTTGAATTATAATGCTGTGAGACAATGCTCATGAGATTCTACAATTTTTCTATTTTTTAATTATTATTCACAATTCAACATAGTAATACACACACAAAAAATGGATTTAGTGTTCTTTCATTCTGAAACATATAAAACCATCCACATTTTTTTTAACATTAAATTTAACATAGAGGTCCGTTTTCCTTGTTTAGCTTTGTCAACAGTTGTTTAGTTTTTATCTCAAAGGGTTTTCAGCTGCTTGTGTACTTGCTCTGGATTCATCTGGTTCTATACTGAAATGTTTAATTGACTCGGTAGGGGGCGATATTGAGCTGAGTAATATTCAAAATCTTCATTGGTCTCCCCAGAGAGTAAATGTGGTACCCAATAAAACAGGTGCTTTTCCTCATTACTTACCACACAACAATAACAATTAAATCAGTACTTTACTTGTTCCCCACAGGGTGACATTTTTAAGTAGCTCCCAGCAAAGAGGTCAGAGGTCAGGCTCAGCTTCAGGGTTGCGGCCCCAGAGCTGGATGGGAGTTCAACACCTGCAGTTTTTGGCCAAGCAAAAGTCATACGCTATGTAGCTTAATATATGGAGCTTTATTATTTTTGCTTTGTCAGGAGAGTTAAAAACGTTTTTGTTGGCCATTGTGAGTTACCTGAATCTTAAAAAGTTAGTGTTAAGCATGAATAATTTGTTTTTAAATTCAAGTTTGCGTAAAGTTTTGTCACAAACTTTGTCGCAAAAAAATCAGTTGAGTTGGTTTTGATAAATAAACATGGAATCATAAAAGCTTGCATCAATAATTAATTAATTCAGTTTCTTAGTGGTACTTTGTTTTTTTCTTTAGCATTCTTGCGTCAAAGTAAAGTAAAGTTACCAACTGTAACAACCAAATCTGGAAATATCAGAGGCACATTTAATGATTTTATTTTATTTTTTATTTTTTATCAAAATGTTGATGTTTTATGCCATCAGCCTCCAGATATAATCTAAATCTGATCTAGATTTCTTAAAGTCGTTGCCCGGTAACCCCAGATCTTTGGGATTGAAGGAGGGGTCATGGTGTGGGTGGGGTGAGCCTGGATTTGCATTTTGAGTATGAAGACCTGCAGGTGTCAGACAGTTAGCCCCCACTAACACAAACACACAACCGTTACGCATCACTCACACACACGAATACAGTCACTGATTTTATCAGTTCAGAAAATCAACTGTGACGAGCTTTTTATTCTCCTCAGAGCTAAAAAAAAAAAAAAATCCTACTTTATAAATGTCTGACTGGGTTTTAACCAATAGAAATTAAGGACAAAACGCACATACACAGGACTGTAGGTTCTTTTGAATTTATTGCGCTACTCTTTTGGTACATGATAAAATTACATTTTTATGTTTATTAGCCAGAAACCCCTTATTTTAGAAGCGGCATAGAAACACTAAAACTAGTGAACATAAACTTTGTAAATCCAAATGTTTCATTCACCCAATGAGAGTTTAAATGTGCCGCTCACAACTTATATTTATAAAGTGATTGAAAAACATAAATATTGTTTCATTGAACTGAATTTCACAGCTTGAATGTGAATTGTTTCCACTTCTGTCATGCTGTAACTACAAACGCCCAGTGCTAACCATACATTTTGTTGCTAACAAGTGAAAGCATGGAAGCGAAGCATTTTTACAGAAAACGTTTTTTTTTTTTTTTGCAGAAAACTGCAAAAATGCTGGAACACTGAATTCCTTTCAATTTAAGCTAAAAGCGCATTTGTTCAAAGTTGCCTTAGATTTTTCTCTGGTTATATTGTGATCTTTCTACTCACAATTTAAATTAATGCTACTTTAATTGGATTTAAAGAACTGAAAATTTGGGATTCCCCCCGAGGAGCTGGAAGAAGTGGCTGGGCAGAGGGAAGTCTGGGCCTCCCTTCTGAAGCTGCTGCCCCCACGACCCGATCCTGGATAAGCGGAAGAAAATGGATGGATGGATGGATGGATGGATGGATGGATGGATGGATGGATGGATGGATGGATGGATGGATGGATGGATGGATGGATGGATGGATGGATGGATGGATGGATGGATGGATGGAACTGAAAATTTCAGAACTATTTCTATAATTCAGATTAATGTTGTTAGCACTGGATAACAGATGCATTGGACTTAGAAATCCTGCCTGACCAGTAATAATTTTACATACACTGGTAAGTCCTATGTGGAAATTTTACTTCTAAAATACTTGGATTACACCAGAAATTATATTAAACTTATAAAAGGATGTAAGATAAACTGATGTATTCATCAAGAAAGCAATCTCAACTAAATTTAATTTGCGACTTCAGTTAAGTACACAGTACTGTTCATTACTTTGAACAGACTTCAAAGCAATGAATTAACTGAACATTAGTATGTAGAGATCCTCTCTTTTTCTTGTACTGAGAACTTTATTTATTCATGATGTGTTTTTTTTGTTGTTGTTGTTGTTGTAGCAACATCAATCTCACTTTTAGTTTTTTCCATCCTGGTGTGAGTGTACTGGTGCCTACTATCAGTGAGTGTCACCCGGTGCCCTCTGGGTAAATCACAAGTCAATCTTATAGCAGCACAGATAAACAGCACATACAAGTATGTCCACACTGAACATCTAAGGGAAATCTACAGTCGATACAACATGAGGAATTGATTTAATCTTTAGGAGACAAAGGTTTGCTGCACATCTCTTCTCGGAAAAGAGAAGTTTTTTTTTTCTTCACATTTTTTTAAGTGCTAAAAGATAATAGGCTAAATATAATGGGTCTAAGTTAAACTGGAGTGTCTCCTTCTGGAACATTTTCCTGGAGTATTATACATGCTAATTAATAACAGTATGGATTTTAAATGTATTTTTAAATGAGTTTGATTATAGATCTAAAATGATGAATGATTTATTTTGGTGTGTATTTTATTTAAACTGTTTGTTTTACCATTTCTCACAGACTGTCAAAAACAAGCCATCAATATCTCCAAATAATTTTCCAGGCAGCTCATCACTTTGGACACTGGAGTGATTTTAATTTGGATAGACAAACATTTTTTAAACAAGATCAGTTTAACAGCAAATAATATGTGCAACTTGCAGACAGTAGTTGTTCTTCAAATAGTTGCATAATCTGTCTCTTTTACAGACTGAAGTGAATGATACTCGGACACAATAAATGCCACACAAGTTCAGAGAAAAGTAATGTCTTTGTTATAGTTTTGTCTCCTGAAATGTGGTTTGAGATTATCTTAAAACCTTGAGAGTAGATTAGATTTAAAAGGGCCTAGACGTTGTTGATAAATCAATTTGTTTTCATGTGTGTCTGAAAGTCCATCCCTGACCCTTTGATTGTAGGATAAGTCCCCGCTTGTTGGTCCATCTTGATTTTATGGCTGGAGAGCCGTTTGACCTTTCAACCCTCTTGTGTGGGGGTGGAGCTTCGCGGTGTCCGGAGCTCCTGTCAGCGGGTTAATAAGTGACGGCTGTTCGTGGCCACGCTGAGTAGCCAGACCGGATGACCACCCTCTGCTGCCGCTGTGCCGGACACCCTTCATCCCTTTTGGGCCTTCTCAAAGTGAGGCTTAAAACTCAGAGCTTAAGCTCAGGTTTGCACAGCTGCTGCTCCAGCTTTTACTGCCATGTAGTGGGAAAGGTGAACCGAACTAATGCTTGTAAATTAAAGGACGCAACTACATACACTGGATTTATTAAGAATCACTTTATTCTGAGTCTCCTGCAGCATGGCTGTTAGGTTCATGACAATCAAGAATGATTTATGAGTCTGCATTGAAACAAGTGTACTTGTTTTCACAAATTAATCTTCAACAAAAGATTCACAGGCTCCTCCAGTGTTCCTAGTTTCTGTGTTGGAAATATATATATTTTTTCCAAACTGATGCATTTATGTGCAATAAAGTAGTTGAAACAATTTGGTTCTCTGTGCTTTATTCAAAAGCACAGAGAAGGTGTAAAGTGAAAGTTAGAAAATCTAATGGTTAACTTGGCTTTTGGACTAGAATATTTCTGAGTCAGCATTTGTAGCTAACAAAGGCCACGTCAATTAACTCTTACAAATAAATGTTAACATTTATCCATCATTTTTCTTATTTTCTGATAGTGCTTAATCGAGGTCTCGGCTACAGGGGCCTTGTGTTCTTCTCCAGTGACTAAGGAACTGTTAATAAAACAGCTGGATTTACCATATAGTCTGTTATGCATTTTCTATGTAAATAGGTGATCATAGTAATTTACTTCTGTTGTAATGTTCTTTCATTTAGTATTTTTAATTATTTCAGTTTCTGTGTTCTCACATTTAAAACCTTTGTAATATGACCAAATAATCACTTGATTATGCAGAAATAGCTTCACATTTAACCTCTTCATTGTGGCATTTTGATATCAAGTAAAGACATAACCTGGCGTCAGCTATGAGCAAATCAGAAAATAATTTACAAACATAGCACCACTGTAAGCTAAAACTTTGAATCTTTTTTTCTGATCATACGAGAGCTGATCATTGAAAACTATTGGCTCAGACTTTAATATCGCTTTCCTTTCCAAACTTTACACCTTGTGTTGTTTTCTGATCTCCATTGACCCTGTGTGTGTGCGTGTGTGCGTGTGTGTGTGTGTGTGTGTGTGTGTGAGACCCACCATGCAAATGGACAGGATCCTGCCTGCCCCACATTAAGTCTGTGGCCACAAAAACACGGCTGATAGCGGCCAGTCCCAGTGTGCGCTCCGGTTAAAGTGAACAGGGTAATGAATTTTAAACTGCTATAGTAACAGCTCTCAGACATGCGGTTTTAGTGTGTGAGTGGGTGGGCGTGTGTGTGTGCTGTTAGGATTTGCAGTTGTGTCCGTGTATCAGTATGAATGTAGGGGATATGTGCATAAATAGGGCCTGGGGGCTGGGAGTCCGTCCTAGATGTGTGAGTTTATGTGCTGAGGATAAAGACCTAGCAAAGCGGCCTAGCTTAGCTGACAGGTGACAAGGGTTGTTTTCAATGGGGATTTTGTAATACCAACAGTGAGGAAAAAGGCCAGGGAACCAAGGGACCTCTGAAAAGAGAGAAAGAAGACTTTTCTTCTTGCAGTGAAGGAAGAGAGAAAGAGCGTAGAAGGGCTCCAGAGGACTTAGGGATCCTACTCATCACACTGCTCCACCGTCTAGCGCACTCATTTTTATTCAAAATGCAGAAATGCTAAATCATTCCAATCGGATTGATCCTTGTGTCAGTGCCTGTGTGGCATTCTCACTCTCTTCCCTCTGTCTTGTCTTCAACTTTGACATATCAGTCAAGCAAGGACAGAGCCGTTGATCCACAGGCAGACTGATGGTGAAGGAGTGGTTGTTTAAATTTTGTAAAGTTTGTAAAGTTGTGTGAATTAACCCGTTCCTTTCATGTTAAAACCTTGAAATTAAGTGGTCTTAAAAGTAATTTTAATCTTTTCCAAACATCTTGTTTCAGCTAATTCTACAGACGTTCAGTTTGATTGGATCAGGACTCTCAGAAGGCCAGTTCAGAGTAATGCAATCGTTTGTTATTTGCAATACTTTGTTGTTTTTAGATGTATGTTTCCGATAATTATCCTGTGGCAAAACCCATGACCTGTGACTGAGACAAAGCTTACTCACACTAGACTGCAGATTTCTCTCCAGAATCCTTAGATTTGAGATTTCATCGCTCCCTGTACAGATTTGTCACACCTTGTGCCAGATG
The DNA here is from genome assembly GCF_051168715.1 of Poecilia mexicana. NCBI lineage: Eukaryota > Metazoa > Chordata > Actinopteri > Cyprinodontiformes > Poeciliidae > Poecilia > Poecilia mexicana. The sequence continues at coordinate 9,690,992 of NW_028263370.1, read as the reverse complement.
CAGCCCCAAAGCATGACTACCTCCATGTTTCACAGCCATATATTATGCATGACAACGTGGTTTTTAGTTTAATTAGTTGTGTTTCTGTGGTGCCTTGTGTTGTACTGGCTACCTGCCCAGGGTTTATGCAAGGAAAAGCAGGTGAAGTGGATGAATGGGCAAATATTTTAACTTCTAGATGTGTAAACGTGTAGGGTGGAGACAAACCTTGACAGGTTTAGCCGTAATTGTAGAGAAGGTGCTAAAAAAAAGAGGTGTTAAATATACATACACACCACACTTTTCAAACTTTTTGGTAAAAGCTTTACAGCTAAATGCGAGCTAGCTAAACAACGCCCTTCAATCTGACAAAATACATTTGTTTTAGCTGCCAAGGTGCAATACTCTGCTTACGCAAAGGTTTCCTTATGTGTTTCAAAGATGACTAATGTCAGAATTAGTAAGGTGACTCAACACAGAAATGTGTAATTGCGAGCAAAAAGAAACACATTCTAAGGGTTAAGCGCCCCTGCTGTGACCCAGCCTGTCCAACAGAGAACATTTACCCCTACAAACACCCCGTTCACCCCTCCTCCACCTCCACATCCAGCCCAACACACCCACCACAGAGGTATAAATAAAAAGAACACCAGCTCAGCTCTCGTCCTCTCCGCAAATTTCCGACCAAGGCTGCATCATAAAATCATTCTGCGTCTGTGTGGTCCTCTGCGGAGGAGAAAGGACGGTTTGGGCTGTGAGAGAGAAGCGCTCTAGTCAGTGTGTGGGAACCGTGGAGGCAGAAATCCCTGGCTGATCCTGGCCAAGGCACTTTGTTTTTCTGCCCTCTGCTCCCAACCCTTCCCTCCCTCTCTCCTTGTCCATCCATTTTTGGGTTTTCATTTTTATTCATTGGGTGATCAGTGTGGAGGGATGGGTGTCAAGTATGTGTGTGTGTGCGTGCATGTGCGTGCGTCTGTGTGTTTGTCTGTGTAGGAGGAAACGATGTGGATGTTGGTGCAGACCTTAGACCAGGTCTGGCAACAATAGCCACAGTGTTGTTTAGGTTGTTGCGTCCAGGACTCTTGGACATTCTTCCCATGCCAGTATAATCACTACTGGGAGGTAGCTCCATTACGGATTAACATATCATTAATAGTATCCATGACTTTTGTTCAAAGGCTACTTGTGTAATGTTGCCTTGTGGATGACGGCTAATCCGCTGAGCTGCAGCTGTAGGAAAGAAGAAGGGTAGGTCCCACCATCAGTCCTCTCCGTCACACACACACACACACACACACACAGATGCATAGACACATATCGATGTATCTCCCAGTCCCAGCCCACAGGGATCAGGCCTCTGAAAGACAGATACAATCAACAGTCAAACACAAAGTTTTCCCCCATTGCGAAGAAGAAACATCCATTCTGCACTTCCCAAGTGATCCCCTGAGTAAAGCCCCTCCACCCCCAGTTCTCTCTCCTCCCATCCATCCGAGTTGGCTGTCGTCCTCCCATTAAAGCCCTTACGCTCTCCTCGCAGCCCTCCTCTCAGATGGTGGGCCAGATTAGGAGGGGAACAATAACAGTTTTCAATGTAAAATGTGCATCTTGTTAGTCCTTTTCTCTCGTCTCCCGTCTCAGGACGGGAGGAGAAAAAGAGAAGAATAAGCCGTCATTCAGGAAAGTTATCTGTGGGTGTCTTCTCGCCACAAAAGTTGGCCAGTTGTGTTGTGGTTTTAATCCTCCTATTTCTTTCTGTGCTATTTAATTTGGCTTTCTTTTCTAAAATTGATATGTTTGTTGGAACAAACGACAGCTCAGTAAATAGAAACTTTCACATGTTATTTATTTATGTATTACCAAACTGCCTTAAATAAAATGGGAAGAAAAACAAAAAAACATTGGTATTAAGAATAGGTAAGAATATTATTACAGATATGTAAAAACAAAAACAAACATATTGATTGAAGATGACTGAAAAGGGTCTTCTTCATTTATCTTTTTTTTTTTTTGCAAAATATGTTGTTAGTCCCTTCAACAACAAGATGTAATTGGATCATCTGACATTAAAGCAAGTATACTTTTTTGATAGAGTATAATTCATAATAAAAATCAGCAACACCTGCCCGATTGCTAATCCTTAGTAAACCTCTAAGAAAAGGTTCAACAACAAGGAACTGATGTTCATTTAATTTATATACATTTTCTCACAGATGAAGGTTGTCATCAGTTATCTTTATTTCCCATAATAAAAAATAAAAAACAAATCAGAAACACTAATTGGAATGCAAGGGCTAAAAATTTGACAGAACAATCCAAATATTGCTGTCAAGAAGACGGACGGCAGTTAAAACTTTCTTTTGTTTTATCCACATACTGACAGTGGTAAGCTACTGATGTAGCCACAGCTGCCCTGGGGCAGTCAGACAGAGGCGATGCTGCCAATCATCAGTGTCACGGCGCCCTCTGACCACCTCCAGCAGGCAAGGTGGGTGGAGCTCCTCGAGTAATGTCTCTACCCACTTCACATTTCATAAAACATTTATTTTTACCCATCCTTATGTCCAAAATAGCCCAAGCTTTCTGTAAATATTACGTTTTGCAGTCTCAAAGCGATTTAGGTCTGAACTTTGACTAGGCCATTCTGACACATGAATGTGCTTGAGTCTGAGCTATTCTATTATAAACCGATTTATAGAAAATGAACTTCCACCCCTTTCTCATTTCTTTTTCAGCCTCAAAAAGTTTTTCTTCCAGAACCGCCCTGCACATAGCTCCATACGCATATAAACTGTCCACTTTTAGATTATTGACTGAACAGATCTAAGGGAGATATTCAAAGCTTGAGATACTGTTTTACAATCTAACTCTGCTTCAAATTCCATGATGCTCTTTGCTCACTAATGTTCTGTTAAAAAAAACAACAACCTCTAAGTCATTCACAGAACATCTGGATTCATGCTCACATTAAATTACCATATAAAACTCATCAAGGTTTGTTGTTTTGTAAAAAAATGTAAAATAAAAACCCATCTCTATGATTAGAGTTGTCACTCATAATATACTCAGAATCTGAGAAAATTCTCCAAAAATATTTAAAAGTGTGTTGTATGCAGAGTAACAACCATAAAGTGGTTGGTCATAGTGGTCATTCTGTTTACTGTGTTAGGTTTTCACTGTTATTGAGTTTTAGAATCAATACTGCTCTCTGGTGGCTACAGAGCTCTAATCATCTTTGCAGCTCCTTCTTCACAAAACACTTTAATAAACAGTAAACCTGGACTCGCACAGCTGTCGTCACTCTCAGAACGTGCCTGATTGCTGTTCTGTAAAATATAATATTTTCATACAGAACAAAAGTTTCAGCTTAAAAAATAGCTTTTATTGTAGAAGTTGGATTTCTCAGTAAAAAAAAAAATTAAAATACTAACTTTAATGTGACTACGTTTTTCCAATGGGAAACAATCTTTACTGTGTGATAGAGATTTTCCTGCTGTTGTTTGCTTGTGCTATGCTCATCCCTCTAGAGTCTATAAATGTGAAGCTCTTGTTTACTTTGTGCTTTACTTTCTAAAATTGTTCAGAATGTCAGAAACTCTTAATCAGTATTTAATTTATTTAAATGTCCACAAGGTATAAATATGGCATGACAAAAAGCTTGTTTTGTCCTGGCCACTCTTTGAAACAGGGAAGAGAAAAGAAACATGCCAAATGTGGCTTCTTATTTATCTTCATATATTAGAAAATAGCTAATCAGATATTCACCATAGCTGACTTATATCAACGGGTAGAAAGAAATATTAAGATGATTTAAAAACAAGACATAATAAAGCTCACACTTAGAGAACTGCGGCAAAGTGTGGCATTCGGGCTGTATAATAACGTGGTAAAGTTGTCTAAAGTTGTGTTTTCTGTCTAAACCTTGGAGAGTTTTCTGTCTTCAGTGCTGCTTGGACATGGCGTCCAACTGTGAGGGTCGCAGTAAGGTCAGATATGTGACTCCATAAGCCACCAAGAAGAAGAAGAAATCTAAACTGCTGCAGTTGGTCAACCACACAATCAGCCTTTCAGCAGACAGTGTCGACTTGCATGGTCAGGCTCACTCATGTCTCTATTCTTCAGCATGTTTCTTCTGCAGAATTTCATGGTTCCTCCCTCTGGATACTTTGTTTCTTTGGTCACATTATAAACTTCACTCCTGATAACTGGTCAGCTGGATCTCTTTAAGTCTGGCGGCAGTCATTCAGTTGAAGACCGTGAGTCCAACTGGGTGCCGGTCTCACCTCTGCTTGATTTCCTTCTCTCCACTGGTTCCTCACATAGCGACCTCAGACGCTGACCTTAGGAGCCCCGGGGTCCACCCTCTCTGGCCCCCAGGAGCAACTAAATGCAGAGGAGTGTCCGTCACGTTGCCGGACAAAAAGGCAGACACACTGTGCCCGATCCTTGTGAGTCCAGCCAAGCGCACAGGGAGCACATTAGAACCTCTGGGTTTTATTTGCTCTCTTTTTTTGCCCTGAAATGTGTTGATAGGGGCGTCAAGATTGTCAGGTGCTTCATCTGTGACCACTTGACCATATCACACACACAGCCCCTGCCTTTCAGATTTATAAAATACGTCTAGCATTCTCCTAATTCACAATGTCAGATTTCATATCCTCCACATGCCACTGAAGCGTCACTTTGTAGCCGTTGTGAAACAGCCTGCTAGTAACTTAAATGTTTTCTTACCTTAACACTCTCATAAGCAGGGATAGAAGCTGAAAAGAAAGCAGTCCTCTCTTCTTGCTCCTAGTACACGGATGTGTTTAGGTGAATGTCCTTTTCAAAGTCCGAGCATTTATTTTGTTATCAGTACATCAAAGTTTCGAGACAAGTTCATTTTAAGAGTTTTATCTTCTGTTTTGTATTTTGAAAACGGCTCTGTATTGGTTAGAGGAACAACAGCTCTTCTTTGTGCTCCCCCTCGGTGGCAAAGTTTCTCACCTCATTATAATCTAAACATTTCAGTAGTAGTTTACGAATTTCGTTGCGCTTACGTCAATATAGACCAATTCAGCTTCCACATTCGGTGAAGAAATGAGCAGATTCATTTGTTTGTTTGTTTTTGCGCCGCCTTGTTCTGTGCAGCGTTTAAAGATGCAGAAATGACAATTGCATGTAAAAGCGACAGGTAAAGTGTGGCAAAACTGAATGCTTGTTTGATCACCTTTATTATCTTTGACATATTCTTCCGAATTTGAATAATTCACTGGCAATGTTTAACAACAAAAGTCTAAGACTACAAAGTATGCCACTCCACTGAGGGCGTCCTGTGAAATCACCCACTCTGATTTTGTGTTTGCCTCCACACACACGGGAACTGGTGGTTTGTGTGTGCGTATGTGTGTGTGTGTGTGTGTGTGTGAGTGTGTGTGTGCTGTTCTTTGTCTATCTACCATGCAAAATTACCAGATTTATCTCAAGCACCTTCAGATGTCACACTGTCTGTGCTCGTGACAAAAGTGCCCCTTGTTGTGCCCGACCAGATAAGCAAACAACAGCCGCCTAAAATGCACACTCCTCTCTGCTTTGTCCCTCAAAGCACAAAGACCTTCACTTTCTCTTGGCAAATGATGCCTTAATTGTGCAACTTAACAAGCCGGTTTTTTCCCAATGAATAAAGAGTTTCATGCAATTTTTTTCTTCTTCTTGTGCTGTTATTTTTGTTTCTTTCATGCTGAGATCATACAGTTGCACGCTTGTTGGGTGGTTCCCATGCTGCTCTGTTGTTTAAGCCATGATGACTGAAAAACTTCACTCCCCAACGAAAGACAAAGAGACAGAAAGTTCAGGGCGTGACAGAGATGATGATCCCCAGTGGGGTGTTTTGTACAGTATTCATTATGCCGCTGTTTATTTTGGAAGTGTCTTTAACCCGTCTCCGCTCTCCCGCTTTTCAAACACTGCCCCTTTCACTGCCCTATTCATTTTTTGGCTCACATATCTTTGCTCTAAAAGGTGGTAAGTGATGAATAGAACATCTCCATGGATTTGCATAATCTGATGGCATTGCTGGTAAGCACAAAGGGGGTCGTGCCAAGTGCAGAAAGGTGAAGCCATCATCCATTAGCAGGGGGTACAACCAACAGTAAAACAGCCTTCTTCAGGAAACTAACTTCAAATATTTGGGTTTGAATCCCTTTTGCGGTCTTCCGTGTTGAAAACCTCTAATTTCTGCTCTAACATGAAATAACATTAAATTAACCCTTTATTTGAGACATTGCTCAGTGATTTGCTCCCAGACAATCAAAGGGCATTGATAAGTTTAGGTTTTTTTCCCCTCCTGAACAGACTCCATTCATGTCCTCTTACAGTGGCCGTCATTCTTCAGACATGGCTGGTGCCAAGGCAGTAGGATGGCTGCCTCGCTCCGATGGGAAACTGTTGCTCATGTGCTGGGTTGGCTGCCAAGTTTTGGCATTATTGGTGCGGGAAGAGGTGGGGGGATATAAGGGAGGGAGGGGGCTGTACAGAAAGGGGGCCCTTTAAACCCTGTGAGATAGTACTATCTGCTGTGGGAATGATCTTCATCCCTTCTCCCCCTGCTCTCAGACTCTCTCTCTCTCTCTCTCTCTCTCTCTCTCTCTCTTTTTTTTTTTTTTTTACACTGACTGTTTCTGTTACTGTCTGCCTCCCCAGGGCCCCCAGCTTTACCCTCAGTCCCCCTGTCTTTTCATGCTGTAGATCAGACAACCATCCTGAGGTGAGCTGGCTCTGGATCTTGTGCCACTGGGGCACTCTGATTACCAGCCAGTGCTGACTGTTGGCTCTCTCACAGCTTGTGTTACGTCTTTGGCCTCACTCCCAACGAGCGACTGTAACCCGCAGCAGTGGGGCGTTTGCTGTTGAGAAGCTTAGGAAAGTCTGAATTCAGGGCTTGCGCAGATGCAAAAAGATCAAACAGCAGATTTTAGACACTTGCAGTTCAAACCCCACCATCCAGGGTACAAAGAGATGGGGTTTTTTTAACTTCTTATGCTATGACATCTTAAAATGACCAGATTCAAGAGGAAAACACACATCTGCTTGTCTGTCTTGAAGATTTACATTACAAATTATTTTTCATTCAGTCTAGTTTTCTTGTAGGAATTTAGGCATTGTTCAAAACACAAAAGTGAAAGTAGAACCAAATGACATATTTACTTCATGGAATCATTGGAAATATTCTTGTTGTCACTACAGGCATCAAACCCTTCTCATTTTTGTTAAATGGCTTCTTTTTGCATGTTTCCACTCATAGTTTTGATGATTTATCTTTGGTGATGAGCTCCAGGTCTTTGGAAGGGGTTCATGCTGTCACCTTTAGCTCTCTGCACAGATTCAGTATCGGGTTCACGTTGGGACTCATATTGGTTGAACAACTCAGCCTGAGTCCAATTCAGTCCACAGAAACATGTTGGTTTAATCAACATAATTACTTTAGACCTAAACCTGCTAGGTTTTTGAAAAATGTTGTACTCCCCAACGAAGTTGTATCAAGCAATTTACTTTACTTGAACTCGAGAAATGAAAATCATTTAATTTTCTCATGAATATATACTGTTTTACAGTCCAATGTTTTGTTCTTAGGCATTCTTGGCCATTTTTACTGTGTTTTGGGTAATTATCCAGTTGGAAGACTGATGAGACTGAGAAAGTAACAGGTAAGTTACAGTGCAATATCTGAAAAGTTCATGGTAAAAACCTAACAAGTTCCAAGGCTTTGGATCAATTATCTACTACGTTCTGAGACATGGATCCTCTTTATCACATTTTCTGAAGTTTAAGGGAGCTGAATTTAGCGAAATTCAAAATGATATGATTAAAACACAATGTGAATCAATTTTTAAATTATGTGTCACTAAAATTCAAAAACAATGATTAAGATTGTGCATAAGGTAAAACAAAGAAAAATAAATCCCTCAGATCTCTCAACGTCCCAACTGTTTTTCTCGTTTTTTGTTGGCTGTAACAATAAAATCTTGTCTTGCTTCATTCAGTAAGTTTTCTCTTAAACTTGTTTGACTTCATTACCATCAGAGTTCATGTAGGAGATGTAAGTTTTTTCTTGTCATTCGCTGAGCTGATAAATATATTCCAAAAGATATTGTTGTTGATGTTCACCATTTGAGTTTAATGTGGAAGATAAACAGCCAAAGCTTTACCACTGTGCTCGTTTTACATGACAATAATGGCCCTGACTCTGTTTTTACTCCTGCTTATGTCATTATTATTCATGTGATGTGCTTCTGCTAGATTTCTCTCATGTGGCTGAACATGAGCCCCTTTACTTCTGTTTGGAGTCCAGATTTAAACCAATATTGTGTCTGTCGGGATCCAAGTATTCCCTCAAAGACTCGTTTTTTTTCTCTCTCTCTCTTATCTCATTGTCACTTTTCCATCTGCGTTCACACTATCTTCCATGTCTTTCATTTGCTCTCTTGTTGCTCGTCTTTGTAGGTCAGAGACTGGTTAATGTGGGTTTTTCCAGCCACCCAGCCGATTAATGCGGCCTTATGCATCCTCCCTTATTCCTTCCTTTTCTACATCTAACAATTCACATAAACCAACATTCATGTGAGGACACCTGCAAATCTTTTTGATTTTTAAGCCTGAAACAGGAACAGTGAGAGGTCTGTGTTGTGCTGGTTTTAACTTTGTCTCTGAAGGAAGGAGCATGGAAACTGTTTTCTTTCTCTCCTCTCAGAGAAAAACTTTGATTTCATGGTCTTGATTATTGTTCTTCATAATCATTCAAGGATGAAGCTCGGGGACTTTGAGATTGTCCTCCATTCAGGTGCACCACAATGGGGCTCCTTGGTTTAGAAAACAAGATGGTGTGTCCCCTACTTCTTCGTTTCTCCCTTTCCTTTCCTCTTAAATAAATTAAAACTTGACCTATGAGTAAAGAAAGGAAGAAAGAAAGAACCCTGAAAGCTATTTATTAAGAGACTCTATTACGTATTGAAGCTACCAGTGCGTCAAAGACAAATTTCTTCTAATCTGAGTCGGGGTTTTTTAAATTCAGCTTATGGGGCATAGTGACTGGTTAGGAACAAGTCAAGAGAAGAATAGTGCTGTGCTCTTTTCAACTCAGATCACGCCTCAAATAATTCATTCAGTGCTTTTTCTCTAGCTTTTGTCTTTGACTGAACAATCGACCAATCTTTATACCTAAAACAGTACCGTTGACCATGTGCATTACAAAAATATTCCCTCTGAAATATTTCATGTTAGGTCACTTTACCGCAAAAAAGAAACCGCAACATATTTCCGAAGGTTTAAATTGATAAACTGTCTCAAAGTTGTGTTTAATTGCAAAGATGAAGGAAAGAAAACTTGTTTTACAAATAAAAACTAAAAATTGTGGCTTGTGGATCTGTATTTAATCACAATACTCTCATGATCCTTAAGAGAAATACTCCGATACCCTTACATGAAATCTGTTGCTTCCATGTTACCTTTAGAAACCATCAAATACATTAACAGAGTTCACTTGTGAAAAACTTAATCTAGGTATGAACGAGGGTATTCTTTGAAGACTTCAAAGTTTTATTGTAAAATAATGTGAATGAACAAACAGTATCATGAAGATCAAGGTATTCCTCGGAAGGCAGATCAGGGATAAAGTTGTGGAAAGGATTATGATTATATCACAAGAAATCTGTTTTGCTATGTTCAGTGTTTTTGTGTGGCAGCAAACAGACACAGAATATGACAGTTGACCCAACATACCTTTGGTGAAATGTAATAGTGGGAGCATCATGCTGTGCTAAATATGGTACAACACACAAAACACTTCAGACTGTGACAGAAGTTCACCTTCTTTCAGGGCAACAACACAAATGTATGTGTAAAAATAGCCTGGACCTGAATCCAACTAAAAATTGGTGGCAAGAGTTGAACATTGTTGTGCAAGGATGCTCTCCATTCAGCATGAATGGAGAATGATAATTTTTTAAAAAAAAGCATGTCTATATGTGCAAGGAGCCACATGACACTTTTCACATTTGTATTAGTATTAATTAAAAAAAAAAAGATGTATTGATTTCTTTCCACTTCTCAATCTCTACTTTATGATGATCATCTACAATCTCAGCAAATCACATTAAGAAGTTCAATGGCTTTCAGTGTTTTGTTGTAGAAAATGTTACTGGGGCACAGAAGACCCGTCCTGAGGTACCTGGTCGGGTGTGAACAAAACATTAATCTCTATCCAACTCTCCCATGCAGGTGCAAGACATTTGGGGCAGGATTAGCTGAAAGTTGTTAATGAAATTCTGCCTCGGGGCTCATACAAGTTGAACCCTCTTTATACCGTACCTTCGGCTCAGACGCAGGCACTTTTTGCTGCCCTTTACTGTTATTACACTGTAAAAACCGCGCAGTCAGACTAAATAACTGCCTAACTTGGAAAGAGGGCAGATGCACTAACTCAGCCAGAAAATCAAAAGAATCTACTTAACCTTTAGTTCTGGTAATAAGCGGGTTAAAGCGCTGGTTCAGTGATAACAATTTGCAAGTTTGCAGACTTGATCTCACCTCTTTGCAATATAGGCTAAATGAAATATTATGAGGGTTTTCGCACGTAGAATCCAACTTCTAACACATAAAATAACAGACACAGATTTTAGGGAGAAATAGTGTATTTATTCATATTGTATTTACATGATCTAAAAAAAACATAAGTTAAAATAGAGCTAATTTGTTTTACATGGCGTGCTGAGCGCTATGCAAACTGAACGTGTTTGCGTGCGTGTGACCTATAAAGTTGAAGTAATGGTGATCGAGTCCCTGCACCGGCGACAAGTATCCTCCGTGCTGCTGCGTGTGCGCAGAGAGCGGCACCGCAGGATAGGAAATGCCCTGACTGCGTCCGGAGCCGTGCCATGAGAAGTGTCCTGTTGGGCTCTGCTGGTACACTGAGTCCGAGGGACTGTGGCTCTGGTGCTCCGGGGAGGAGTGCAGGTGGCCAAGATAGTCGGGTGGGTCGGACATCGAACCCACGGAGCCGAATACGGGCTCGGTGACCGCGCGAGACTTGGACTGTAAAAAGGCGAGGATCCGCGCGTACTTGATGTCCTTGGTCTCAGCTCTGTCCTCCGTGGTCAGGTAGTGCACCAGGTTCTTCATGCATTCGTGGTATCCATAGTGGAAGTAGTTTGCGAATTCAGCCAGCAGCTCTCCTGCAGTAAAACAAAAAGTGTGTGTGGGGGGGCGGGGGATAACCTTTAACCTCCTGACAGATCTGCGTAAAGCTGAGCAGAAGATGCTCTGGTGCTGCTGGATAAGAGCGATGCAAGAGGTTCACCCACCTTTTTCTCTGCCACGGGGAAAATCCGCGGAGTGCAGAGCTCGCAGGTACTGAACAGTCATCTCCAAGATTTCAGCTTTTTCCAGTTTTCCAGAGTTCTACAAGAAATACATATTAAGATTTGTAAAATAAATCTAATTTTAAATTTTGTCTCCCTCCAACTTTTTTCTTTACAAATTTCAAGAAATAAAATATTAACTAATCCTACGTTCATAAAATACCTGCTTAGCCAGCGCCATTGGTACGGTTTTTCCCAGTTCGTTTAGGCAACGGTTAATGCGGTCCCGCCTTCTTTTCTCAATAACTTTGTGGGAAATTGGAGTTCTCTGTAAAAAAAATGAAATAAATTTAAAAATACAGAAAAACAAAATTAGCATACATTCGAAACATTTCAAATAATCAGTAGAATAAACTCTACCATAAAAAAATAAGGTTGAAAACTTTTAAAGTATAATCCGGGCCGTGCGCTTTGGCGCGCAGAAGCGGGCACTTTACAGAAAAATCATTTTATTATATTGGGTATGTTAGGAATATATCACGTACACACATCCATTTGGAAGGCAGTTTTTAATATATATAGTTGAAACGTTTAAAATATTTTATCTACACAATTAGTGCGCCAAAGTTTACCCAGAACGCTCGCACCAAGTTGGTTCACCTCATAACTTTGATGGAGATAATACCGCCTCAAACAGCGACTCTACTTCATATACAGCGCATGTTTTCTTTTTTCTTAGGATAAAACATCCAGAACACGAGTCATAAATAGTTCAAGTATCATGTTAGTCCCCAAAATGTGGAGCGCACAAGAAGCGCGTACCTTCCTGTCCTTCATCTTTGATGCCATGGACGAATATCAGAGGAAAAGTCCAAAAAATGAGTTCAGCGTTAAATTTGAGAGGTGTGAAAGTCTGCTGGCAGATGAAACAGACTGAATTTTCAGAGGAAGCCGTCCCCTTATAAAGGGACCATCCTGGGGGACTCCGGCATTCACGGCGTAAATTATTCCATGGGATTAAAGAGCTATGCGTTCGGGTAAATGTGTGCGTTTAGGATCAGTTAAAGAAATACAATAAAAAAAATCTGAAACAGGCAGGGGGGTTAACCTGTTTTGTTAACCCACGTGGCTCTTCAAAGGACACGTGATTATGTTTGGAATATTATTTGCATAGCAACAACCCAGGCGGGAAATAAGAACCGGGATCGGCCTGATCCGGTGGGGCGCACTGTGCGCACTCAAAACAAAGCGGCGAGCAAAAGAAAAAGAGGGGAGGGGAAAAAAAAAAAAACTTTCTGTTCCAACTCGCGTTTCTCACACGATCGCCTGTTTACAAATCCCAGCAAGCGATCTTAACTCCCATCCAAGCCCCGGTCAGAGTTTTAAGGCCTGTCCAGTACCATTAGAGTAATTAAGTAAGCCTTTAATAGGCTGTTCCGCCGAGTTCAGGGGAGATCTTTTGGAGACGGAGTCCCCCCCGTTTGTTCCCGCCGGTTCTCACACGACTTGCTGACACGTCCATCTTTTATGAGAGATGTCAAGCTTTTTGTTTACGCCTCTTTATTTTTCGCAGGACTCCTCGGCAGGTGTGTGATTAGCGCTGGCACACGAGCGTCGTCTGCGTCGAGGCCCGGCGTCTCCAGCAGCCTCTGGCACACGAGGGTTACCCACCACTGGAGACTCTTTGGAGAGGCTCAATTTGTATCCTATTATCCTATAAGAAAATGTCTATTCAGAGGAATGAATAGTTTCATTGGCCTAAATTTTAATAATGCAGTGAAAGAAAGGGAGAAATAAAGAAGAATGCAGCTGGTGCGAGCGCGCATTATTCCCCGTCACCTGCGAAATGCGTAGCCTGGAGACCCCTATTCATTTGCCTAATTTCGGTCAACTTAACAAACTTTGGGAGAAATTATACTGCCATTGTTGCGAAGGGTGAAGCTTTCTGATCGAATTAACAGCACGTTTTGATCCGGTAAATGTCATTAGAAAGAAAGAAACAATCGCGTTTAGAGGGGCCTGAGTAATGCGCCAAGTGGAGACGCCAGAGCGCAAAAACAGCACAAAGGCTGCTGGTAAATGCCACAGGGGGACTTTTGTACCCTCACATTGCTCAAGTTTTTTCCACCCCCAAACAAAGGGCATTATTTTATACTTGAATACATTTCATACAACAATTGGCTGTTTCTTCTTCTTCAAACATATTTTCACAGGAATTTCCACAACAGGTTTATTGTGTGCGCACAGATTCAACCGCTCTCATGCGCAACAACAGTTTTTCTACTTATTCTCTTTGTGTGTGTGTGTGTGTGGGGGGGGGGGGGTTGTGTGTTTGTGTGTCTGAGAGCGTTTTAATCTGGAAACTTTCGACATGCTAGATGTATATTTGATCCTGTTGGCGAATTAGGGGGAAAGCAAAAGCTCACAAGACATCTGAGGCTTTTGGAGAGTTTTGGGAGCACCATGGAGAGAGGCTGTCGCGAGAGAGAGGGACGGGGGTAGAAAATCCAATTACTCCAGTGTGGAGTTTTTAACACTTGTCTTATGTGTTTGTGCTTTAAGATGTAAAGATACTTGTGGGTTGTTGCTTTTGTTAAGGACTAAATTAAACACTGAATGTTTTAAGCGTCGGACTTGGTTACACTGCGTGTTGCGTCACGGAGGAGCTAAACCGGGCCTGGATTTTTTTTTTCTCCCGTGCTATTCCCACTGTAATGTGATATTTCCATGTTTTTGTTCTAGCTAAACATCTAATGAAAATCTGATTAGATGAATGCAGCATAATATTTTCCTTATTCATTGTTTCATATTAGACTTTAGTTGCGTCTTTCTCTGTTTGTTTTGGGGGGTTTCAGCTGACTCATAAAGTGTAGTGGATGGCGACTGCGTTTTATCAATGTTTTAACGTCAGAAAACAAATATTCCTCTTTGACTAAGTTAGTCTCCACATATAGTTCTGCGCAGGCGACGGAGAAATAGTTTTGCGCATTCGGGATGAGCGTCTAAACTGGAAATTCATCCTTTTCAGTGAAAAACACTAAAACGATTTTTCTTTCATACTAAGCAAACAAAAATACACCTGCAGGGCCTGTTTTTTTATCATTATCATTGTTATTATTGTTCTTAATATTGTATTTTAAAATATTTGCTCTCCGTTTTAGTGACACTGAGTATACCGAATAATCAATCTGCTGTTTTAGACTGCAGCTTATCCCAGGAGCAAAGACCAATCTTAACGCTAAAGTTAAACCACAGGAACCTGGTTCCGTTAGGTTTAAAGACAATTGAGAGCAAAAGTGTAAAGTTTTGCTCTCAAGTCCCAAACACAGACTTGTATTAAAGAAGGAATTTGATTTATGTGATGCACATTTGTACCCATGTATAGAAAGTTAAGAGAAAAAATATCACCATCATATGCATTAAAATGTGATTAATGCTTTTAAAACTAAAGAACTGGAATTTATTTGTTTGCTTGATCTTCGCATTAGAAGTAAATATTCCCATATGTCAAGCTAATGAACTTTTGGTGTTTCTGTAATTGCCAAAAACTTCCTGCTATTTTTTTTTATTACTTCATTCATTATCTCAGTTTATGATCTGCAAACATTCAAACGCGGAATCACAAACAAGCCTCCAGTCCTGCAGCCTTTCAGCGCAGCAGCGGCGCTCGCTGATGTGGCCCCTTGTGTTGTCAGGCGCTGCGCTCTGACCCGTGGTGACCACCGCTGAGGGCCTCAACGCAATCCTTTGGTCTGGTGCGCCACCCTCCGCCTGAACCGCGACAGTTCACACGGTCCCCACTGAGTCTGAAAAAGACTTGCCCCTGAAAACAACGTTCAGATCTGAGACTCCAGAGAAGCATGTGCTAGGTGTTTTATCAAAAAGCGCGGAACAAAGTTAATGTCATTCTTGTAACGGGGTGATTGCAACTTCAGCTGGATTAAAAAAATAAATAAATAAAAATAAATAAATAAATAAATACATACATACATATTTAGCTGTTCGAAAATAGGCAAGCAACTGCTCTGTTCAAGATTTTCCACAATTCATAATTTTCAACATTCCTCTTCATAAAAATAGCTAACACTATAAACCATATGATTTTTTAAAGATCACCCGTAAACAGAGCTGCTCAGTTTATTTATTATTTTTTTAGGAACAAGGGCTCCCTCTTGTGGTGTTTTGGGAACTGCAAAGGCTGTGGCGTTTGGTCAGAGAAAATGAATCGTTAGTTTATTATGTGAAAACTTAATAAGCTTTTTTAAAACTACTTTTATTATGGAGGAAACCAGCCCCAGCAGGGGTGAGTGAGAGGATAGCATTGTTTTGTTTTCTCTCTCTCTCACCCATCCCTGGTGTTTCTATCTCAAGTTTGGGTCTATCAGAGGCAGGAGTTTGAGGATTCACCTAAACTGAGTCAGCTCTTTCTCCAGATATCTGTTTGGCCACTTCACTGCCTTGAGTGCATCTCAATGTACAGTGCATCTGGAAAAAAAAGTAATTTTATGTTTTTATTAAAAATAGAAAATCAAGAAGTCACATGAACATAATTATTGCCACTAACCACTAACTGAGCAGACTTCACCCACTCTTCTTTGCAGAACCTCTCGGCTCCTTTGGGCGGGAGATGTCTGTGCAGCAGTTTTCAGTTCTCTCCAGAGATGTTCCATCAAATCCAAGTCTGGACTCTGGCTTGCTCTCATCAGGACGTTCACAGAAGAAAGAAGAAAGAAGCATCACCCCATTCTGAAGTCAAGAGTATTCTGGATCAGGTTCTCACCCAGGATGTATAAAAACATCCAGATAGCATGAAACTGCCACCACCATGCTTTGTATTAGCCTGGTGGTGAGCTTCATATCAAAGAGTTTGATCTTTGTCTAGTCAGATCAGGGAATCTTGTTTCTTATGATCTGAGAGTCCTTCAGGCACATTTTAGCAAACTACAGACTTCCTGCCATGTGACTTTGATTAAGGACAGACTTTCGTCTGGCCACTCCACCATGCAGGAATGTTTGGTGGATTGTTGCAGAGCTGGTTGTCCTTGTGGACGGTTCTCCTCTCTCCTCTCTGGGACAGTCAAGCGTCTGTCTGGTGCACAGACACAAACATACTAATGCTCACTACTTCATATTTTGACATTTCCCATCATCAGTATGGAGCTTTGTCCTCAATTGGTTCAAAACATAGCTGACTGAAAGCCTGCAGTGGAACTAAAATCTGTTTTAGTGAGACAGTAGAGCCATTCTGACTTTAGCAGATATAATTATACGTGCCACTTATTTTGGAAATGTGTGCAGCCATCGCTATCACGACCCTTTGGCCAATGGGTGAACGCCTCTCAGTATTTTTGGTAAAGCAACATGTGACTCCGCCTGTTATTGGCTGAGAGCAGCAGCAGTAGGGAAACTAAAACACAGGGTTCCGCCGCTGCCGTTCCCGCTGCTGTTGCTGCTTCTTCTTGAAGAATCGCATTAAAGTCTGCAGCTGCTCACAGGTTAGTTCATTGGGCTTTTAAAAAAAAAAACCCACACACACAGACATATTACAGCCTGTGGCTGAGATATGAGATCAAGATGGCGATTTTGCGCCTCATAAAGCAGGATGCGAGCATTTAAAACGTTGATGTTATTGTTGTCTTCATTAGAAGTGAGCCACGTTTTGTTTCCTTTTTTGACGCATCTTTATTTCCGTTTTTCTTCACATTACCACCGTGTTCAGCTGATTAAAACACAAAACGCGTTAGTTTCTGTCATATGCGTGAAGAGGAACCTGAGTGCGCGCATAAAGGAGGGTTTTGAAATGAAAACAGATATGGATGGACACGTAGCATCATGGGTGATTTGGTACACAGTGTGCAATGATCCACTCTGACTGCAAACTTTGCTGGGTTTTTCTTTTTTCTTTGTGGACCTGTTTCCCTGCAGCTTTGTTGCATAAATGCCGTCCATCTCTTTGCTGTTAGTTTATTACTTGATAGTGTCAGAGGAACAGTGAAACCTTTATCTTTCAATTCATGCTCTGGCATCCCGCCACTTCGATCATCACAGCGTGTATGTATGTGTGTGTGTGTGTGTGTGTGTGTGTGTGTGTGTGTGTGTGTGTGTGTGTGTGTGTGAGCAGTTAAACATGACGTCCTCACATGAGGAAGTAAGTTTGGTGTTATTAACAGCAGGCCTGTGGCTGCACCACAGTTCTTTTTAACCTGTTTTATATCAGACATAGATGCCAAAAAAAAGCTTTATATACAAATCTCTCTTTAATGTTTAAATTAGGTATTTTATTTTAAAATTAAAACTGTCTCTCTGTAACGATGTTTTATTTGTAACTGTATGCTACAATGGCAAAATATATGCTTTTGTTCCTTTACTTTGTTTTGCCATTTCAAATAGTATTAGAGGTCCTCCTATTCTATCTTTTTTTTTTTAGCTGTGAATAATAACATAAGGAACAATTATTTGCAACAATGTGATGGCAAATATCTGAAATGTGAGTTTCCCATTGATATTCTTATTCTTACTCAGATGTCTGTTATATTCACAGACACACCCCAAATGCGACTGGGTTGCAAATAGGTTATTTTCCGGTCCTTTGTAAACAGTGGACAGGTGTGACTCTGTTGATTTAATACAACCTGTTTTGGTTATGGGTTTGATGCTGCATACAAGGTTACGTTTTCAAACCAAACGAAGGTTTAAAGTTACAACTCTCTAACCTCATAATGTCCAATAATACCTTAACTGAAAAACTGTTGCAGCTGAATATCAGAATACATACTCTGTGCAAGTATTTTCATAGAATTCTTGAATTTGTTAAAAAAAATATTGCCTGGCTATATTGACATGCACTAGCTAACAACTTAGCAAGTAAAGCACTAATTACTGATAGAATCAACGTCAATAACAACTCACTGACTTTAATAGTATTGTGGAGCATTGTTTTAGTGTCTTTTCATTGCATCATGTGGAAGTACACTGATGTCTGATCTGGTTGTTGCTTTGTTCAAATTGGCAGTCTTTGAGGAATGATGAAGCTGCTTTACGGTTCTTCTCTTACAGGTTTTGACCAAACATTTGGTTAACAACCACCCACTTTATGCCCCCTCTGAATAAACCCATAATTCAGGTTAAGTAAATAACACAACAATTTTTAGTGAGGGGAAGAAATGTGCTTGTTGATATCTAGAGATATTTTTCAGCAAAGGCTGTTTCACTGATATAAAGAGCTAAATGTTTCTGGTATCAGCATCTTTACTGATGAGCTTGAAAAGTCTAAATGAATTTCATGTTTCACTTAACTAAAAGGAAGCTGGCACAAGCAATGTTCAGTTTTCAGGGTCATTGTTGCAATTCATGGTGAATACAGTTGCCAAGCAACCAGTGGAAATCCACAGACAGGGGTGTATTTAGCCATAAATTCAGGGGCCCATGCCCATCCCTTCTAACAAATCCCATGTTTCTTGACTGAAAGAGCTACAAAGAGACAAGTGTTAATTTTTTTTTACAGCAGAATAATCTGAATTTCAACAAATATGGTGCTTTTACTATTGCAGAAATTATAATTAATGTTGAATTATTTTCATTTTGTCCTTTGTTTTTTGGAGTAAGTAAACAACAAACAATTATCTTTTTAACTGTCACATGGCAGAGCAATGCAGTTTACCCATAAATATGTAACATCCGGAATAGAAAATGTTCATAATATTTCACACCTCAATATATTTCCTGACAAACTGTTTGGTTAGTGTTGCTTGAACTACGCTGGCCTGCATTATCTGGCCTGAGCTTGGTTTGAAACCTTCTTTGTGCTGCCAGAGGTCCAATTTGAAGCCGTCCTTGAAGCACACAAAGACACGGAGAAAGTCAATATTGTGAGATTTCTACCACAGAAAAACTCAAGAATTAATATTACAGCAAACCCTGCACAAGAAACAAAGTTAAGGCATAAATAATTGTATATTTTTGTGTTATGCTGGTTGGAAAACCTTTACTTTCGTTTGAAAGTGCCAAATACAAGTACATTTAATGTTGTTTTTTTATTTAGGTTCTGTGTCGATGGTTGTGTTTCATAAACATGCACAAAACATAGGCAGTAAAGCCCAAAATTATTCATACCCACTGCAGATTTAGATTTAAAACCTATTTAATTCAATCAACAATTTTGTTGCTGACACCAATGAGACAGACTTCTTACAGAGGATAATAAAACAATGTAAACGGACCATTAAGTTTGAAAAGAAACACATGCATGTGTTTTTATTGACATTTTAAGTAAAACTAATTCATATACTTCTCAATAATCATTGGAAAAATCCTGATAGGCGTTACAATAGCCAGGGATTTATTATTGTTCACCAGCTTTTTGCATAAATTCACTGGTATTTTGGCAATTTATCTTTGCTGATGAGCTCCAAGTGTTTGAGGTTGGAAGGCCTCCTAACCATCATCCTAATCTTTAACTCCTTCCACAGATTCTCTAGCTGTTAGATTCAAATTGGTATTACTTCCAGTCAGGAGAAACAATCTGCTATGTCTAATGCATTCTATTAGACAAAATGTGGAAAGATTCCCGCGGCACAAAAAAAAACATTGTACAATAGACCGTAAAGCAATACACTTTTTGCAGAAATCCTTCTGTAAGTGTCCTCAGCTGGTTTTAGAAAGACCCAGGCAAACAAGGTGCAGACACTGCAGGCATTTTAAAGTAAACTTCCTTTTACAGGAGTCTGTGGAATGCAGACTGAGTGAGGTGTCCTTTTTTTTCCCCTTCTTTTTAATTGACCACACAGTGCAGTTTTTCCACATCCGTGGCAAACAGAGAGGCAGTAAAGTGACCGTGGAGAAGTCACATGTTTCCCCTTTGAGCACAGGAGCAGATTTCTTTATAGCAAACAGAGGGAGAGACTGTGGCTCTGCGACCCTGTCATTACGCTGTCCTCGGTCATTTGAGAATACCAGCATGACTCTGTCTGTTGTGGGACTTAGAGCAGCCTAAAAGAGCTGATGTTTACAACACAACCGGCCTGTCTGTGTGACCTTCACAGCGGGAAATTAAGATCACATTTTGAGACTGACTGTCATCATCCCGACAACTTTTAAGTCTTGTACCGTGACTACATTAAGTTGAAAAAAACTTATTGTGAGAGCAGAAATGACCCTTGCAGGATAAACAAATCTGATCTGCATGGCTGTTTGAGTGGAACGACCTACTTGGAAGTCCTAAAGAACTGTTATCTTGTTTGTTTTGGGGTTTTTTTTTTTTCCCAAATAAAATGCTTATCTTAATGTCATCTCAGGAAAGTTTACTTGGGTGCACAGATTTCTGATGTAACACCCTCACTTATTTAACTTATTCTGATTTCACTGTAAAAATTATATCTAAGGACACGACATAGTTTGTACTTCTGGTGAAATCTGCTGTTTTGCAATAGAATCAAAGCTTTCTTGAAGCTTCCTTCCTTTTTTTTTTTGAACTCTTAGAGTTGATTTGAAACAGTGTGAAAATGTCTCACCTTAAGTCTCATTCAGTCAATTACACTTTTCCCACCAAAAAGTTTTCATTTCCACCTGGTAGATCTTGGGCATGCTTTGTTTACGAGATTACATTTTTAGCTTCCAACCAGTCGACCACCAGCCGGGGCGTAAAGGCAGCTGATTCCTCAGTGCATCTGGAAAAGCAAGCGCTCCTTCTGTTCATCCGTCATCAGTTCTGAAAAAAGAATATGTTTGAATGTGTGTGTGTGTGTGTGTGTGTGTGTGTGTGTTACGACGGGTCGATGAGCCAGTGCAAAAGACATGGAGACTTTAAAAATAGTAATAATAGGTACGTCATAGCCAGATCTACAAATCTGACTGACATAATAACATTTAGTAGCTGGCTGCTTTGAAAAACCCCTGTGGCCCTCAGGCTGCCGGTGGTGGCATTGTTGAAAAAATGTGTTTTTATTACAGAACCAATTAATGTTGTAAAAGCAGCAGAAGTTGAGGAGTCGGCCTAAGTAGCTGCTTTCACTCTCTATGCTTAACTAACTGGTTGATTTGCTCCAGCTTCACACTAATGCTCAAGAATATTGTTTATCAAACGTGACCCTCGGACCGGACAGTGTGGTCAGAGTGATGGTACTCTCTCTGTGATCTGCGTTAAGAATGGTTGACTGGTTGGAAACTCTTGGCAGACGTGTGACCTTTGCTCTACTTCACTAACCCCTCCTCCACCCTCCCCGCTCTATACATTTCCATGCTCTCCCTCATGTGAACGGCAGTGTGAGGTTTCATCATCGGGGGGGGGGCAGGACCTGCGCTACTCAGTGTGGTCGTCTTGTCCAAGGTCAGCCTTCGGTTCCTAAAACCGGGGCTGAGAGGGATTGGGTGTAGGGTGGACACGAGTCAGGAAGTGCAGAAAAGACGTCACACTGGGGCCACATGAGCCTTACCAGCCATCTGACAGCCGCACAGTGACAAGCAGCATGCCTCTCTGTGTGACTTGTTGCAAGGTGTCAGCTGTCCTGCCATTTTCAGACAGCCCCTGTTCACTCACCTTCGTAAAACAAGCTCAACTGGTCTGGCTTTGCCTTGAAACATTAGCCTGTAAATGTAGATGGAAAGATTTATATATGATTAAAGCCATTTGGTCTTTTTGTTGGAATGTTCCCTATGGGGCAGGGTGTGCCGGTCGTGAATTAATCACTGAGCCAACGGGTGCACCATTAGTTTCAGTGGTGTTCCTACTGAACCTTAAAGACCGTAAAGACCTTCGGTGCTTGTTGCAAAAAGAGGCGGAGAAGTCACCAGTTAACGTTGGTGCACGAGATGAGCTACAGTTTGCTTCCAATTTTCTCCATTTTTGTCATGTTTCACACTGGGATTTCAAGTGATAAACACAATGGTGTACATATTTGAGAAGTCAAAGAAGAAAATACTGTTTTGCAATCTCAATCTGCTTTAAATGTCTCCACAATTGAGATTAGATCACAGAACTTCAAAGTTGTGCGTAACTTTGTGTAAGTGTATGTCGTACAATCTCAATAAAATACATTGAAGTTTTTGGATGTAACTTGACAAAATGTACAAAATCTTAAGAGGCACAGTTACTGAAGCGCTGTATCTTAACTGTGTTATGTTTATTTCTTACCATGATGTGATTCTTTTTCAAAACAATATGTGATGTTATTGTATCAAATCAAGCTGCAGCTGATAGTTTTTAGGATTTTTTTTTTATTTCTACTAAAACTATCACCTCTAAGTGAGGTTTCATAGTTTTCAAAAATAGCTACAGCAAATTTACAGCCCTGATTCAAACATGGCGACACTTCTGCTGTTTGGATTTTGATTTAAAGACAAATTACCTGAGATTAAGATCATTTTATTTTACCTCTAATGTGTCACTCATATTTTAGTGTGACTTCCTGTAAAGTACAGATATTTCACTTCTTTGCGAGAAGTGAAACATTGTAGAGGAAATCAAGTGCGTCTGACCAGCATTGTGTCATATTACTCTAACTTTCTGGCTGCGTCTGGAGTGGCTCTTGTGTTAACAGCGAAGCTACGATGTGCCTTCCAGCTGCTGGAGGGAGCTGCCAGCCTGTCTTCATGTTCTGTTATGTGTCAAATGACCTTTCTGCCCTCCCCACTTTCTCCCCCCCACCCCTCACTCCCCTGATCCTAGTGTCTTCTGCTGGAGTGTGGTGTGACTTGTGAACTTGCTCTGCCATTGGCTTGTGAGTCTTCCAGGCCAAGTATGGAGAGAGGAGGTGGGTGGGGTGGTTTTTTAGGACTACCTTTCACCTCCAGCGACTGTTGGCACATATAATCTGCAGGAGGCAGTCTCTGAAGGGGGTCTGTTGCTCGTATTTTCATTTTACATCTTTGCCACAGATTTTTCTTCTCGTCTCACTTGAAAACGATGAAGAGATAAAATTAAATCATTTGGGTTTATGTTAAATTCTTAAAAAGCAGAATTTTTGTTATCGTGTCTTACAGCAATTACCACACTTTTTGGCAAAAAAGGTTTTATGTCACATATGAAAGTAGTTTATCATATAGATATTGTTTTTTTTTATCAATATGACCCACCAAAGTATTCTACCTAACATGTAACACAATAAATGGACTCCTGCTCAGTTTTTCTACATTTCCTGATACTCATCTGCTTTCTGTCTTTATTTTTTTTATAAAACCCAAATCTTTACTTTTTAGCAAAGCTTCACATGGCTAATCTGAAGATGCAGTAAAAAAAAAAAAGTTTGTTATACCCTCTCTATAAAAAATGAGATGTCCAGACTAGAGTTAATGTTAACAAACAGAAACAGAATATGGAGCCAAAAAGTAGAAGCTATGTGGGGGATCAGTGAAAAAAAGTCTTAAGGAGTAAAAATATAAAAGCATATATTGCTGTTAACTCCTTGCAGAGAAACATTGGGAGTGCAACAATCTGGTTACATGCTGCCTGTGACATGCCAGTGGTAGCTGCCAAGAGCTGTTAGTTTAATTGGAGCGATGGCTTTTTGTTTCCACTGTGGGATGTAACTTCTTCCATGCCAGAGCTCGTTGGTTGTAAGGATAGTTTCTGTGAAGGTTTTCACTGCACTGCTCACTGGGGTTTACTTGTTCCACACTGTCATCCCCTGATGACGCATCAAAAAAGTTTTTTTCTGAGGTTTAGCCAAAACAATGTTTTCCGAAGTAATTAATTGGCAATTAGTCAGGGTGTCAGCTCTGGTAGCTGGTAGCCTGTGGAAATCACCTGACATGCTGCTCTGGGCTTGTTATCTGGCACTCCATTAGTTTCCACATTCTGACTTTATGTGTTTTATGACACTGAAAATATCTCTCCCAGATCCAAATTTTGTCTTTTTTTTAATAAGTGAGGAAAAAATGTTTTAACTGTCTTCCAGCCAGCTGGCCAGAAGTGTGCAGCAACAGGCAGGAAGGGAGACACCAGTCCCTTTAGCACCTTCTCTGACTTCTCATTAAAAGGGATTTAAACTGCAGGAAAAGTTTGATGAATAATTTGAGGTATTTTGAAAGTTCAACTTTTTAAAGGCTCCAACCTTCAGGTTGGACATCCAGCCCATGCCTAGTTAGCACTGCCTTAAGGTAGACGCTTAGGCTAATTGTCTTTGTTGAACTACATGTTTCGGTTTCCTCCAAAATGAAAACAGCACACAGTTTCCAAATAATGCCTCATGTTTGTTTCACACTCCGAAACACCTGTGGAAACAAGTCTTTAAATCACTGTGGACAGCTTCACCTTTCTTCTTGCTCCGTAAAATTACAACACTCAAAATGTTAGATGTTGTTCTAATTTTTGGTTTAAATTTGTGCTGAGCCGGACGAAAATCTTGACTGCACATCCGATGTGTCTGAGGTGAACAAAAGGGGGAATCCAATCTGTGGGTTTGCTTCAACCCGCCAGCTGCGTGACTCCGCGACGAGCAGCTTGCTGCGTCTCACGCGTCTGTGTTTCTGTTTGAGGAGGGGCGTGTTTCTGCTATTCATAGTTGTGAGAACTTCAGAGGTCTATTGGAGGACAGCGCGAGTCCTTCTAATAGCAACTGCAGCACTGCCAGGCCTTTCAGATAACAGCACCTCTTCACTCTGAAACACAGCCTCGGCCCGTCCTCGTTTACGCTCTGTGAGTACAGACATGAATTAAATGTCATCGTGTCAATAATCTGAGCAGCGGCGTCTGACAATCTGTTAAAGTTCATTTCAGTTCAAATGAGTTGACTTAGTAATATGATCGTACTTCTTTCACGTTGGGCTAAGAAGTCCTTTTATTTCTTCTGTCTTTGACAAGCTAAACCATTTTCAGTGGCTTACTCTTCTGTTTTGTAGTCAGGAGATCAAGTTTATTGATATTTATGTTTTATTTAATTCAGCATTAACTGTTTAATCTAACTTTTGTTTGGCATCTGCTTTAAAGTACTTTACTCCAGTTGGCACTAGTCTCACTTGTCATGAGCTTCAGGGTAATAATAGAAGTAGGTGAGAAGTCAATTGTTACCTCTATGACTCTATTTACCTTCACTGCAGAGGTCAGGTCAGTTGACCTGAATGTCCTCAGAGGTTTATAGCAAAAGTAACTTATTACAAATATGCATGAGGTGATTGAAGAGTGCATTATTTACAGAATCCGAGGTTTATTAACCAACCATATTATTTCTGCTTTAAGCTACAGAGCTGTAGAGCTGTCTGACTACAAGTCCCAAAAGCTGCCATAGTTCTGCTACGTCTGATTTTAATATTTCTTTTTTAGCTCTCCTGCAGCGTATTAGCAGGACCTTCTTATTATTTAAAGGAAGTTTCAGCCCAGTGACTTCAGCTCAGAAATATTCCAAGCAGAAAGCTTTCATCCCCTCCTGAATTGAGTGTTTGAACGTCTGTGGTTGTTTCCTTATATCTCCGTGGAGGCTTGTGACCAGGAAACGTGTGTGGAGTCGGATTTCCTTCCTACGCACAGCTGTTAAACGAGACAGCACATCCTTCCCTTTAAACGCAACAATTGAGAAGGATCAGTGTGAACGAGAGGGCTTTAGATGGAGCTTAAGAAAGTGAAAGATGCTGATTATGTGTTTTAAGATCAAGATGTTAAAACACAAAACGTCACACATGAAGTATGAATTCACAATTGGAATAATGTATATATATCTGCATCAAACCTTTTATTCAAGCATATTAATTTAAAAAAAAAATGCTATAACGCTCACCCAAATTGTCCAATTCTGATCTGAGGACACATCGTTGCATCATTCTAGCAGAAACGGCTCAATAGTCAGACCTCAAATGCTTTAGTGCATGACTGCTGTAAAAAGGGAGGACACAACAAAAGTTTGCATCATTGGATGTTCATGTGATGAGGTATTTCTGAAAGCCCAAGAACACAATGATGAATGATCACCGAGTCATAAACACGGTTCTCTGTGGATTTATACCCGAAACTTAGTTTTATCCTCTTCTGTTCCTTTGTGTCTCCTGGCTCTTGTTTTTCCATCAACATGTCAGGATTAGATGTGCATGTCATACACAGAAGGGGAAACTGAAGAAATGACTCAAACAGCAGCAGTTTTAAGGGATTAAGATTGTAGCACCTTGACATACATCAAAGCACCAAAAGAACAAAATAGACGTCATATCAGCTAAAATGCGATACTTCACGTAGCCTAGATAAAAGGAAAGTACTCTCTAACTTAGCTCAAGCTGTATTCAAGGTTTTTCTTCCAGAACGGTTTTTGTATTTGGCAGTAATACAAGCCATTTAATAGGGAGCTGCAAGTCAACATATGTGCGCATGAAAACTCGGTAGTTTTGAAAGCACAATAAAATGACATTTTATTAGTATTACAAGGTTATTTAAACCTTATATTAAACATAGTATTAAGATTGTGTCCCACTTAATTGACTTGCCAAATACATTTCAGGAGGTTGTACCTGTTTTTTTTGTTTGTTTTTTTTTAAGGCAACTTGTATTTTGGTAAATAAGACTTTAAGCTGCAGTCTTTGGTCATTTCTTGTTCCTTCTGGTCATATTTATTCAGATTAGCTGTCTGAAGTGCTAAGTTAACATGTTCTCAGATCTGAAATAGCTCTGATAAACCGAGATCCAAATGTTTTTTGTCTTTTTTCGTTTATCTCCCTTTAAATGCTGCCACATTTGCAATGAAAAATAAGTTTGGGCTTAGCAGTAGATTTGATTATGTGAGTTGCATCTATCTAAGTGTTGTCAGACCAAGTGTTGGAGGCAGTATCACTGCAGGAGACTTTATCAGAGACTAACTACAAGATTTGGTCGGACTGACTTGCAGGTCTCACTTCAGCTCCATTGAGTTCTTGTAGATCTACTTGTGTGTTCATCAAATTCTGGTTGAAGTGGGGATGCCAGCTGTAAGTTGTTCCCAATGATGAGCCAGACTTGTGCAGCTCCACTTTTTCATGTATCTTAGCTGATTTCTTTTAACTTTACCATTGTGTCAAACAAGAAAGCGATGTGGCCTTCAAAGACCTCCCAACAGCTCTCAAGCGCGATGGTGAGGGGTTGATCATTTGTCCTTGCTTAGCAGCTAACAGCTTGCAGTCGCTGAAGTAACAATAACCTCCTCTGTATACAGAAATGTTCTGGTGTCAAATGGGACGCCATCTGCTTGACAGCTGAGTTTTGGCCCAGACTGGCACGTCAACGGGACAATGACGCTGCTGTTTATTGAAAACTGAGTTTTTATTTAGACAAATTTAAATTCCAGTAAGGAACTGCTGCTCTTTGTTTGTGTTGTTATTCTGGTTTGGGGTGAAAGTAGGTTTTCCATTTCACTTCCAGAATTACTTAGCAACCTAAACTAAACCAAAGAAAGCTGGTAAATTACAATTTTTTTTTTTTTTTTTTTTTTTTTGGAAATATGAACATTTTACAGTAACACTTTAAAACAAGTTTTGCTTATTTTACAGGTTACTTCTGGTTTTTATTTGGAATCATTGAACAATATTTGTGGAAGCTATTCATCTTAATTACCAAAAAATTATCTCTGACTTTATTTAAACTGTGGTCGTGTTGTCAGTTTAAAATACAGCATTTAAAAAGATAAAGATTTGCTCTATTTGGATGAAACCATAATTATTTCTGCTTACTGTTAGTAGATGTGTTTCTCAAAAATCTGTCTGTCTGAATGAAATGAACACTCAAAGTTTTTAGATCCACTAATAGATCAGTCTGAATGTCTTCCTCTGTTTCTGTGCAGGTTCAGTTTGTATCAGCCATGCAAGCTCAGGAAGTCCTCAGACAGCTGCGGATTCCCGAGCTGGACGACTTTCGGCAGTATGTCCGAGGCTTTCCAACGAACGCCCTCATGGGTATGGGCGCCTTCGCCGCCATCACCACCTACTGGTTTGCCTCCAGACCTAAAGCTCTCAAGCCGCCATGTGACCTTACACTGCAGTCACTGGAAATACCTGTGAGTTTTCACGTTTTTTTTTTTTCAGTCTGACGGTCTTTCTGCTCACCAGTGTAGCGTACTGGAACCGTCAATCCTCAGTCCAGTAATAAGAGTGAACATTCCTAAGCAGCTGGTCTCATGCTGCAGGAATGAGGAGTAGTTTATCTCGCAGCTGGTGAAGTGATCTCTGCAGGAAATTGTTTTCAGGGATCTTTGGATTCCCATCATCCAGGTTTTTCTTGGCTGATATTGATTTCTGGTTTCCTCAAGTCAGTCCTGCTGATCTTATTTGTAAACCAGAGCAGAAAATTGACAAGAAATCTACTGCAGTTTCTTTTATTATTATCATAATTCTATATAACAATATATAAGTGAGAACAAGGGCAAGATTACTCCTATTTATGCAATCCAGTGGACGTTTCTTACCGTTATCTGTGCATCAAAAACACTATTGTTGACTGGAACATCTGAAAGTGGAGTCGGCTGCTAGTTTTGATGCATTCAAAGAACAGAATTAAACAAATCTGATTCCTTATTTGACCAGCCAAAAACGACCAGATTCCGATTGGTGCCTCTTCTTTTGAAAAATGTTGTCAGTTGTTACTGACAAAAAATGTTTATAGTCTTGATTGATCGCAGGGATGCAGGAGTCACCATGTCTCTGTGGATGTTATTTTGCTCTTCTTAGGGGGGAGATCGTGCCAGAAGGTCAGTGCTGAATGACAGCGACGGCGAGTACATGACACATTATCACAGCGACGCACAGACAATATATGAGGTGTTCATGCGAGGACTCAGGGTGTCAAGTGAGTTTCTGTGCTATGATGTTGACTCTGCAAACGCCTGAAGAGATCAAACGGAGTCAGGATGCCACCTCTGTTTTCTGTGGTAGATAACGGACCTTGCCTTGGGTCGAGGAAGCCAAACCAACCGTACGAGTGGCTGTCTTATCAAGAGGTAAGCTGCGGAGTGCTGCTGAAAGGAAACGCCTGCTTGAACTCAAATGTGGTTATTTTATTTTTTATTTTTTTTAAATGCCCTGTTTCTGACAAGGTGGTGGACAGAGCACAGCACATCGGTTCTGCCCTTCTTCACAGAGGTCACTTTCACACAGGCGACAAGTACGTCGGCATCTTTTCACAAAACAGACCCGAGGTAACGCACATGTTTTTTGTTGTTGTTTTTTTATATATATATTAACAAGCCATTGCTTTTGTCTGATTTCCATTTGATATCAGTCTTCTTGTACATACAACAATATCTTAGATTTAACTTACTTTCTCTCCATCCGTCTTTACACAAATATTTGCATGTTGTGCTTCTGACACGGCAGGCTTTCTTCAGTGCAATAATAATACTGATTTAAACGCATCAAACCCATCTGCTCTGTTTTTGCCACAGTGGACGATTTCAGAGCTGGCCTGTTACACGTACAGCTTGGTTGCAGTCCCGCTGTACGACACGCTCGGCACAGAGGCCATCGGCTACATTATTGAGAGAGGTACAAACTAATTCCCCCATCGCATGCTGTGAGCCAGGAACTGAAAAGTTCAACCACTCCGCATGTGTCGTCTCCGTTTCAGCCACCATTTCAACAGTGATATGTGACGTAGCCGAAAAGGCTCGGATGATTCTGGACTGCATCAGCGGCCAGGGAAAGACCGTGAAGACCATCGTTCTCATGGAAGCTTTCGACAAGGAGCTGGTGAGCCGAGCAGCGCAGAGCGGGGTTGAGATTCTCAGTCTGAAGGAGTTTGAGGTAAGGGTCTGGCTTGTCTTCTCCATAAAATAAAAATTTTAACTTCTCCACTTATGTTGAGAGATTTTTGTTTTTTCAGGCCATCGGTGAAGCTAATCTTCAGAGACCAACGGTGAGTAGAAACAGCGCAGATCCTCTGGCCTGACAAACAAGACGTGGCTCCTGATTCTTAAGATGCTAACGCTGTTATTAAAACTCCATCTATAAGACATTACCATTACAATGCACACTTTGATCCAAAAAATGAGCAACATCTGTCATCTTAACTACAGCCTCCCAAACCAAATGACCTGGCAGTCATCTGCTTTACATCTGGAACTACAGGTAAGCCCAGGAAATAAGGCTACTTGGATGCTTTTCAAACAATAATTTTTTTTTTCCATACTACAGGATGTGTTTTCTCTATTTTTCCTGAGCTTTTGTCTTTTTACTGCAGGAAACCCTAAAGGTGCAATGCTTACTCATGGAAATGTAATCTCCAACACTGCAGCGTTCATTAAAGTAACACAGGTAAAAAAAAAAAAAAAAGTCACCTTCGAGATTTTCACCTTTATTCCTCTCGCAATCTGACTGATGACAAAACTGAGAATATGTCCCTGTAAAAGCAGAATTTTTAAGATTTTGTCATAATACAGAAAAAAATATTCATGCCTCTCAAATTATTTTTAAATTTTGTCACATAACAGCCAAAACCTTCAATGCATTTCAATGGGAGTGAAACGATTTTAAGTGATATGCCTACAAAGTAGTGCATAACTGTGAAGTGTAAGAAAAGTTATACATGAATAAACACATTTTCTGAAGAGCAAGAAACACAGCAGACAGATTACGGACAAAGTTAGTTGATTTCACGTTTTAATTCTCTGCAAAGCTACCAAGACATGTAGCTTCACCAAGCAAGGAGATCATTAATCACTGAAGACATTCATGGTAACTTTGGGAACCACTACTCAGGGTGGGGCGCACCGTGGAAACATGAAAAATCATTCTAAATATAGTAATCATAGCAGCAACGTGCTAAAAATAAAAATATGTAAGGCATCTCAATAGATTCAATACAAAAGCAGAGTTTCTACTCAAGGAGCATATTAATTTCCCGTCACCAGTCTTCCCATGGTAGATATTATCCCTCAGTCACAAGCTTGGCCAGAATCAAGAACGTTTAGAGTAGGAGTTTCTCATACAGCGCACAGAACAGGGACCGAATGGCCAACAAGCAAAGCGTTGCGACATCATGCGCAAAGCATCGTTTACTTGGTGAAGCACAGTGAAAGCAGCGTCGTGCTCTGGTAAGAGAACCTTTGCAGACATCAGAAAAGCAGAGGCTGTGGAGGAGGTTTGCTCCCGTTGCAACACGACAAACAGCCCAAAAGGTGCTGTCAGAGCTACGATCAGATGTTTTAGATCAAAGCATATTCATGTTAGTCTCTGCAAACTTTTTCATAATTTTAATAGTAAAAAAAAACAAAAACGTCACTCCACTCTATGCCTATGCACTGCATTGTGTTTTATCGTCAAACATAACGGAACAAAACATCAAAACTTTCCAGGGGCATTAACACTTTTTGCGAGGCGTTATTAAGTGTAGATGGATTAGTTTGATGCTGTTTGTCTCTGTCTGACCTTCTCTGATTCCCTCTCTATCCTGCGCCCCTCCACCGCCCCCCCTTGGCCCCATGTGACCTGTTGCTCAGGACACACTGAAGCCCAGTTCCAAAGATGTGCTCATCTCCTTCCTCCCTCTGGCCCACATGTTTGAGAGGGTGGTGGAGGTACAGTACCTGAGTGACCTGCATGTGTTTTCTCTGTGTCCCCTGCAGATACACAGCATGCTGAACCTCCATGACATTCATATATCCTATCTCCCGCTAGCTCACATGTTTGAACGGGTTGTGCAGGTATGTTGTGGACCTAATATACTGTATTTGCAATAATTTATTATTAGTGGTGAACTACTTTTAGCTTTACAGTAAGGCTAACATAGCCTCGTTTTTTTTTTTTTTATCATTTTAACCACCAGCGCAGACATTTGAAGTCTGTTTAATTTACTCTTGGGGTCAAGAAAGTGTTTTTGAATTGAAATGAATTGAAAGCTTTTACATACTGGCAAATGAAGCATCGGCGTGAGAGCGAGCAAGCAAATAGTTTATATGCCACTTTGCATATTTAAAAGAGATGCAAATGAATCATGTTCTTATGGGAAAGATGTTGGTGAAGAGTTTCGCATTTCAGGTGTAGGAGATCAAACAAGTCTTGGGAGGAGAGCAGAATCACAGGTCAGCCGCTGGAGGACATGTTTAAGAAATCAAACTTTCTGCCATTCAGAAACTAGAAATAGTTTTAATAATTCTGACAAAACAGGAAAAGATTTTGTCATTATTTAACTCAAGGCAGTGATGTGAAGAAAACGGTTATGCGTCTTTTCGTCCAGTGCACGTAAATAACTTTTTCCAAGCGTATATTTACTCGAAATTATGGAACCTTGAGAATCTCATACCAGGCTGTGCTCACTGCAGACCCACTGCTTTGTCTCCTGAATGGGAGGATGTCAGCTGTCAGCCAGTTGGCATACACAGCTGCATTTGAAAATGCTGATATGGAGCAAGTTAAAACAAAAGCAGCAGACCCTTACTGCACCACATCAGTGACCAGTTACTTTCCTTAACTTCCAGGCTTATCTTGAGCAACAAACCCGTCCTGTTTTCCAGCGGACAAACGTTAAGAGGAAAACGCAGCGATGTAACCATTTGATGCAGCTGCCTCTCAGCTCTAAGCCGTGCCGGGTTAATTGCTTCCTTCCCAAGCACACCACATTCGGTGCATCCTCACTCGCTCAGCTGGCTGCCTTCTCCGGAGCTTCATGTGCAGCTTTTGATCCCCAAGCTAAATTGGATGATTTTTTCCAATAATCAGCTTTATTGGACAAAACTGTGTGTGCAAATAAGGAATTTGACTTCTGTTTCAAGCACTCACAGCGCGTAGACATTAAGGAGAGATACATAAACTTTGCAGGAAGTAAAACAAAGGTTAAAAGGAACAGTGCATACATGTATGGTGTGTCTGCACAGCCATTAGGTTTCCCCATTGTGCTGCCTTTCCTGAACCATTAATAGTATCTCTTTGCTAAATGAGGTTTTATTTTACCATGAGACCACCTGAACAAAACTCAAGCAAACTGTATTCTTCACAAGTTCTCAAGTGGCTGCTCTAAAACTTGTGTCAGTGCTAGCGTTTACTAACAGACAGAAGTTGGGTGTGATGGAGTAACGCCATTAAGTGTTTGTCCTCAAACATCAAGTGATAGGATCAAAATTAATTTGTAGAATGCTGCCTTCTAGTGGCCAAAAGAAATGTAGTTTTGATTCGCCGTAGAAATAAGTAGGATGTTTTCTTCGTCAGGGTGTCATCCTCATCCACGGTGCGCGGATCGGCTACTTCCAAGGCGACATTCGACTCCTAATGGACGATCTGAAAACTCTGCAGCCAACGGTTTTCCCCGTCGTGCCGCGTCTCCTCAACCGCATGTTTGACAAGGTCAGACGACGCTTGATGTTTCTTCTGTTACTCTGCCTGGCCTTTACTTATCTGCCGTGTGGCTTTATTTAGTTCATTTACCCCGATGATGTGGAGAACTTGAGATGTTCTCATTTCTCGACAGGTGTTCAGCCAGGCCAACACACCCCTGAAGAGATGGCTGCTGGATTTCGCCTTCAGAAGGAAGGAGTCTGAGCTGAAAAACGGGGTGATGAGAAAGGACAGCATGTGGGATAAACTCATCTTCAAAAAAGTGCAGGTTAGAAAGTAGACGCATTTTGTTCTCCTGAAACCGTATTCTTTAAAAGCATTTCATCAGGTCTAAGGTCACAGCATGCACAGCTCAACGTAAGCCTTCTTGATCAACAAACTAAGGTCACGTTCTTTCAAACATTTACACTTCAGCACGAATTTATTCTCCACAGATGAGCCTGGGCGGTCGAGTCAGACTCATAATCACCGGAGCAGCCCCCGTCTCTCCAACCATCCTGACTTTCCTACGAGCCGCTCTCGGCTGCCAGGTCAGTCAAACTCATCCTGGACAGATGTATCATTCTGATAAGTGGTCCATGTAAATATTACTAATAACTGATATCACTATTTATTGAACTACTGAAGTTCACTTGGCTTCACGTCACCACTGACATCTTTTCTTGCAGTTCTACGAAGGCTACGGCCAGACCGAATGCACGGCTGGGTGCACCATGTCCATGCCCGGAGACTGGTCAGCAGGTAAAAGTTTTGGTTTTCAGAAAGTGTTGCTTAAACTCTAAATAAGGAGGCCCTGTTATGAGTTAAAACGTAGCATCCGAGGTCAGGAACGTGCAAACAAAAACGAAAATAAACGTAAATGTCGTGTCCTCAGGTCACGTTGGGCCTCCTCTGCCATGCAATGCGGTAAAACTAGTGGATGTGGCAGAAATGAATTACCTGGCAGCAAACGGAGAAGGAGAGGTGAGGATCAACCTTTAACCAGACTTTTTACTGGCTGATACCAATTTCCAGGATTCTCTAAAATATGATCTACTGATTACCTTTTTTTTTTTCCTTGAAGACTGTAAAACATACAAACTCATTTGTGTAAGCTTTGCTTTAATTCAGCTGTTGAGTTTAGTAGCTATTGACCATTAAATCTCAATGATGGAGATACAAGTTCTAACAGATTATGAACGAACTGCAAGATTATTTCCATTTATGTAAGTCCAAAGCCAAAGTGCATCAAGGTGCACACTGTTGGTGGAGGTATTTGTAGACCAAAATGGTGGACGTTCTCAGTTTTGGTGGATTTAATGAATAGGAAAAATCTTAGGCCTGAAAAAATCAATTATGATAGGTGCATTGAAGCATTTTTTTTTAGCATACTCATATAGAAAGAAATCAACATAATCTGTGAAAACAGAAGATACCATAAAGTAGGTGTAGTTGGATCTGGTGAATAGATTAAAGAAGTAGTTGTTTGTTACCTGATGCTTTGTAGATTTAGACAAAATTGTCTTAAATTGAGTGTGGAGGAGGTGACTTTTTGCCTTTTGGCGTGATATTTCGATCTGTAACCTGTGTGTCATTGCAGGTGTGTGTCAAAGGACCAAACGTATTCAAGGGATACTTGAAAGATCCTGAGAGAACAGCAGAGGCAATCGACAAGGATGGATGGCTGCACACGGGCGACATTGGGAAATGGCTTCCGGTGAGCAAAAAAACGCAGTAGCAACATAAAATTACGATTCAGACAATGCGGGAAGTTTTAAGCTATAAAAATGCGTTTTGGATTTGCTGCAGAATGGCATTCTGAAGATCATTGACAGAAAGAAACACATTTTCAAGCTGGCACAAGGAGAGTACATCGCCCCGGAGAAAATAGAGACCATCTATAACCGCAGCGATCCGGTGGCTCAGATATTTGTTCATGGGGATAGCTTAAAGGTTAATTATTCATCCAGATCCATTACATTTGAAAGAAATTGACCTCTTTTTGTAATGCTGCAACTATTTTTGCTCCATTTAATTTTTGTCTTTCTTGTATTTTAGGCATGCCTGGTGGCCATAGTGGTGCCGGATCCAGACTTTTTACCTATTTGGGCCAAGAAACAAGGATTTGAAGGATCCTACCTTGAGTTGTGCAGGAACAAGGTTTGATTTAATAAACACTGCTGTCTAATCGCACAACTCTAGATTTCAGGTCTGACATGTTTTTTGTTTTTTTTCCATTTAAGGATGTAAAGGGAGCCATTCTGGAGGACCTTTTGATTTTGGGCAAAGAAGGCGGATTAAAGTCTTTTGAACAGGTATCTAATGTTAGCTAAAATATTTAATCAAATGTCAAAAAACTTTGTAGAAGTGACGCAGCAACATATTTCACCAGTTTGAATCGACATGAAAACAGCCTTTCAAGAAGATGTAGAACAAAAGGGAAACCATCTGCTCATTTATTTCGACCCGTCTGTTCCTCTGTAGGTGAGAGACATCGCATTACATCCCGAGATGTTTTCTGTTCAAAACGGTCTGCTGACCCCGACCCTGAAGGCCAAGAGGAACGAGCTCCGGAGTCACTTCAGAGAGCAGATTGACGAACTTTATGCCAAAATTAAGATGTGAGCTGGAGCCGAGTAACTACCACAGCATGGCCACGCAAACAACCGCTTCTTGAGAGGATTCTGTGCATTTTGTCTACCTGGTGATGATTCAAGTAATTTTGTAGTCGTGTCAAACAAATAGGGGCAACGGGTGTCAACTTAATACCTGAAAAAAACGCACAGAACTCTTGAAAATAGAAACCTGAACTTCTCATGCCTTCACTGCCAGAAAATTTCAGCAACTAAAAAAAAGTGTAGACTTTTTTTTTTTTTATTCTCGGAGAAAATACTCTGAAGTGCTTTTACATTGACTCAACCACAACTATTTATATGCCAAGCTATTTAATGATTTGGTGAGCTATTTAAGTTGCTATTTAATGTGATCACCATGCCTGTAAATAGTTTTTTTTTCTTTGTGCTGAAAACCTATATTTGTATGCAGAATAGCATGTCTGAGACTCTGTAGTTATAATCTCCTGCATTCCCGTGTGTCTCAGCATTGAAGGCTGAAGGGTGGAGTTGGTTAGGATGTATAAAGAGAAGTTTGGTCAAGAACCTGTTAGGGTTCATGTGCCTTTGTTTTTGTATAGTGCATGTAAAATAGTCCATGTAGCTGTGTTGTACAAGCAGAGACATCTCTTCTAAAAAAATACAACAACACATGACTGACTTAAGATGTTAGTCATGATTAGCACAGAGGTTTCCAAAGATCAGGTTTGAAGAGGTTGAAAACACAAAAGGATAAAACAGAACATCTTTGCTGTAATATGATCAGCAAAACATTTCTCAACATGTCACTGAAAGAGCTTGTGCTGCTTCTGACCTTCCTCTGCTGCCAAAAATCAACTATCCTGGCAGAAGAACAAACCACATAACTTGAAGCACAAAACAGTATCTACTTTTTTGAGGACTGACAGCAAAATGCAGTGGATCAAAATTCGCCGTCTTTGTAAACGTTCAGCTCCTCTCATTCACACACAAAAGTATGGAAACGCAGGATAGTAGCATTAAACCAGTTAACTCAAGACAACACGGTTCACCTCAACAGCTTTACTGATGAAATGTTTTTTAATAAGGAGCATAATTTCTCTTTTAGTAAGAGAAATTATAAACTGAAATATCTTTAAAGGAAGGGATTTATAGCATTTCTTTTCATTGTTTATTTTGAGTTGGTGAAATTGGTGAAAACTTGAAATTGTGGTAAATTTTAAAGATGTGCTGCTAATATTTGCTAAAATGGTACTTTCCTGTATCAAGTTTAAAGTTTTATAAGAAAAAAAAAAATATATATATATATATATATGCCACAGGTTTCAAGATGAAAGTTTTTTAAGCTTGTATATATACATATGCATATTACACATTTAGAAGGAGGATGTTTTCTTGTGATGATTTTCTGGAAGACATCATAGTTAACTCAGAAGTCTCTGCGTGATGGTCTAAAATCTTCAAGCTGCCTAAAAACAAAATGTCTAGTTTCAATTTAGAGCCGTTCTCTGCACAGCTCAATATATCGCATCTCTTTGACATTAAAATCTCGTTTTATGTCTCTTGTATAAAAAATGGGGTGGGTGGGGGGGATGAAATTTTCTTTGAAATCATTGGATTGTTGTCAAATAAAATATCTTCTTTCAACATTTTTGTGAAGTTCTCTGTTGTGTTTATCATTTTATAGGACACTTTGTTTATAAATCTATAAAACATGCAAATCTGTTTGGACTTCAGAAACATTTAATAAACAGATTATTGCACATTAATTAAGTTATAAGAACATTAAGGTGACTGCAGTATTATTATCTTACAAAAATGTGCATCTTTTAATGGCATCCTACCACCATTTATTTATCTTGAGTGAAAAAGTTGTTTTAAACTATGATTTGTTTCGGAGCACGTTCTGCTGTGGCGACTGGAAACGCCGATCTTAGTCGCCCGCTAGGAGTCAAAGTCTGCCGCACATGTGAGAAGAAGCTCATCTGAGATCTCAGTACTTCTTTGTTCAAAATCATTCACGCTCTTCAAAAATTCCTGCTCGTCTCCCCACACTTCAGGAGTCGCCTCTGTCGGACGCATGGAGCTGCTAGGGGCCTGGCTGGGTTCAATGTTGCCAGTGTCGTCCATTAGGTATGCCTGATCCTCCTCGTCCTGTCAGAGAGAAAGAAAGCAGACATGCTAAATGTGATACAAATACAAAAAGTCTTTCGCTTTTTTAATTCATTTGCTGTAACACAGGTTGATGTAAACTCACCAGTGTCAGGATGTAGCTGACACAGATCTCCTGTGGAAGCGGGAAACCTGCAACAGAAAATGCTTCCATCACCTCTTTACAACTTCTTCCTTCATAGATAATTTTATTTTGAAATTTTCTATCCCAAAAAAAGTAAGTCTGAAGCATACTTGAGGACCTGAAGTTCCTGCAGTCTGGATCATGGCACTTCTGGTACCAGACCTCCTCTTTAAGGTCCACAACAATCCTGCAGAGAAGGAGGCGGCCAGATGAGAACAGCAGCAGCCCCCAGACAGCACTCGGAGCTGGAAGCAAGGTGTCACACTTACATGATGTTGTTGCTCTTATGGAACCTGCTCACGTTTTCACACCAGCGGTATTTGGCAATGTCATAGACAAGAAGTTGGTCTGCAGCAAAGTAGTTCCATCGTCGAATGCCTGGTGAGTTTAGGAAGACAGATTCAGAGATCTGGGCCTCAAGTACGTCCCTGACGACACGGTAACAACTTAATGTTGAAAAACCTACAAAATCCTTGAATTATAACATAGTGGTGCAAGGTATTATTCCTGAAATTATAAATCAATGGTAAAAGACAGTTCCCTTCTATAATAAAAAACTAGTTCAATTTAAGGGATTAAATTGAATTTCTGATAAAATGGAATTAGCAGAAATTCAATTTTCCAAAGATGTGTAGGAAGATTTATTTTTGTTGGGGTTTTTTTGTTATTATTTGAAAAGTAAGCAGGTTTTTCAGAAGTGCTTCCTGTGGTCAGACTTACTTCCCTGAACCCCATCCTTTCTGACCAAAGTAAACACAAAGTTGTCCACTTCTTTGTAAGGAGAGGACAGGCAGCCAGAAAATGTGCCTGTCAGGGATAAAAAAGCAGTTTTGAGCGAAAGCATTCAAAGTAATTATACATAAAAAAAAATAACACTTTGCAACGTCTGCATAATGTATTCATGTAAGCTAGAAAACTTCTATGAGATGTAAAACAAGGAATATTTACCATTTTGAAGAGGAAAGAAACTATCACAGACTTTTCAACTTCACTGTTTGGCAGACGTTCGACACACAGCAGTGCGTAATGATTTGTGTGATATGGAGAAGAGAAATATTGTTAAATTAAGTTTGGCATTACCTTGATTTGAATCAAGTCCCTGCTGACTTTGTGCTGTTGGACTTTTAACTTCTTTTGTTTCTGGGGCGTCCCATGTCAGAATCCTCTGGCCTGTGAAACTAATAAAAATAAATAAACAAAACCGACAACCGACTAAACGACAACCACTTAAAAACTGAGATGTTTAAGTTTGAAACATTTCAAA
Organism: Poecilia mexicana; assembly: GCF_051168715.1. Lineage (NCBI taxonomy): Eukaryota > Metazoa > Chordata > Actinopteri > Cyprinodontiformes > Poeciliidae > Poecilia > Poecilia mexicana. The sequence goes on along the minus strand of NW_028263370.1, from coordinate 9,651,344 downwards.
AGCTCAAATGTACCTGACATTACACACTAAAGATGCCAGGAAGACATTTTCCTCAGCAGACTTTTCTTTAGCAGGTTTGGCGGTGAACTGGTTGTCTTCAGCCACGGTGAATGCTGCGTTCCTCCCCACCTTTGAGGACTTGTACAGCCGAAAGTTCCTGTTCTTGGTGTACACACCTGTTTGTGTAAATTCACACAAGTAAAATCCAGACATTTAAGATATAAAACTATTTACAAAGAGTCCACTGACATAAATTTTCCTTAGTCTTATCACTCTAACGTTTATGCATGAGAAGAAATGCAAAAAATGTAACGATGCCAGCAAGATTCTTTTAAAGTTTATTTGATTGACTTTAAAGCTTTTAATGATCATCATCTGTTTTCGCCTTGCAAACCCTCCAGAGCTCTTTGGTCTTCTGGGAAAGGTTTCTTATCACAATCTAATTAAAAACCTAAAACTTGAGGTGATTATTGATTTTTTTCCCCCTATTCCTACCCACAATGATCTGAGGGCCACAAAAAGCTTTGATGTTATTAAAACAAACAAAAAGTTCTAATTCTAATTTATTTTTTGCTGTTTCTTGGAAAACTACGTTTTATCTTCATCTGCTTTGTTCTTCTCCACTTAATCCTAAAACCTGATTTTTAAAAAATTAAAAATAATATAAATTGAAATACATTTAATAGTGAGTGATTTGTTTTATTTAATTTTGTTCTTTAAATAAAACACTGTGGTTCGTCTCACCCAGATCAACAAAAAGACCGTCACGACCCTCCTTGTTTTTCACCAGCAGGAAGCTGAGATCTCTCACTTCCTGTTTCTGCCTCTTCCTTTCTGGACTCTGAGCTGGTGCAGAATCAATATTGGTGCTGCAATGAGAAGAAGAAGAATTACACAAGGTTATGACAAGTGGACATTTATTTTTGACAAGTCTTGAAAAGAAAACCGACTGTCTGTCGTCTGTCAGTGAAATGTCCCCTTCATGAAGACGGCTGTCGCTTTTGAGCTTGTTTATTACGGGCTGGAGAATAGCATGGATGAATCTACCTAGAAGATAATAATAATAATAATAATAATAAGGAATATCAGAGCAATAATCAAAGAAAAACCCCCATTCTAAAGTCTCCATCTGAGGCTGGACATACCAACGTGGATGTTGTCTTTAAAAGCTGCGTTTTGTAGCACGAAGAGAAGATGTCGACTGAACTTTTCCTCCGTGCTGGAGTCCAGGTTCAGCACATTTTTCACAGAGCATTCAACCCCATAAACTTCCACCAACTTGTCGCAGACATACTGCCAACACACACCAACACAGGCAAATGTTAAGGCAACGTACCCCGGGGCCACTTTATTAGATACACCCGTTCATCGGCTTGTTCCCGCAAACAGCCAATCACGAGGCAGCAACTCAATGCCGGGGAAGACGACTTGCTGAAGTTCAAATTGATGAGGGAAAAAATTTGATTTTAAGTGCGTTTTTTTTTTGTCTGTGTGAATATTTCTGAAACGTCTGATAACACATGACCATCACACACTCAATTATTGGTTGGGTTTTATAAATATTCAGAAATCTTAAGTTGCATGTACGAGAATGCCAGGAGAACAGGGAGACTGGTTCCACATGACAGAAAGGCAAGAGTAGTGCCACTCGCTACAAATAACAATATGTGGAATAACTGCTCTGAACATACAGCAGGTCAAACTTTCAACCAGATGGGCTGAAGCAGAAGATAATACCGAGAGCCACACTTGTCAGATTCCTGTATTTACAGAAAACTGTAATTACAGGAAAACCCTATTTTTTCCAGAAACTACCCTCAGTTTCCTGTGAGTACAGGAAACTGTGATTACAGATTTTTGCAGTAAACTGAGGGTAGATTCCATATTTGCTCATCAGAATTTAACTGAAAAACATTGAAAAACAATTCAACAATTAACTTTGATTAAAGGAAACATGTTCAATATAGACAAAACACCATAGAAAGTAGGACCTTAAGCAAATTGCATGATATGAATGTTAACGAGTCTGAGATATCTGATTATTATCATGAGCATTCAAATGTCGCCAACCTGGATGAGCAGGGAAACCATAGATTTCCCATCAGACCCTTTGTTTGAGGGTTTGTGAAACTCCAAGTCAAAGTACAGCTTACACACCGCCCCCTCTGGTATCACCTCATAACAATGCATCAAGGACTGCGGGTACACCCTAGAAAATGTAGAGGTAGATTTTAGTTAGGTAAAAAAAGTCAAAAACAACAGGAAGTCAGTAGCACCTGTAGTAATGCCACAGTTCGCTGTAACTTGTGACCAGGTAAATCCTTTGACCCAATGAAGCTTTTTCTTTTTCAAGTGCAAAAACATGAACAGCCTGTAAATCGAACAAATGACACGCGTTAGCCGCTTTCGCTCCACGCACAGAGTGAACTACATGTTGCTCGTTAAAGAGGCACCTCTTTGCAGCTGTGAGCGAAGCTGATGGCCAGGTTCTGTCGAGGGAAGAGTTTCCAGACAGAGGAGGGCTGGCACGGCCACAGCCGAGGCTTGTACGCCGTCGTCAGGGGGTTCTGCTGAAACGACTGAGCCAGCCGCTCCACCTTCTTCAGCCGCTCGCCCCACCTGCTCATCCTCAGGTCCTGGAAACCACTTATATGCAATTCAACGAGTCTGCAAAGAAAAAGGAGTTTCTTTTTGCACAATTTTCTGTTTTAACAGCATAATCCCAAAATAAGAAGAAAGCAGAGTTCAAATGGCCGCGGAAGGAAAAGCTAAAGTGTTGGTAAACAATGACAATGTGTGGCTTTGGTGAGTTAACATGTAACATTTTGAATGTGTAAAACAGATTTTCGTTCAGTGAGAAAATTCACTGTTTTTACTTTTTAAAATGAGACACTTTTAAAAACTTTGATCCTGTCCTCTACTTTAATAACTAATAACAAGACATCAGCAAGACTAAAAGAAGTTTCTCAAATTAGATGTTTTTTTTTATCATTTAGCCTTTTTTGCAGGTTTTACCAAGAAAAGTATTCATACCTCTTATAGACCAACACTACGGAGAGCATATTTGTGAAAAAGAAGTAAATGGTAAATGTTTTTTGTTTCTTTTACAAATAAAAATCATTTATATTCACACCTTTTTACTTTCACTCCCTACAATAAAACCCAGTGCAACCTGTTACATTCAAGGGGACCCAATTAGTACAGTCCATGTGTGAGTAATTTCATAAATCCAATTGATCAGTGAAGGTCTCAAGAGGAACTCATATTGAAGCATCCTGGTGCACTATGTCAAATGACTTTTAAATTAAGCATTCAGTCATGACAATGAAGTACATTCTGGCCATGAAAATACATTTTTTATGAAAATGAATTCTATCAAAAGGCCTGTTAGAAATGGCAACAACAAAAAAAGCAAAAATTGGCTTTTAGGGCTGTAAAGGTTGCAGATCCCTCCCTGTTCACCTTCCAGCAGGACAATGACCATAAACATACAGACAGAGCAGCAATTATGGTATGTCAAAGGTATTCATGCATGAGAAAAACCCACTTAACATTAAGACCTACATCTATTTGAGAATCAAAGATTGAAGTTCCATCCAATCTCACTGAGCTTTAACTGCTTTGCCAAGAAGAATGGGCAAAGATATCAGTCTTTATGTGCAATAAAGATGGAAGCTCACCAAAACACTTGCAGCTGTGATTGCAGCAAAGTGGAGGTTTTATAATAAACACTGGATTAGCATGTAACGTTGTCCTTCTACTTCACTGGGCCGCATTACCTTGTAATAAAATACATCAATATTATTCAATATTACATTTAGCAGAATGCAGCATAAACAAAAAAATGGCTCAGACACTTTATTTTTTTCCTATTTAAGGTAAATTTCAAGCAGAAGTAAACCTACATTTTGGTTGAATTAGCTTTGGGGTTGGAAAAGTAAAAGAAAAAAAAATAGTAAAACTGAAGTCTCAAGAAGAAAAACTTTCCTCTCAGGAACTACTAATAAATTAACCTGTTAGCTTCAACAGTTTACAGTTTACAGACTCTGCTCCTAGTAGCTCGGTTTGTTACATTAACGCTACATTTAGGAAAAAATGTCTACCTGTTTTATCTGAGTCTCCTTCCAGCTTCTGTTTATAACTCGGTGAAAACAGATGTTTCTGTTTTGGCGCTTCACAAACCGGAAATGGGCTTTCTCTGGTCGCATGATTTAACTGCAAATATACAACTCAAGTTTCAATCATAAGCTCAACACTATCATCTCTTGTAATGCTAGTAACAGTTTTAAAATGATCAAACTGTATAAAGTTGTATGTTATTCGTCAGTTCAGAGAAACCATAGTGTACATCCCCCTCTCACATACTAGTTATGGAATCGTCCACTAGTACGTTTCCGGTAGAGCTTTTCAAAATAAAATCAACTCGTCTAAAATAACTGATTTCTAACGTTGATCTTGATATCAGCAATTTCGAATTTTTGTTTTGTTTTTTCTTTTTCTTTTTTTTTTTTTTTTTTTTGCATTTCCTGGACATTTTTGTCAAACATTGTGTGATAGAAATATATTTATGGGACAACGAAAAATAACTAATACAAACTCCGAATTTATAAGTCCTGACACCTCTGAAAATCATATGTAAAAAGCATTAAATTAAATCCATCTTGTATTGCAGAGATGTAGTTTCATACTGAAGAATTGAAAAGCGAAAAACTAAGTTAAAATTTTAGTCATGACATTTATGCTCTGTGAGCCAAGACAAAGAAAAGATATGCCATTCAAATATTTTGGGCTAATGTGTGTTGATTTTCATTGTCAGAAAATCCTGGCAAAAAAATTACCCAGTTTTGTCCATATATATCTGCTGAAAAATTATAAAAGTAATTGGGAAGATAGCAATGCACAGCATGATAAGGAAGTATGACTAATGCTTCAAAGCTCACTGAGAGTAGAGACAAAAAGTGGCATGGCTGTTATTGCTGTCAAAACATCTGGATATGTTTATGCTCATCTTGTTTAAAAAAAACTTGGCACAGATCTCATATTAGGGTGTTGCCAGCTAGTTCCCTCCTGCTTGCGTTAAACTGCTGTACGGTGCTGTAGTTGAACATGTTGTACAACTTTGTGCCGTAAAAGGAATTTAAAAAAAGAAAGAAAAGAAAGAAGTGTAGTTGATGAGAGCACTTTGGTATTTTTGCTCAAATTCTTCCCTGAGAGTTGACCAATAACTACAGAGGAATTTTCCCCATGGTAGTCGGGTTTCCTTCCACAGGAAAGAGTGGGGAGTTGCATCAGTAGATAAGCATTCTCAGAGCTCTGGAGAAATCAATCCCTCCACTGCAGTGTAACATTCGTGGACAGAGCCTTATGAGATAGCTTTGAATTTTTCTTGTACTTTCTTCAGGTTTGTCTCTTTGTACAGTTATCTGCAGCCTGCAAAGAGAAGATCAGATTTCGTAGGATTTGTAGCTCATCAAAAGATCGTAGTTGAGCAATAATCCTAATCGTGTGCGTATAGTCTGGACTGAGTAAAGAGACTTTTCCTTCTGTTACAGCAGTTTGAAGAATAGGACTCTAACATGTTTGGCAGGGGGATATTGCTTTTGGACACACTCATATTCTCATTTTTCTACAGCCAAGTAAGTATTTTTGTCTCTTTCAGGAAACATTAAAAGCAGTCATATCAGTAAAAGTCTTTCATCCTCTCATCATTGATTTTAAAGGTGGTGAGTGATGTCAAACTGTTGGATCCTACCTCACCTGTTATTGACGACCGGTATGATGGATGTCGTAAAGAAGCCTTGGAGAAGTTTACTCCTGATCTATTCAAAGAAGAGCTTGGCAAAAATGAGAAACTGCAGAAAGCCTGGAGAAAATGGGAAGATTGGAGAAAAAAGAGTAACTGTACCTCACAGATCCCTGGTGTTACTGAAGACCACACTTCTGCCCTCTCCATCTATCACTATGTAGATGAACCGTTTTTAAAGGAGCTGAACAAGGCAATGGAGACAATGATGGTGAATGTTACCATGTATGAAAATGACTTCCATTTCAAGGCTCTCCATTTCCTGCTGATGGATTCCATGACGTTGCTGAAGCCAAAGGAGTGCAGAGAGGTATATGTCATCCTGGAAGATGGAGAAAAAGTACCAAAAATAAACTCCAAAGTGAGGTTTGCAAGTTTCACAAAAGTCGAGTCAGATTTAAGGTCTATAGATGTGGACGGCCTAACCATTCTTAAAATAAAAACTTGCTTCTACGTCAACCTGGAGGACCAACTTTGTTTGAAAAATCTTGGTAAAATACTCCTATCTCCAGCTGAAGTCTTCACTGTGGAGAGAATAGACAAAAAGACCGTTGAAGATGAAAAATACACAGAAGTCGTTTTGAGCCATCGTGATCTGCAAAGCAACCACAACTGTGTCATGTTTTCAAGGTAAGACACTTTGGGTTTTCATCAAAGTTCAACATTTAACTGATATCCATTTGTCACAAATATTCACATTAAAACTATATGAAAACCTCTGATTCCTCAATGAACTCTTTTCATCGGAAAGCGTGGTAAATGTGTTTTATAGAAGAATATTTATTTCAGGCACCCATGTTTTTCAGTCATATTCATATAATGAATATTGAAAGCAATACATCATTGTAAGTGCACTGATCCACCAGTGCACTTGCGATCCAATCATGCCTAGTTTGTGGAATAGAATCAAATGTTGCTTATTCTTCAGAAATCTCTACTGGCCTAGCTTCAAAACAAGTGAGACAACAGAAAGTGCTGCTACATTGTAAAACCTAATTTCTTTAAGCTTAATAGAAAACAAGGATTCTTGTGAATTTAAAATGACTTGAAACGGCAAGAATCTCTAACCCCACCTTTTTTTTTGTTATCTCTACAGGTCAGGAGCTGACATCTCCACCCATTTGTTCCTTCCTCTGCTTGTGGCATTGCCTTTATATTATATGTGTCTTTAAAAAAAAGGCAACCCAGAAATCCCTGGAAGAGAAAAATAAAGTCCTGCTAATTAAAGAAGGTCTGTTTAGTAACCATAGTCATTTAGTAGAAATTTATCTAGCACAACAATCCTTCTTGGACATGATTATAGTAATAGACAAAAAAAAGTGTTCATTACAGAATAAAAACATTTGAAGTTTTCATCATTTGATAATGGATGGAGGAATGTCACCGTCCTTCTCTTCTTGTGATCATTAACCCAGGGGTGAAAGTAAGAGGGTACGGTCGGGTACTGCGTACCCCTAAAAGATTTAGCGGGGGTACGCAGTACCTGCAAGAGAGGGGAGCGGCTGTCAGCTGGAAAGAATCAATGGGTTCACTGTGCAGCTGTGAGTGCTCCCACTAATCAATCGTATCTGATTAGTTTTTCAAGAACAATCTAAAACACGACTTAATCAGTTATTTTTTTTTTTTCTCATTTCATATCGTTTCTGAACTGTTCGTGCTTTAGTAGAGCAGGGCTGCAACACGTCGATAGCGGAAGGTTTTGAGTCGATCTCGGCATTAGGTGACAAACTGAACCAGCTGAGACCAGCACGTCCTTATCAAAACATTCGTAACTTTATTAAATAACAAAAAAAAAACATGTTCAAATTAATGACCCAACAAAAATAATAATCTCAGTAAGTATTGTTCCAACAAGGTGTTGCGCAATTCTGTGCGTTTCGCTTCCATAACCTATATAACTAGCAGAGCAGGAGTTTAAAATTAACTAATCAACCACCGCTGTGTTCAGGGAGCGCTTATTAATTATCGCAAAAATAAATATCAAGCCTGAAGACCTATTATCATAACGGACTAAATGTTTTTAGCGTAATCTGTGCTCGGCTCGAGGAGTGCAGGCGGTTGCCACGGCAACGGGTGTCCTTAAATGGCATTGAAATAAAATCCAGTCCAACATCTGGTTTGAGTGAATCCTCTGGAACCTGTTGGAGGAAAATATCCCAACTTCAGAAGATGAGCTTTTAACCCAACAGAGCTCTGTGGTTCCTCCTATCAGTATGAGAGTCAGGGTGAGGAGGCGCCATATTAGGAAGATGAAGTGGAAGCTGCAGGATCTTCAGAACTTCAGGTCATGATGCTGGGCTACTGATTATCCCTCTGTCTGGACACAGGATCAATATAACCAGTTTAAAAGCTAAAATGAATGGTTATATGCCAGACATTGAAAACTGGGATGCACTCCATGCCATGATGTCCAGAATTTAGGTATCATCTCACAGTGTTAACATTGCAGCAGTGGGCTGCAATGGGTAGCAATTCAAGAGCTACCCAGCTTTTATCGCTTCGCGAAAAAATTCATCAGCACAGAAACTCCAAGCACACAAAGAAGCAATTATATATATATATATATATATATATATATATATATATATATATATATATATATATATATATATATATATATATAGTTTTTTTATAGTTCCCACAAGAATTTAAAACTACTTTCACCCCTGCATTAACCAAAACCATGTCGTAGCGTGGTCCACATTTGATGACAGCTAAAAACATTGGTCAATTGTTGCAAAATGGAAAATGTGACCACAATATATTTCAAATATGGGAAAAAAAATTTCCAAGTGGGAAATGCCTGTAGGAAAATGTTGCATGTTGTTCCCCACCTGTTTCACGTGAAAATGTTTCCCATACGCGAATGCTGCACATATGGCTTTATTCATTTTTAACGCATTTTTTCTGTCACATGTGGAATTTTTGTCAACAAGCTTCCACATGTTTCTACGTAATATCATTTCAATATATAAAATACCTGGTTATGTTCCAGCAAGTGAAGTGCATGTTTTCCAAGTTATAAAAACTATTTCAACTGTGCTTTTTGTCACATGTGAAATGTGCGCCCACATTTGCATGTTGATGAGGTTGTGTGTTTGACTCCAGCTTTGCTCACAATTAGTTGAAGCATCTTTCAGCAAGACACATAAATCCAAGACGCACACCAATCTGAAGACGGTTGTTTGAATGTATGACTGTTGCGACTGTGTTCAGATTACACATTTTACCTGAATAGCTATAGATTTTAGATGCCGTGTGCGACTAAACATGAGCACCACATGTAATAGCAGCGGTTTCACATGTGTTTCACATATGTTTTATATATTATATCTTCAAAATTCACCGAAATTGCATTTGCCATGAGCATAACACGCATTTTTGCATGTATCACATAGAGTAGAGTGAGGTGAGTTTGTGCCAGTTTTTTACTTGAAGCGACTTTAAAGCAAAGCTGCATCATCCAATAGTTTTGAGCTAACTTCGTGCTAGCTACATAAACTCATAGAGTAGCCTACCAAAGCAAGAAAACATGTGAAAAATGTTTTCAAACTTGTCCTCAACTGTTCACACACAAAATTAAAAAACCTTAATCCTAACCCATAATTTTATTTTATTTTATTTTTTACTTAAATGTGTCTTCATCTGTTGAATGAAGATTATCTTCTTTTTAGAATGAATAAAACAACCGAGTCTTCGAAAATGAGAGGTCAAATGACCAATTGCTCATATGGTTCCCTAGAAACAAGGGAAGACACAACGTCCCCGCTGACGTAAATCATCCAACTCTCCCCTATTTCTCATAGTTAAATTTAATGTAAAATTCCCATGAGTAATCACATTCACATGGAAACTTTATATGTTTTTCTTTAGCAAAGATATATACATATATACAATATATATATTACTCTGCCTTTTTTATGCCGTGTATGCCTTTAGTGGGAAATCAGGAAATATTTAAATTCACCAAGGCTTCCTAGATGAAAGATAAAGAAAAAAAAAAAGACTGATGAGTGACCTTCCTCACATAGCAGGGGGCTATTCTTCTGACAAAACAAAATAGTTATTTTTAGCTGAGGTTACTAGAAGTACACACTGTGCTTACTCCAGTGGCATCTGACTGCAAATGAGATGTGGAAGTAAAAGAAGAAGCAGCTTGTTACAGAAAAGAGGAATTTACCATTTAAGGCATGAACTTAAGGTCACCTAACCCATTTTCTTGGGTTCACTGAAGGAATGTATTTTTTTTTCTCTTGTGTCAAATTAAAATGAAGCTTTTCACATGGCTGTTATCTTGACTTCTGAAGGAAAATGAAGCTGTAAACATCAGAACCAGGAATATTTTTGGTCACTTTTTACACTGACAGCTAACACGAAGCCTCTGATGTAATGGAAATCTTCTTGTATTCTTCTTATGCTTTCTCCTCTGTTCAAGTAAACCACGTTGAATGTGTGAAATTGCTCAAAAATGATTAAAAGATTCACTGAAATAAAACTGCTTTAATTATTGCTTCAGACTCTGATATAAATGCCATGTAGTCTAACGTGAATTGTGAAGGTGTGTGGCGTATTCACTGAATATCAACCCGATTACTTGAATGCTCTTGGTTTTGCTCATGAAGTTGCTGCTAGTTGTAGAGAGGATAATCATGGTGCCTTTTCAACTTTATGTTTAAATTTCACAAGTGTAGTCACTCCAAAGTGGGCGAACAACATGCATTTTTGAAAGTGCATGTTTGCCTAGTAGGATAAATGGTATCACTTCCTTAACTAGCGACTTGCAAATCATAAAAAAAAAGCTTTGAGAGTAAAAGCCACACCCTGGCAGCTTCCCTTCTTCTGGTTTACCCTTGCAGTGCTCCTTCTTTTTGATTAAAGAGAAAAGGGAGGACTGCATTCTAGAAGAAGGAGATCAGATGTGCTACAAACTGATTTGTTTTAGAAAATCTGGATCTGGCCTTGCGTATAGTCTGGACTGAGTAAAGAGACTTTTCCTTCTGTTACAGCAGTTTGAAGAATAGGACTCTAACATGTTTGGCAGGGGGATATTGCTTTTGGACACACTCATATTCTCATTTTTCTACAGCCAAGTAAGTATTTTTGTCTCTTTCAGGAAACATTAAAAGCAGTCATATCAGTAAAAGTCTTTCATCCTCTGATCATTGATTTTAAAGGTGGTGAGTGATGTCAAACTGTTGGATCCTACCTCACCTGTTATTGACGACCGGTATGATGGATGTCGTAAAGAAGCCTTGGAGAAGTTTACTCCTGATCTATTCAAAGAAGAGCTTGGCAAAAATGAGAAACTGCAGAAAGCCTGGAGAAAATGGGAAGATTGGAGAAAAAAGAGTAACTGTACCTCACAGATCCCTGGTGTTACTGAAGACCACACTTCTGCCCTCTCCATCTATCACTATGTAGATGAACCGTTTTTAAAGGAGCTGAACAAGGCAATGGAGACAATGATGGTGAATGTTACCATGTATGAAAAGGACTTCCATTTCAAGGCTCTTCATTTCCTGCTGATGGATTCCATGACGTTGCTGAAGCCAAAGGAGTGCAGAGAGGTATATGTCATCCTGGAAGATGGAGAAAAAGTACCAAAAATAAACTCCACAGTGAAGTTTGCAAGTTTCACAGTCGTCGAGTCAGATTTAAGGTCTATAGATTTGTACGGCCTAACCATTCTTAAAATAAAAACTTGCTTCTACATCAACCTGGGGGACCAACTTTGTTTGAAAAATCTTGGTAAAATACTCCTATCTCCAGCTGAAGTCTTCACTGTGGAGAGAATAGACAAAAAGACCGTTGAAGATGATGAAGAATACACAGAAGTCGTTTTGAGCCATCGTGATCTGCAAAGCAACCACAACTGTGTCATGTTTTCAAGGTAAGACACTTTGGGTTTTCATCAAAGTTCAACATTTAACTGAAGTCCATTTGTCACAAATATTCACATTAAAACTATATGAAAACCTCTGATTCCTCGATGAACTCTTTTCATCGGAAAACATTTGGCATGAAGTTAACAGGTATAGATTCCTTTATTTAAAAAAAAAAAATCAAACTCTCATCTATACTTAAGTAACAAGAAATCATAATTATCCCAAATGAAAGAAATTTTATTTGTTTTGTATTTTAAAAAAAATCACAATCAACTGCATTTACTTTTTCATGAACTTTGCTTTATTTTGGGATTGCACTACTTATTAATCTGTTCTCACCTTCATTCAGAATCAATCCACTATTTACATGCAATAATCATGTTAGTACTTACTATAGTGTGGTTGTAAAGTAAGCATAGCTAGACTCCTGCATAACAAACAGTACCTTAAAATGTGTTTCCTTTAACTTTTTCATATTTTGAAATTTCACACATCAGCTTCAGTGTGTTTTACTGAGATTTAATGTGATAGAGCAACACAAGGTATCCCATCGTTGTAGAGTGAACCCATTAATTTCAAAAGTCAAAAACTTAATGTGTCTTTTTAATCTTAGTAAAAAAAAAAAATCCAGTGTAGGTGCAAATCTATCTCAAATCCCTCAAAAAGTAAGGAAACAGTTGAGTCTGTCAACCCATGAGAACAAGTCACTATGAAAACAGAAAAAAAATTGAAATAATAAATCTTTCATCTCACTCTGCTGTTCTCCACAGGTCTGCAGCTGAGATCTCCACCCTGTCATTACTTTCTGTGCTTCCGTCTGTAACTTTGTTTTTGACGTATCTTTTGAACAAATAAGCACTCAGCCAGAAATACGCTGGCTGAGTGAAATATGCTCTTTCCTCCTAATGCATGTCATGAAGTGACTTTTGTAGGATTTCAGTCTGTCAAGTAATCATAAATCTATAAACTTCCCCAACATGAATGTTTTACAACAGTGATCACAATCTGAGGACCTGGCCCCTTCCTACGTTGTAAAATTCCACATCTTGTATGATTTAAATATGTCTTGTTTGCATCAGAGTGTATGATGTGTAAAATTGTTCAAATGTAATAAAATACTCAGTGAGCTAAATCTGTTGTGATTTGGTTGGAAACCAAGGTAAATATTCCACAGACTTTGCATTATTTGTTTCATTTTCCAAAGACCAGTAAACTGAAACGTTTTCACCTCATATAATACTTTTCTGGAGGCTGTTAGAGAACAGTGAACTAAGAGTCATCTCTATGAAACCACCTCAAGAACATTTTAGCTGTGTGATATGGTGCAAAGAAACTGAGACCTAACAGACCACTGGAACAGTTTAACAAAGTATTAACAAAGCTCTTTCTTAGGGTTTAACAACCACTGATGTCTAACACGTAAAGAAATATACCTCAAACAGAAATAAAATCATTCTACAAACCATTAACAGGCTTTACTACACATGTAGAAACTCTTCTCTTTAAATGCATCGCAGGAAAGCACATATATACAAAATATTACGTCTTAATGAAACGCCAGTGCACTAACATTTCCCGTTCACTGACATGGAACTAGGAATTTTGAAGCGTTTTGCAGCAAATACAATTTTTCTTTTTTTCCACAGCACATTTCACTGAGAAGAATAAAAACTTAGACCGGACATCCAGCAGCAAAAAATGGACCGCAGGTGGAAAAAAATATATATATTTATCCGAAAATAAATGAAAATCCGTGAAAATATGTTAAGTATCATTCAAAAATGTTCGTTAATTTATGTAAAAGTAACACCTGGTATGTTGTCGCAGGTGAAAAATGTACTCCTGCGTGTTACTAAACATGATACAGTTGAGCCTAAAATTATTCAAACTCCTGGCAGATTTCAAAAATAATTCTCATTAAGCCAATGAGTTTTTTTCTCAGGGGAAATAAGACCAGTTCCTCTCCAAAGATAAAGAAAAAAAAACACGTAAAAGGAGTCTACCTGAACAGGATACCCTGTCTATAAAATTCATAATTTGTCTGTTTTGCTTACTTCCTCCATCAGCTTCATCCACCTTCCAGCTTTAGAGTCATTACTTAGGTTTTTGTAAGTTTCCCTTCAACTTCAGTGTGTACAAAATTTTAATGTGGGTAAAATTTAAAGAAAACCTTTTAAGTGCTTATTTTGAAATCAAAAATAGATTTTTAAACAGATGCCAAAGACGCTTTGTGGTTAAGATGAGCTGTCTATTATTTCTGTCTTTATCCTCAAAACCACCAGTCTTCTTGGGAGTTTTATTTTACACTGGTTCCACAAACCTATTATAATATAGTTCGGTTTGCTGTCAACACCAGCATTAGTGTCAATCTTTTAGCAAGCTGCTATCTCAGACGGTCTATTGCCAACGCCCATGTGTGTCATCAGTGCAAAACCAAAGCACTAACAGTGCAACTTTCCTGTTTTCAGAGGAAGTGTGTCTCACAGCAAAGGCGTCTGGACAATGGATGAGGTGGAGTAACTACTTCTCCATATTTAAGATTTGGGGGTCAAACCTATGGTTCTGCTGAAAACTTTGCTTTGAGATTTCCTCACTATAAGTGCAACAAAATCCTACTGACTATTTTCCAGCCTTAATCTACTTGTAATCTAGTCTTAATTGTCTGGAAAGATATGCAAGAAGTAAAAAAAATAATAATAATAACACAAGTTGTCAAAATACCAAACACTTATATACATAAAACACTGTAAACATAATATTCTGAGCAGGAAACGAGAGAGAGAGTTCCATGAAGTCTAGCTGTCTTTATTATTCTGCTCAGAGTTTCCCTTTGACCTGTTTCCTCGGGAACAAATACTCTTGCTTTTGCTCATGATGCTGGTGTCGACTCGAGACAGGGTACACATGCTGCTCTGGTGACACGGCCGAAGTCTGGTGCTTTGGAGCTCCAGCTCGTCGTAGCTGGACATCCGGATGAAGGGACAGCAGCGGAAGACCTGCTTGAAGCCAGCCCTGAATCTGCAGTAAAAACAAGCATTGGCTCAATGTGCTTGTAAGATGGTTAGATGTACCTGTGAGTGTATATTTTTTTATACCAACCTGCTGTTGAGGCAGCAGTAGATGATGGGATTATACATGGTGGAGCTCATGGCCAGCCATAGCACTGACAGGTAAATCTGCTGAATGTACTTCCACTTGATCAGACGCTTATTGAGACCGGTTGCTATGAAGTAGACATGATACGGCAACCAGCAGAGGGCAAACGTCACCACCACAATTATCATCATTTTCACCACCTCAATAAAGAAGCAGAAAAAGGCAGAAAATTATAGAAGGTATTCTTTAACCCATCGGATATATTTTTTTATTAAAAAAAAGAAAAACAAACAAAAAGAAAAAGGCTTGAAAGATGGAACAGGTCAGAGAGATGTGAGGTGACCAGATTATGGAGGGCTTTGAAGGTGATGAAGATTAGAAATTCACATATATGAGCATCAATATAAACTCAGATTATTTTTCTGACTCTAGTTCTTGTGCTTGCTGTCACCCTCACTCTGTTATACATTACTGTGGTACATATTTTTGAGATATCTGCTCATAGTTGCAGGCTGAAGTCATGACGGACTTAGAGACTTCAGCGAAACTTACTGAAGACTAAAGTAGCGAGAAATTATTGACCAACTAAACCAATTAGATTCAACTAACTAGATTTTACCCAGATAAATCCACAGCAATAACTTTTAAAACAATCAATGCCTTCAGATACATATCAATGCGTCAGGTGGATGTTGGCATTTAAAATGTGGTTTTGAAAAAATCTAAAAAAAAAAAAAAAATGAAAAAGAAAAATTTAGTAGCAGAAAAAAAATATTCTTGTTACTTAGCTGCCACTGAGAAAGTGAACAAATTGCCACAATTGTTCTAGAAATTGTAATGGGGGTATTCATAACAAAGTTTAAAAAGGTTTAAAGCCAGTTTTGATATTTTGAGGTTGCTGATGTTTCCATCAAGCCATCACCTACTGAACCATAAACTGGTATTTTTAGTTGAATTTACTGCTTTTGAATTTTATAAATGGCAGAATCTATCAAGACCTGGCACTTCTAAAGTGGTTTTCTGTGTTAAATTGTAATGATTTAAATGGAAAAAGTCAATCTGTTTGACAGTGATTACCTAACCTTAACCCTATGTTAAAAACAAAATGCTCCACAAATCCCTTTGTTGACACTTAATAATAATAATAATAATAATAATAATAATAATAATAATAATAATAATAATAATAATAATAATAATAATAAAATCAATTTAAATCACTCTGGATTTGATTCAGTATTAATGTTCCAGTGAACGGCTCGACTGTAATGCACCATGGAGTTCATATCAGGTTTTCAAAAACTGTGCAGAAGTTGGTGGAGAATTACAAATACTAAACTATGCTAAGTTTTGAGAGTGTTGACCGATCGCTAAGTTTTCATTAAACTTTTCCATTGTCAATTGGAGAAAGGTTGCCATCAGAGTACAGAGAAAGGTCAGCAATGACGCATCGGCCCCTGCAGGCCCCCAGCTGGAATGAGGAGAGGCCGGATTGATAGAGAACAATGCAGTGAGGCAGAAGATGCATCCTGGATTATGACTTTGAATGTTTGCATTTTACCTGATGTTGATGTTCTTGACATTAAATCTCTTATATTGTTCAGCTCAGACCAACTAAAAATTGGAGACTCTGATTGTGATTATGTAAGCGGAAATACTATTTAAGGAGTTGTTTTTGCAAAAGGATTTTGGCACCTCTCTAGGTCAAACTGACCCGACTCCTTTCCTTCCATTTGCGTGCAAAGCGCAAATGGAACCAAAAAAATGACTTGGAAAGCAAGGCTGTTGACAGATAAGAACAACAATTTGAGATAAATTGTCCTATTCAGCAATTCTGAAATGGAGCAGATGTTGAGTTCATGGGGTCTCAAATATTTTTAAAGGTCGTCCAACACACACTTAGTATAAGGCACAGCAGAATCTTTACGCAAATCAAGGGTAGCAACGCCATTGGTTGAAACTTTCTAAACTCACATCAGTGAAGATGAAAGTGTATAAAAAAGGGTGATGTTAAGAATATGGGGAGATTTTTTGTTGAGACTTTGGAAGATTTTTGAGTATTGAACTGATGAAACTGTAATGAGGAATCCGTGGTAGTGTAATAAATCTCCGGCTCGTCTATGGCCTAGCAGCAGGAATTACGTCTCCGTGCATTATTTATTTTACATTTAAGAGTATAGCCACCTTTTAATTCTCCAATATTTATTTCCAAAGGTACAATAACATCCACTTCCCTCTTTATCATGCTCAATCTGAATTTTATTTTTAAGTTTACTTAGGTTCTCAATAAACTACCAACAACTTTAAAAAAAAAAATAGATGGAACATAAAAAAATAAACTGTTTTCATCCCTTCTATTTTTATGATGCGTCTTATAACATCTGTTGAATGAGAACCAGATTATATCCTTGCTGTATTTTTAAAGTTCATCAATGAAATTCAGTGGTGGAATAATCCCTGAGCTGTCTCGATAGATTCCCATCATCCCAGCTGTGGCGTCCCTAATCCTTGTGCAGCCTATTGAGAAGCTTCAGCACTATTCAGTGACAGATGATGACAAACGACATTTAATCATTTGTCTTACAATGCAGCCTTCAGAATTACACAACAACATTTGGTACATTTGTTTATCAACGGGGGTTTTTGTTTCTTTGTTTTTTCACAGTGTGAGAAATCAATTTTACGTTTCAAACTGCCAACAGTTAAATGTGTGTGCGTATCCCCAGGAGTAGAGATGTTTCACAGGAAGCCCTGTTTTTTTTACGATTTCCACTGTTGGGTAACTGACTATGAACACTACGAGTTGCCCCTTGTATTTGTCCTGAGCCCTGACTTAAGATTTAGTGTGCAGATGCCGTCCTGTGGACTTCAAGTTCCCACTCATAATCCCCCTGTGTATTTGTTAGTTAAGGTAACACATCAACAAAAACAATTCAAAACATGAATTTAAAAGTGCATAACTACAGGTGCAAGCCATAATTAGATGTTTTTCTATCCTCATTGATTTCTGATCAAATATTTGATTTCCACATGGTTTCAGTGTTTACAATACAAGACAAGCCAAAAAAACAACAATCACATAGGATTATAAAAAGTTATGTTGATAGATATTCAAATTACCTTCCTTTTAGCCTGGAGTTGTGCATGATAGTTTTCAGATGAGTCTCCTGGGATCTCACTTCCCCACAGCGACACTCCAATTACGGTGTAAGTGATGCCCATCACAGCTAACGGCAGCACATAAACCAGGACAGTAACTATGATGTGATACCTGGACAAATGAAGACAAACATTACCAAGACGCCCCAGAGCACGTGACGGACAACATGTTAAAAGGGAGGAGGACAGATCTGCTAAAACTGACAGTCTCCTAGCAATTCTAATAATGATGATTGCCGTGAGTGTGACCTCACATGAAGGGGTCGTCCACCATGCGGGGCCAGGCCACGTAGCAGAAGGTCCTCCCTGGTAGAGTTCTGGTGGTGGAGAAGTAGCAGAGAGGGAAGGCAAGAGCCACGGCGAGGGTCCAGATGCAGAAGATAACTCCTAGTGTGACTTTAGCAGACAGACGAGGCTTCAGAGGATGGATGATGGCCATGTATCTGTTTGTTGGACATCACAATACACAAGAGAACTGTGGTCAAAAGTGAGCACAACACTTCTAAAAGTGGACTTTCTGAAACCTGAACATAGGTTGTCCTCCACTGCCTGTCCAAAATAAAGTTGCCACCTGAATTTAGCAACGCAAACAGGTACGAGTTTACCCTTGGACTACTTTCACATGGGCGTTGATGTTTCAGATATTTACCTTGAAATGGTGCAGTGATTAGTTTTTGATTTCTTGACGAACTAGAGACTTATCCTGTGTTTATAGAAAAGATGTTAGCTGATTTCAGAACTCTAAAATTATTGGCATTAATCATGCAAAGAAAATATCCAACAAGAATGCTGAGACTATTAAAACTAGGCAAGGGATTGCCTGTAACTTATGATAAGGCTAACGATTAAAACTGGAAGGATAGAGGGAAAATAATCATCTGCATTGATAACAAGGGCCTGGAAATACTGAAACAACCAATATTTACCAATGTTATTTATAGGAAGTGATAGGATCGTATGAAAACATCCTTTTCAGGTCAGAATGACTTGGAACATTACCATCACCAATTACTAAAATGCACAAACAACATAGTTATTCCCCAATAACTCATAAACTAAATCTCAAGAAAACTGATGTTAACTTGGTCCAAACTGACTGAGTTTGAGACACTTTCACAGAAATCGGAGTTAAAATTATTTTTTCTCGATGTACAAAATTTTTGGTTTCTTGGTTTAGTTCGTAAGAATAAATGTACAAATCTAAACATAAAACACAGAAATGACAAGATATACTTCTTTTCTCTACTAAGTTGTGGAAAGAATAGGCAGATTGTGATTTATTGCTGTCAAGACGTTAATACTATTGATGTGACTTACGATGAAATAAACTGAAAGAAAACGTTTTTTATTTGATCAGAGTTATCACATGCACAGTCCAATCAACTACGGCTAAAGCACACCGTGAATTGTTTTGTGTTGTCCCACCTGTCTAAGGCAATCGCGGCCATGGAGTAGATGCTGGCAAACACAGCCGTGACCGGGAAGAAGTTGTGAAACCTGCAGTAGACGTCTCCAAAGTACCAGTCACCGTGGGCTGCGTAGATGAAGTTGATGAGGGTGTTGAAGGCAGCCATGGAGAAGTCAGAGAAAGCCAGGTTCAGTACGAAATAGTTGGTGACAGTCCTCATCCGCTTGTGAGCAAGAATGATCCAAATTACGATCAAATTGCCGAAGACGGCCACTGCCAGCACCGTGACGTATGCCACGGACCAGAGCGCGATGCGCCACGCGGGCTGCGCGAACTGGTTGGCCAAGACTCTGCTGGTGGCCGTGGTGGTGGTGTTGGAGCCATCCCGTTCAGGGGCCATTCCCCCGAGGGTCCTCAGAGGGATCTCCTGCTCCGAAATGACTCTGATGGGAAGGAGAGAGTGGTCCTGATGCTTGGAGAGCAGCGCGGCAGAAATGGAGTGGGCGTACCCCACGCGTTGTGAGTTAAAAGGGGCTTAGGTGGGACCTGAGGGAAACGCATCATAAATTACTCCCCTCCCTTAGCCCTCTCACACAGTCCTAAGAATAAATCCTCCAGTCATTATGTTTTCATTGTCCAAACACAGATCGTTTATGTCTCAGAGGTGACTCACTGATAGTTTCTCTTTTCAAAAGAAAAGCTGGCAAGCTTTCATTCCAGGGTTATAAAACGATTATTCCCTGTACTGAAGGCATCTGAGGTGTTAGGGGTTGCTCTGGATGTGATACTGTTAATCCTTTGGCAAAGCTCAGATATGTGGGGTTTTATGAATGCTGGTTATATAATCATAATCTCACTGTAGAGGGGGGCCTTTTGGCACATGGAGCACATGATGAAAATCCTTGGTTTATTCTGTCTTGGAATGTTTCTTTTAAAAGAGAAACTATTTTTTAAAAGAGGTTTTCGTGGCACTGGTGGCTTTTATTTAGTAGTTGCACAGGAGGGACGGCAAGGAGAACATTTTGAAGACGTGCAACAAATGATCAAACCAAGGGCTACTGTGTTGTGAACTGAAACCAATGCATGGTGCAGCTGCTCTACTGAGCCATGTAGCGCTCTAATCTAATTTATACATAAAAACATCCACAATGTGATTTCTGCGTGCGATTCACATTTTGCCATGACAACAGATAAGGTGTGTTACTGTGCTGATAATCCGTTTGCTTGGATTAAAACTGCTGATTCATTAAAACTTCAATTTAATTATTTGACACAAAACTTAAATTTACAAATTATTGAGTATTCTCATTAGAAAAATGTAGACTGAAAGAATATCATAAAGATCCATCTTTACACCAACAATATAAACATGCGGACACTTTTAAGTAGTTGCTTATAATGAAAGTGCATAAAGAGAATCAGAAGGTCAGGCTGACATGAACAATTCATGCAATTCAGGTGGAGAGCTCTCCTCATCTTTGTGCGTCTAAAATCCTCGCTGGAGGTTTGTATAAACAGAAGATTAAGTTCAAGCGTCAGTCACATGAGTGAGGATTACCATGCACAATGTGAACTCTTGTGCCTTTTTCTCAACTTAGTGACATTTATTGTTGCTGTTGTAAAATAAAAAAAGGAAAAATCACAAATTAGTGCACAATTACTTCAAATGACACAAATTTACAACAGTAACACCCATGTACTCTGATAAACACAAAACCAAACTAGCACAGTGAAAGAATAAACTATGTCTGGAGATCACAAAGCACCACAAAAACACACACAGAACAAAGATACAAAAACTATAATAAAGAATATCATAATGCAGACAGAAAAAACTGAAAAGCATCAGAGAGATGACAGAATGAATGTGAACGCCTTTACTGTTGCGTCTTTGTCACGCAGCCTGCAGAGTCCCACGGCCCCGGGGACCACAAGGTGTTTTAATCACCTGCACAGTCTGCAGAGGTTGGGGATTTTACATCAAACCTGCCGTTACCTCACATGTTCTTTCGCTGGAAAGCATCTTAAAATTAACCAATTAATCAACACATCACAAGAGGTGATATGTGAAGTATTTTTAATCAAGTTTTAATTTAATCATATTTTAAGTAATTTTATCTTCTGTTGAGCACTTTATGATACTATTTAGTGTCTGTCACACAGATTATTCTGTTGGTTTTCTGATGTTTCAAACTGCCAATTAGTGAAGTTTTTACCCACTGAGCTTGTTTTAATGAACCTCCATTGTCGGTCCATCTCCTGTCAGATCCGGGTTTCACAGTCTTTCCTTTTTCTAAAAGCTGAAATCACCTTTTATCCGCCACTTATTTACTGCTAGGAACATAAATCACGCAAGCTGTGCCCACTGTGAAAAGACCACAAGAAGGTCAGAGAGTGTTTTCCTCCCAGCATGGTCTCATTACGCAGAGGCCACTTTGCTTAGACCACTCCCTGTCTCAAATGTCACTGTTCGAGCCGCATCCAAACACGCCCTGTCCTCCATATTAAAAAGGTCACTGTCTGCCAAGTAACAGATGATCGGATCATTAGCCTCACCCAAAATGATTCTCCTTGGCTTATATGTGAATAATTCAGGTATAATTTAATCAAAGGTGGATAACAGCGAGGCACAGGGTGGGCTGTGGTGCTCTGGGTTTGATTTGTGTGTGAAATTAACTCTTAAAGAGCAAGTCACATTCAGTAAGTTAGGATTTTAATGAAAAGTTCATGCATTTCTTTAACTCAGCTCACAAGTGAAACACATTATGTAGATAAATTACACACAGACTGAAGTTTTAAAGCTTTTATTTCTGAATGATATATTGCATCAGTCCAGTAAAAAAATAAAACCTTTTTAGGTGGGACTAGTGAAAAATATGTTTCATATCTGCTTAAAGGTACTTTGAATCTGACAGACAAGCTTCACTGGAACCCTTACTCTAATTTACCGAATATGACTGTAACATAAGAAACAAAATGCTCACATTTGTTCACAGACGCTAGCAAAAAAGTAATATTTGATGAGGTTCTGAACATTTTTTATTATTTAGACGTGTCTGTCACAGGAAACCGCAGTAAAATACAAAGAGCTTTGTGTCTGAGATTTGAAACAATATAAAAAAGGTTAAGTGAGTATACTTGTAAGTCCCTATTTATTATGCTTTAGTCATTAATGGTTGTGGCTGCAGCATTACAAAACGTGAAAAAGTTCAAGAGGTATAAATAAATATTACAAGGAAGTATAAATTCTACCAAAAAAAATTAAGATCATAAAAAAAAAAAAAACTTCTTCTGCTTTATCTCATTGTTTCACTTCATTTTTGTTGTTCACATTATTGGTTGGGAAAATGGCTTTTTGTTGTTTTTATTTGCATCAAAACAGATTCTGCTGAAGTAAATGAGCGAGGAAGAGAAACAAAGAGAGAGAAAGCAGCTTCCCATCAGGGGATGTCCCCAGCAGGATTACACATCTATAAAAAGAGTTGGACTTGTTTCTCCTGGGAGAAGGCTTAGTACAGAAGACAGAAGAGGTTGTAATGAACAGAGACATCTGAGAGTTGTGAGGTAATGCACCTTGTTAAGGAGTTTTAAGACATTTAAAAAAAATAATAATTTAATTAATCTGAAGTAGCAAGAAGATGTAAAAATATGGAAATTCTGATTGTGGTCTTGAAGCATGTTAATGCTTAAGTGCATTTTAAATTATATATATTAGTTGGACTCCTGTGTAAATATTGTTCAATAGAGTTTGCTACCACAGAGTACAGAAAAATAACATAGGAACACAATTAACTTCTTGTCAGGTAATGCAATAAGTGATGGTGGTTGACGTAAGAGCAGTTTAGAAAATAAATCCCAAACTACTACAACTCTGCTGCTTTGCTTTTGTCGTTGCGGTGTCTCAAAGTTACACTGAGAGCGACTCCTGCTGGTCTGGCAGGAAAAATAAAAAGAGGGCGAGTTTCTGTTACATCACAAAATGTTCTGCCGTATGAAACTTGAGCTGTTTGAAAATAAAGAGGAGGGCCAAGGGAATGAGGAAGACACAACACAAGAAGTGGTGTTGCTAGCTTACAATTGGAGCACCATGCGAGCGTTTAGAGGCAGTCATGCAGGCGGTGTGGTTTGTTTTCAGCTCTGCTTGTGCCGCCGATTCAAAGTTCAAAGGTTGCTGTAGTTTAGTGAATAGCTGACAGGGCTGAAAACTCTCAGGTAAGCCATGTAGTCTTAATATTTATGCTGTTTATGTTTACTGTTGGCCATTTTGAGACAGGAAAAACAACACTTTGCTTCAGTGAAAGCCTTCATTAGATGACAGAAGCATTCTGCTATGCATATACATTTGTGCTCATTCAGAGGAGACGGTCCAGATGCCAACAGACCGTTGGCATCAGGTCCTGACCTGGTCGTCAGGACCTGGTCGTCAGGACCTGGGCGTCCTGACGACAACACAATTATCCTTTAAATACTTTAGCAAAAGGTGGGAAAGTGGAAACATGTTCAACAGCTGTCTAGAAAGGCAAGATTAACAGCTGAGATTTTTTTTAAGTATATAAGCACTTTTAAAGTTTAATAGTTGTATTAGTCACTTACACCCAACCCCCTTCTCCGAAGTCTTTCTGAACCCCTGCAGTTTTCATTGATGACTCTCAGACTGTGAGCAAAACTCTCAAACTTAAACCTAACAACTTAAAAATTCCCCTAAAAATGGGAGTTTACAAAACTTAAAAAAAAAAAAGGAAAAGGCAAAAGTAAAATGATAACGAGTTTTTGCTCAGTCAGATTGCAGAAAAGCAAGGCTGAGATGGTTGCTTCACGATACTTTGAAGTAACTGCTGGGAATGCTGACAGATAAATGTCCTCAGCTATGCATTGGGACTGAACTGCACTACAGTGCCTTGCAAGTGGATTCGTACCACTTCCAATTCCTGAACTTCCACAGTGTTCAATGTATCTCATTATATCAACACCAACATGGAAGGAAAGGATAAATGGCGGCGTCTATTAAAAGTTGCACTTGAAAATCAACTGTTGAACATACTGGGCCCCGTTTGTTAATGAATGACCTTTTCTGTTTGGAAACTTGCAGATCATGTTTGCTGAGTTTACTTAAAGGTTTTTGTGTCATTTATTTAGTCAAATCATTAACTCATCGTCATCCAGCTAAACTTTAGCTCTTCCCAGCCCCATTTCTGGAAGGACTCTATGCCTGCCAACACCTAACTAACATCACCATTATTGTATTGGGCCCAACAGATGGAGCGCACCTCTGTCCCACCAATACACAATGTCGCCATTTGCGGTGGAACCCACGGGAATGAGTTGACTGGGGTGTACATTGTGAGGGAAATGCAGAAACAGAAGATGGAGAAAGCGGGGTCTGTTTCTGTAACCACTGTCGAGACCAATCCAAGAGCCGTGGCTGCTGGCAGACGATACACAGAGATGGATCTGAACCGCTGCTTCACAGATGTCTTGCTGAGGTAAGCCAGCTGTCCACGTGAGTCCTGTGGGCTGCAAATTTGAGAAGTCTGTGTTGTGTCCACTGCTTAAATCGCTACGCTGCTCCAAGTTCCCCCATAACAGAGTCAACCCCGTATGAGGTGAGGCGAGCCCAGGAACTGAACGCTCAGCTGGGGCCCAAAGGAAGCGCAGAGGCTGTTGACCTGCTCATAGACCTGCACAACACCACTTCCAACATGGGCCTGTGCTTAATCTTCTACTCCATAGACTGGATCACTCTGCACATTTACAAGTACATAGAGGTATGAACTCAGACACACACACACACAGCGTCCTAATCGAAATGGTAAGAATACAACAGACCGCGTGTCTATTGTAACCCTAACCCTAAATGGTGGCCATAACTAATACATGAAGAAGAAAAAAAAATAGGTTATCCTGTCTGTAATCCACAAGATTTTATATTTTAAGGCTAGTTATTGACTCATTATATTATACTAAAATCATAGAAGATAGTTTTTAGAGCCACTGCAGGATGTATGTTAGGTTTTTAATCTATAAATATCAATTTTTCAGAATAACTTGAGCTCTGTGCCTGTGAGAGCGATACAGCTGGACATTCCCAGCTCCAAAGCTTATTCCCTGGAGTCAGTGGGCAAACATGGCTTTGGTAACTATGTCAATATTCATTATGTGAAAGATTATCTTCATTAAGCTGGATTTCTGAGACAAACATTGCTTTGTTGCAGCGATAGAAGTCGGCCCGCAACCCAACGGTGTGCTCAGAGCTGATATCTTCAACGTGGTGAAAGAAGCATTGGATCTCACATTACACTGGCTTCAGAAATTCAGTTCTGGTAGGAAGCAATGCCGGTTGCTTTCTTTCTTTTTTTAGTTGAGCAAATAATCTCTACATAACAAAAGTCCTAAATCCTGCTCTTATTTTTGATTGTGTTATATTAATTAGACACATTACTCAGTGATTTACTTTCCTCTGCCAACAGGGCACAGTTTTGAGGGCGGCACAGTGGAAGCATACACTTTTGTTAAAAGTGTTGACTACCCACGAGACTCGGCTGGTAAAGCCACTGCTGTCATCCACCAAAACCTACAGGTGAACTTTTGAGGCTTTTAAATCCAACAATTTACCTTTGAACTTAATGAAAAACTGAGGCTCTTTAGAAAACCAGTGAAGGAAAACATGCATGTATAATTTTCTCTCTTTTTTTTTTCTTTTAGGATAACGACTTTAAGCTTCTGCGATCAGGGGATCCCATCTTCCAGACGTTTTCTGGGGATATTTTGAAGTACGAGGGAGAAGACCTCTACCCTTTCTTTGTGAATGAATGCGCCTACTACGAGAAGAAGATTGCTTTCCATTTAGCTCAGAGAAAAACGTACAGCTTTCCACCCATAAGCGTGAAAAACGACTGAGGGAAGACAAAGATAACACGAGTGCTTCAATCACCTTAAGAAAAAAAAAACACAATGGAGCAAAAGATGGAAGTCAGGAATTTGAGTTTATCTGTAACACCTGATACAGTGCCTTGCAAAACTAAAAATATTTATAGCCTTTAAATCTTTTCACATTTTATCTTGTGATAAATTTCAGTTTTTTTTATTCTGGTCTTACATGATAGACTTGTACAAAGAAGAGCATAATTATAAAATGGAAGGAAAATAATGCATAGATATTAAAATTTCTACTTTAATTAAAAATCTAGCTAGTGTGACTTATATTCAGCGCCCCTGAATCTGTATTTTGTCAAGCCACCATTTGTCATGACAGGAGCAGGTATCCTGAGCTGCCTTTAGGGGTAAGCAATGTAACGTACATTTCATTATTTTTCCTAGTATTTATTGGAATAACAAAAAATGATTATTGACCAATATTAATATTAAAAGCAGAATCTGAACCTTTTTTTTCCATCACTCTTTCAATATTACATTATCATCAGTTGTGCCCAAACAAAATAAATGGAAGCATTACTTGTGTATTTCTGATAATCTTCTTAGAAGCATGTGAAAATTGTCTTGACACATAAAAGAAAAAATATCTACATTAATGCACATTCCATGAATTAATTTACTTTAAGTCGTGGAAAGTGCATTAATGTATATATTAAGTCGTAAGTCCTACAATGTGCTTTATTGTAACGCATGGAGTTTTAGTAGTAGTATTCTGCTCTAAATGGTCAGAAAGGAAGCACATCTGCACAGAAATGTAAAGTTATCCAAATTTATTCAGATATTTTCCATTTGCAAAAAGTAAAGCACCATCTCTGCATTCAAATTTTAAGCTAATGAAAATCGAAAAAATTCCAATAAAAGTAACCAATTGTCAAATTTATTTCACATAGCAACAATACAGTATTACGTTTCAGAAGATGAAAAAGTTTTCAAGAAGTCTCAATACGTATAACTCGACATACTGACAGGAAACGCTTCAGTTAAAGATGTCAGTTCAAAACAAAGTCACAATTTATTTTCTCACACCAGAGTGAAATGACAAATTCTTGCTTTTTTGAAAATGTAACATAGTTAAAACACCTGTGATCAATGTGAATTATCAACAAAATGTTTCATACAGATATTTTGCGCATTTTTGCTGGAAGTTTTTTGTTTTCTCAAATTATCTCATGAAAAAAAACCTAAAAACGTGAGGATTAGGTGCTAATGTGCTCAAAAGTGAATATAATCAGATTATCAGATAATTTCATGTCCTGGACTCTTTTTCAAATCTTACCTGACCAATTGAATAAAAGCCAGATCCTAACACTGCCCCCTCATGGTAGACACAGGGCATGACTGGGGCGACAACTTGGCAACAATTACCCTGATTTATGTCCTTCACTCTGTAACAGAACAAATAAATCATCAGATGGAAAACGAGAAAAGATTCAGCTGGGGAACTGAAGCCTATTTTCTTATTTTTCCTATAGTGATTCCCTTCCCTTTAAAGTCATAAAGAACTTTAAAGCGAATAACATAAATTGTCCTCACATGGTATAAAAATATTAAGTATTGCTTTCAGTTTTGAAATTGTGCTGTTTTCTAAACACTTTCTTTCTCCAAAAATACAAATGGACATGTTTTGAGTCAATGTTAGTCTCTTTTTTCTTTCCCTGATGAAAGCAAATTTATTTCTGAAAAAACAAACAAACAAACAAAAAAAAAACAAACAAACAAAAAAAAACATGTTGGTTGAAGAAATCAGAATCTGGTCACTGTGCAAATCAGTGAAATAATTAGCCAAATAAAACCATTACTGAAGTTGTTCACTCTGCTACTTTGTATTGCAAAAGTATTATTACCCCCAAAACTTTCACATTTTGTCAGGTTACAATCACAAACTCCCAGTCAAGAGCTAAGATGTATTGAATTAAATACAAGGCCTTTCTGGGTGAAATCCCATGAGAGGCTGCAAAAGATTTTAAATTGGAGCAGAGCTACAACTTCCAGAATGACAACCAGCCTAAACATATGGCCAGGAACAAAACTGAATGGAAATGGACTAGTCAAAATTCAAAACTAAAGAAAAGACAAAAATGGCTCTTCCTAGATGTATCCAATAAGAGCTTGGCGTTTTCCAAAAATAGAATTGGCAACACTTTGTAGATTTTTAAGGCTGGAACAGAGATACCCCCAAAAGAATTGCAGCACCGACCAGAAAGCTGAGGTGCTTATGTAAAAATATTGTATCAATTTACTTTTAGCTTTCCATTTATGCACTGGTGTTTGTCCAAAAATAGTGAGTTCTGTGATTGTAAGGAGGCTGAATGTGCAAACTCAAGGGTGTAGATACTTTTGCAAGGGGTCTTACATCAAGGATGTGTCCTTTTCTGAGTTTATGGCCAGGCAAACTGCGAAGGTAAACTGCAAAATTGGACAAACTCCAATAAAACCAACATTGAACAACTGAGAAAGCAACTGTTTAGACAGCTTTTAACATTTAAATGGCAGTAGTAGTAACTGAATTTCCTGAACGCATTTAATAGATTCAGCTTGTTACAAAAACAACACAATAAAATTGGTAATTACGCTGCATCAGTACACACAAGATTCATCAATATCAATGACAGCAGAAGGTGAGTGGTTCCACTTTTAGACTGTGGCATTTTATGACATTTAGTCATTTTACCACAGACCAAAATAAAAAAAAATAAAAAACACCACAGATGATGGAAAGGTCAACCCAAATGACATGCAAAGCCTTGATATTTAAAAATGATGCAAAAACAAGACAAAAAGTTAAATAAAGGTGCACCAGACTCTTTTCAGTAACAGAAACAACTACCTTGATTTGGACCATAAAAGTCCACATCTAAAAGTCAGATAGTGCAAGTTTACACAGTTGTATCCGAGTTAAGGACAATATGGTGAGCAGCTGGAAAAGCATTGGCAACAAAAAGAAGGCAAATGGCAAAATAAAAAATAAAAAACCCAGCAGAAACAAATATAGCCACAAAAACCTAGAAGCTAAAAATATGCAACATCAAGATGATGTACAACTCAGTAATGGGGTTAAAAAAAACAAAGGCAAAGGTGATATAAAGCCACACGAAATGTTTCAATGTGTTTATGAGTACGTATGGATGGGCTGCAGCTGACGCTTAAACCTGTGATACCCTGAACTATTTCTGCATTGCAAGACTGCTACAGTGGAAGTGAGAAGCTACGACCTGAACATTTTATTGAACTACAACCACAAATTGTTGGAAGGAAGGTTGTAGACCTACTTGGTTATCGTAAAATATACTATCCCTGTCTCTTTATGCAACCCTATATGCGGTTATGCGGGTGTAGTGTTTGCGGTGACTTCTGGCCGCCCACAGGAACAGAGCGGCGGCCATCATCTGCAGGGGAAAGGAGATGAGGGCCAGGTAGAGAGACCACCCCATTGACCCGACGACATCTCCCGGTTTTCTGTATTCGCCGTTGAGCTGATCCACGCTGATCCGAAAACAGCAGACGGTTCCCAAAGAGCAGAGGCCTGATAACAAGACGAGACAACAGCCGAGCAGAAGGATGAGAAATAAAGATGCTGTTGATTACCATCATTATCTTCAGCTTGTCACAGGGCTTAAAGTAAAAACAACATCCTGAAGCTGAAACTTTGTTTTGTGGTAGTGATAAGAATGAAACCATAACACACTGTTGTACGCCTACCAGAAATGGCCTTTGAAAAGTGTAAAGAACTGCTTAATAACAGCACAACAAAAAAAGAAAACTTCAAGTATCGATGCCCTCAATGAGGCTCCAAAGTGTTTGGACTCAAAGGCAAAAAAGGGAAGCATCTGTGCAGCATCATAGTAAAAAAAAAAATCAAAAAGACTCACCACCACATTCAACAGACAGTTTTAAAAAAATCTATATTAAAATCTAAAGAAAGTAGTTACACAGAGCTGGTTTGAGAATTTTCTGGTTTTCCTGCTTCTTTAAATGTTCTGGTTTATAAACAAAGTCCTGTAAGCAATACAAATAATTTATTTTCACATTTTGGATGGATTTGAGAAAACCACAACGGCTGCTATACTCGAGGCTGCAGCAGGGAAAGTCAGTCTGGTTGATCCAGCAGCTTTGGTCAGTGCAGAGCAGGCGTCTGCAACCTTTACAACCAAAGAAGCAGTTTCTGCTCTCAGGTCAGCCAAATAAAACTCACTTAGAGTCGCAACTGTGTTTTTTTGAATGAATGAATGAATGAATGAATAAATAAATAAATAAAAATACAGCTTATATAGATAAAAGTCTACTCAAATAAATTTGGTGTCATTTCAAAGAAACAATTTTCTTTAATTCTTATAATTTAAAATATAGAGAAATATAACATTTTGCAGAGAGGACAGATAATTTTTCTGTAGAATGAAAAATATTGTAAAAAAAACAAAACAAACAGATTCAATTCTAATGAAAAGAAAAGTAGAACTGAAAACATATTAGTGGCACTTTCAGTGTAATTCTTTGTGGACATTCAACACCAATATTGCAAGAAAAAAAAAACGGACAAAACCTGCATTTATTATATCTTAGATTAAATGCTATAGAAGATTGGAAAGAGTTACAAAATTATCCATCTCAACTCAACATTAAGATACAAATACAGCATTTTAACAAAAGGGTACACCTGAGGATCAACAGGATAGGGACGCATTTCTCTCACCTGCGATAAAATGGAACAATCCCACAACCAGGGTTGGCGTGAAGCTGCGGCACAGGCAGGCACAGACCCCAACCAGACCACTGAGAAACACCAGAGACAAAGACACCAGGGGCAGCAGAAACTGGCACCTCCACAGGTCTGAACAAAAAGACAAAGATTCACCATTCAGAGGTTTGTCAAATTAAACCAACCACTGAAAACAGTTTGGAGGACAAATCAACTACTGCAACAAAAATAAAAAAGTTTTTTTTTTATCTTTGAGGCAGGGTTGGGTATAAAATTAAAACTCCAACACAATGAGTCACTCGAGAGAGGAAGAAAGGTGAACAAAAATATTTAGATTAAAAGAATATGTGACGTTTTGAAATTTGCCTCCGTTTGGGATTTGCACTCACATGTTCTGAGCAGATCCTCCTCGCTCTCGTTCTGTTTGACCTTTGTACTGAACTGCTGAGGAAGGGTGAAGCTCATACAGAGGGTCTCCGTCTTAGGATCTAAAGTGAAGGGAAGAGGGCAAAGATCTACCCGAGCATCCGAGATCAACACATAAAGCAGGTTGGAACACAGGGCTGGAGAGCAGGATGAGACAGAAAGCCTGACTTGCACAGGCATTTCTTACAGATCAATAATACACAAATTCTCCAAACTTTTAACAGATGAAAGCAAACCCGAGGTATCCATTTCCAAAAACTGAGATGCAGTTCTGTCCTTCAACCTAAGCTCTCACTGAGGAAGGAGTCCGGAGATTATTTATTGCTTACTTTTTACCTGTCCATGGAATGGGATCCAGAATTTTTCTCACTTAGTCTTGTCGGTGCAGAGTCTCGTGGCAGCCCCTCCTTTTTTGCCTGTATGTCTACCCTACTGTGTAAAAGAAGCCCACCTACTTTTCATAACCCTCCATTGTTCGAAGTGGAGCCATGTGCTCCAACTTCAGCTGAAATTAGTACATTTTTAATCAAGCTCAAAGGATTATTTAAAGATAAAAAGCACACAAGATAACCTGCAAGTTGAGAATGAGTGAGCCATAGAATTAGGAAAATTGTTTTAAATTGCAAAGATGGAGAGTTTTGTGATTGCTCTGAGAGTCAGATTAAATATACAAACTGCAAAATGTGGCATATTGTAAACTACCTGTACATCCACTTTGATGAGTGCAATTTCTCTGCTGTGTTGTGTTGGCACTTTCATTGCCTGTCTGAAGATCACCTGTTGATTAAGACACTAATTAAAATCTTGATAATCTTCTCATGTTTGTTTAAAGATTCATTATTTTGGCTTCTTTATTTCATCCAATGTAAAAGGCACATCCCACTATTACCAATATAAGATCAAACTTTCAGACCACCACCGAACCTTAACATTCCTCATTGAAAGCAAAGCTAAATGCACGAGATAAACAGCCACCTCAAGTTCACATTCTGAACAATCACATTCATTTTCCATTCATTTATTAGAAAATATAAAGCGATTGACAGTATGGGTATTTGATCAAATTTGCAAGGTCTTCACAAACAGCTGCTCTAACTCACTACACCACAAAGGATTCAGATCACACTCCTGTGAAGCTTTGATGTGGATCTGCAATGACTGGTCTAACTATCTGAAACACACCTTCACTGTGAAATAAACCTATAAAATTGTATGCTCTTATCAAATAATTTAACAAATTCTTTTGGTCTAATAAATGGTAACAATAGAATGTCTAGATCTAATATCTAATATGGATGAAAAATGATATTTTTTTTTCACAACAGTCTAGATTACTGGAAACTGTATTTCCTTCAGGTTTTTATAAGGATAGTCCAGGGTTTTCTACACTAAAGGAAGCGAAAACTCCAGAGCAAGATGCTGCCACTACGATCTCCCATAGAGAGCATGGAGTGAATTGTATGTGTGGTTTCATCAGATCATGGTACAAAGTTACATTTTGTTATCTATTATGTTTTCAATCTGTTTGTTGTTCAATTTAACTATACATGTTTTTTTCCACAGTAAATTAAATAAAAAGACTTATCAATGTCAATTTTTGTTAATATTTAGAAGCAGGCATGTGTTAATGTTTTTAGATCGATTCTAGCTCGGTCATCTTCCAAAGCAGGTAAGAAAGCATCTTGTTGGAACACTGCTTCTTTTCTTTTTTTTTTTTTTTAAAAAGCTGCATTTCTTTTAATTTTCTAATTATTTGTGTAAAAGGTTAAAGTGAAAAGCAGTTCAGAGGTGTTAGTAGCCATATTATTCCTGGTCGTTCACACGCATAGCTACTGGAGAACGACTGGATTCCAATGGAGGAATAAATGGTCAGGAGGAGGAAGTAAACATTAGAAACTAAATTAAAAAATATATCACTTTCTAACTAACCAAAAACAGACTTTGCAGTTTAGCATTTATGTGACTTGTTTTAGTGCAGGTTAGATACAATACCTTGCTGACAGCAATACCAGTGGCTGCAGAGAGGAACCTGGATGCACCTCCACCACAGACCCAAGGTGCCGTTCCACTTGAACAGGTGGCTGCTGTACGTCTTCTCCTCAAAGTCTCCAGTGAGGAACTCATTTTTGATCGCAGTGGTGTTGACACACCGTTTGATAGGTGGGGTGTTGTACTGGAACCAGTCCTGAGTCCCCACCGCCACAGACAGGTAGACAGTGGCCAGCAGACTGAGGACTGAGCCGATGACCAAAGCCGTGGCGTAGCGATTGTCCACCATGGTCTCACAGACAGCTCGGACTGCCTGCAAGCAGGGGGGGAGAGAGATGCCGTTTCTGACAAAGAATGGACTGTTTAGATAAATATTTTGTTGTTCAGCAACTTCAGCCACAGCAGCATGACTCAGAAGTTACGGATCAGTTTTACTCTTTAAATTAGACACCTGACTGTATTTTGAATGTGGAATGCCACCTCCGATCCGCGCGACTTCCAAATCCAAAACACTGTGTTGTTAAACTTCAGCTAGATTATTTCCTTAGCATTACGCAATGTCCCTATCACACTGTATCAGGTTATTACCTAAGCCACTGACAATATACAAGCGAATTAGCGTCAATCAAACTGGCCAAAAGATTACCCAATATCTTTTGGCCAGATATCCAACAATGCCATAGTGCTGTTGGATTACAGTACTGTGTCAAATATAAGCTGTCCTTTGTGGTATTGAACACAGATACTTCAATTTGATATATGGCTGCCAAATAAATAAAACAAAAGAGGGGTAGGGGTGAGGGGCTTCAGTCTCTTTACATAGATACATATAATATATTTCGTTGAATCTGTTCAAGATTCAATAGTCTAGCTGTACTTTTAAAGCTGGACTTCATGAAATGAGATGGAGAGAAACGTCATTTATTACAAGTTGTACTTTAATGAATCTGTCATCAGTGCAGTTTAAATTAGTCTGGGTGGTTTAGCGTTCCAGTAAAACTTCTGTTTGTAGATAGGGAAAAAAAAATGTTTTTATTTTCTCTATTAGAATAAGTTAATCAATTATAGTGTCAAGTGCTAAAGCAATTCGCTACTAGTATGACCAGTCAACGAAATGATATTTTCGCATTAAAATATTGAATCTTTAAAGTCAGTTTATTCAAGAACTAAAAGCTAACTTCAGCGTCCTGACAGCTGTATGTTGTTAGCACCTTCAGCTGGGTGTGTTTCAGTCGGTGTCCGAACCTCGGAGACTTTATTCGGTCATGTTTAAGTATCACCCGAACGCTGGGATGGGGGATACTGAAAAACAAAGACAAAAAAACAGCTAACAGTTCTATACCAGCAACTGCGGAGACAAGAACTTTGACGTTCAATAGCTAATTTAATGGACTTGTTTCAGTTAGCAGCTACACAGACATAGAGAATAGAAACATGGCGACCTAGCTAGGTTTCTAGGTCGCCACTGTCACACAAAGAAGCCACCGTCATTATAATTCAACAAAAAAAAAATTAGCATTATTATCAAATTCATAGGTACCAAAAACATGATACTAACAACCGCTTCTTCTCAGTTTCCTGATGCTGCTCCGGTGTTACGTTGGTCTTTTTTTTTTTTTTTTTTACAACTTTATTTAAATTATTGCATTTGTTACAAACAGTGAAAAAGTATTGGATATCTAGGAAACGTACTGTAAAAGAGGACATTAAACAAAGAGTATTCAGTAAAAATCATTTAATAATTTTATAGCCCTTTTGTTTGAATTTAAGATTGTATCTAGATACAATTTCAAATCTATTACAAGGTGTTCAAAAACTTTTATGAATATAAAACTTTTGCAAGAAACAAAATCTTATTTGTAAGAAATATGGCAGAATCTTTGACTTTAAAATCTACTTTCCCAAATACAGTGTGAAATCAGGTGCATTGTTAATGAAGATCAGCAAAATGCTTTTTGAAAAGTTTTGTGAACGTCCCAAAAAAAAAAAAAATCAACAGTCCCTGTATAAAGTTTACAGGAAGAACAAGAGATAACTATAGCTTTATATTTATGAAGGAAGTGTCTGTTTGGTTAAAATTAATGACTTCATTTTGAAGAAACCTCTTTGACTTTGAGTGAAAGAGCACTTTTTTCAGTTAAGATTCTGCACAAAGATATTCCACTTTGTCTGCAGGATAAAGTGGGTGAAACCAGATTTTCATGAAAATATTGATTGAATTTTAGAATTGATGGCTTTTTAGTTGAGTTGGATTGTCTAGGTTCGGGTCAGGAGGATTTTAGGTCAATATCTTTAAACAACATGAGCAACCCCAGAGCAGAATGAATTGCAATGCTTCTCTTAAAGTAATAAAAACCCTGTACTAAGAAAATCTGCATAGCTGTAGAAGTTATTTGTTCTAGTTGATGAAATTGAATAATGCCAACTATGTCTGAAGAAATAATAGCTTGTTTTTGTGCTGAATTTTAGAGTTATTCCAAATACAACACATGTGGAAAACAGGTTATGATTAGAGACCATACTAAAATTAACCTATTGGTGGAAGATGGAAAGTTCTGGGTATTTTTAGAATACAAATCCCCCACGATGGACTACAGGCACCGTGAAAACTCTAAATCTAAGAGGTGGAGAAAAAGAAAATGTGGCATGTGGAACACATTGAAGTGAGAATCCCAAATAAAGAATGAGTGTAATGCAGGAACCAAAACTAACCTAGCCTGTCTTTAAATTTGATGCCATACATTTGCCTGCCCTAAAATGTGAATATGCATAAAAGCTAAGTTGCATTAAAATAAAGATGGATTTCAAGTTTTTATTTTGTTTTTATGATATAGGCACATCTTGTACAAATATTACAACTACAAGATGACTAGATGACTAATTTAAAGCTATGGAGCAACTTGTTTTACTCAAAGGACTACGCATCTGAACAGACACATCCCTGATGTGGTTTTCATCTGAAAAATTAAATGTTCCCTGAATGATGAAATGCCACAGCTAACATTGCTTATAATCCCTTTGAGAGTAGACAAGAAGAGATTTTGGATACCTGCTACAATCAAGTGGTGCAAACAGTTAGAAAAATAGTATCAGAAAACAAAATGTCATTTACAAAACATAGATTGTTCAAAAAAAAAAAAAAAAAAATTCAAATGCTCTTCCATTTCACAAATCAAACATTGATTCCAGGCTGATATGTCGAGTCCTGCAGTGCAAACTGATTCCTTTAGTGCAATAGAGAGTTCCCTTATTGTCACAGGAAATCCTCTTTAGTAAACAGTCTCCTGTGCAGTTTGGGCTGAGAGAGGACTGTTGCATTGAGGATCGGGGTGTTTGTAAACTCAATTGTGCATGGCTGGTAGCTGCATGGATCTGCTTCCAGCTCCAGGACGGTCACATTGTTGGGTGCTGCTGTGCTCAGGATGCTGGCAGGCACAAAAAGTGTCACCTGAGGGCCACGAGCGGGCCAGTAACGCCCCAAATTAAAACCATTAATCCAGATCTGCCCCTAAGGAAACAAATAAATATTTAATTTGTACTGCATTTTAGTCAAAGGTGCCTAGCAGATATTACATTTGGAGTGTAAAAGTTTTACTGGCGATATAAACTACGCAATAATAAAACATTTAATATCTGAAACTATTTGTAGAAGGGTAGTGACAGCTCATGGTCTTATTGCTTAAATAATAATAAAAAAAAAGATCTACTTTCACAATTTAATTAAACTCACATGTTGAATATCTATACATGAGTAGTTGACAAAGCTTAAAAGCTAAAAGCTTATTTTAGGGTCTCTCACCTTCTTCCAGCCTGGCAGCTTGACATAAGTGTCTTGAGGGAGGTCAGGAATACCGTCAGGAATGATGAAGCTTCCATTGTAGAAAGCGGGAAGCGAAAGAGTCGCAGGCTGACCTGGGTCTCTTTGTGTGGGAGATTGTTCTCCGAGGAGGCCCTGTCTGACCGCCTCGTCGATGCTGAGACTGTACATGGTCCAGCCGGTAAGGGTGGTTTGTCCCAGATTAAGATTGGAGACCAGGCCCTTTATTGAGAAAACAACAAATGATAAAAAAAAATGTAACATTTCTAAATCATTCCAAATGTTTCAGTATGGATGCCCCGTTGTGATCCCAGGTTGGTGCAGTGTCTGTGACTTTATGTCAGCAACAACTTAATGTCTGACAGCACATTAGACCTTGAGGCCTCAGTAACATATTTCTAAAGCCAAAAACAAACAACAAACAATAAAAAAAAACAAAAAAAAAACAAAAACAAAACAAAACAAAAAACCTTGAAGTCATTGATGTCTTTTCCATAGTTGATCCGGCCCATGTTTTCCACCAGGATGTCCACCTGACTTCCAGCATTTCCCGTCACATTCACACTCAAGACCTTGTTCCTTTCCAGAACCCCTACTGCCACCTTAAAAAAAAAAAGTATGTTTATATTAGTACAATTATCACAAATCCTGAGAAAAAAAAATACATTTTGAAATTGAAAATTGTATTTACTGTTTCTGTACTGAAGTGTTGTTGACTGGAGGAAGACTGAATGATTCAGTCTACTGTTTGTTAATTTTGATTCCTCATACTTTGTCGTTTCATGTACTCAGAGGCAAAATGCACTGGAAAAGCTGGTCTCTAATGTAAAAGGCCAATTAATGTACTGCTGTCTCCTTCTGTATTTTTGTTAATTAAAAAAAATTGTGCTCTTCATTGAAGTCATTCTGAAGTTCTTTCATAATCATTAGCTACAATTCACAGCTTTTGCATAGAGGATCTGATGATGAATAATGCGACTCACCCCGTCCACTGCCACATACGCTCTGTCATGGACCCCATTCAGAGGCGATGACAGAGGGGTGGGTTGGCTACAATTAAAAGGCAGAGTTGTTCTGTACAGAACAAAGCCAAAGCTCTGGAGAGGTAAAAAAAAAAAAAGACACAGAAAGTGAAAAAAACAAAAATGGAACTACTGTGGTGAGAAAAGACTGGAGGATACCTGATTTAAGTCAGTGAATGTCTGAGGATAGGTGCTTTTAACTGGACCTGAGAACGACAGCGTTTCTACGGCACTCAACACCGTCTGGAGCTGCAGGAGACAAAACAAGCAAGTCGATGCTAGTTTGGTGCAAAGTCAGAAACGATGGTCACAAACTAGAAGCCTGTAAGTGATAACATCAAACACAGCCATCTGAATGCTTACCTTCTGCATCGTAACCGAACCGTACGCATACTTTGGCGTAGTTGGTGGAATCGGTCCCTCCGGTACCTTACTGTACTATTTTAGGAAGACAAAGATGTTCTCAATGACACAAAAGGAAAAAAAAAAAATCTAAAACAATGCTTATTTATTCAGGTTCATACCATTCTGATAACGTCTCTGATGGCAAAGTATTTCTCTGTGAGATCTCCTGCCTCTGACAGAGGGGCGTCATAGTCGTAGCTCGTGGGCTGTGCAGCATACGGGGAGTTTGCGCCTGAGAGCATTAAAACACACCATTAGTGTCTCAGGAAAGATGCAGGAAAGCTGTATTATGCTAACATCACACTCACCATTCCAGTAGCCAAAGTTTGACCCGCCTATGAACATGTACCTTCAGGGAAGGAATAAAAAAAATATATGTTTGTACTTAAAATATTGACTTTAGATTATTATTATTATTTTTTTAGAATTATTTACAAAGCTGTAACATTTTGACCACATTTTAATGATGTAATGATAAACTTTCTTCACAGAAGGTCTGTCTAACCACGACTGACTCCAATGACTTCAATAAATCACGTGACATACGTACATGCATGCATACGTACATGTGTGGAAGTTTATGTTCAAATTGGACCAATTTTTGGTCATTATGTGTTCTGTTTCGATTGTAATTTGGTACATCTGAATGTGTTGTTGACCAAATCTGCTTGTTGCTTGCTACAGTTGTGCTAGCCAGAAAACTGCTGATTTTGATCCATTTAGTTCAGGTTTAAGTCTTCTATCAAAGCGTGAAACTTTTCCACTTTTTCCATGTATGGCTACATCTTTGGCAACTGACAAGCTTTATCAGGAAAATATATAAAACTGCCATACTATTGGTGGTCAGTTAGAGTCCATTCAAATAATCCAACATTTTTACTAATGTACAGAAAGGGAATGCATGAAACCTGACATATAACAGTCAATCAAATGTTGTGTACTAAAAGTCCTTTGTGAAAGAAATACTGCACACGCTGACATTGCGATGATATGTGCATCATAATATATGGCGCTGCTTTGAGAAGAATTATCCCTCCTTTCAACAATTCTTTTGATTGTTTTTAAATGTTAAATATTTGAACAATCATTGATTGCTTCTTCTATACAATCTCATATCTTAAGGCTTCAATGCCTATCAGTAGCCAAATTTGACAAGTGGAAAAGTTACACGACTTCTGCCAGCAGGTGGCACAAGCAACATCAGAGTCACAGACTGCTTCTCTAAACTAATCACTGGTAACTTTTGCTCACTTACAGGTTAACATTTGCTTCTACAGCCAGCATGTGGCTGAGGGACTTGGCCACAACAGCGGACGACACGACAGAGTGACGGGATCCCCAGTGGTCCAGCCATCCAGTGTAAAACTCAGAGTTCACCTGTGAAACAAAGGAACAGGAGTATTTTCACTTTGCCATGCGGGTAACCATAGCAACATGCGCAGGGTAAAGCGAGTTCTTACCAAAGGCCCATAAGGTTCAGCATGTCGCTGTGCCGCAAAGGCAGCAGTTATATTTGCACCTAGCAGAGAGACGAGGCATAGAATTGCAAAGTGTCTTTGTGCAACTTCCTCATTACTTCTGACTAAGCTAAAACGTGACAATGAGACGGCATAGACACACAAATAAGAAAACAAACCTAAATGAAGGGATCTCAGAGGGTACACAATAACACAAGCAAAGTGAGTCATTTCACAGAAAAGGAAAATTCACTGTAACATGCAGAGTCGCTGAGCTTACTGGGACCAAAGTCTACGGTGGCATAGAGGCCTTGTATTGAGCCACACTTCAGGTAATTCACCC
This sequence comes from Poecilia mexicana, assembly GCF_051168715.1. NCBI lineage: Eukaryota > Metazoa > Chordata > Actinopteri > Cyprinodontiformes > Poeciliidae > Poecilia > Poecilia mexicana. Next base: position 9,610,905 of record NW_028263370.1, on the reverse strand, counting down.
CGGCACCATCTGTGGTGAACAGCACCACCTCGTCTCCCAGTTGGGCTCTGAACAGTTTGGTTAGGTGACGCATGTAGTTGTAGTCACAGGTAAAGTAGCTGCCATATTCATTCTCCACCTGTTGATAAAGGTTGTGTGTCAATATTTTTCTTATCTTATGAGACTAAATCTTGTTTTTTTTTAACTCCTCACATGGATTGGCAACCTGGTCAATTCAAACAAAAAGTAAAAACATCCATCATCCCCTCCTGCACGCTCGTCAGCTCATCCATACAATCTATACGATGGCCTTTGATGAAGGTTAATTATGCGTCTGTTGAACCATTTCTGTTTTTTCTTGATTTTTAATCATGTAATTATTGTTTAAGACCCAATGATTATCCATTTTAAATTCATAAGTTCAAAATCACATGAAGTCAGTAAGGTTCTCATGTTCTTTAATTCATTAATAAGCCCACAGCCACACAGATCCTCCACCGTACTTGACAGTGAGACTCATGCTTTCCCACACATTGATCCTCTGTTTCCTGCCTAACCCACCTGGATTGCTTTGTTTGTTGTTTTTTCTTTTGTTCATAAAAGCTCAAACTAAAGATCAATACATACTTTATAAGGACAAGGAAGTCTGTTTTCTCCCAGAGCTACAGTTACAAAAGCATGTCATTCTGGTATTGCAGCTGTGGTTTGGCAGCTCTTGCATCAAACGATCCATGAGAAACTTCAAGAGGTATGCATGTTAAAAATTCTCCATTGATATTTATTTACCATTTAATACTTCACCAGGGCGGACTAGTAACTTTGCAGTGGGCTGTAAAATGAAAACCAGTCAGGTACTAATATGAAAAACAAACAGAGACATCCACACTCACCTGTACAGTGATGATGGGACCACCGTTCTGGTAGAGGTAAGGCTTCATCGTGGGTAACAGCTTCCCCATCCATTTGTCCACGGCTGCAATGTAATCTGGAATGGACACAAATTACAGCATTGTGCTTTCATGCAGTGGGACACCGCATACATTTCTGACTAGATGAGTGTTTGCTGCTCACCAGGGTCAGACGATCGCAGCACAATGTTTTTCTTATTGAGAAGCCATGCGGGCAGACCCCCCTAATCAGCAGAATAACATTTAATAATTAGAAACACAACAGGCGCTGAGACTGCCAAGCTGTAGATTTCACACATTGTACACAGTTCTTTATAGGTACACTGCCTTGCAAAAACATCCATTTTGCTAAGACTTTTTTTTTTTTTTCCTGTATTTGATTACAATACAACATAGAAGCCAGACAATGACTGTAGTGGGAAGTAAACCAACAGAAAATAATTAAATTTAAAGAATCTTAACCATAAAATCCCAGCAAACACATTGATCCAGTTTTCCAGATTTTTTGTTCAAATGGTGACATTCAGATAAAACATGAGGCTGCAGTCCGCTCTGAGGTCTGCTCCTCAAACAAGTCCTTCATATGTACATTGTCACAGCAGACACACTGTCTGTGGAGCAAATGCTATTTTCTCTCAGTGTTGGAGAAGGCTTTGTGTCAGAGGACATACTGCAAAAAGGGCAATGCAAGAGAGACTATATACTTTAGTGTTTATGTTATCTGGCTAATATAGAGTGCAACATTGACAATGTCATTTTAGTACATGACTCACTAGATCACAGCACTTACTTGAACTCAAAGGAAGCCTTTGAAAAAATGAGACTAAATGTCCCTTTTCAACTCAGTTTTTGAAAGCAAACGCATTTAAAGTCACGTTTCCCTCACCATGTCCCACTCTCCACATATGTACGGCCCTGGACGAAGGATCACCAACAGACCGATGTCCTGAGCCAACTTAAGAAAATATTCCACATCTCTGTCTCCGCTGAAATTGTACTGGCCAGGAGTCTCTTCATGGTAGTTCCAGGGAATGTAGCTGCGAGCGTAAGAAAGTATTTATGTTCAACAATTAACTCATAAAGTGTGTTTTATCCTAAATAAATGTAAAATGACCCAAAATCAGAATGAGATTCAATGAAAAAAAGAAACCGGCACATTGTTTTCATAAAACAAAAATATGAATCTAAAATATGCTGTTGAAGTGAAGATTGTTTCTTAAATACACACAGAGAATAAATTACTCCAAATGATTACTAGTAAATATTAACTAAAAATTGTCTTAGATCTTATATGTCGAGGGGTTGCTCAGTTCACCAGATTTATATATTAAATTATGTCTCACAACCAATAAATCAATAAATAACACATTAAATAAAAAGACCCATCTTTTTTAAATAATTCTGTCACTTTTGGCCTGAGGAACTTTTATTTTTACTTTTTTATAAGTGCGATACATTCATCATGCTTCCAGGTCCGGTGAATAATGTGTTCAAACAGAAATCTCCAACCCTGGCCTTCAAGGTCCAATACCCAGCATGCTTTGGATGTGTCTGTGCTCCAGGACTCCTAACTGTAATGACTGCTTCTTTATCTCCTCAGGATGCCATTAAAAGTAGAAAAACTGGTTAACCCCCATTCATTTGATTCATGTGTGTGGCAGCAGAGAAAAATCTAAAACACTTTTATATATGATCCTGCTTTTATTGACGAAAGTATTTGTTATTCATGATCAAACGTCATTATTTTAATTTAGAAGACAAACTAAAAGCAACTTTTCATCTGTTAAAAGCAAGTAGTAGTTATGAATATGACAGTGCTTCATAAAACAATGCAACGATAATAACGCATCTGTGCAGTGTCTGCAACTTTCTTAGGAGACATAATTCCTGATTTTAAACGTGATTCGACAGAGCACCGTATTTGTGTGTGTGGAGGAATCATACGTCTGGATGGCGTTCAGTCCTGCCATGTACATCTTCAGCAGCCGGTCTTTCCAGTTGGCCCTGGGTATCCTGCTGTAGTGGATGCTTCCTGATATGTAACGAAATTGTTCTCCATCCTTACGGAAACAGTTGTTTTCGTAGTCCACGCTGAATGATGGAGACGTCCCGATCTGCAGGTCAAAACACCATTGTCTGTCACTGTACACTTACACATGCGCAGTACTTCCCATAGAGTTTCAAGTGTATAGCCCAGAGATGACACCTCAGGTCACTGTAGGGATGTAGAAGCCAAACACCTGAAGACACTTAAAATGTTTTAGTAAAGAATGCTGCAGATTCATCAACATGTTCAAAAATATAATCATAAAAAAATCTGAATTAAAGCTTTAGTCAGTCTAGACCCCTATAAATTGCAACACATTATTTAGATCCATCATTTTTAGCTTAAATTATCTGTAAAATATATGTAATTATTATATATTATGATGTCAATAAACCATGAAATCTGCTCATTTCAGTTTAAACTGTTATACAAACTCAAAAGAAAGTTTAAAGACTTTAGCTAGGTGCTCAGAAATACTCACAGAGTGTCCAAACATCATCACCAGCAGCAGCAGCAGAAAGACGCTGTTAAATCGGAGCACCGACATGATGAGTCTCTCTCACAGCTAGTGCTGGGATGTTGCTATATTAAAACTTCTTAACAGGAGCCGCAAACACCAACAAAATCAGATATCTAGCCAAGGATTTCCCACTGAATGTACTGAGGTGTTTTTCAATGAACAGCATCACAAGTTGCGGAAGTAAAAATCATGTGACCGCCTGGTCCCATGAAAGATCTGGGATGCAGTCTGCCCAGTAGATGGCACTGCAGAGTGTTTTAGTACGGTGTTCAATTTAGGACATCCTCAGGACTCAAGAAAAAAAAAAAAAAACTTACACATTAGAACAGTGTATAAAGTTTCAGATGTGAGGCCATAGACAAAAAGTTACCAGCCCTCTGACTAAAAGGCATTAAAATGAAAAGTCTTTTCAAAAACGGCCTTAGACGAAAAGGTCTTATTTTTGTAAATATAAAGTTCTATAGGCTACGAATGTAATTTGCCGTTCCTCCCTCACACCAACAGATGGCGACAACGCACAGCTGGATCTACGTCAGAACCGGAAATAACGCATCATACACAAGGCTGGGAGCAGGCACACGTGGGTCTTGGAGCTAGTTAAAGTTATGTACTTTTGCCTGTTTTATTAAGAAGTATGCCGAAGAGAACGAGGGCCCGGTTGGAGGAAAACAGCTCAGTGGAGGAGCTGGCTGAGGATCCGCCAGCGGAGGGCAGGCGGACCCGTAGCGGCCGCACGGTGCGCCCTCCTGCCGCCTTGCAGGACAGCACAACCCCGGTGAGGACTCCCAGCAGAAGGACCAGGAAGTCCGTCCTAAAGGAGCTGCCACCGCCGGTGGAAGAAGAAAACCCCGAAGATACGGAGCAGAAACCAGACAGTCCGACCGTGGAAGAATCCAGTGCGTCTACGAAACCAGAACCCACAAAAATTACAGAACCCGCCGGACCAGCAGAACCCACAGTGCCCTCAGACCCACCGGCTCAGGCAGCAGTCATGGAAACGGATAAAGCCGATGATGGAGGAGAACATCAGCTGTCCAAGACTGCACCAGCAGAAACGGCTCCTGTAGGTTCAAGTAGCATCCCGAAGAAGAAAGCTCACCTGGCTCCCAGTGCCAAACCGATCCCGGCGGTTCCGCTGGGAAAACCAAAGTCAGGAAGAGTGTGGAAGGACCGGAACAAGCAGAGGTGGGATATGTCTTCAACTTGCTGAGTTGAAGCTGAAATTGTATTATTTCTGTTCGGAAAAGTTCTTTCTTAACCTGTCTGCATGACTATACTGATAAAATAAGAAATCCAGTGGATTTTATGATGGAAACTGTTAATTTATTCTCAAATAAACAATGCAGCCTGCTTTGTCATAACACCTAAAAACAATCTGGATTGTTTTTTTTTTTTTGTTTGTTTTTTTTTCAATGTATGCAGCAATTATTCTTTAAAAATTATTGACTAGTTATGCAAACATATTGTTAGTAAACACTCACCTGTATGTTACCGTGATGTTTGCATCCAGGTTCTCTTCGTTGGTCAGAGACAAACCTCTGTGCTCCTCCTGGGAGAAGAAGATGCAGGCCAAGCGTGAAAAAGACCTTGTCAAACAGTTCACAGTGAGGCTGAAGGAGGAGAAAGCCCAGAAGAAGGAGGTGATGTGATGCAAAGGTTCTGGAGAAGTCATGCTCTTGCAGTTCTATGTCTAACAGACTGTGCTTCATTTTTTTTTTATAGGAAAAGAGGAAAAGACGAGAGGAAAACCTGAAACGGCGCGCAGAGAACGAACGCAAAGCTGAGATTGTACAAGTGGTATGTATACAACTCTCCTCACAGTTCCACAGAAATAACCTCTCACCTTACAGGTTTGATATGTGCCCTGCCTTACTGGAGGATTTTTCTTCCATCATTTGGAGTCTCTAACAGAATTTCTGTTAGGCCCACATTTAGCTCCATTGATCCTCACCGTCTCTGCTAAAGATCAGCATGCCCCCACAACAAGATGCTGCCATCGCGTTTTGCCATGGTTATGAGTTCAATGTTGGTTTTTCTCCACACAACACTGTGAACATAGGCTGAAATGTACACAGAGCTTTTTAAGGTGTTCAAAGCTCTGGATATTATTCTAGAACCAAACGCCGCTTTAAACTTCTCCACACCTCGCGTCTGCTGCGTTCCTTGGTTCTGTTTATTCGCTCATGTTCTTAAGGAAACTTCTGAGGCATTCACAGAACAGCTGGATTTAAAGTGAGGGAGTACAAATGGAGGCCCACATTTTATTTGAAATTCTTTGACATGTTTATCCTCTGATCACGTAGAGTCACAAAGGATGGGGAAACATAGGCACGTATGAAACTCCTCGTTGGTTTTTGTTTGACAGATCCGGAACACGGCAAAGATCAAGAGGATGAAGAAGAAACAGCTGAGGCGCATCGAGAAACGAGACACTCTGGCTCTGCTGCAGAAAACGCAGAAGCAGAACAGCACAAGCAAAGTGCAAAAAAAGGTTCAACAAGATTTAACTTAAGAACGGTGACAATAAATTACATCTATTCAGAAAATTGTCTACATGCTGTTGTTGGATATCGTTGTTCAGATCAAGTTCGGACATTATTCTTCATTTGTGCTTCCAAACACAGAACTAAGAGTCACAGTACATGGAAAAGGTCAGGTTTTTTCCCAGTCAACTTATTAACTGGTCTCAATATACTCGGCTACTTTTTCCGAGGTCCACCTTTCTGGTTCCTGAGTGGACCCCCTTTTTGCTCTCAAAACAGTGTTAATTTTGCATGAAGGATTCAGCATAGTGTCAGACATTATGTGATTGGCTGATTCACTACTTGCGTTTCAGAATCAAACATTCACCCAATAACGTTGCTGCATATATACTTATTAAAATACTATTGAGCAAATATTAAATCAAAATGTTGCCATTTGTGAAAACACTCCATGAAGTGGAGATTTCTGCACATCAGGAAAAAATTAACATTCTGATATTTCACATCAACTTTGCTTTCATTTGTCTGTTTACTCAATATTCAGTTTGTTCAAAGGCAGAAACCGCATGAAGTCTGTCATCTCAAAAATAGGATCATTTAGAAAGAATTATGGCAAAACATAATAAAGTACTTGATTTAACCACAAAGGGGCGCTGATAAAGTTTATTTATGAGCCCAAGTGCAAATAAAAATGTTTACCACAAGGGGGCGGTATTACATCAACCTTAAAATAATCTTCAATGACATTTAACAATATATATTTTTTAAATGTACGAACAGGGTTCTTGTATGTAATTAAAATGTAATAATCCCTTTACTAATCTTTTGACGTCAGTGTTTAGATCATATTATATTAATTATGCAAGGAAAAAAAGCACAACTAGACAAAATTCTTTCCAAAACCTGGAAATTTTATTTACAGTTCAAGTCAGTCACATGCAACATTTTCTTTAAACGAATAAACATAAAATTAGCAAAAAGGAAAAAAAAAAAAAAAAAAAAGTCATTTTAGTTTTTTCCCCAAAAGAGCAATATACAAAAATAGAGCTTACAAATACTGTACAGCATATAGTCTCCAAAAATATTCTGCTGCAGAATTCTTAGTTTTACAAACAATGTCTGTGAGACTTCACAAACATAATCAGTGTTAAAAAAAAAAAAAGGGAAAAGTGAGGAGAATTCAAGGGAAAAGGTAAAACGACTTGTTTGGACAAAAGGGAGGAGGAAGTTATTTGTGAGTTTGTAAGAGCTACAGAGGAATAAATACACAATACAAACAAACACAGGTTCACTTCAACAAGGCAGTGATAAGAGATTAAAACCCTAAATGATCTGGTTGCTAAAACCAACCATGGAAAACATGAAGAGATTCAAGCAGCAAAGAAAATTTCATTGGGTTTCCTTCTATTTTTTTTTCTGTCAAAATGAACACTACCCGTCATAAAACGGTGTTGTGATCAATAACTCCCTTTTCTTCTGTGGTTATCAGTAAATTATTTATGTCCAACGGTGCTCCTGACTGGATGTCTATTTATAACAGCTCAGTCCAAGGCAACGCTGACGTCAGGGATGATTTCAGCGGTGGGAAGACATTTCTTACTGCGGCTCTTCAGCCCCATTTTTTTTCCCCTCTCTGTCGTCACACAGACTCTCTTTAATTCCTAACATTTCATGTCTGGTTGGCACTATCAGGACGGCGGGCGGGAGGAAAACGGGGAGGCATGTGTGGGGGAAAAAAAAAAAAAAAAAAGTCTAATAACCAACGACAAAGGTGGACAAATGGCAGCAAGTGTTAGCTGCTGTGGGGTTTAGATGAAGGACTCGTGTGGAAATTAATCCTGTAACAAGAATGGCATGGCAGTCGTTTTGTTCACCACAGATGTAATGAAACACATCTTTCTTTGTTATTGCAACAGTTTTTGTTCAACTAAGGCTAAAATGTTCCGTGTTGAGTTAATGCCAGAGTATCGGCCGACGCTTTCCTCTAGGAAAGGTCCAGTCCTCTGTTGGCTGACATTCGGCGGAGATGAGACATTCGTCAGAGTAGCGACGCTTTTCTAACTGAAAGCCAGAGACGCTTTGTTGAGATCATTGCTTTGTAGCGAGCATGCAAAGAGAAAACCGAAAGGAAAATAGGACCAAGATGGTGTTAGAGAGACACAATCAGTGGCTGCTTATAATGTAACAATTTTTTTTACATTGATTAAATTTGGTCCTATTCAAATGAAAACTGATTCGACTTGACTGATGAAACAATGTTTAAGCACACAACTGTTATGTTAAAGTCCAGTTTATGCGACGATCAAGAGTACAGATTCCCGGATTTGACCAGCAAGTCTTGAGTTTTGACACCCGTGGTTTGGATCAAAGCAGATGCATCGTCGGCAAAAATGAGGTTTAAATAGATCCACAAAGACTTACAGCTGCAGAGAAAAGTGACTATGAATGACTGGTGGGGCTGAATACAAATGCAAACGGCTCACTTTTCAGATTTTTATTTGTTGAAAAGATAACGGGACATGAAGACTACTGCAACAGCATGCCGATGTAGCCTAATGTTATTTACGCTCCTTTTGTAGACAAATAGCTCTCATTTCCATTAAAACAGATCAGACCACAGATTGTTTGACAGCCTGTCTCAAACTTATCTTCGATCCGTCGCTGTGGAATAAGCGGCGTTCCCAGTAGCGTTTGTGGGAAAAGTATCACTGTGTGGCCACAAGTTACTTAGGCCTGCAAAAGAGATAATTCAGTCATAACCATAAATTGCAAGTGTGTGGGAATGAAATGTTACTGAGCGGTAATTTCTGAGAAGCGGATAACTGTGGCCACGGCCTAATAATAGATGACCACAAGATACAGAATGTATCATTTGTTTTACTGACGGGACAGGAGGTGTCCAATGTGAGTATTATCAGCTCTGACGGGTGCCAAACTTCTGATTTCACATTATCATCATCTTGTGGCTGATTATAACATGCTGTAAGGACTATCGGTTAAAAATACTATCATTATGCTCTCTAAATCCCGCTGATCACCAAACCGAAGCCACAAAACACTTCATTACCAAACCTCAGTGAGCTATTTTAGCCCACTAATGTTACCAGGAGGGAGGTGTGGGGCGGAGGGGGGTGGAGTTCACAGCAAGGCCTTTCAGCTAATACACCAAATTCAGCTAACCAGAGGACAAAAAAGTATCCACAAAAGCGCGGCTCAGAGCTGAAGTACGTGTGGCACGAAACAAAAGCACGTTGTACCGAAACAGAAAGGAGGGGGGGAGGCGAAAGCACCAGAAGACTGCAGAGAAAAAGCAGGAAAAAAGGGGATAAACTGCAATGTGTGTTTGCATGAATGAAAACCCTGGTTCACTCCAACCTGCTGACCACTGACTATGGCAGTGTAGCTGAGAGAAAGGAGGGTCAGCTCCAGCTGCTCCCTTATGTGCATGTATGTGCGCCCACTAAAAGGATATGCTGATTACACGCTGAGGCCAGGACTGGTGGCGCTGGTGCCAGTTCACTGACTCGTGCTCCTAAACGCAGCGGTACCGAGAAAAAGAAAAAAAAGAAAAAAAAAGAGAAAATAAGTGACAAATGGATTTACACTTTTGTGGCAAGAGAGATGAAATAGCTGACACTACAGCACATTTTGAGGGAAGATTTCTTTTTCATTCTGTTGTGTTCCAGAAAAATCAACTCTGTTGCAGGATCCGTGAAGCGACTTTCACAGCTTTCCTTAAAAGTCTCCTGCTTTCATCCGTGAAATATACGAACCTTAATCTGATGACATTAATACAGGAAAAAAAAGGGCAATGAAAAACTAGAAAACTAGAAGTGCTACATCTATTAAACAGCTCAAAGACCTTGGTTTAGAACGGATATTTTTGACTTGAAGTCTAAATTTTGCAGACAACTGGATTAGTCAGAGTAATGCCTGGGCGATGGTGACACAGTCAAACGTTTCACATTTAAGCAAACAAAACCGTTCCAGAGTTGTCCCTTTGAGATTTCTGTAGATCTGTAATGTTTTAAAACCTGTCCGTCTGCTTTGTACACGGAAAAGAGGAAGAAATAAAATATAACACATGACCTTAGGCCTAAGCAATCAAGATTTTGCCTTCTCATAAAGTGCTTTTTAAATGAAACAAACAAAAAAAATATATATATATGTATCTTAGTGTAGTGAAGTTCTTGGCTTTTGTGTTTTCTTCTTCCTCGTCTTTTGCTGGTGCCCTCCAGAAAAGCGCTTTGGTTGTGAAAAAGTAACAAAAAGAAACTTCTTCTAGATCAACTTAATCGTCCATGAAGTAAAAAAAAAAAATAAATAAAATAAAAAGAACAGCTGATTATCAGCCACTCTGTGCTGACATAAAGGAAATCCTTTTTTTTTTTCTTTTTGTAACCGATGCAAAAATAAAAAGAGGTGATGACGACCGCAGACTCTCAGTTTTTGTGAACTTCTGCTCAGTTATTCCAGTTTGTCAGTTCACACACTCTCACCGAAGGGTACCTGTTTAAGGTGCGAGTGTGAGCGTTGGGATGTGTTTTGTTGTGTGTCCGCCGGCTGCTTTCCGAGAGGGACTCAGTGTCCGCTACACCAGGTTCTCGGCGCCGGGCAGGGGCTGCTGGACGGGCAAGGGGGGCTCTATGGTGCCGGCCTGCTGGGCGAGCTGCAGGACGGGCATGTTGCACAGCGGGCACACTTTCCTCACCTCCAGCCACTTAATGAGGCACCTGAGGGATAGAAAAATGAGCCGAGGTGCGTTTAAAATGTTAGATTTAGAAAAAAAAAAAGATTTTAGGACCAAAAACTATTTAGCTGGTTCTTCAATCCCATAAACTCTTAATGGCCAGGAATTACCTTTCAAAACAGGAATATATATATAACCAAAAAAAAAAAAAAAGAAAAAGAAAGGAAATCTTTAACACTGAAAAAATAATTTTATATAGTTTGGAAATCTTGAGAGAGAAAAACTAATGCTAGAAACTGAAGACTAAATAAATAAGCAGAAAAAAAAGATTAGGAAGAAATGAAAACATTTCTGTTTCAAGCTAAGAAAGATAATCAAATGAGGCAGGAGTAGAATTAGAAAATAAGACATAATAATGTAAATAAACTGGAATTGGGGGTAAAAATCCTGTTTGAGAAATCCCTTTTAACTTAATTTATCTGTAAAACAAAACTTGAAAATCTTGGTGCCACCCAGGGCAGCGATAAATGAGCTGTCAGCTGTAACAGCCTATCAGTCAGAAATCCCATTCATATCCATATCATATCCTTGGGATGCCCTGCTTCATTCTGATGGGACTCTCTATCAGGCATCACTGTCCATTCAGATTGTAAAATATACGCAAACAATCCAGAGGTCACAAAGATGTCCTCCTCTGGCCACGTGAGTATGTGCTGTGTTAAAATAAAAACAAGACCTCACAGAAAATCCCACAATGAAACGGAGTCAGCTGGTCACGACATCAGGAGGGAAAAAAAAGTACATCTAATCACATGGAACATATTATGACAGCTGAATCATTTAAAGAGCATTAAAAATATGAAATGTGAAAGAGTCCAGAATGTATGATTTCTGAACGCTGCAAAGAAAACTCATATCATAAGCATCAAAGTGTTAGTTTGACCCTTGATGGCTTCTCTGGGAGGTCATTACAGTGAGCAGAAGTGAGGTGTGTGCTCAAATGAGTGTGTGACAAACAGTCAGCAAGCTTCTACTCCCATGATTTGATTAATGTAAAGCAGTTTCATAAATGAGGAGAGCAAGAAAACGTGCAGGTGGCAATTCTGATCTGTGGAAACCAAATGAGTTAAAAAGATACTTTAAGGCTTCTGAGGCTTTTAAAACGTTTTTACTCTTCCTTTTAGTTATTTTTACCACATGAGGGTAACGTGAATAAATTTAAAACGAAACTTCCAAAGGCTGATTTTGTTATTGAAAGACAAATGATCCAATCCAACCCTGTGTGAATCTGAATGCCTTTAGAAATTGCCTTGTGGCACCGAGCATCAATTTTCCCGATGCTTTGCTTTTTAAACATTTTCATATTATTGTTAATTTTCTAGTTAAGTGTTTGATTCTACTGCCTTGGCAGTGATCTGGCTTGGTTATGTCTAGTTATATTTAACCAGGTGGATTTTTTTTCTCTTAACTGAAACCGTGATTTCAAATCACTGTGGAAAGTATTTGACTCTCACTTTCCACCCCAAGTGAGAGTCAAATTGAGAACGTAGTAAACTTTCCAAATGTCTTGAATTTGTCAGTCAGTTATAGATACTGTATGGCTTATTGCTTTTTTTTATCCACTTAAAGACCAACCAAATAATGGTTGGATTTAAAGGCTCTCTGTATAAAACTGCATAGTTTTACTTGTAAACACATTAAAAACTGCCTCTGGTTTGAATTCTTTCAGCCACTGGGGGAAAACTAGGTCAAAGGACTCGACTAATGTAAACAACTCGGTTGAAACGTTGGGACACGAGGTGAGATGTGGGATGAAGTTAGCTCATCTAATCCATTATGATCTGTGTTTTCCACTCCGATCGTCTTTAGTTTTATATTCATCTACTGTTGAATGTTAAATTTCACACTTTTTCTTAATGTCACCCATCACTGTAATTGGTGATGATAGGACTTATAAAAATTGCCTTCTTGGAAAAAAACTTCATGTATACTTTAGTTTGACGGCAAACTCCCAGACGAAAGCCTTTACTTACTTCCGATGAAAGGCGTGTTTGCATGGACAGATCCCCAGCTCATCTTTCTGCTTGAACTCCTCCAAGCACACCGCACATATCTGCAAGAGAAGGCCAGAGCTTCAGCTACCACTTCTGTATAAAGCGTGCAGGAACTGGAAATGTGTTGATAATTCAGTTCACTTTGGTTCTCTCCGCACTAATCTCAGTTTTGTGTCGGTGGACTGCAAACAAACCGCTCAGGCGAGCCATGAATGTCTGGCTCACAAAGAAAAACACAGCTGTGGCCAAAATCCACACAAAAAGACAATAAAAGGACATGGAAAAACAGAAGAGTAACTGACCAACTATGTCCGGTTATACAAGTCTTGACTACCTGTGGCCTTTTTCTGATTTAACGGGAAGGCAAACGTCGTCACTGGGAAAGCTTTTCAAACAAACATTGCAATGTGATTCTCTGAATGTTGTCAATGACGGATTCCAGATGGACAGGCCAATCCACTGATTCAAATGCATTTTTTCCTGAAGAAAACATTCTTTTCATAGTGTTTAAAAAGATTTAATGAAAAGCAGTTTTCATCTGTTCTCTTTGGCAGGAACACAGCTCTGCACCAGACTCGTATAACTAGCAGTAGACCTAGTAACTTAATGTTTTGCTGTTTCAGTCGGTCAGTTTACTATAACTCACTGAAAAGGAGCCGTACCCAGTGTTCAGACTAGGACTATTTGTTCAATAATCAGTCATTTGAGGCGAAGCTATCAATTTTCAATTTGTCTTAAAGAGGCAAAAAAGGCAAAGAAGCAATCTTTGGCCTCACAGTTAAATTATGAGTCAGCTCTGATAAAGTATGTTTTATAGTTCGGTTTCACAAGCTATACCGAGACATGGTCAAATCACAGTCAATGGAAAAAACAACAAGCAGCAGTAAAAAGCACTGCTCACCAAAAGCAACACAAAGCAGCGCCTCGTGTTGCCAGAAAGTATGGATGAGCTCCATGAAAGCTCCTGCAAAGGGTTTCCTGGAAGATGTGTCCTATCTTTGCTAAGAATGAACAGGGTTTCAGAGGAACATCATGCCTGCAGTTACAGAGTGATGATCCGGGACGACTTTGCTGCTTCAAGACTCTCTCCCAGGAAGTCCAGAAGCAAAATGTGTGGCCATCACTCTGCCACTTTTAGCTCATTCACACTTTGGTTTTATCAACAGAACAATGATCTGCAGCTCACTGGCAACTTCACCCCTGAATGGCTGCAAAAAATGACAGATATGTATCAGCATTTGGTGCTACCGAGGGCGACACCAATAGTTGTAAGGTTTAGGGGACAAATACTTTTTTCCCATAAGGCAGGTTGATTTTTATAGCTTCTCCCTTTAATAAATTAAATCATCATTTGAAAATTGCAATTTTGGTTACTCATATTGTCTTTGACTGATGCTAACATATTGGATGATCTGAACGAGTGTGAACAAGTAGCAAAAACTGAATAAATCTGTAAGGGGGCAGAGAATAAAAGATATTCCATCAATATTTCAGAGGGCTGACATCAAAAAGCTCTTAAGCCTTAAACTTACAAAATGTTTATTAAGATTCATTTATTCAGAGAACTTCATCCTAACTCTCATCCATTCACCCAGCCCAAGATTAGCAAACTTAATGGTAGTTTAGTAGAGAAGCATTATTCATGTTCATGCTTTAAAGCTATCTTGGTTAACAGCGCCAGGGTTCACAGGCCTCCACGTGCTTTCCTAATTAGATTAACAGCCGGGGACCACCCATGACGGCGTGAGGCCCATGATCACAGCGGTGGCCGCACATCTAGGGTCACGCTTGCTGAGATCAAATATTTACAACCGTTTCCCAGATGAAAACAGATTCTTCTCAAATTAAGGCAGGATCGAAACAGACAGCTAAAGAGAAGAGAATTAAATATGGATGAGCTCAAAAACTAAAAGTCTATTTTTACCTGAAGGCTAAATTAGATTTGATTTGTAAAAGTACCGTCAAGCATCACTGTTGGACTGTGCGTCAGTCTATTTCTTTCTTGCCAAATACAGACAAGCACATTAATTAGTCAAGAACAGGTAAACTATCAAACCACAGGTTAACAAATCACTATTTTACCTTCTGTGTAAAGGTGACCCGACAAATTCCAATTTGTCATTTTCTGCACTTTGTTAATACATGAATACAAAGTCAATCATTTATGGTGGAGATTTCTGCAGAGTTCAGTCTTTACAGATTATCATGATGGGTGGACAGAACCTCCGATTCTGGATGGATGGATGGATGGATGGATGATGAATGGATAAAGGGATGGATATATTCGGAGGAAGGGATACAGAATAAGCAATGGGAAATATTTTCTGACCTTGAAAATAGCTAGCTTCCGATTCCTCAAGACTTTTGGAGATTGCGTGGGAACTCTGCATGTTGTCAACTGCATTAGTTGAATCACTTTGAAATGGTGCTGCATGAAGCTGCAAACATCCCTGGTACCGATCTCACAAAAGACTCTTGTTATGGACGAAGTGTGCAGTTAATGACTGGTCAGTGACCTGAGATGACAAGCCACACTGTGCCCACACCGAGCTGCTCCAAGAGTTAACAACAACCAATTCAGCGGCTGACAGAAACTTCAAATTACAAAAGCATGAGCATAGGAACGGTTCGTCTACCCGCACTCACAAAACTTCATTCACCTAGTGGACAGCTCTTTTATGGTAGAAGGTTTTCAGCTGCAACAATGACTCCTTTAGCCACCCAGATTTATGGGTGGATGGACAGCTGTGGCTGAAAAGAACTGTATGGGGGCCCGAAGCTTTTTCTTCTGACCAGTTTTGGACACAGAGCAGCTATTTGTTTGGATGTCTGCTTTGCTCTCTGCATTGGAGAACAGATCAATGTTCTTCCTTTTCTTGAACACCTTGCCTGAGATTTCACACTCACAGTTGAGATTGACAGGGGAAAAACAAATCCCTTTTACCAATAGTCCTGTAAGCTTCAATTCAAACTTCCCCAAAATGTCACAGAAGTGAATGCTAAAATGGAAGTTTTACAAACATTTTACTCAATTTGTGACTTAAAAACCGTTGGAAACAGCAAAACGAGGTACGTACAGACTTTCTTTTCACTTGGTATGCAAAAATATTTGTCCTATGCATATATGAATGTTCTAATAACTGTATTTCTGTACTTTAAACAACTTAGTTATTTACATTAAAGTTTTGTACAGGCTTCAGTCTGAGATATAATACTTGGCATCCCAAAATATTCAAG
Source organism: Poecilia mexicana (assembly GCF_051168715.1). NCBI lineage: Eukaryota > Metazoa > Chordata > Actinopteri > Cyprinodontiformes > Poeciliidae > Poecilia > Poecilia mexicana. Next base: position 9,594,987 of record NW_028263370.1, on the reverse strand, counting down.
GCATAGTTTTCACCATTTTATCAAAGTAAACCAAAAGTCAAATTACTGACATTTTTAACACCAGATGTCATAAATACAATCAGTATTTGTTTTAGATTTAAAAGGTCTAAAAAAAATTACCTTGATCACTTTAATGCAAAAATATTTTGAAATATATTGCATGGAAGTTCACTGTTTACATAACACATTTTTATGTGTGCCAAGCAGGTTGGTTAATTTCAAACAAACTGTGAAGAGATTCTTCTAGAAGATCTGATTAGGTTACACATCAGACGTTCTCCGGCATGCCTTGACCTGTAAACCAATCCCAAACAAAGCTTCTTTTCTGTACTTTCCATTAAAATGTTGAAATTCAACCTAGCCTCACTCATGCCTCCAGGATAATCCTTTACATTCAAAAGTGGGTCATCCAGTCTGAGTTGAGTGTGCATTATTGTCATTGACTTCTTTATTTTGTTTCAGTCTTGAATCACATTACACTTTTTCTTTAAAAAAAAAAAAACACTCATATGCCCTGAGGGGCCAAGAGGAGGGTGGCAATAAACTGTGCTGGAGTTGGTGTGAAGATGAGATTCCCGGTGCTAAAGGGTTGGGGCTCTTGACTGGAGTTCACTCTAATTCAAACCTGGTTCTGCTGCGTTCTAGTAATTTTCCAACTAAGCTTAGGGGAGGTTACTATTATGCAATAACGCCACAACAGAGACTGATGAGTTAAACAGGATACGGTAGTTATCACATGGCAATGAGTCATGTGAGCGCATCATGAAGAAAACAATGAATGTCCCGGTCTTTACTGCTGTCTGAATAAACAAATATATAACAAAACTGAGCAAAATGATTCCCCAAAAAGCATAGCTGAGTTTTATCACATTTTATTGGGATTAATGGGTTTGAGGTTTAATTTTTTTTTTTGAAGCCTCTTTTAAATATTTTTATTTAAATTTAAGAGCAGGACTTACAAAAAGTTAGTTTCCTCAACCATTTCATACACTATATTTAACTTAAGAATTTGAACAAGTCCAGCTTTTGTCAACTTAGGCTGATGTTTTATTTGACTGCATGTGATTTCATTGTTTTTATACCTAGGTTGTCTTACTTCAAAACATTCACATGGTATACAGTAAGCTTCACTTCCGTTAAGGTTCTAATAACATCCATGTTTTCAAACCAAACCTTGTTAAAAGAACTTTTCCATGAAGTGGAAACCGTTAAAAGACAGAAATATTTTCATAAGTCAGGTTCAGGAGCTTTTGCACAACACAGGCTGTTATTAGCTTCCACCTAGACACAACACTAAGTGAACACAACATGTTCGCTCCACTGTTGTTCAACTTCCTATTTTCTGATCTAAAAACCGATTAAGTTAAATTCAGAATATTCCAACGATGACAAAAAAAAGAGCAGAAAATTTTCATATTGAAAAATCTAAAAGGTTAATGCTTACCTCATGCAAGTTTAGCTCTTTGACTTTTTCCTTCTGAATGACCTGAAAGGGAAACCAAAATATGATGAGAAGCATGCTTTTTAATACAGTTAAAGCAAACAATTCTATTGTATTAGTCATTACTTTAGACAATGAATAAAACAACTTTGATAGAATAAGTTCAAATCAACTGCAAGTTTTCGAATAAAACATCCATGTGTAGAAGTGTGTTTGCAAACTCTGAGCTTGATGCTGTTCCACATCCGACAGAGGAGCACAATGTTGTGGTGTTTTGAGGTTACAAGCCGAGAGACCAATTACAAAGACAAAGACTTCTTTTCTGCTAGGAGGTGGTCTTGCATGTGCTTCTGCACTTGTTTTAAATCAATATCAGGTTCTTTAACCATCTAGCAGCACAGTGAGTAAAACTGGCGTGCCTGTCTGTCTCTCTGTTGGACTAGCTTTGCAGGCTGCATGTTGCGCGCACTCTTCTCCACTAATGGACACATTTCTTGCAGGATAGCCTGGCATTTAAAAAGTTCTGTGAGTGCACAGAGAAGTATGTTGTACTTAAAAAAAAAAAAAAACAACAATAGTCTTGAAATACCAACAGCTGTCAATCTAAATCGTACAACAGAAATTGTATGCTTCAAAGATAAGGGGGTTTAGGACTTTTTTTCTGTACAATTTCATACAATTTATGAATTCCACTACCCCAGTACAATATATTTGATGCATAATGCACAATGTAATATATCACTATACATTTCTGCATACTCATCATCAACGTGAATATCAGATCAATTTTCTGCTGTATTTTTGAGTGGGTGAAAGACAGACAACTGTGTTTTAAAAAATAATAATCAGAAGAAACAAGAACTTGGTGCACAAATTCAAGATTACTGCATATTTTCTCCAATCCACACATGATCAAAACTGAATGTACAGGTTCAGATATATAGATACTCCCTCACTAATATTTGGTCAAACCTCCATTAGTGACTTTCTGTCAACACTGTGTTTTGAATCCATCAATGAGATTCTGCCATAATTCTGCCTGGATATTTGACAACTCTTCCACACAGAACTGGTACAGATCACCTGACTGAACATAAAATATTTACTTGCCAGAAAAACAATAATAATAATAATAATAATAATGATAATAATCAGTTTTGAAATAGATGAAGCATGTCAACATTAAGCTGCTGGAATAGCCAAAACCTCACCCCTAATTCAACATCTCAATATCAATAAGGGCAAAATTGCAGTTGCAAAAACTGTGTGGATGCAATAATTCATGGGCTATTATATTTAGGTGCCGTTCTCTCAGACTCTCCATTCCTACAATACATTTGCCCAGTTGGATCGACTTTTACTGTCCTTGATGCCCAAAACTCAATAAACATCTTAGGAGGCTTTACACTAGAGTTGTATCGTGTGTTTTAAATGAACCAAATGAACCCATGAATATAGAGCCTTTTTTGGGGGGAAGGAGTGAAAGCTCAGAAAAAAACACCAGTTGGGAGAAGCAAGTGAACTCTGGCACACCTGAACAGGTATTTAGAAAATTTCATGCCAAGCATCCAACCAAATTAAATGGGTTTTCATTTCCTCTTTTAAGAACAGTGTCTATCTTCATTCGTAATTATGCCAGAAGATAGCTGATGGGTTTTGATTTGGAACCAGCTAAGAAAGATCAATTCAAACCTCAGTAGGGTGTATGTATATATATGACCCTGTGATGATAAGAGAGAACCAGTAGACCAAACCGTTGCACCCAGTTCTTGGTTTTAAAGTGATTGCAGTAGTTTGATGTATAACTTTCCACATTGCAAAAAAAAAAAAAAAAAAGATTAGATGTAAATTAATGTTTATTAAAAAAATTATATTCAAGTCAATGACAAATGCGTGCAACCTTCAAATCGGAACTGTGTGAGTGTGTTTGTAAGCGTTATCTTACTTGTTTGTATGCATATAGCTCTTTGTGTGCCTGGTGCCGTAACCTGGGGAGACGGACAGACAAAACACCTTTCTGATTAGCAATTGATTGATTAACATGGACACATATCCTGCATCCTGCAATGGTGGACAAAACAAAAAGAGGTGGACAAAACTGGCTTTGGTAAAAGAGAACAAATTATCCAACAACATTGGCTTCCATGTAAATTAGCAAACGCATCAGAAGATAATTTTACATGTAATATACTTTAGAGAGAAGGTCAAAAAAGAAAGAGCAGAATAAATGTCTGGGCAAAGTGTGGTGAGTCACAAAGTTCAGTCTGTCATTTATTTCACCAGGCCAAAAATAACTTCCTGACTAAAAACATATGGCTTTAATCAACCAAACACAGAAAGAAGGCAGGATATCTCCTGAAAAAAAAAACTTAGAATCTTTAGAGATTTATTTTGCCAACTGAGGCAGGAGTAAGTCAAATTACATATAAACAGATGATATTCTTGGAAGACTTTAAGCCCTCCTTTCTTTACAAAACACTGCACCCTCAGGTAAAACTATAATTAAGTGAGATTTTAACAGCCATTAGGAACTGCAGGCTGTTTAGACAAGTCTTACACAGTTCCAAGAAAGTTGGGACAGACACAAGTTGAGCTTTAAATACACATACTTCAGAGAACAGCAAGAGAACATGATGGACATTTAATGAGAAGAGAATCCACAGAACATACTTCAGAGGGAGATTAAATAATACAGAAAAGGGACGGGGGAAAAAAAAGCAAAAGAGACAAAATAAATTCATAGGTTTGTAAGATTTACCTCCATTACTAGTAACCTTAACCTCTCGCAGCAGAGTGAGAGGGATCTGTAAAACAAGCAGCACAGTCTAGGAGAAAAACTGACATTTTGAAAGAGGTCAGCATGTAAAGGTGCAGAGATTCCAAATGGTTTGGGGGATCCTGTGGGGTGGGGGTGGGGGGTCAAAGTTCAAAACGTAACTGGATTATGAATGATTTATGTAGGGTGTTCGGCTGGGTTGCGAAGGCCGACGAAGAGGATAAATGAAAAGAATGTGACATCTCTTGCCATCCAGCATGAGCAGTTTTAAAAATGTTTTTAAAACATTAATAATGGAAACTGTTTGACGTACCAGCCAATTGACCAGTCAATATAAGTCAGTAAAAGAAAATCTGAAATGCAGAACAGTATCAAAATCAGTATTGGGCATTAAGGAGTAATGATGCATCCAGCCGAGATGTTACACATTATTGGGTTCATAATATCTTTCGAATTTTCAGGAAGTCTAGGAATTCCCTTTATTTGTTTTAACAAATAGAAAAAAGTTTGGATATTCCAGTTGTGCTGCTGCAAACCTTTAGGTTTTTTATGACTACATGAAAAACCCATGACTTACGAATGGTGATCTTTACGCCACCAAAAAGTCTTTTTTAGTTTTTACCAACTGAAGAAAGGTTTTATAAATCTCAAAGTGAGTTTAAAAAAAATAAATAAATCTGGGATTGGTCCAGAATTATTCAAATGAGATTTGACAAGACTAAATGTTTTACATTTCGAGCAAATGTAGCTGAGACTGGTGAAACTAAAACAGTTTTTCAATTTAGAATCAACAAGAAGCTTTGAGACCAATTTTAATTTTAGTGTTGTTGCCTGCAAACCATCGGGACAGGAGTGTCTAAATTGTGACCCATTGATTATTTGAGACCCTCATCATGACTTTGTGGCTTCAGTCTACAATTTAAGCAGGCAATTTAGTCCAAAGGTTGTCAATTCAGATGGATTTTTTTCTCTCCCTCTTCACTAGCTGCATTTCCTTTACAAACGTGCACAAAACTTTATCAATATATTCTGGTAATGTCAAAAAAAAATAAAAAATTAAAAATTAAAAATTTTGCAATTCCAGTGTCTCCAACTTTTCACACACGGAATGAATTTCTGCTAAAACCATGTCTTCTTATTCATTTCTTCATCTCTGGATGTTGCACATTCCCTGGTCTTTTGCTGGCACAACAAAATAAACCAACTGTTCAAGCACTGTTATTGTTTATTTACAGAAAGTGAAGAATACGTACTACAGGAACACGGTCAGCCTTTAGGCAAACCATGCTACATATTTTACACGTGTGTGGACAGGCTGATAAACCACTGAGAGAGGTGGTTGAGGGTTTCTGTGAGAGGCTGCCTTGTGTCAAAGTGTGTGTGCAAATTTGTCTCTGCTGGAATTTCGCATGTCAACTCTAACACTGGCATCTTTTAATCATATGTCCATAAAGCAAGAGATGTGATGTGGGAAAAAAAAAAAAAAAAAAAAACAGAATTACAATTCTGTGACCTTTAAGGCTAATCTGGTTCTCACCAGAATCCTTTTCAAAGCAGAAAAATTATCATAATCAAGACTGAAAAGATAAAAATTACAGATTTGTAATCAAGTCACTTGTAAACACACCATCTGACAACAGTGTGGGCCCCTACACTAGAATACAAGCCCATTCATAACCATAAAATGTTTAAAATGCAAATTAAATAAAGGCTAACACTTACTGAGGAGTTGCATGCAGTGCAAAAATCCCTCACAAAATGCCTTTTTGGAACATTTAGCAACGTTTTGCTGCAGAAAATGTGTAGCTGAATTTTTTGCTGCCGGTTAGCTGCCACAAAAATTGTGATGTGTGCTTTTTCTGTTACCACAATGATAGGTGTACAAGAATGCTGCAAACACATGGGCACAGCTAAGATTACCAGTTTTCAGCAAGAATGCACTGAACTGAAGTGTGTACAAGTAATTTTGGTCCAATCGTTTGGAAGGCTGCTTCTTTAGCTTTGTAAAAGAAATCCTTTACAGAGCAAAAATGTCTCTTTTTACTTCTAGTTGCCAAGCTGATCCTGACGTTCAGTACTGAATCACTGAACTACATGTAAGCCATGAAGTGTTTCTAATTTCCAGGTAGATGAGAAATTGTAGGAGTAGTTATTTTTACTTACCCTCTGCCCTGCAAGACAGGATATGGCAAGATGGCGAGGGGAGAGTTTTAGGAGAAACAGCTGCTTCTCACTGTCTCAGATAAAACAATGTAGTGCATTATGTGTGTTCAGTTTGCTACTGGCTGAAAACAAACACCCTGCATTACCAGCACTGAGGATAATCTGATTATACCCAGTATTTTATAAAGAGGGTTGAGGAATTGACTACTGAAGTAAAGATTGTTTTTGGATTATGGATATTTAGCAGATTACTCGTAAATCTTGCTGGATTTCAGATGGTTAAAATAAAGTACTAAAATTGGCACTTTTAAAATCTAACAAATGCAGAAGTAATAGTGGTACGACAGACACAAAAGAATATAATGGGAGCAATGAAGAGGATAAGAGACTTCAAGTGCCATGATTATAGAAAGCAACTTAAATGTAACTCTTACATAATTTAGATAATTTTATTAAAGGAAAGTGTCTTCTCCAAACTGTGCTGTTGAAATATTCTATCTGTTTTTGAAAACGTTTTTAGACACAAAAATCATCACAACACTTTAAAAAGGAAGAAATAAACAACAGCAATGGCAATGCCACACAGTATGGTGGTTGTAAACAAGTTTATATCATATTCTATACACTCTAATGGCATTCATATACAGTTAGTCAATGATGCAGACACAGACAGATTCTCTACTATTTGATTTAAAAGTTGCTATCAACGCCTTCTGTTTTGACATTTTTCAGGATCCCAAGTCGCTCAACAGAACAGACATTTGGTATAGTATGAATAAAAATTCTCTATATATTGTGGGTGTAACAATACAGTCAGCTAATGAAATGAGACTTTATATGACATTGGGTTGGCAAAAATGTAGCAATTTTGTTTTGGAAGAACTAAAAACTTCCATTTTATTGCAAACATATTAAGGGGTCTACAAATAAAAAATGTTTTAAAGGATTTGTAATCAGTGCAGAATATCAACCCAGTTTTGACTTATTTCTATAAGTTGTGTGTTTTCTAAGGTATTTCTGAAGCAAAAACAAAAAATCTTCACAAATAAAATTTCATAAATAAAATAAATTAAATATAAATAGATCTGTTTCAAAGGTTCTATTCAGTGTTGAATTATCCAGTTTAGGTTTTGACCGGTGTAAGTATTTTAGATTTTGAACAAAACATGATCAAATTCATCCAGACCTACTAAAACTAGCTAGCTTTTCCTCCAAAGCGGATGTAGATGTTGACCTTAGATCTTCTACACTCAACGCTAAAGAAATTCCTGAATGACAGTTTTTGCCACGGACCCATGAAAAAGCCAGGAATCTCTCATCCAAAACTAAAATGTGCGCAGCTCTTACCTGATCAGGTAGCAGCAGAAGAGGAGGCTGAGGATGAAGACAAAGATGGCTGTCCCAAAGACCACAATGTAGATATTAAGAGGAAGGTTCTGGAACCCTATATTTGGCATCTTGAAACCGTAGTGTGGGAAATCGGAGCTCATGGATATTCTAGATGGAGAGAGACATATGACATGCAAAATGTAAGTAGTTGCACATTCTGTCTGCACTGAGAGACACATAATATGTGTTGACATAAGATAGTACAAAGTAAATCTAAGCATTTTTAATGAATATTTTGTATTATGAAAGTACAGCTCAGGTATTTTAAATGTTAAAATCAGTAAATAGACTAAAAAGATACTCATGAAAGATCAACAGTATTTAGAGCAGACCTACACATTTTACAGCCTTGGGGGCCACATTAAGCCTTTTTCGTAGAAGTTGGTGGCCCTCGTAGGTCAATAAAAAAATCTCAAGTCAAAAATGCCAAAAGTGTTAATCCTACATGCAAGCACAAGTGTGCTTCTGTAATTTTTAAGTGTTGACAGGATCAATATTTCAGCCCGACTGCCCAATATTGTGCGGCCTAACTCCTACTTGCTGAAATCGAAGGTAAAGTGACTCCGACATCTGTTCCTAGGAATTACTGTTTAAATTGGCTTTATAGACTGCACAAACATGGTTTCTCTGACAACTGCATTTTTCCAAAAGAGTCACTAAGAGGAAATTGAAATAATGCAGTTGTAAGTACAACATAATTCATTTATTGCTCAGTTGCCATGGGACCTGGTACAAACCTGCTAAAAACCAGTTCAGTTAATGATCTGGCCCTCACCAATACTATATTCATGTGGTCCTTCAGGAAAATAATTTATCCTGATTTTAACATTGCAGTGTCTTCCAATATATAATTAAACACATTACAAATTAAAACAGCTTAAATTTTGAAAATAATTTAGCCAAGTGTAGGTATTGACAACATCCAATTACAGCGATGCATAATGAATTTTAACAGGGCACATGATATTAATTGGTGAAGAGACTCAGGATTTATACCAGTAGAGACAAAAGACATAACTAAACTAATGCAACTAGGAATGCACAGACATAAAAATTTGGGCCAGTATTTATTTCTAATATTAATATATCTGTGATAGTCGATAACAAATGTGTACAGATGTCATACATTTCACTACATTTTCAACACCTTGATAAAAATGACCACCCTGCTGACTTCAATGGCTTCTTTGTTTCAGTTAAACTTCCCACAGTCCCGAGCTGCATCACTGTTACTGTCACATAACCAAACAAATGCCACATGGCCAACTGTCTTCCCTCCCCCTCCAGAAACAAAAGGAAATTCCTAATATCACCGTACATACCAATGTTAGTGCCAACATACTGTGCATCCCCTAAATGGAATGTTCAACCCTATAAATGCACCTTTTAAATTTCGTCCTCACTTAAAACCGGATGCTCATTTGTGCAAAAACAAAATGCTGAAGATTTGCATAAACCGGTTAAACCTAAAAAAATACATCATCTAAACCGAAAGCAAATAGCAGATGAATCTCTTAATGTCCAACAAATAGCACAAAGGCAATATGGCATGCATAACATTTAGCCTCATCTATGGCTAATGCAATTTAATGGAGCTATATACAACCCCTCTATTTTAAAACAGACAGATACAGTGCCTTGCCACAGTATTAACACCCCTTGAACTTTTTCATATTACATCCTGTTACAACCACAAAGATCAAAGTATTTCTTTTGATCTGTTGACCAAAAGAGAACAGAGATAGAACATTGCTTTCAAAAGCTATTTCCACCTAAAAACCTAAATTTCAATCACTAAGACCTAACAATTTATAAATTAAGAATAAATACATCTGTTTTGCTCTGTCTGTCACATGCTCTATGAAGTTGGTGGTTGCAACGGATCAGAAATGTGAAAAAGTTCAAAGGGAAAATGGATTACTTTTGCAAGATGCTGATTCTGCATATATCGTTTGTTTAAACAAATCCCATCATTAAAGCCCTATAAACTAATTTGTAAGTAATGCCATACCAATAACAGCCTATTGGTCAAGTTCTCCCACTCAAAGGGAACATGACCAGACATGTCCACACCTACACTTAAAAAGGGACCGTGGAAGAGGAGGAGGAGCAGTAGGCGGAGGGGACGACAGGAATAGCTGTCTGCTCCTTTAGGGACATCGTCTAGGGCCTCAACCCACCCCAAACAGCTTCGTTCCCCGACACTCCCCCTGTGGAAACTTTAAGGACCATTAACAATCCCCTGGATAACCATAAACTCGCCCCCACACAAACGGGCACTCGGTTATACAACATCAGGATAACCTCAGCCCCTGAACTACAGCTACACTCAGTCCTTGCATAAGGAACCCCCTCCTTCTCAACTCCCGTAAGATATGCTTCTGTAAAGCTTGATGCAAAGGAAGTGTTCCCACATCTACCTTATGTATCTGATGGTTCTCTTTCAGATCAATGTCTAAGCATCTTACTGTGACCAAAAATTAGCAGGGCTAAGTTTCATGGATGACTCCAGCAAACAAGTATGCAGGACAGGAAGTTTAACGAGGACACAAAGGCCGGTCAGGTTGTGCGAAGTTGCATAAGAAGTGAAAGTCAACAACGCTCCTCAGTCTTTAAAGATATCATCATGCCTAGAAGTTTTAGCAGCTGGCAGGGGATTTCACTCAGCTCTTTACATAAATCGTTGACAGGACAAACAAGTTGGCTGACTGATGAGGCTGCTACATTACACTTATTAAATGGATCCAACAGAGCTGCTACAAAAACATCACCCAATCACTCCCACGAGGAAATTAAATACTTGAGATTTTAGACCATCTTTATACCATCTACAGCACTGATTCCCAGCAAGTTGTGGATAAAGAGGGTCCCTTTGGACAAAGTTATAGCTTACCAACCCAACGGCTTAAAGTTGTTCTAATGAGATTCCAAAAAAGGTTTGAATTGACCAGCTTTTCATTCTGCATACGGACCGACCTGTTAGTGCACACTGCTGGTCCGCTTGTCTAAACGAGGCTACTACACTTTTCCCTCACTTACAAATGGGACAAATTCACATGCAGAGTTAAACAAGTACTCTGATGGTTGAATCAGAATCAATAAATCAAAACAAGAAAAAAAAAATCTTATGTCTATATATATCCAACACTACTGTAAAATTACAGCCAAAATTATTCAAACCCCTGGCAGATTTACATTTAAAGTAACCTCTAATGTAACTCCACATAATTCACAAATATGCTGACCCCATGAATGTGTCAAAGACATCATTGTCCCCATATTTCCAGCTCTTTAATCTAAAGTTGAAGGTCTAACTGTGTAAGATATTTCTTCCCTTATCTGAACACAAACACATCACTGAGCTACAGCAAAATGACAAACACCACTGTTTGTCATTTTGCAGACAAAACAGTTTGACATTTCACCATTCTTTTAATAAATCATCATACTACTAATCATTAAAATGACTTGATAAAACATGTAAATTCATGCAGACCACAGATTCATGCATGTGCCATTTCTTTTGACGTACACATACCCAAGTGGTGCCTTCATGCTGAAGAACAGAAAAGTCTGCACAGACTTGCAGCACAGGCCTCTGTAAAGTGACATAATGTGTTGTTGAGAAAGAAACTTGTGAGTTTGCTGCTGGTAAGATTTCTGGACCACAGTATTTCTGTCTCCCTTTCAGATCAGCCCACGTTGAACCCATGCCCCTCTCCACTGTGACTCCTTTTTGGTGTCTCTGTCTGATGAAAGACACAGCGACCTCCCCTTGCTTATCAACAGTCAGAAACAGCCACCTCTGGAAAAATCAGAGTCAAACATACTGACAAATCTACAGATGAATTGCAGAAGTGTCCACGTCTCCTCATTTTACCATACAACCACAAACTTCATTGTATTAAACTAAGATTGTATGGAGAAGACAAATACAAAGTAGCAGTACGTCAAAGTGGGGCAAAGCAAACACTTTAACTTTTTGGTCTAGGTGCAAAGTGCTATGTGTGACAGAAAACTAACAATCCACAGGACACTGCACAATTGAAAATGGTGGTGGCAGCATCATGCCGTGGGAATGCTCATCAGCAGAAGCAGATTTTAAAATATATGGAGCAACACTGAAAGAACACATTTAAAAATGGTGCAGAGGTGAGCAATTACTAAGAATACAATTAGAGCAACAATAGAAAGCTTCAATTTACATGTATTTCAAATGGCCCAGTCAAAGTCCAGACCTACACCCAATTGAGAATCTGTAGCAAAATGTTAACATTATTACTTCCCATCCTCTGAGCTTGAGTGATACTGCACACTTGGAATAGGCTAAATTTTCTGTCTCTAGATGTACAAAACTGGTGTAAGACTTGCTGACTGTTAATCCCCATCAAACTGTGTTTTATTCATGAAACATTTTGAAAAACCGTATTTTCCCTTCTGTTCCACAATGTATGTGTTACTTTGAGTAATTTTGTCATATAAAAGTCCCAGTAACCATTTGTGATTGTGAAAATATGGTTCAAATAAATAACCAAGAAGAAAACTTTATTCTTGACAGATTGACAAGCTTAAAGAGTACAATTTTGTCCAGCCCCAATAAATAAACCCAACTTTTCATTTTTGTCTGCTGAATTTAAAAAGCTATGATTCACTTTTTTTATGTTATGGTTGTAGTTTTCTTCTGGTATTGCTGTTTAAATAACTACCACTGTCAGCATTTTACCCAATATACAAACATACTTGAACATTAACATAGTCCTAGTTTTTGGCAAAAGTTTGGTGGTGACATGACACTATGAGCATGATAACTCTAGGTATTTAGGTCTTTAGAGAACATTATTGTAAAAATGTCATTACTCATGGAAATTAGATTTTGTGACTCAGTTTTCAACTAGGTGCCACGACGTTGAATCTGCCAACAAGAATCGCTGATCGACAGGATCTTGGGAGTACCCAGTGATCCAGAAATCCAAACCCACTCGCAGTTAACATCCCACACAAACCAGAAATGTATCTAGAGTGAAACACTGCCAATGAGTGTATATGAACAACATTACACTCAGACCGGTAAGAAATTCGAGGAAAAAAAAAAAAAAAGACAAGCAAATGGCTGAGTTTTCCATGCAGGTCAGTGATGACTCAGTGGTTTCACAAAGTTATGGTGAATAACTTCCACCATTATCAAAACAACTGAGGCATAACTTCTTTGTTTAGCGACAGTATTTTCTGAACAATGGTTGACAGGCTTGCAATTTTATAAAACAAAGCCCGATGAGGTTTCTCTGGTGCGCTGGATCTTTAATAGCTGAATACGTATTTTACTTGGTAAGTAACCACATTGTTTTTCACAAATATTGTAATTCTGAAGTAAAACTATGCAAGTATCCAATTAAGAATATCTAATATGTCCAAACTCTAATGGATTCTACAAAATGGTTTGTTTCCCTCTCAGCTCTCCCTGTGGCGCAATTCCAAACAGCCCAAGGGATTAATCCCAAAAGAGTAGGTAAACGTGGTATGATATGATAACTAACAGCATCTCATGGCTGCTAAACGGTAGAAATGATTTCTCCTTTGATTCCAACTCTCTTACCAAGCGTCTCTTCTCTCTCACTCAATTGTTTTCATATGGCCTCACCCCATTACGTAATGAGCAACAAGAATGTGCACAGCACATCACATTCATGAGAAATGAGAAAGGGCAGAGACAATGCTTCTTGGTTTGTGAAATATCATATTGTCTAACTTTTACATTTTAAATTATACTGTTAAAATGCCTTCAAATGCCAATTTATTGAGAAGTTTTTTTTTTTTTTTGGGGCGGGGGGAGGCAGTTTCCCACAAGAGAAAAAATAAATGTGTTTACTTTAAAAAGAAAAAAGATTGATCACCGTTGTTTTAAACCATTTAGTTACTACTCTTTTTAATGTTGCTATAGTAAAGAAGACTAATTATTACAGCACTATCATTCTCCATAAATCTATCCATCTATGTCTAATCTATGTAATATGCTTCACTTGATCATGGAGTTAGAGTATTATTGAAAATTAAAGTTATTTCACTAATTTATTGAAGTAGTCTCTACACAAAGTAACTGGAAGAGGAAAAACAACCAAAAAATGGGATAACAATTAATAAAATAAAACAAAGTGAATCCAGCATAATACCTGACAATATGGCCCCAAACTTTTATTTTACATATCTGACTTTTTTCCTCCTTATGTTTCGATTTTTATTTGCTGCCTCCTGTCTAAACTAGTTTTAAGCTCTTGATTTTTTTTTTTTAAATTAACCTTATCTGTTCTTTGCAGATTCCAATTTTCTGTGTAAACAGGGGTTTTACCAGGCTAGTTTGGTATTTTTTATTACCATAACACTGTTCTTGATTATGTGGGAACTTCCTCTCGGGATTTCAAAACAGCTAATACAATGCCTCTGAGTCCTACTCATCTCAATCTACACCATTATTAGAAATTGTTCTCCAAAACATAAACAGGTTGGGAAAAAAAACATCCGCTCCACGCCAATCAATACTACACAGTGGGCCAGAGGTCAACATTTCATGAGGGGACTTTCTAGTTTCCACACGAGTCATCAAGGCATATTTGCTCAATACAACAGTTTAATTTTGACCGGTGCTGTTGGTCAAAACAAATATTTGTTGTAGTTTTCCAGTCATCACCATAAATCATCAGTTTAATTTGACAGGACGCCAGTTTGGACCAATAACAACTATTATTTGCCAAAATACTTGGTCCACTCCAAATAGCTAGAAAAAGTGTGACAGGGTAAAAATAAAGTTATTTAATAAAGCAGCTAATCTTACAAATTTTGCTTAACACAACTGTCTTGAGCTTGATGTACCCAATAGACGGTTTAACATTACTGTAAATACAAAAATGAGGACTGTTGACGTGTCTTTACTACATAGAATTTAGGTCAATTGAAAGTCTAAACTGATCTAGTTTCAGTCAGATCTGTAACTGTGGAGAAAACGTGGGACTTTAAGGAACGTTCCTAGATCGGCTGACAATAATTATCCAAAGAGCAGATTCATCAATCCTCCAGGTCACACACAAACAATGAACAACAAGGTACAAAGCACTAGAGACCTCACTTGTCTCAGTTAATGTCAGAGTTGATGTTTCAACAAAAAGAAAGACTGGACAAAGATGTGTTATCCATGGAAGAGTTCCAATGTCAAAACCTCAGCTGACACAAAACATCTTGACGTTTCCCAAGATCTTTAGGGAAAACTTAAGTTAACTGGTGAAACAAAAGTTAAATTTCTTGTTTCACATCTGGTATAAAACTAACAATAGAACGTCGCCTGCAAGTAAACATGGTGTGCTTAGAGAGATGGCTTGGGACTGGTTAGTAACTTTAGGACCTCTCTTTTTGAATTCTGTACTAGAGTCTGGCCTTAAGAGGCCTTGCGCTCAATGACCTAATGTGAACCAGCAGCTCAAATAATTAGATTCAAACAAAACAAAAGGCATGGTTTGGGCTGGCCTAGTCAAAGTCCAGACGTTTTGTGGCATGACTTTAAACAAAACCTTTCAATGTGGCTGAAATAAAACAAATTCACAAAGCAGAGTGAGGCAAACTTCCTCAACAGCAATGTAAAAACTGATGCCTGATTACTGCTCATTAATTATGGTATGTTTACTGCTGAAAACAGTAGCATAGCCAGGTATTAGGTTTAGAAAAGTGCTTTCTGTATTTGCCCAGGTTATGTTTGGGAATTCAATCTGAAGATCTGAACCATGCAATTATGAAAAATAAAAGCTTACAGAAGGAGCAAATACTTTATTACACAGAATTGAACATCCTGCATCACAAAGCTGGATTTCCTTTGCTGTTTTAGACAAAACAATTTGCCTCCCTATCCTCCTTAGTAAGTAAACTCAGCCTTGCATAACTTATTTGTCATGCTTAGCAGACTACAAGGTTTTATCAAGTGCAATAAAACCCCACAGCCACCCACCTCTCCGCCCAGACGTTATCCTTTATTGTGACTGAGCCATTTGCACACATATTACAAGAGCAAACAATGACCTCCTAAGCCTATATGCCTCAAATTGTCATTTCAAACAGCTGATGAGTCAGACAGCCACTGTTTTCAATCAAAAAAGCAGTAAAAATGCCAAGCCTAAAAAAAAATAAATAAATAAATTAAAAAAAACACTCCACACTTTACTTTTCAGACCCATGTGGTTATTTTAACAAATACCACAATGCTTCCTGTAAACACCCGTTTCACTTTGGCTTCGTACAGTAGTTCTTGTCAGCAGTCTACTGAATAATAGTTAAACATCTGAATGAGAAGTGGAAATTTCCACTAGCTGCCACGAGATGTGCTCATCTGAAACTTTATGCCAAAGGGCAGCAACAAACACCAGGGCCCCACAGGGCGAGGAAGGGGCTCATTAAAATGTGCTGGCATAGGTTATGAAGTGCCTGTGATTAAATGATACTTCAATCACATGCAGTCCACTCACATAGTGTCAAACCAAATATGCATCATGTTTTAAAAAAAGGCTGGTGTAATGAACAGCTTGAGCAGCTCCATTAATTACAACTTATTTTTTTGTACAGAACAAGTGATAGCTGACTTATTCAGAATAGTACACCACTTATTTCCCCTCATTGACTTTTCACTTTGTTTCCCTCGAAAGTGATCTGAGCACAGACAGGATAAAAGAGTCAAGTTTATCTTTCAAACCACTGAAAGTCAAACTAGACGTATAATGTTCATAATTAGGTGTCATAATGGCGGTATGAGAACTTTTTAAGACTTCAAATAAACTCACAATAACACAAAAATCTGTGTGTCTGTCAGGGAATGTGGGCGCAATAGTGAGTGTGGATGGATGAGGTGATCTATGCTGTATGCGATTGGTTTATAGAAAAGCATTTCAGATAGTTGTTACTAATACAAGAGCCAGTATTTCTAGAGATGCGCCAAGTAACTGAATAACTGGACAGTTTTCAGTTTGATCAGTGAACGCACCATCAGCTAAGCTCTACCAGACTGACACTCTTCAGTAATGAAGTTGTTACTACAGGAAGAAGTCCAAAAGTTAGCTATTTTCAGCATCGCTGTCTTGTTTACAGCCAAAAAAAAGAGCACAGTTTTAAACTAGACATGAGCATACTTCAACAGGCAACTGGAACATGCTGGGAAAATTTTTTTCACTTGATTTTGAGGTCACACAAAAGCTTTTTTTTCCTTTATAGAAACAAAAATGTATTGAGAAAACACTCAGTAATGATGAAACAACTGATGCAGACAACAATAATAACATCCGTGAAATTGGTAAAAATGTCCAATATCTCAAAATTTGCTAATCAAAAATTTTGAGTAGCAAAATTTAGCTTCTTTATCCATGAAGGTTAAAGACGCATTTCTCACAACAATAATTAGCTTTATTGAAGCTAAATTCATCAACTCACCCTAAAGAAGCTTAAAAATGAAGAAAAGCATTATTTATTTTTATTTATTTTTACCTCCGCTACAGTTGGTGGTTTGCTCTCCTTCCCCCTGTGCTCTCCATCATTTCTCAGAGGACTCAGGGTAACTCAAGCTGACACAAACATGGGAGAACTGACACAAACAGCTGTCTCATGGCACTGACATTCCCCACCAGAATGACCCCCTCGTTTCCCTCCTAACAGTACTCAGTGTCACCTTATTATCAGCTGCCATCAAACTTTAAGCTTTTACTTTCTTTTCTGACTCCCACCTGGAATTTCTGGCATGTGTATTTAGTTTTTGTTTCAGCAGCCACGCCTCATTAAATCAACATGAAAATGTTCAGCTTTAAATTTGCAAATGGTGCAACATCAGTAACACTTAAAAAACAAAAACAAAAAAAGGTTACATTCAAGCTTTACTAAATGTACCAACATAATTATTTACTTTGTTTCTTCAGCTGCTAAAAGCAGAGTGCAGGTCAACATAGTATGGGCCAGTCACTAAAAATAAAACTTGTTATGTCAGGGTGAGAATTACAAGTAGTAAGTTAAAAACAGCCTCACTAGAGTCCAACGATGATCAGCTCTTAACAGTATCTGACCTTAAGTTGGTAAAAAAAAAAAAAACGTGCAGAGTTCGAACCCAAACACGAGTGTTTTTTTGGGGTTTGTTTTCCATGAACAACTATACGTTTCACTCGAGTAAATCTGAAAAATTTCTGTCGGAGTTGGCCACCTGCCACAAGAAGGAGGTCTATAATTGGTGGATCAAAATAAAGATTAACTGAGAACATTTAAAAGTTAACCTCTAGCTAGTTCAGAAGGAGTGCTTATTTAAAGAATGTTCAATGAATGTGCAGGCTTTAGAAATACACTTTCTCAACTTTTTTAAATAAACCTAAACCAAAACAGTTGGCATAGAGACACGTTTCCATGGCTGACCTGCAGAAGGTTTTCAGAACGGCTCAGTTAAAGAATTAAATGAGTTCATCCTGGACTGGTCCTAATCAGTGATCTCTGGGTCATAAACTAAAAGTCTAACCATTTTTCAGTGAACACACCATACCAGTAGTAAACGTATGTAAATAAACTCATCCTCGGAGTAGTGAATGCTAACAAGCTCTTCATGAAGTATATGACTCCACTTCTACTGATTTAATCTGTCAGGATCATTTTCAAACAACTACAAGAACCTTAAAGCACAAGAAAAAAAACATATTTAATGCTATAGTAGAACCAACACAAAATCTAAAGAGTTATTGTGTTGTTAGCAGTTCTGCAGTGGATCAAAAGCTTAGGTTAGCCAGCAGGCTAATTGTTGTAAACTGTTACGTTTGACATGCTGTTAGCTTCCACTAATCAAAGTACATTGATTTTCCATGGAGTTCACAGTGCTATGTCATCTTCCTACAACAGATAAGGCAACTATACAGATAAAAAAAACATCACAAAAACTCTCAACAGGAAAATCCAAACTAACCATTTAAACAAGGGAGGGAGGCATTAGCAGACAGCACTGAGGCTGGGCATACTGAAGGAAAATTGCTCTGTTTTTGTCCTTTTGAAGAGCCAGATTCTGTCCATCAGCGTTTTGGAAATATTGACAGTCATTTAGAAATCTCACATGTAAGGTAAGAGTTTACTTTCCCTGCAAGCCATTTTCCACTTTCATAGACTGCTGTCTTTGGTCAGTAATGCTAACTATGCTAACTGTGCTAATCATGAATGGCAAAGAAAATCTAAAATGCCACTTGAAGTCAGGCAGTCCATATTTAGGAGTGCTAGTGAAATTCAGTTTAGCTGCAAATTGAATAAATGAATAAACAGTCAGAAAAAAATGGATGTGACTGTCGGATGGAGCTGGATACAGCTGCTGTTTATTTTGAATGAGCGTTGTCCAAAAATAATAATAATGAAGTATTCTATTTTTTGAGGTGTATAACAAAAGTGAGCTTTGTCTATTAGATGAGTAAATGCTTTGAAATCTGGTGTGGATGTCAAAAAATGTAATAAATACATCCAAATTTGCAAGACAGTTACATTTTGGATTTTTTTTTAGCTATATTCAATATTCTTTATATGCAAAACTTATTAGGAAATTGGAAAAGGCTAATATCAGAATCAAAAGATGATCTGAAATCATCCTAGAAATTCTTAGAATACCGGTTTCTAAAGATAAAGTCAAAAAATGACACTAAGTAATGTTTTATAAGTACTTACAAAAACTTACAAATCATTCTGTGGTACATTTAAAAAAAAACATTTTTCAGTTTACTTTGGCAACAAAATTATTTGCTGAGTCATAACTAAATTTTACTATAAACTAAGTTTTACTATATTTTTGTGATAAAGCCATCACAAAAATATCTGGAGGGCCACTTAATTTCTTCTTTTGCCTGTTTTTTCCATTATGAACCACCTTATGAGACATTTTACACTCACAGATACAAAATGGATGCTTGCAATAACGACTGTTTGCAATGCTCCTGTTGGAATCCTACTTCATAGCTCTCGCACAAAATTGCACAAGAAGTCCAGAGCACATATTGCAGAGGTTTGTGTTGCCACATGCAGTTGCTTTGGACAATACCCAGAAAATGTTAAGGCAGCAGTGCATATGTGAAAGCGGCTCCTCGGTAAGCACTGAATGTACAGTAAGACTCTTTGCACCTGAAGTACTGAAGCAGTCCAGCTTGTAAAAGTCAGACAAGAAAGTTTTTGACAAGAACTACATTTAAAGTGAAGATTAAAGCTTTTATGTAATTTGACTAAATAAGCCTTTGCCTGGAGGAACTTGTCTACCCTATAAGTAGTAATGCTTAGTTCCTCTTTAGCTTGGTCTTTACATAACTAGTATTAAAACACATGCAGCTAAAAATGACTTATTTTCCTCTTTGAAGGCAATTACATCCCTTATTAAAGGAGTGCTATGAATTTCAAACCCACTACATACTGGGCACCTCGGTTTTTCTATTCTGCTCAAAATGCCATGTTGAAATTTGAGCTTGATGAAATTTGACGGTAGTTTCCGTCTTTTTTAAGACAAATGTTGAAAAAAGAAAACGAAGATAGACCAGATTGGCCACTGCTTGCCTTGATATTAAAGGAAGTTCAGTTGGAGTTACCCAAAAACTCCCTCGTGTTAAGTACAAAATAATATGTGTCGGGTTTTTTTTATAGTCTAGAAATGTGTCAATGTGATGAAAGCCAATTTTAATAATCTCTTAAACCAGCAGTCAGAAAACCTCAGGTTTTGGATCAGAGGTCTGATTAATGCATTATATAGATAATCTAAATTAGGGTTACTGAGTGCACCTCAACTCCATAATCTGTGTCTGAAGCAGTTGTGTGTGATATGTGAGGGCGGGGAAGTACACCAGAAAAACAACTAGCTAAATAAAACATGCTGGGTAACTTGAGGCAAGGCTTGGTCAAAGCAGAAAACAGACAATTTATCATCCTACGTGCAGAACTGAAGCAACTAATAAGAAATTAACTTTACTGATATCAGTCCAACAACAGAAAACCTGTTAGGAGTGCAAATGACTCGGCTCAGGACAAAGATAACAGAAATCTGATTCCTGTGAGAATGACTTTAGATGACCCCACAGGGCACTCTCACTTTTTTGGAGGTACTCTATCCACAGTAGTCCATATCATCTCAACTGTGTGTTATATTATGTGATTATTATTTCCATTTGGGCCAAAAATGTGTTCAATCTCATTGTTTGGACCTGCTGCTCACTGGATTGACTTTTGCTGTTCTGTACAGCCAGGCAAAGCAGTTCAGGGATTCATGAAACAAGCAAAGCAGGCACTTGAGATGCAAATCGCACCCAAACTAGAAAAAAGCACTGCATTCAACTCACTGTGCCTCACTACTCTTGCATCGTTGCCTCAACACAATAGAATAGGCCTTAATTTTAATAAATTTAATGCCTGGCTGGGTTTAACTGCAGCCCTTTAGTGTACAAATAACATTAAGCTGTTTCTGTCTCTATTCTGGATATTTGATAATACAAAAAGAGCACCAGATAACATCAGAGGTCAAACATAATTTTTCTACACAACAGCACTGATACATTGGCACACATGTTGTTGGTGTATTACAAGAAATGAACCAAAGTGTCAGAGATTGACTGAAATCAGATGATTTTCAGGTTGACTGGCTCAGTGACAACTCAAAAATCCAATCTTTCTCCATCCAGTAAATGCACCACACATCAGTGCTACCCCTTTGGAAAGCAATGGTCTTCCTTGTGAATGCCATGATAAAATGACTAAACAAAGTACACTAAGCTGAAAGAAGCTATTTAAAAGAAAAACGTTTTCTGTTCATCGTTCACACAGAGCTTGTGATAAATCAGCAGGTTAAAGTTTTAATCATTGTTCTGATTGCTTCCTTTCTATGCATTAGCACCTAGTTATGATAACTATGTCAGCTATCATAACGTTCTGTTTTTTGTTTTGCTTTTGTGGACAACTAATACCCCTTTCCTCCTATTGATCCCGGAGGATCAAGTCAAACAAAACCTGAACTTCTGGATCCAATCCGCGCTGCCACAGAGGAATCTTCAATTTCCTGTTTAAAGATACAGACTGACAAGAAACACTGCAGGCTGTTGTCTGCAGGTTTCTATATTTAAGAGTTCAGTCTGGTTAGGAAACCATTACTTCCCAAAACCAGTTGATGGCACTAAAAATATGAAGCTTCGCGCAGTTTGATTCATAAGGGTCAGCTCCATTTTCAGTACCTAACAGCGATAGGTGCAGTGAAATGGCAGATGAGTCCACACATGCACAGGATTCACAGCAGCAGGTCTGCTTCGCTAACCAGCTAAGAGGGGCGTAGGTGCTCCCGTTAACGTCGTTTCCATTATGAAGAATTGGACCTTAACGTGATAGCCGTTGTAACTGGCTGGTTGGTTTTGGGTCAGAGTTTAGCTGTAAACCAATGTTGATGCCGCTGAGTAAAACATGACTGGAATCACGGCAAGGCACCATTACATGGATGTAATTGTTGTTATTTGTTTAAACTGGAGACCAGGATGGTTTGAAATCATCTTTCCTCCGTATCTTAGCCATCCTCGGAGACTTTATTGCTTTACAGCAGGACTGGATAGATGGGGCGGCGGCTGCTGGTTAAGCTAGTAGCGCTAACCTTTTAGCTGCTACAAATGACAGAATAACTTAGAACTCGAGCGTTATGCTGACCGAGTTAACCTATTAAATATCATTTTAGGAAGCTTTTAGCCAGAATAAAGCAGTCTTCTTGTCCATGTTTAATTATTTGTGACCTTAAATGAAGTCTTTGGTGCTCAAAGCGCAGCTGAGATCAGTTTAAGATCATTTAAAGTTGGCAGCATCACCCCTAAGTTGCTGTTTGAGTGTACAGTGAGCTAAAAACATAAACAGAGACTCACCGGTGATTTCCCCTTCAGCTCCTTTAGTAGCTGTATATCGCTGCTGTGTGTTTCTTCACAAAACCAGACTGTCACTGAAAGCAGACCCAAACTGAAAGCGGTCCCCACGACAAAAAATGTCCCGTTCTTATTATCTGGATGTTACGCAAAGCCTTGCGGCGAGGCGACCTCCTCATCACACACAGCTCCGCTCCGCCCGTCCGTCAGTCTGTCTGTCTGTAGGTCTGTGTGATGTTCTCTCTGCTGCTGCTGCTGCTGCTACTGCTACTGGGGGCTCCGATCGCTTAAAATACACTGGACCGAACTCGAGAAGGTAGATGGTCCCTAGTGGATGAATTTTTCTGAAGCAGGAGTTCGCGGATAACGAAGAGAAACTCACGTTTCTGGCTACCCACAATCGTCCTTGGCAGTCTGCACGATTTGCACGTACGCGGTTACTCGCCCACTACCACCAGTGGGTAGGTCCCACCTCCTCCCAGTCAGATCGGCACTAAGAGAGCGAGGAGGAGGAGGAGGAGGAGGAGTGGAGCTACATGCAGGATTAAAGCACAGCGAGCCTTGTGGATGAGATGCTTCACCGAGAGAGGATGAAGATGCATGGTGATTAAAAGTGAAAACAAAATCGTACATTTAGAGTTAATATATTTTTACCTCAAGAATGAACTTAATTATCCAGTAAGTCAAACTGGAAGTATAAACAAACTGTAAAAATGTTATTTTATCCTGAAGTATCCAAATTATTATTAAATTAAAGTATCCCACTCCCCTTGAACATTCTCACAATTTGTCAGGTTGCAGCCTCACTGGTCTTTTGTGTCAGTAAGCACAAAGTATTGCCTAATTGTGAGGTGAAAGGAAAATGACAGAAAGTTTCCAAATTAATTTAAAAAGTAGAAATGTGACAATTGGAAGAGGGACAAAATGAAAACTATTGTGTGTGTGTGTGTGGGGGGGGGGGGGGGAGCCACATCTCCCCCAAATCAAATCAGTTTAAACCATTTAGTAATTACTTAGGAACCAAACAGTGATCACTAATTAGTACTTAATACCTGTGTTTAATTTACTGCTAGAATTTATGCAGCTGTTCTCTAAATGGCTCAGAAGATTGTTTGAGAACATCAGTGAACAAAGACTGGGGAGTATAGCAGACAGGCCTGTGAGGAAGTATGACTAAGTTTGTATTAGGTCACAAAATATTAGACAAATCTTTCATTGTCTCATGGAGCACTACTAAATCCGTCACCTGAAGATATAAAGAAAATATTGCACAAATGTTAAGGAGAGCATTAATCAGAAAAGCAAGGAAGACGCCTCTGTCATTCTGGAGGAATGACAGAGATCCACAGTTCAGGAAAAATAATGTGGTGACATCACAACTTCTAGCTGGACACTCTGTACATCTGGCACTTATGGAAGAGGGACAAAATGAAAACTATTGTGGGGGGGGAGGGGGAAGCCACAAGAAGTCCTTGTTACCTCATGCCATTTATCAAGATGCTCTGGTTATAGATGAGTCCCTGAACACACCATTCACATTGTGAAACTTGGTGAACAAAGCACTAATGCTGTGGGAGCACTTTCCTCCAGCTGGTTCTACAAATTCATGCCAAACCTCTTCAGATATTTCTTTGCAGAACATTTTTGAAAACCATTCATCGTTTTCCTTCACTTATGAACTAGTTAGAGTCGATTCGTCCTCTAAAGCCTTAAGAAAGTACACCAAAGTTTGTGGTCGTTACGCTACAAAAAGTGAAGGTTAGTAACACTTCTAGGACTGTGCATGTGTCCATAAAAAGTTTATCTTGCTCTAAACACCGTTAGGTCTCTGAGGCCACATGAACAAGACAAGGTTGTAAGTCACACAACGAAGTAGCGACACAATGTCCACGAAGAGACCCAAGGAAGTGCTATATAGGGATAATAAACCTCTCTCCTATTATTTCAACAATAATTCCTCCATTCAGTCCGTACCAAGAAACAGCCTCCTCCTGCTGTCTCAGGGAAGGAAAGGAGGACCAGTGCCAGTCTTGTACCTCGTCGTCTGCGGTTCCTGAATGCGCCTTTGTGGATGTCACCATCCTCTCCCTCCTGCCAACCCCCGGCAGCCCATTCAGGAGTGTCACATGGCGCTTCCCACTCAGCAGCCATCTCACAATGCACTCCTGTCATCTGCACCTCATTGACATGCACTTATAGTGATGTGCATCAGGGGATGGTGGGGCTCTTCCACTGCTTTAAAAGGAAATGAAGAACCGGGCTGGGTGGCCAAAGTGTGGCTTCCTGGATGCAGGCTTCATATTTATAGGGAGGAAGTTGCAGCGTTTTGTTATAGGTGTACGCCACCAACCATCTTTAGGTCTGTGAGAAAATGTTAATAATATGCACTGATGAAAAATTATATAAATAACAGCCACATCTATTGTGCAGAACAGAATTTTTACAGTAATACATATATTTTAGTTGAAAGAGTATTACTATTCTCCATCTGCAAGATTAGATTTCCAACTTACTGATTGTACAGGGGTAGTTTAGTTCAGGATAAAGTGACAGATTTAATACGCCAGAACACTCAGATGTAATGCAACCCAATAAACCACTTGATTGCATTTGGTTTTATTTCATAGATGTACAGTAAAGATGACTGAATACAAATGCAAATGTCACTTAAAACTTTATATTTAAAATAATGAAAATCACTTGTCATCTTTTTCCTCTACACAGTAATGTTTTTTTTTATTGTTCTATTGTAAAGGTTACTACATGTAAAATGTTAGAGGGCCACGAATGGTAAGGCACTCGAAAATAATTCAAACAATTTACACGTTTTGAGTAAAACACACAAATGACAAGCAGAAAAGTGAGTATTTTCTTTGTCAGTTGCTTCAAATCTCTTGGCAACAGGACTTTTTTTTTTTTTTGGTTTATTGTCAGTTTGAATGTACATTCAAATTGACATGGAACTGACATATATATGTTTTGTGTTTGTTCTGCGAACAGTGTTGCATACCCAGACTCATAAATTCATGTCATGCGGTAGCTGCTCCAGGTGAGTTAAAATGCTATATTTTAATTGCGAGACTTTTCAAATATGTGGATTTGCTTCCCTCCAGTGGTGATAGTTTTGAATTGCATGTGATGTAGAATTAAAACCACAAGAGGGCAGCATTTCAACACCGTGAAAAATCGAGCACTCTAGTAGAACTTTGACAGTACAGTGCGTGCCGGCTTTACTCTTCACAACAGAAAACATGTAGGATGTCACAGTCTAAGAAAGTACCTTTATATGTAGCTGTATGTTTTCAGTTATCGTAATGGAACTGAGAAGACCTTTGTCAAATGCTGTAAATCCAAGGATAACAGCTTGGTGTTTTTAAGTCAGCTGAACTGTTATCAGCTGCTTGACTTACTGATTTGTGGATATTATCCCCTAATCTTTTACTGTATTATCCCTGTTCCCTGTTAATTCATGAACATGTCATTGGCCTTTTCCCCTTTAACTACACTGCTTAACGTTCACAGGCTCACAGGCTCAAAGGGGTCAACATTCCTTCCACTCCAAGTCAGCCCTTGCTGCTGGAGTTACACACCAACCACGGTTCAACTTTGTTTGGAAACCTGCTGCTGCCGCTGAAAGTTAGACGTCCTGCATGTACTGTATCCAAGAAAGTCAGCGTCTCCTGCAGGTGGTATGACATTTCGAGTCAGCAAGGTTGCTCAGCTGTAGTGTGTGTTTTGTAATAGGACCACAGTCATAACTCTGGCTGCTCTCCCACCACGGCAAACATAGTAGAGGGTTCAGTGGAAAGATGGGATATCCAGTGACAAACACTGACCAGATGAGCATCGGAAGATTTCTGACTTCACAGGGCAGGCACATCGAATAAAATTCTGTTCTTTTACGAAATTTCTTTTCAAAGGACTGTAGGTTTATGTGCAGCAGTTATTGCTCTTATAAAACCTCACTGCTATTGATCAGATTTAACCTTATTATTTTTTCATTAGTCTTAACCGTGATCCTGGTTAGATATTGTTGTTTTATTGTAGTTCATATCCAACATATTTAACTTACTGCTGATTTAATCCTTTCTGCTTCCTTTTTCCACTACTGACTTAACTTAAATACTAATACAAATAAAATCTAAAGAAATCATCATCATAAGTGTTCTTGATGCTTATTATGATGATTACTGTTTAGAGGAATGTGTTACATTGCTAATCAGAAGAGCAACGTAACACAAACAAACACAATAAAAACTCATTCCCAAAGTCAAAGCTTCAGAAATTACACTATCAAAAACATTGTCAAAGTTACAAGACCACAGATATACTTAGCGCTTTTCCAATAATAAAACTTTGCTATTTTTGATCGAAAGATTGAATATGATGATGAAGTATATTCTTTATTCTTATGTTTTAATATTGTGAAAATGACTGTGAGAGTGAACATAAAATAATAATTGAGGACAATATTTTGGTTACACTGAAATTCTAAGTATTGGAAATGTTGCTACTACTTTTAAGCAGTGCTTTTTATTGAGCTACCAAAATGGCAAAGCGTTAAAAGCACATATATACTTTTGGTTGGAAACGTGGCGGTAAACAGGTATCCGCTCTTCCTGTCCTTTAGTAACGGGCCATTAAAACGACTATCTCCAGCTGCAGTTTGCTGAATGAGTCAGTGACACAGTCACACATCCTCTTCCTGGATTTCTAAAATAAACCACAAACACGCACAGGTCGGGTCAAAGGGTTATCGTTCACCTTTCGTTCCTCACTGTGTGATCACCGGATGAGACCCAGGGAACACAGACACAAAAGAACTTAAAATACTTTTTCTTTTCTTTTCTTTTTTTTTTTTCAAAAGGTAAAACTAGCATCTGTATTTATTATAAGGCCCCTCCTGCTTTGGTCTATCTTTGTCTGCTTCCTCTTGTAATCTAAACATCCATTTTTATTGCTTGTTCTTCCTACTCCATCTGCTTTGGTGGTCTAACTAAAGGTCAGAGCAGGGTTTATGTTTATTTAAAGCTTTGATTTTAAACTTTTAGAGTGATGTATTTACTTGACTACCTACGCTGAAGGTCCTACGGTATGCAATCAGTGTTTACTAGCAAAAAAAATAACAATATTTATGTCAAAGGCAACATAATGAAATACAAAATGATTTTATGACACAAATTATAATAAATGATTTAAATTTATTAAAGTTAGTTTCTTCAGTGCATTGCGGCTAATGGTATAGCGGTTCAATTGCAGTTCTGAAATTAAATGTTTTGCGTCAGACATCCTTGAGAAAGCCACAGAGTAATTAAACGCAGATTGACAGAACTACATTATATTCAGCGAACCTGTAGCATCTGTACCTAGAGTGAGGCACAGGGGAAGTAGTCATTTGTCACTCGTCATGTCAAATGACCAGCGGCCAATCTCTCAAGTCATCAGTCTTCTGTAGGTTTCTCCAGCACCGAGGTGTGTGACCCAGAAAACAGAATTTAAGAACTGAATCCAATTTGTACAACTGAAATTGAAAGCAGAATTTTCAGTTTCTTGTGTATTTGTCCTCAGTCCATTTTCAGACCAAAACCACACTTAATAGTTTATTTTAAAACTGTTACGAGATCTCTGATTTTGCATAGAAATCAAACAGAAATTTTAAACAATCCAGGATGTAGCAGCAGTCACATGCCACATACACACCAGACTGGAATGAAACCAGTAAAAGAGCTTTACTGAAGATTCTTTTGAAGCAGTACAACTCTTGTTATAGATACAGACACAACATCGATAGAAATTATATATTTTTTTAAATTTAAAATGTTTTTGATGTACACGGAGAAGAAAAAAAACAATAAAGTACTGCAGTATTCATAGCTTTAAGCTCTGTTGAAAACAAAGTTCACTTTTTTTTTTTTAGCGTGTTTGCATTTTTTCTGCTTCCTCCATCTGGCCAGACAAGGAGGACATCTGGTGCCTATAGTGCTGATTCCAAAGGAAAAGAAGAAAAGTACTAAGGAACAGAATATGCTGAGCAAAAACAAGCAGCCAGACAAAAGAACCACAGGTCTGCTTTGAATGTCTTACTTTGAATGTGTGTCATTACAGTAACTGGGAAAATAAAGACATGGCTACGATGTAAGACAAGGGCTATCCATCCAGCCAGGCAGAAATTCACCTTTCGGCTAGGCGCTCGAAAGTTCAGATGCTGCACCAATCCTCCATCTGATCTTCCACTCCATTTTTCTTTCATTTGTGAACAAGAAATTCTTAAACTCCACCACTTGGGACAGGATTTCATCCCCAGGAGAGAGGAAATCTTTCCAAAATTATTATTTTTGCCTATGTTAATATATATATATATATATATATATATATATATATATATATATATATATATATTTTTTATAAAATTGTTTTACATTTAATCATATTTGCAAAGTGTTTCATTTTAATCCCTTAGGCAAACGTGTGTTCAGAACATTCATTAACATATATGTCTAAGCACCTACTATGGCTTTTTATTGCTATAAATGTAATTATAGGTTTCCATAATCCAAATAAAATGGAGACGAACTCCTTATTTTTAGGTACTGTGTTAGGTGCAGTCTAGTAGCTCTTAGTTTTATGTGCCACAGATTTTACGTCCTACACAACAAATGTTTACAGCATGTTAATACTCAAATAGTTTGCCTTCAGAGCCAAAGCTTTAAAAAGTGGCACTACAGCTTGCTCTGTTGCGTTGTACTAATCTTGCAACCTTTAATCGGGTTCTGGGAAAAATAGAATGACTTATGTTTGACCTTCTTTTGTTGTTGTTTTTTTTTTTAAACTTGGCTTTAATTTCGTCTTGAGATGTTTTATTTCTTTGAGCGTCTGAAAAAGGGAGCTCATGAGTTAACATGTCTGATAGAGAGACTTCAGAATGGAGGAGGAGGAGGAGGAGGAGGAGGAGAAGGAGGAGGAGGAGGGGTGAGAGAGAGGGGGAGGCATCAGTTTCAGTGAGGGAGGACAGATTTTTCCCCAACACGTTGTGACAGCGCTCCTTGTTACGATGCAGCAACAGAAAACACAGACTTCTGGCCAAGACCCGTTGCGCAACGCATGATGTGATAGTGTAGACAAAAGAGGAGTGGAATAGTTAGATTTTTTTAAGTGTTGTTTTTAATTATTACACAATTTCTGTTACATGTCCTTAAAATACTTTATGGAGAGAGTGAACAAGGTGAAAGCGGAGATTTAAGGCTTTAAAAATATCTACAGCAGGCAAAAAGTATCGGAAATGAATGTTTTTTGGAAAAAAAAAAAAAAAAAAAAGCCAAACATCAAACACTCAACCTTAGAGATACATCAGACTTCAACCAGGCTTGGTTGATTTGCTGGAACTGAAAAAAACATTTTATATCTCTGAAATTATGCTTCACTCAGTACTTTTTAAGTTAGCTTCACAAAGGGTTCTGCTCCCAGTTGATGCCGCTCTGAGTTGAGTTTAAAATCCCTTTTTAAGAAATGAACTCTTGGGAGAAAAAAAGGGCACACGGAGATGATATTAAATACTTTCCACAGCAACGTACAGTTCCTATGCTAACAGCATTTATCACTTTTGTAACAGTTTCAGACTAGAAGAGTTCAAAGTCTAGGGCCCAGCCTTCCTAGCATGGTTCAAACTGAGGAGGAGGGCCAGAGAACAGAAGTGAAGAAACATTACACATTGAACCCCTCCGTAAGTGGTACTAAATTAAAAGATTGCTTGGTAGTATAACGCTTAGCAATTTTCATCACTACTACAGAGACAGAAGCTAATAACACTAATGAAAGAACATTTTAAAACATCTGGAAAAGCCTGGATTCAGTTCTTAGATTGATATATTAGTTTATGTCCCCCAGTGAATACTGAGTGAACTTCAAACCTATAATGCTAGTAAATAAAAACATCCAATTACTACTGAAAAATATAAAGTCAATTCAGTCCAATTATGCAGATTCAGAGTCAGTTACATACACTCCAACTACATCCTTGTTATAAAACGATGCAGTCGAGTTCGGTTCATTTCTCCAATTTGTTTTCTGTCTGAGGAAACCCAGCCGACTGCATCAAGTCACTGTCAAGTCCTCGTTAGCCATTATGTAGCGTCAGTGGAGAGTATATTGCACCGAGTTAGCTCCAACGTAGGAAAAATGCTTATAACTACATTTTACAAATACAAGAATTGATGGAAGGAATAATAGATAGATAATATGGGAATGTGCTAGTTGTGGAGCCCCGCAGGGTTTAGCAGTGGAGCCAATATTCTATACTTTGGTTCATTTGTTAAAATTAATTAATTAGATTGGTTGGACTTCCCTCTTTTTACTGATGCTGCTGAACAGTAGTTATAAATCTGTTAGTAAGGAAGCAAGCATGTGTAATTTGTTTTATGTCAACGCCAAGTTGCCGGACAGCCATCCGCTCTGAGCTTGTTTCTGCAGGAGGTTTCTTCCTGTTTCTAAGGCTTCGCTCACTGTGCCTACTCAGGATGGGGGACTGCGTGGAAATGAGAAGTTGCTGTCATCTACTTTTTTCCTTAGATAGACAGTTTCACTAATTAGAATTAGCAATTTGCTTAATATTATTTTTCTTACAGTTCATTTGAGCACAATGAAAATACTTATAATTGTTATTGGCTTACATCAGAGGTTCCCAAACTGTGGGGCTCGCCCCCTAGAGGGGGCGCCGTGCCATTGCAGGGGGGGCGCGGAAAGCCGACTGGATGAAAAAAAAAAAAACACAAAACAAACAACTACAAAAACAAACAAACAAAAAAAAACATGAACGCTGTCTGCGCTGGGGGTTTACCTTAGAATGGCCAACTCTCTGTTATTCCTATGTCAATTTGATACAGTGGGGCTACATTTCCCATATCTGTGTCCTCTGTCACTTTTATCAGCAGTTAAAACTGTTTAAAACGTGTCGTAACCTGTTTTTCCGAGCCGCCTTTAAAGGAGACCTGCTGCTGCTGTGCAGAGCTACGCAGGTGTGTATTAGAATCATGGCAGCAAACAGCAAAAACGCAAAGAACTTTTCACAGTTTTCCCCCAAACTAACCGAGCGAGTTGAGTGAACCTGTTGGATGCAGGTAAAGTTAGCTAAAGGATGACTAGCTAGCTAATATCAGTACATCGCCTTAAGCTTAACAAGTAGCCTGTAGGTTACCGATGTTGTTGTCTATGTCCAGCTTCGTACATTCATTTTACCCCTCCCCCACAAAAAGTCAGAGACAGGGAGTCTTCAGGGAGTCTCTAAGAATCCTCTTCTCTCTCCCCTCCCCCTCCCCCCACACACACGTCGTTCAACTAGACAGCTATTTGTAATCCATGGGGGGGGGGCAGAAAATGTTTGGAAACCGCTGGGGGGGCCCAGGAGAAAAAGTTTGGGAACCACTGGCTTACATGAATATGTTTGTTTCTAAAAAAAAAATAGAACTTTAATGCTTTTTTTCATGCAGGTGACATGAGATTTGTAAAAAAAAAAAAAAAAAAAAAAAAAAAAGAAGAAAAAAGAATGAAATAAGCACAGAAAACTTATTCATTCATTCATTTATAATTGATATGTGTACATTTTGACATAATTTGACCACTGTGCAAACTTTGAAAAGAAATGTCTCGTGCAAGCAAGGATGAGGAAAGTTAGCAGTCATAGTTCTTGTGGTTCGATCAAAGGAATATTGAAACTGGCCAGCAATTTGCAGCATCCTCATTGGTCCGCTGCTCCCCCTTCCTCAAAGCTTCATGTCGGTACTTGGAGGTAATGAGCCATTCTATAGTATTTATGCTTGTTGGCTGTTGCTGGGAAATAGTTCAAGATAATGAAAGGCCATTGCAGCCAGCTGAGCGACCCCCTCACCCCCGTCCTCCACGCAAACCCCCCCACCTCATCTTAGTTCCTGTGCATGCTCCAACTGACCCATCAATGAAAAGCCACTTTCTTCCCCATCTCTGGTGCATGGCTGTGCAGGAGAATGAAAGGGAGGTGTGGACGGACAATAGCAGTAACCCAGGCGCTGGCCGGACACACAATGTGAGGTCTCTGTGCACCAAGGGAACAGCTAACAGAGGGGCCATTCTCAAATGCTTCACCGATCCCACGCCAGCATTTCTCCTCACTTGAATTACGCAGCAAACACATGCATATTCACGTGCTGATCAGATCACCTCATCCGAAACACTCTGCTGAGTGGTTAGAATAGCAAGGGAGCATGTGAAGATGGACATATGTGGAAGGTGGATTAATTATCTTGTGATTACATAATGCTGTCAGCGAACGATTGGCTGATTGTCTAATCTGTGCTGATGGTGCTGTGGGGCACTATGCTGTTTTAGCTTCAAAAACAATCTGTCAATACACATATTAGTCTATTGCATGTTTGCAATATAATGCAAATTTTATTGGTTTTGTAACTTCTGGCCAGCAAGTAAAAACTTTTGGCATGTTTGTCTATAGATTTATGCGATGTTTAGTGTCTTTATGTGAAACCTAGAAACTAAGATTATTTCTGCCTCCTGTGAATTGGTATTTTTAATTTCCCTGACCTTTTGTTAAATGCTTTTGTTCGACTCTTCGCCTCTAACCTTTGTGTTTTGCTGTGGAAACATTATTATGTTGCTCTCAGAGGTAGCAAACCTTTTCATAGTCAAAACATCTGAAGCAGAAAAGTATGTTTAGATGCAGTGCGTGCGAAAAGTATTTACGGTGTCTCACTGTTTCCAAATTTTATGCTACAGCCTTATAAGAAAAGGCTATGAATACTTATGTAAATGTGATTTATTGGTTTTCTTGTTTTTAAAGAAATTCCCCAAACACTAAAAACAAATTTTCTACGTTATCATAAGTAGTCATGTGTAGAAATTTAAGGAACTGGGTTAACTCAATAAAATAAGGCTGTAACATAAGATGTGGAAAAATTGAAGCAGCGTAAATACTTTCCGGATGCACTGCATCTAGAAATATTGTTCTGCTTCAGATGTTTTCACTGTGAAAAAGGTTGCTACCTTCTGAGCGCAAAGTATTGGTGCTTCCACTGCTGGCAGTAAAACTGGTGCTCATAAAAGACTAGAAGTCACTACATTTATAGGTTTGATCTCTTGAAGCAAGGCTGCATCATATTTTATGGCATTTTCTACCTACACCTGTATATCCAGTGTTTATAGTTTTACTCAAGCTGTAACTCTAATGTGATAATTCTCGCATGCTTTTATGAAGCCGGCCCATTGATTGTGTCATTTTCTGCTGGTTATTTCAGTAACTTTAAACCAAACGGCCTTGTTTTTTTAAGGGGAAGAGACAAAGTGGAGAGCAGGAAGGGAGGAAACCCAGCCTTCAGCGATTATGGTACACAAGCAAAAATGTCACACCCAAGAGGCGAGTCACCTCATGAGTCATCTACGTTAGATTCCAGTTCATTTCTGTGGAAGATGATGGTTCAACCTATCCATCATAAATATTTGCACTGAAAAAAATTGTTTCTTTGAACCAACTTTTAAAAAGTGCTCTTATTAGTTACAGCCACATTTATTAGTTTCGCTCAAGGTATAATTGTGATTTCAGAATTATTTAAAAATAGTTAGCAGTAACAAGCTGGAGTATTTTGTTTTAAGTCTGTTCTAAGAAACATTTTTTTTAGTGTGCTCCACCGCATGAAACGACAGCCTGTGTGTCACTGAAAGAGAATAGAGAACACTCCCTACCCAATTCTCTCCTAGTTGAATGCACTGACTTGAGAAAAAAAAATAAAAGATGCTTTTTGGGTGTGACGTCAGAATGAGCAAGTGAATACATGTGATTTTCCTTCCCAATTTGAACCTTTTCTTTGAGTGCTTTGGAGTCACATTGTATTTGTATCTTTTACTTTGTATTCTAGTTTGCAGTAGCTTCCTTTTGCTTAGTCCCATTGATGCTGGGTACTATCGCAATATGTCCTTTTGTGAGTCATGTCCTGACACCCACATTTCTCATTGCATGGTGCAATTGACCATGAATATTAGTGCAACCAGAAATACTTCCTTGTAGCATTTTGGATTAATTTACTTGTCCTCCTTTCTGTGCACTGGCTATTTCTTCTTTATTTCCCTCCAGATACAGTAAGTTTATGAATTGAATGTTGCTTTTGCTTCCAGTAATTCTTAATCTTCTGCTTTTGCTTGTCACTCTTGTTCGACATTTCCAGTAAAACAAAATCCCCATTTTATTAAGTATACAGGCTGCCCTAATTACGAACTTCGATGTATTTTACTGTGATTTTATATAGAGCAACGCAAGTTAGTGCATAGTTCTTCTCCATGCAGTCTACTTTGAGGACCACCTTTCAAAGACATTTAAACACAGTCACGTTAGATGAAGGTCTTCTGTTAACACAACTTTTCATTTGCTGCCACAAATACAGGACAAATACACAGATAAAGTGGTACGTTTTTCTTTCAATCCTTTCATAGTTTGGTGAACTCCTTCATGAACCTTAAAAAATGCTTTCGTCCGGACATGAAGATATCATAACCTCGGCACCTAAAGGTGGAGCGATCCCATGGTGTTTTGAAGCGAACGAAAACCATTACGCGGTGTCTCTCATCACACCATAATACCACGAGCATGATTATTGACCGACTGTGAAGCGAAGGGATTTGTTGTGGCTGGCAGGTCAGATGTGCGTGAATCCGGGTGTACCAGCAGCCCTGTGACAGCAGGCTTTACTCAACGGAGGGCTGGTCTGCGCCGTCATCGTAGCTCATGTTTAATTAATGAGGAGGCAGCGGCCACGAGAAAAACTGGCTGCTTCTGGTTTCCAGACATAAATACAAAGCCGAGCCGGTCGGACAGAGAACCAGAGAGGCACAAAAGGAGAAGCGGAGCACTCTGAGGGGGACTTTTAAACAGAAGAAGACCAAGAGAGTCAGGTAAACAGCTGCTCCACGTACAGCACATTCACTCCGGTTATTGTTTACAAAGCGGGTCGCTGAAGGTGAGAGCGTTCATCCTCTAGAACCCAGGCTGCGTGTCGCTGGCAAATAACGGGAGATAATCTTGTTTACACGTTTTTACTGAATGTCAGCCAGGTGTTTGTGAGGATAAACACTGAAAAAAAAAACAAAAACAAAAAAAACGCCGTACAAAGACAAACTGTACACAGGAGCGCCGCTCTGACCAACAACAACGTCCGACACACTGATGTGTGTTAAACAGAGCAAAAGTGGCTCTGGCTTTGAACGGAAACGGAGTTTTTCACCCTTATTTTTCCGCCTCGAGGCGCGTTTGTGTGTTGTCACGTCACCGTCGCTGCCCTATCTTTCAGATGAACTCTGTGAAGTGGTTCGCTTTGTTAAGAGCTGCTGCCACTTTGGCATCACAGCCTATAGACGTGGCAGGCTTTCACGACACACAGCTGTTGCGCGCAGCATAGAGGAAACATCTGATTTCAGCTGTCTTTGTTCTTACAGGCGACGAGCGGCTCTCACTTCTTTATTCTGCTAGGAAAAGTTTCAGCTTCCCAGTTTGGTGCGCTTATACTATACAGTTTATAGAACTAGTGTTACAGTGACATCCTGAAAAACTAATTAGAACAAAGAAAATAGTTTTCTTTGTTTGAAACTCCTGTCGCAATGTTTTGTTTTCATCGTTTAAAACTAAGTAATATATTTACAATTCTGGTCTTTGCTTTGGTCGAAATTCTGTGTATATCCATCTTATAAAGTCATGAATTTGTTTCAAGCTTCCTGGCATAAGTACATTTTCTCATCAGAAACTGATGAGGTGAAGGACGAGGTGACGTGATTATCTCATTCTTAGATTAGATTAGTCTTACAAAATAATTGAAACGAACTACAAGACATTTATCGTTTTGTAGTCAAACATAAGTTAATCAATTTTTTTATTAGAGTTTGGTTGAAAATACATTTTACAGCTACTTGCATTTTGTTTGGTAAGATTTTGTGATTTATCACAGTATGGATAAACTCTAATTGATGACATTTGCAAAGCAGAAACATATGAACAGTGTGCTCACTTTTGAGCAGTTCTATGAACAGTTCCCACTTTTACTACATTCTTCCACTCTATGGTTCATAAGAGCATTAATAAATCATATTATGTCCAAAATTCGTAGTGGTTCCTGTGTTCTGTTTTGTGACAAAAAACATGTGTTTGTTACCCTGTAATGGATTGGTGACGTGTCCAGCCAATAAAAATTGCCTCGTGTTCAATCACCCCTGGAGATAGACACCAGATAACATGGGGTCCTACAAGGATAAGTGGGTATAAGACAATGTCAATAAAATTTGGTGTAGTCTCTTTTGTAAATTAGATTTTTATAAGCAGTTTTTTCTGTGCAAAAAAAACCTGAAGTACATTTTTATAATCACTTTTATCAGTAGCACAATACATACCACAAAATATTGTGATGAAATTCTAAATCCACAGCACTCATCCCTACTTTTTTATGTAGAACAATAAAAAAAACACATATTACTGGCACAGTTAAAAAAAACAAGAAAAAAAAAACTTTTTCTCGTATTTGGACTGACTCCTTTTGTAGCTTAAGGATGAACATCAGGTTTACATGCAATAAAAAATTAGATAAGATTATTGTAGAATGCTTATCCTCGTTCAGTCTTGTCAAATCTTTTACAGACGGATGAGTTCTGTATGTCCTTGTTCATCTGTATTTGGTTTGTGAGAAAATAATTACATCAGCGCACTTCAGTCTACAGTGACCACTGAATCAAATGTCAGCGTAGTTTAAAACCTGCCCAATTATCTTTTTACGTCTTTTCATCTGAGTTTTTTAAAAATTGTTTTGTAAAAAAGCAAAACACAAACCAAACGTAAACCTCTGCTAATCTGTTTCTGAGCATAAAACAGCTCATGTTTCATTTTAATCTTAAGTATTTGGAAAAAAAAAAAAAAAAGAAATACTTCTTTTTTATTCTCATGAGAAAAATTTTGTTAGAAAATCAGTCCTTCAAAGCTATTTGCAATTTTTATTTTATTTGAGTTTATTGTTATCTATGCAGGTACATGTCTGTGATAAACAGATGAATGAAAGAAGCAATATAATATTGATATAAAACAGCTGATGGTTCAATATGAAAACCATGTTAACTGAAAGCATAAAATAAAAGCAGGAGATGTTAACAACACATACAACTTTTAAAAAACCCCACAAACAACAATTCAGTGCTTTTTCATTTTTATGATTCTGCTTTAGACTACATTCCCCGTCAGGGAGCCAACCGGTGTGGTGCGCTGCTGCACAGCTGTGAAGTGCACACGCGCGTTTGCGTGCTTCCACTTGATCCCTGCAGCATGGGAAAATCAGAGTTGGGAGAGAAATGAGGAATGTCTGACCCTTGGCATGCATTCGCAAGACTAAACTGCAAGTTTTTCATGTAGAGATGTAGAAATGTCTGTTTCCCTGCCCCTGGTCTCGTGGGGCTGAGAGAGGAAATGCAGATTTGTGCTCACACAGCTGGGAAGAGCTGTGTCTGCGGGTGAAAGCAGGGAGGGGAAACGGTTATGACGAGATACAGGAGCTCAGATGCAGTCATTTAACAGAGCTCCTGCTGAAGGCCAGTCCCGCTCTTTGAGAGTCCGCTGGCAGACTCGCTTCTCTGTAAATTGCCATTTCTAGGTCAGTGTTGGCAAACTCCCTTCCCTTCATCCTCTCCCCACCCCACCCCGTAGCCACCTGTCTAACCAAGGCCAGCCCACACAGTAATCTGTGGTGAGAGGGTAAAGCATGGAGTGGCGACATGTGGTGACTGTATTAACCAGCCATGGAATTACAAGCAACCAGGAACGGACGCACAATCTGTCAGAGTAATGTGTGCGAGAGGCTCAGAGATGGTTTGTGTTGAATATTGATCGCCTTACATGAAATCACATGAGATCGTGATGTAGAGAAAAATTCCTTTACATGTATAGCACAGTGAGAACTCCACAGAGATATTGAATCGTTGAAGCTTGTTTAGCACAAAATGCATGAAAACTGCAGCTATAGTGTTTTAGCTCTATATATAAAATGCTGAAATGTTAGGAATGGAATAAATGCACTGCTGTACTTCTGTGTTTCAAAGTTTCAAAGAGGGGAGATTTATTGCTTTTAATTTTCCAGAAATACTCTTTATTTAATTGGCAAGGAAATTAGCTGGCTGTTTGGTAAACAGAAAATAAATGAAGCGTAATTGCTTGAATCCTTTTCATTTTTAAAATATACAGTATTGTAGGAATTATTGTTTATGCACGGAATTCATTTCTGATTGCCCTATAAGCCTGCAGGATGTTTAAAGTGAAATTAGAGCCAACGTCATATGCTGACTCCAGCATATGATTGGGTTTAGCCCATATCTCCCTGAGGGGACAGCAGTCAACCAAAACTCTATTTCCAGTAAACTTGTGCATGTCCTCCATAAACAGACGTCACAGTCTAATTTTGACTTTACAGAGTGATTTTCATATATGTTTTCCTGAAGTCCTGGCTTGTGGTTTCCTCTTTCTTTGTTAGTCAGATGACGTCTGCGGACTCTTCTGCTGAGGGAGTTGGAAATCAGTCACGATGGCTGTCTTGCGTTTGCATTTGCAGTGATCGTATTTACAGGCGCCCTTGTGGCTGTGAAAATTGACATAGCCTGAATCCGTATATTGTTCCATGATGGTTCAGAAATTGATGAAATTCGGTAAGACTTCGTGGCGCCTTGAGCAAATTTTGATTTGTAGTCCCACTTGAAGTTTAGTTCAAACGCTAACAGATCCCTCTAACATTAACGTCTCTTGTTTGATCATTGGCACACTGTGCCTCTAACAGTACTTGTTTTATACTTGACTAGCAAGTCAACAACAGATCCTTTAATTTATCTGTGCGAAGAGCTAAAATGTAAAAGGTATGAAATAAATATAGCTAAAATTTGATAGAAAACTGTCGTGAAAATGGGTTTCAAAATTATTCTTTAACAGATATATTTTATGAGTCAGGTCATATGTTTCTGTTTGTGGATTTCTTGAATCAGTTTGTGCTTTAAATGCACATTAAATGATGTACATTTAGAGCCATATTTAGACTAGAAGAAATATATTTTGATTAGAATTTAACTCTTAGATCTATTGTATATCAATATATTTATGAATGTAATAATGTAACGGTAAACATTTTGGTCAAAATCATCAAATAGAATATAATTCTCTGTTATTTTTTGTATCAGCTTTTAAAGAGGTACATCTTTAAACCAATAAACTTAATTCTATTCTATTCTATTCTATTCTATTCTATTCTATTCTATTCTATTCTATTCTATTCTATTCTTTGTGCATTTTCTACTTACTGCTCACTGGGGTAACATTTAGGGATCTTTATGTACACATACAATCAGACAAAGCAGGATTATTTCGAAGAATTAATCAAACCATTTCACAATGCTTCCTTATCATGTAGGAGATGGTTTACTGTTAATCTTTGATTAAAGACTCTAAATGTTGGTGCTGCGTAAACATCTCTATTATGTTTTCAGTCAAATGTCCTCGAGTTGTTTTTACACGCAGCTGTCCATACATTCACAGCAAAGAGCCTTGTGCTGAAGCGACAAGGTCGGCTTTGTGCGCTTTCTTCACCGGGGACTTTGCCATTTCTCTGTCTGAGAAATTCAGGAGGCTGTAATAAGAAATGCTTCTCTTTTGTGTACACTCTGTTCTCTGACAGAAATAACACGGTTCTCCAAAGACCTTCTAATTTGGCCTCGCGCTTAATAAACAGTAATACAGAGCCAGGGGACAAAGCAATGTAAACATGTCACGAAATGAAGACTCTAAATTAAGTTAATGATGGTAATAAACTGTGCTGTAAATGTGGGTCATGGTAAGTTGACTGCCAACTAACAGCACGGGTCGCCTGTTCAATAGGCTTTTGTAGTCGTGGCTTGATAAACAGCTCAGCGCAGCTCCAAATCAGGCCGAATTATGTGTTGAACCTACGGGTGAAAATATTTTAAGGATTTACTCATTTAACAACAGTAAACAACAAACTCTTTGGTTCCAGTTTCAACAGGTTTTTAGATGCCCTCACCTCAATTTAGGTCTTAGTATGCAGCACTGATGGACTCATTTGTAGAAAGAACATAAGCATCAACATTGCTATTGTTTAACAGTTCATCTCTCTTGTCGTTTTTTTGATAACGAACTTCCATGACTGAGGTTGAGAGGCATCCTTGCCATCACCCTAATCTGTAGCTCCGTCCACAGACTCCAGTCGGGATTCTGTCCAGTTAAAATAAAAGATTATTTTGACTCGTAATCTACCAGGGATATGAGTAATTACGGACTTACCTCCATATCTTAGTAGCATACTGTGAGACAGGGCTCAACCAGACATAACTCAGATGTTGTGACTACTACTAACCCTGTTTTGTATTTGTCTCCTCCAGACTCAACCGAAGAGGAGTTTAGACGGCATGCAAAGTTGTGAAATTTCCTCAGACAGCACTGATGATCCTCTTAGTAGCGGCTTTCGCCCTCATCGACAGCCTCGAATAGTAGTAATCGGTGCTGGCTTGGCCGGCCTTGCTGCAACAAGGGTCCTACTGAAAAACGGATTCACGGATGTCACCGTCCTAGAAGCATCAGACCACATCGGTGGGCGAGTTCAGAGTGTTAAGAACGGTGAGATCATGTGTTGCCGTTTGTTTAGCCAAATGTTCTTGCTTTGAAAGCTTTCTTTTAAATGTAGGGCACAAGTCGGTCAGTGGGGCGCTGGCTATTTTACCTGGTCATCAAGTATAGTTTAAAAATGCTAAATGTTTTCATTTTAGATCCATCGGCGATGTTCAAATCTGGTCTTAAAGTGCCAAAGCCCTCAATCTTTATGTTTCCTTCCTGAAATTAAATGAATGGCTCATTAGTAGAAGTCAGTGATAAGGTGAGCAGCTGTTTGACACAGGTGTGATGGAGCTTTATTACACCCAAAACAAGCTGGAAGAACCGGAACTGGACAGCACTGCGTGCAGTTCCGGTGCTGATGTAAAGAATACATTAATGAATTTAAAAACTGTATTTACCATGTAGTAAATCTATTATGTTATTGAACTTGACTTTCTAATTCCCTGATTGAAGTGGAGCTACTCAGACTTTATACTCAGTGCTGTTCATTCAGACATTAGTAACTACATCTGAGTAAATCAGAACAACCACCAAACAGAGCTAATGTATTTCAGTAATCCAATTCAAATGTTATTTATTTATTTATTCATTTATTCATTCATTTATTTATTTATTTATTATTTTTCTTGCAGGAGAAGCAACTTTGGAACTTGGAGCTACCTGGATTCATGGTGCCAACGGGAACCCAGTGTACCACCTGGCAGAGGAAAATGGGCTGCTGGAGCACACCACAGACGGAGAGAGGAGTGTGGGACGGATCAGCCTGTACACCAAGAACGGTGTGGCTCACTACCAGACCAACGTGGGCAAAAGGATCCCCAAAGACCTGGTGGAGGAGTTCAGTGACCTGTACAATCAGGTGAGACTACAGAGAGACGGATAGGTGCACATCTGAATTCATATTACCATGTACAGATTGTCCTACGCATGGTTCAGCCTGTAAAGCAACAGAAAAAAACTATGTGTGCTAATCTCACAAAGACCATTCTGCAGGCAGTCACAGCACAGTAAGCAGGTTGTACAAGGTCACCAGTTACTTTTTAAAGTAGGTTGCAGTGCTGTAAAAATTTAAACTCTAACCCTTTGCTTAAAATTCAGAAGGGGAAATTTCCACAGATGCTAATTGTGGGAGTTTGGCGAAAAAAAGGTGCAATAGTAAAAACCTAAAAATGTTAATATAGTCATGTGCTAGGAAGCAAGGAAATGTTAATACATAAAACGAAGAAGAGCTGTGATATTCACATGATTTATTTTATGGTTGTATATCATCACTCTTTATCCAGTTAATTAAATAGAGATATGAAAAACATAATAATAATAATAATAATAATAATAATAATAATAACAATAACAATAACATAATAATAAAAATATGCATCCTGGAAGCAAGACGTCATGCATCTGATGCGTCTGATAGTTCAGGATATCTCCTGGTTGTTCACATAACATATACATTTCTGTGACAAGATCTCGGTCTTTTAGGACAGAATCACTTCATTTGTTAACAAAGTGTTTATTATTATGTGTTCACTAAAGCAGCTCTGAGCAGAGTGAACTGGTGGGGGCAACACTGCAGTAGTGGCCTCAACATTCAGACCGATAATATCTTTGAACACAGTTTTGATGGTTATATCCACGTTGGTTGTAACTTTCCATCCACTTTACTTGGCACAGCACTCAATATGAATATTTTACCTCCGTACGTCTGATGTATTCTGAAAGTGAGTAATGCAGGTTATTCTTTCCAAGAAATCCAGCTTCATTAACTGGAAGTTGAAACATTGTGACGTGACACTGGGATTGTTTTTCCTTGAAATATGTTGAAGCATAACTGATTGCTGTTCATGAGAAAGGTGTGTTTAGTGATACAAACAAGCTTTTTTTAAGAGCCAGTAGCTGTGATTTCTCAGGACTCCTGTCAACATTTTAAAACGACACTGCATGACACGACCTAATTACTTCTTTTAAAACAGAGAAAATTGACAATCATCCTCACTTCTGTGAAAATAGCATACCATGTTGGTTTTTACAGTTAATAATAACGTCATCTATACCCTTTATTTGTTCTATTTCCTTAAAAAGAAACCTTGGTGTACTGTAACCCAGGTAACCAGATCATATTATTATATACTGTATGTATATATATATATATATATATATATATATATATATATATATATATATATATATATATATATATATATATATATATATATATATATATATATATATATATATATATATATATATATATATTTATATATTTACATTTTTTTGTCTTTTACATTTTGGCATAATTGAGATGCGTTTCTGACTCAAGTAAAGCTTCCACTGACTGACTTTCTTCCTTTACATTCCTCCTCTCTCTCTTGTCGTGAATGGCTGATTCCTCCCTCCTTTAGGTATATGAGCTGACTCAGGAGTTCTTCCAGAACGGGAAACCAGTTTGTGCTGAGAGCCAGAACAGCGTCGGCGTTTTTACTCGAGACTTGGTGCGCAAGAGGATTATGGAGGACCTTGAGGATTCTGAAAGCACCAAGAAGCTCAAACTCTCGATGCTTCAACAGTACCTCAAGGTATGTTTGGGTTCTTCACATCCAATCTGTGGAT
Source organism: Poecilia mexicana (assembly GCF_051168715.1). Taxonomy (NCBI): domain Eukaryota; kingdom Metazoa; phylum Chordata; class Actinopteri; order Cyprinodontiformes; family Poeciliidae; genus Poecilia; species Poecilia mexicana. The sequence goes on along the minus strand of NW_028263370.1, from coordinate 9,551,044 downwards.
TCTGACAGTGAAAAAAAAATATTCAAACTGTTTTTAATATGTTTTTACAAATAAAAATTTTATTAAATAGTTTGGTTTGCATTTGTGCTCTGATACCCTTTAATAAACAATTAAATAAATGCCCTTCAGTTTACTGTGTTCCCCTGTTTTAGCTTTTTTGGTCACAATTAAATATTTCTAATCAGACAAAGATATTTTGATTAAACACAAAAATCTATTTTCAAATGATGCTGGAGAACATAACATTTTGTTTGTCCCCATTGTTAGACGATGTTGTATTATGTGAAGTTGGTTAAAACATCTCAAAAAGAAACATTTTATGCCCCAGTCTAAAGAACTAAAAGAACAGATGAGGAAGGGTTTCAGGGACTCAACCAGGAGGTCACAAACAAATCCAGGACCTCATCTAAAGCCCTGGTCTCCATTAAAGTAAGAGTTCACCTTTAAGAACCAACTGTGCACAATGACATCATTGGGAGAGTTGAAAAAGAGCTGACCAAAATTAACACAAATGACTGAAATGCATCTTGATGATCCTCAAGATGTTTGGAAAATATTAAAATTCCTAAATGAAAATAACATTTTGATATTAGACCAGTTTGGTTTGGTAGGATTTATTTATTTATTTTCCTTAATGAATGAAAGCATAATTTGAAAACTCCTTTTTGTATTCACCCAGATTATATGTGCCTGATATTAACATTTGATGATGATCTGAAAAAAATAAATAAATCAATAAAATTAGCGTGACAAACAAGCAAGATAGAAGAAATCTGTAAGGTGATAAGTACATTTTCATAGTACTGAATGTTTGCCTTTTGCAGGCAAAATAGTAGTTTTGTTGTAAATCACAACAGCGTGCAAGTTCTGACATGTTTGAAACGATTCCTCTGGGCTATTTTCTGTTGGGGTAACAACTTAATTGCTTTTCAGTCTTGTTGCGAAAGGGACTTGATGTTTACACGAGTGATATCATATGATAATGTCTTTCTTTAAGGTGGAGAGCTGTGAGAGCAGCTCTCCCAGCATGGATGAGGTGTCTTTGAGTGAGTTCGGAGAGTGGACAGAGATCCCTGGCGCACATTATGTCATTCCTGAAGGCTTCATGAAGATTGTGGACCTCCTGGCCCAGGACATCCCGACACGCACCATCTGCCTTTGCAAACCAGTCCGCTGCATCCACTGGAATTACTCAGCCCAGCATCGAGAAGTCATCGGCAAAGGCAGCCATGTCAAGATGGAGGACAACCACAACGACAACAACCACCAACGTAACGAGGACCCCCTGATCCTGGGTCAGCCCATTTTGGTGGAGTGCGAGGATGAGGAGTGGATCCCAGCAGACCATGTCATCGTGACGACTTCCCTCGGCGTGCTGAAGCAGAACCACGAGGCCATGTTCTCTCCATCTCTTCCCGAAGACAAGGTGCTCGCCATAGAGAAGCTGGGCATCAGCACCACTGACAAGATTTTCCTAGAGTTTGAGGAGCCCTTCTGGAGCCCAGAGTGCAACAGCATCCAGTTCGTGTGGGAGGATGAAGCTCAGCTCGAACAGCTGGCCTACCCCGAAGATTTGTGGTACAAGAAAATCTGCAGCTTCGACGTCCTCTACCCGCCAGAGCGCTACGGCTACATGCTAAGCGGCTGGATCTGTGGCCAAGAGGCGCTGCACATGGAGCGCTGCGATGACGAGACAGTGGCTGAAACCTGCACCGAGCTGCTGAGGCGCTTCACAGGTCAGGACACACACATGCAAGCACAGGGAACCGGTCATCTGTTTCCTCACTTCATGAGCCTTCTCTAGATAGACAATCTTTCAGTGAAAGCGATCGTCTGGAAAAAGCCTCGGATGACTAAGAGTGAGAATCTTTACGAAGTGAGTCGTGAGTGGGTCATTATCTGGGAGTTGTTACGGCATAACTGATCCTGTGATATAATTTGCTTTCCTAGAAAACCAAAAGTTTTACAAAGGAATCAGCTGAATGACTCAGCTGTACTACACCCTGAGGAAGTATGTTGCTTCGTTACATTTTGTCACACTACATCCACAAGCTTTAACCTATTTTAATGTGATTCCGTATGATCGACGAATAAGGCAGAGGAAGAAAACTCACACACGGTGTCAGCATTTTTCACAGCTAAAAAGCATAAAAACTAAAATCCTGTCTTTCGTATGGGACAACTGCAGATAGAGAGCAATAATAAAGTCAAAGCAGCCAAAAGTCCCGGCAGTAACTGGAGAAATCATGGAGGTCCACAGCTCAGATGGGAGAGTCTGTTTCTCAAAAGAACCTCTGTAATGATCACAGACGCAGAACTGAACACTGAGTATCGATCACTGAGTAGATAAGACAAGCCTTGCTCACATTTTTAGAGGGTGAACAACTCAGGGAACAGTAGCGTAAGGGCTCCAACGTGATTGCAACAGAACATGTAACCTGTTCTCTGGGCTGATTTACTGTGTGCTGAATGGCAGTAGGTCAGGAAGGAAGTACAGAACACACACAAGTCTGACTTCTTCCTCTGAACTAGGTCACAGTCCAAGTACAGAGGCTGTATGTGTCACTTCATGCTGAGGTCAGTGCACTTCCTATTTATGTGTAATGTGAATTACACAAAAGTCATTCTCACACACACACATGCAAATGCGCACGTGCACACACACACACACGCACGCACACACCCTCCTCAATTAGGTCAGTGTGTTTTTACTTATGCAGCTGTAGTTTAATTACATATATCCTCACAGGTGAGCCTCTGTTTGCACTCAAAGTTCTAAGCAAACGATTTCGACTCGTTGAACTTTATCTTTCTTTGCCCACAGTGGTTTGATCATGTGATATGCTGGCATATAAGCGACAATATGGCTACAGCTTTTTACGTCACTTTTTTGTTTTTCTCATCTGACTTGTCTGTGTCAAAATAGAAGATTACAGCATCAATCCCCCTTACATAACCTGATTTTAGATTAAGTAGCCAAAAACTGTACTCAACTAACTTCAGTAGAAGAAAAAGAACTAACACAAAACATCAGCAGAAAAGTATAAGGGTACTTGAGTATTACTGTGTAATCTGATTTAATTAGTTAAAATAATGTAATTATACAGAAATAATTCAAATGTACTTGGTACTTAATTATAATAAACAAATAAGAAAATATAAATAACATCATCATAAGAGAAATAATGGGCAACAAAACCATAAACTCAGCATATAGAAAATAACATGAAACTTTTTTACAAACCTTAAGTCTCTCACATTCATGTGTTTTCTTGCTATATTTCGTGCTTTACTTTGCGCACCACAATTTAAGAATTCAAATACATAGCAAATACACTTCATTTTAGTGATTAAACTGTTTTTCTTGTACTTACGTTCATCCCTTTTACTGATCTGTAGCTTGACTACAGTTAATGATTCAGCACAACGTCATAGTGAGTCATATGCTGACAAGCCCATGATAGTAAACATGCGTATATCTATGCGTATATCTACACATGCAGTCATATGATAGATTAGCAGAATCTATGCCGTCGTAACAGTCGTGTCCTAATTTCTTCATCACCTATCAGAGCAACAAACCTCGGGCCTCACTGCAGCTTCCTCTGTGTCAGCATTGATTTTATTTATCACTATCGATTTAAGATATAAGATCTTACGCTTAATCACCATGCATATACCCTTTGTACATTTGAACTGAGTCTGACCTGTCCCAAAACACCACCTGTTTGAGTTTCACGGAAAGCAAACTATATTTAATTTGAACATTCAGTAGTACATATTCTGACCTTTTCCCTTCATGTTGTCTGTTGATAGGGAATCCTGACATTCCAAAGCCCAAGCGTATCCTTCGCTCATCTTGGGGCAGCAACCCCTACATCCGAGGCTCCTACTCCTTCACCAGGGTCGGGTCCAGTGGACAAGACTGTGAAAGGCTGGCCATGCCGCTGCCTTATGCCAACAGCACAAAGGCTCCGGTAAGACAACTGCACAAAGTACATCTCATGTTTTTCTTATTTGCCATGCACTCAAAACAAATCTTTTTGTCAGAGGACTCATAATCTAAAAACATTTGACCCGTTTCGTCACTTTGAAACCTTCAGCGTGTTTAATTGGAATTTTATGTGACAGGCCAACACAAAGTATTACATAACGTTGTGAAGTGGAGAAAACACGTCATTTTCAAAGGTTTCTTACTGAGAAATAAGAGTGCTTCACGTTTTCCCCGCTAAATAAATTCTCATGCAATCGATTGCCTTCAGAAGTCTAAATACTACAGAATGTTAACCTATAATTTAATCTCAGTCTCAGTCCAGTTGTTGTGTGAAGGCCTAGATGCTTATTAGAGAACATCAGTGGACAAACAGCGTCATGAAGATGAAGAAACAGCAAACAGATCAAGGAGAAGTGGAGATGACAACAACTAAATTGACAGACCAGGCAAAGAGACTCTTAATCAGGGGGCACCTCTGGAGGAGCTTCAGAGATCCACAGCTCAAGTCTAATATTTTTTTTTTGATTGAACAACTATTAGCTATGCACTCCAGAAATCTGGCCTTTATGGAAGAGTGGCAATTAACAAAGACATTAGTGAAAGAAAGAAAGACTTTAATGTTTAATGTTGTCAAACCATCTGCAGGTGTGACAGCAGCAAAATGTAGTTCAGCTAATATTGATTCAGGAACACTGCGAAACTGAACACCAATTAAACACCAGCTGGAAATGCACACCACACCATTCAGTTTTTTATTTATATCATTTTGCACCACTGGGGTTTGCAAAACAAAATGGTTGTAAAATACATAGAAAAGGAAGGAGTAGGAGCCTCGGATGTAGGGGTTGCTGCCCCAAGATGAGCGCAGGATACGCGATTGTAATGTATCAAGATGTGGAAAAGTTAATGTTCAGCTCAGTAAAGTTCAGATAGAGTCATCCTAAACTGGGTAAATATATGCATAGATCTAATATATCTTTACGTAGAGATCAGCAACCGTCACACCGCCACACATTTAGAGCAAATGCTGTCAGAGAGCAAATGCTGATTGTTACCCACTAAGCTGCAGCATGAAACCTGATGATTCTGGGTGAAGAGGAAGAGGAGCTAGAGATTGGTGGGGAGTTCTTCGTGTACATTTGACACTCCTGCAGGAACAGCATGACCTCTCTCAGCTGAGAGAGTCCTTCAGGCCAGCCAGGCTAAAAATCACACTCAGGTCAGCTCCAGCAGCATTTCAACGAGTGAACCTCCAACGAGCGAAAGAGAGAGATAGAAGACGGTGCCTCTGGGAAGGCCAAAATCACGTCTATATGATACTGACATCTGGATTTGTTCTCTAACATGTTTTCCCTTTTGTCTCTCCCCTCCCCCGCTTTCCTCTGCTCCTTTCTTAGCTGCTGCAGGTCCTGTTTGCAGGAGAGGCCACCCACAGAAAGTACTATTCCACAACACATGGTGCTTTGCTCTCAGGGCAGAGAGAGGCCACCCGCTTGATGGAGGTGTACCATGACCACAAAGCCTAATACAATCTATATAAAGATATTGAGACTCCAACTAGTGAAAAAAGTTACAAACCATTGACTTAAAGCTTTCTGTCTTAACGATTAGGTTCCATGTGTAAGCATAGCTCGGGCATTATTACACTGATAAATGAGTATTTTTCACGTACTGTAGGTTTTAAATCAGCTTAATTTTGTTTTAAATGTTTTGTTTAATCAGTTATCAACGGTGCTGTAATTTCTTGTCTTGGCCATTCTTTCATGATGCTGTTACTGTTTTTTTTTTTTTTTCTAAATCAGGAATTTCATGTTCTTAACAGCGACATCTTTAATTTACCTTTTTATAAGTGCCTTCTGTATTTAATATCATGTTTCTTCGAAAATAATGGAAATAATTAACAAAAAAAGTGCAAATTTTAACAAAATAAAAGTTCTATGATCATTCTTCAGCTTCACAGCTTTTTATATGAAACTGTCTCTGCTTACCGATTAGCTGTCAAATAAAACACCCAAAACATCAAAAGAAGGTGTTTTAATTGACCGAAAAAAGAAAAAAAACCTTAACAAATACCAGTGGTTTTTCTAGAAATAATAAAATCACCTGAGTGCATTAAACATTAATACGACACTTTGTTGCTGTATTTTAAGTTCCACTGAAACTCTCAAAGTTTCAACATTCAGCATTCAGCATTTTGCCTGAGATTACTAAATCGGTCAGATTAGAGGATTGTGTGGATGAGTGTAAGCTGAAACTTTGTTTTGTGTCGGCTGTGCACTCTCCTCCTCTATTCAGACAGGGAGAAAAGAAGAGGAGAACCCTGGGACAAAGTTCTGGCATGAGTCCTGCTCCGGCAGAGGAACACGTGAGGCTGCAGAGGAATTAACAATTCAGCTGCAGCCTCACCATCACCAGGCGGTCAAGTCTCCTGGCTTCATAAAGTTAAAGACACAGTTTTAACAGCTTCGCTCAACAATGTCAGCTGAAAAAAAAATAAAAAATCACACATATCTGGGCTTAAAATGATATGCGTTTTATACTTAGTGAAACCTAAATGATAAATTTCTCTTGGTTAGTTTTTGTCTGAAAGGAGTGAGTATTATTCTATATTTTTTAAAACTTTGACACAACTAGATATTTTTCAAGACTTTGTTGTATTAAGACAAAAGCCAAGGAAAGTGAACATCTGTGGAATACGCCAACTTTTTGAAAGTAGCAAAGCTTAAGAGAAAGTGAACTTCTTCACATTTATGCATTTAACATGTTAAAATAAGGATTTTTGTTTTTTGGCTCTTTGTTTGGTGGTGAAGCAACAGGAAAGCAGATTGTGAGAAATGGGGAAGATGTGGCAAAAGTCAACAGGCGGGTGGCTCAAAACAAGTGACGGCTGCATCGAGAACTGAGGCCTCCGTACATGGGTCACGGGTTTCTACCCTTGCGCCACCGCCGCACCCAAAACTGTCATTCTTTTCTTGCTGCCCTGGTTTCATCATGTCACCTTGGCAAAAGTCACTTTCATTATTAGTTCTCTGTTGGAGGGCCATGTAAGCCAAGTTTATTTGTGCCACAAATTTCAGCAATGAGGCATTTCAAACTGCTTTAAATGATAAAAACATGCAATAAACAGCAACGGCAAAGGGGCATTACACTCCAGTGGCAAAGTAAAGAAAAGAAACTCGGCATTTTAGCATTTTTTGCCGTTTCCTGGAAGTTTGTTCCAAATTAGAGAAGCATAAAGACTGAATGCTGCTTCTCCATGTTGGTTCTGGCTCTGGGGGTGCAGAGCAGACCAGAACCAGAAGACCGGATACAACGACAACAAATTAAGGTATTTTGGTGCAAAGCTATTCGGTGATTTTGGTGAGTCTTGGCTGATGAGCCCTATTTTTCTCAATTTCCTTTGCGTGTATTACATGGACTACACTGAATTAAGAGCATGAGGGTAAAGGGGACCAGACATGTCTGCATACAACTCTTTTCAGGCTTTTATTTGTATTAATTTTGTTTGATATTATTCACTAATTGGACCACTTTAATACCTCAGTACATACCAACTAAATGAGTTGGTGTTTGCTAAAGCGTGACACAATGTGTCTGTTCAAGTGTATGACTACTACTAAGGGAAAGTGCTGTAAATAGCAGAACTTTTGATCCTTTCACAAATGATTTGCTCACAAGAAACCAGGAAAAGCCCCAGACAGGGCGGTCTTTGTGTGACAAGTGGCTCGCACAAGTCAAGCTCTTTGTTGTTTCCTGTGTGACATGCAGCCGAGCTTCCTGAACGCAGCTTTCAGGCACACCACCAGCACAACTACCAAGACATCTTGTTAACTTCCTGCTCGTCTGTACGTGTCGACTTTTTTTCTGCAAATAACCAGACTTCCCTCATGTTAAAGCAAGGCTCACAGCTCAGATTTACTGCACATACAGTGCTTGTAGCTTCAGGGAGGAGTTAGATTTAAAGTTAAATTCGGATCTCGTGTGGCAGATTTAGGTGGTTGGTAAAGTTTCGGTGGGTTTGCAGTCGTGTCATGATCTTTCCATTTTCTGATGAATGGAAAATGGAAAGATCATTTTAGTTCAGCGCTCCTTCACGTGGTCAAAGGTATTGTTTTTTTAAGGCAACTCCACTGAAAATTTCTTTACAAGATTTTGCCTGATATTTAGGATTATCTGATGGGGCCTTGAGTTTCACGTACATGTCTACGTTCTTGTATTACAGAGTTTCGACTAGAATCCCAGAAAGGTTGTATACCAATTGTTTTCGGGTCAAATAACTGGTGTAATGCAGTCAAGGCCTCAGACATATATCAAATATAGTTCATCTCGTATAAATATATAGGCATATATTTAAAGAACAAAAAGAGGAAGTACAATCAATTTAAAGCAGTTTTATTGATGACATCAAATGAATGAAAATCCATCTATTGCAGTCATCGTAGAAGGCTGTTTGATCTTTTTGGAAAAGTTTTTTGTTCTCATCAACAGAATTCATGTGTTCGCAGAAATTGGGATGAATCACCTGTCGATGGCAGTAAGAAACAAACTAGAAACTAAAAAAGAAAAAAAAAAGAAAAACAGAAAATGCATTTATAATTGCCCTGTTAAATGTTGAGGTAATGTGTAAAACACACTTCAGATGAATGGGCAGAGTACAATCGTTCATACATAAAATATATACAGAAGTACATTAACACTCACGCAGCTTTCTTCTCCTATTGCACGGCATGGTAAAAATGTTAACAGAGGACACTTGAGTCAAAAATGTTACGGTTCAGGCATGATGCGTTGAGATAAGGTAAGTACAGATGGAAGCCAAAGATTCAGGTTTTTCCAGTGTCACTGGTACCTTTACGCCGTAGTTTCATGGCCTTACTGGGCTCGCGGCGTTTACAAAGAGTCCGTATTCACAACCAAGCGAGAGTACCGTTGATGTGAGTGTGAAATTTACAGGGTAGAAATAAAGCAAAGATGACAACAAATACAAATATAAGGTCATACTGGCAACTCAAAAAGCACTTAAATGTAGTTAAACGAGAACGATAGGTTCCAGTGTGGGAGATGTTGCCTGTTCTCAAACAGAGATAAGCAATTTTTATTACTGTTATTTCCAACAATCAAGCAACAGACGTCCCAGAAACGTCTGTCCAAATGGATGACCAACGGGCCATGGAAAGTGTTCAAGAAAGGAAAGTGCATCTTTTTTTTATTTTTAAATACCCGAAAACATTAAAAACACTCTTATAATAAACATCTGAAATAGTGTTTTTCTCTATAGTGCAACAACAGACAGGATCAAATGAAGATTATTATTAACCTGCAGGCAATCAAAGCTGTATAAACATCTAATTGTTTTTTTTGTGTTTTTTTTTTTTTTTTTTTTTGCCACAGTAGCAGAACAGTTAAAAAGGCAACTCAATGATTGATGCATGAACACAAACATGCCAACATTATACTGTACACAGCGCTCTTTTTATATAGAAATAAATAGCTGAATTATCATCTTTAACCTTTTTAAATAATCTCCATCTCTATATGAATCTGATGCACATTTAATATAAAGTATCTAGTACACAACTGCAATTTTAACACTACTGTTAGACATAATATAGTTCTCTATGCGTAATTATTCATTGGACTCTAAATGAAGACCTGTAAACTTCAGTTTTTCCACTCCGACTCATCACCTTATTAGAATAACATCAAATGTCGGTCTCTCTCTCTCTTTTTTTTTTTTCAGGAGTTTTTTTTTTCTTCTTTTTTTCTTTTTCTATATACAAACATTATATACAGAGTAGCTGATAATGAATGCAGGATTGTCTGAAACTCAAAATCAACAAGTGCTTTGTGGGGAGTTTTCTCTACTGTGAAGTTTATCTCCTCTGTGGTGACCCTTTTTCCTTCAGGTTAGCCAGCAACCAATCCACATCAGAGTGGAATAAAAAGAGGGAGAGTCACAGCTTGCAGAATACTATATGTGACCATACATATAATTTAACATGTGCTCACGGTGAGCATGTCAGGCAAAGGGTTCCTACAAACTTTTCCTTTCAAAACTCCGGACTCCGAAATGTTCAGATTTCTCATTTCATTTTCAGGCAGTTTTTCCACAGGAAAGTGAAAAACAGTTTTTTTTTGTTTGTTTTTTTTTTCATTTAGCAAAGGTCAAACTTTTTTTTAGCTTGTTTAGTCAAGGTGAAAATTTCAGCGCCTCATCATATTGAGATAACAAAAATCTAGAGCTGCTTTTATGATGTTCAAATGTTACTTTATCTGAAGATATCAAGATCCTGAGCTCAATATACCGTGATAGAAATTTTGATAGGAAAATGCCTTGAAGATGTTTTGTTGAGATGACAATATCAGTGCTTTATGCTCTTGTCCTGAGCTCTGCATCTCATTTTCTCATTATAATGCTTTCAGTATATCATAACCTCAAGAAATATTTAGTTTTTTTTATGATTAGGGTTTCCCTGTCTCATTATCTAGAGATAATAAAATGTTAAGCTTGTTTTTGATGCAGTAACAGTTTTCGTGTCTTTATTTTGTCAGTAGCGAGATTTTAAACTCACTTCAAATATTTTTGATCCTACTATGCAGAGAAAAATGAATCTCAGGATACTTTGTGCTTAAGATATGGCAGTTGTGGTAACATTTTTCATCATACCATTATCTTGAGATAATGAGACCATGGGCTTGATTTCGCTATCATATCATTTACCTAATATCCAAAGCTCAAATGTTTTAAATAACTGGCGTGTTTTATCAATCCCCCCAAAAAATAAGTCACAACATCTATCATAGCCTCATAAGTTTTTGCAAATGTCATGCAAACTCCACTCTTGTAAAGATTATGTCGGAACCCTCTAAGCAACCTGCAGCAGAGGAATGGGAAGGACTGTCATGTTCAAGTGATTTCGTTTCAATCTGTACTCAGATTTTGTGCATGTTTTAGAGAAAGATAAAATATTGCACATTATTAAAGTTCGAGATAAGGAGAAATCAGTGCACCAGAATGCAAAACATATTTGGTCCGAAGTAGGGATTACATTCTATCAAATAAAACAGTGAGTCCCTTTTTAAGGCCTGGCAAACACACACCTCTAACATCCAAAACTTTGAGCTCAAGACAGAGCCATCGGATCAACGGGCTTATTGTTTCACTGCAGTAAAGCGACACTGGAACCAGTAAATGTGTAGAGCAGTGCTGTCTTCAACCCCCCCTCCTCCAAAAAAAAAAAATACAGCTAATCAAAGTTTGAAAAAATTTCTGCCAAATCAATTTCCTAACTTGAAGGGAAGCCCTGAAGACCTGAAGCATAATACTTGCCCTGGATCCCTTAACGTACAGGGATCAGCTCCCTTCACACTAGCTGAGATACTGGGTGGAAGAAAACATCAGAAGAGGATTGGAGGATGTCACCTAATGAACTAGAATGCAGAGAATAGCCCCTATGATGCAAATGGCACTGTTCAGTATGAATACAAACACTAGAACACCTGTACACACCTGGATAATTTGCTTTATAGGAAACACAAACACTTTATATTCAGTTTGAGCTGCTTCTGCTGACAGCAAACTTGGGTCCAGTCGGGACACTGGTGACTTGCCTGGTCCCTCATCCTTTTATAATTGGCACACCGGAGAAGGAAACACTGGAAAAAAAGACGAACGTCGCTACAAAATGCAGCAGCGACTTAGGATACTCCGTACATGTCCTCTGACGCAAACAGGTCCAGAGATTACAACAAAGTTCATAAACACTGAATCCAGTTTGTTCTCATACAAGGAAGCAGAGGACGGTACTGGAGGCAAAACCCCAGCGCTACCATGCACTTTCAAGATAACATGGTCCATGTGTTGCTGCAGGGCAGGATCCCCCCTCCCCCCTCGCCACCCTTTCTGTAGTGCTTGGAAGCAGTGCATGTTCACACACTTGGATTTGGCAAGTTTTGGGGACAGAGTGCGATAAGCATTTATTTCCTCAACATCACACCTAAGCATAAAGCTCCCATTGCAACCCTTTAGGAAAAAAAAAGCCTCAACCTCTTGTGAAAACAGACGCTTGATGGACGTCTGTGGAAAATACGCACGTCCCCCAATCTTGTTTCTGCAGTTGACGTTGAAGCTAGTTTGCATTAAGCAGATGCGGAAAGTAAGAATGCAGCGTGGAGACACTCCAAGTGGCTCCACGTTTAGAGAGAGATTGTGGATGAGAGACAGTTTTGAACGCAGCTGTGTTTCTTGAGTTAGTGAGGTTTATACAGGCTCTTGGTTGGGTATCTACTGCCTCTGAAGATCACCAACACTTAGCACATTTTCATCAAATCTGCTTCTGTTTTAAGATTTTTTTTTTTTATTTAGTAAAATATACTTGGTAATCCTGGGCCTTCATTCATCAATAAGATCTTTCTTGGTTCTGTTTCTTGTGCTCCAAATGCGTCTAGCCACCAGGAGGTGGGCTCAAGCTACCTGTGTCCTGCGGATCAACTCATGCTGTGGTCGCACTGTCCAGCAACCTGCACAAAGGATGTTAGCAGAGGCTGTCTGCTTTCACGTGGAGGATTTTGGAGAAACCTGGTCTCTTCTTTAGAGCCTGAAAAAAAAAAACAGAAAACAAAAGGATAAAAATAAATCCCTGTGAAATTTGTGGAGCGCCACTAACAGATTCTCCCAATTTAGCAATGGATCGCTGCAGCTCGACAGCTACCAAGGGCCTGATTCTCTGTCCATTCCTGCAGGATATTCAGGATTATTGGTGTAAATGAGACTGAGAATGATTCCATGTCACAATATATATTTGTTAAAGCAATACAAAATCATGCATCATTTTTAAAATTATGCACTACCTTGTATCAGTCTGCCGCATAAAATCCCAAATAAGTTCACTGAGGTCTGTGAACATGACACAGACATGTGTCGACTTCTGTGGCGACACAGAGGCCAATGCAAGTAGGCATTGACTTCATTGCACCACACGTCAGTCTGACACATCAAAACAAAGCCTTTCATGTCTCTAGTCATGGGTGTTATGAAACCAGCTCACACAGTCAGTCCCACTCATCCAACACCAATAGATTCAACAACTGAATCAAGAGTCAATTCTGACAAAAAACAGATGTATAATTTCTAGTTTGCCACAGGAACATTTTCTTTGCACACGTGCCAGGAACTATTCTCTGACACGTAAAAGGTCAGCTTCTAAAACTCTAAAACTTTAGGCCATCAGTGGTTTGGAAAGTGTAGGGACACTGCTGTGAGACACAGAGGTGTTGTTTACCTGCAGCTTGTTAACCATTTCATCAAACAGCTTTCTGGCTTCTGGGCTGCTGGGGTCCTCAAAGTAGTCTTCTATACCAATCTGAACCACAATGGATTTCAGGTTGCGGCAAACACCTGGTTGGAAGGAGGATTTGTGGATGTAATTCACATCTGAAAGTTGTGCTTGGTTGGGAAGATTTAAATTAGCGCTCTAAAGAAAAAGCTTTGAAACAGAAAAAAATATAAATAAATAAATAATTGGCTGCGTAGTCCAGAATTTGACATCGAATCGTGTTACACATCAGTCTCAACTCACTGTTGAAGTGGAGCAAGGCTTTAGGGGTGACTGGCGTGGATGAAAGCACCAGCATCTCCAGACCCTTCAGGCCCTCCCTGCAAACCTCTGCTGCCACCTCCTGGTTGATTTCGCTCACATGGTCCAACTCCAACACCTGCAGGCGCATGCAGTTCCTCGCTGAACAAATGGGAAAGAGGAACAGCCCACATTCAACACAAGGGCCAAGTAGGAACACGTTTTAGTACAACACATTCACCCAATTTATTTTTATGATCTAGATTTTCAGGAAATCACGAAACAACGCGATCCCTGAAGTCGCCATGTGATTCAAAAGAATCAAAAACCAAAGTAAACAATATGTTGACACAACTTAAGTTCTGAAAAAGAAAATCAAAAATAAAAGGCATCCGTGACATACAATCAAATAATTTTCCTGAGTTCAGATTGGATTTTTTGGATTTTTAAAGCCATATTTGTAAGAGTACACAACGCATGGTTGCCTTGCCAACAGAAGCTCCCAACTGAGATCTCTGATTAATGTTCTCAGGGCAACCACAGAGGCCTTGTGGAAAGTATCACGCTATAAGAACATTTTTCCAGGGTATTAAATAAAAAAAAACACCATCATTCTAATGTATGTTCAATATTTACCCAGTGAGGCGAGTCCCTGAATCCCACATCCAGCTCCACCCACACCAAGAGCACGGAGATGTGGCCAGCATCTTCCAATCGTCTGCAGGCATCGGTTGCTGAAACGTGCTGGTTGTTGACTGAGAGAAACAAACACTCCAATGAAAACATAATCACCAGACTGGTCTTTCTGTTATCAATTTCATGTCTGATTACTAATTAATGTTCCATCATTTTACCATGGATGTAGGGGCGCCACCTGCAGAGAAATAATATCTCTACACCCTGCGCCAAGGGCCCAGATAACCTCCTGGCCAACTGGATCTGTGGCACTCCTGCAGCCAAAAAAAAAACAAACCCTGATGTATGTTTGAAGATTACAGTTTGAAGATAGCGGCTTCGTTTACCTCATGTGAAATATAAAACAAGGATAAAAAAGACAATGAGGTGAGATTCATGCTGTAACATTTTAGGACAGCTGGGATCCGATGGCAATGGTTCACCTGTAGGTTACGGCCTGGAGGGCTCGGCAGTAGCAGCTGGCCAACCATAGGGAGCGATCAGTCAGCAGGTTGGGACAGTGTGAAATCTTTAGTATCAGCAGGTTACTTCCTGTGGCCTTTAACAACGCCTCCAAACCTTCCTCAAGACAGCCACTTTTGACCGAAATATAAGAGAAGGTCACAAGAGAGAGAGAGAGAGAGAAAAAAAAAACAGACGTAAAAATAAAGGTCACTTTTAATCATACTTCACTTCTAACAACGTCAGGACATGCTCCTGGGAGCTCTGCTGCTGGCGCTATTTTTTTTTTTTTTTTTTTGCAACAATCATCAGATGCATTCAGCGGCGTAGAGCATTTAAGAGAACTTTATGCAACTAAATGCGTGTCCTTCATACAAACAACAATCCACTCGAATCAAACCTCGTTGCTTGTTTTCTTCCGGCAAATAAAAGCTGATATCCACATGCTGGGAATAATTAAACCGCACACAAACGTCAGCATACATCACTCGTGTTCTCTCTGCTGGCTTTCCTCTCATCAGTCACTGTTCAGGAAATCGCTCGGTGCGTCGCTCGGCCACAACAGTCGGGCAAACAATGGGGTTAATCAAGTCAAGGCAGCACACAGAGCAGGAATAAATACCCCCGGAGGAGCTAAAGCTGTAATCTGCCTACAACAGTGAACGTGTCTGTGTCTCACCGTGTGCTTTTAAGGTAGTCCTCCTTGGATTCTTTCTTGCCTCGCTGCCTTGGTTTAAGGTTTTGTAGAATGAGGGAGTGCGTCTGCGTGCACCACTGAGACAATGTGGTCAAAAACTAGAGAAATTCATACACTTACAATAATTACACTGTTCCACAATTATTTCTCCTTGAAACAGAGGACAAAGCGCAATGACAAGCGTCGACAACGCACCTTGGAAGAAATGCGAGCGTTTTCCAGCAGCACCCTGGTCCACACAGCTGGGTGTCGGGACACGAACCTCCAGTTGCGGCAGACCTCGGCGGTTTTCAGGAGGGTTTTGGTGTCCAGGTAGGTAAAGATGCAGAAGAGCGCTGCACGCATCTTCAGGATCTCTGGACTTATTACCTCGTTGGATTTCGATGGGCTCTTTTCGTGGCGGCATGGCTTGCTGTAAACCACGTCAGATCGACCTGTAGCAACAACACAGACCTTTCAGGCCTTTAACAGATACCATACAGAGCCTCAGGAAAGTTTCCATACCTCTTGAAATTGATCCCATTTTGTTATTACAAAATAACACAAAGATCCATCCATCATGTTAATAAAGACTGAAATAATTGTAAATCTACAAAGACCAGGGAGAGCGTTACTCACTGCACACTAATTCTGGCAGACTGAAAGAGCAAACATTTAGTCTGATTTAATGTCAGATAAAGAGGAAGAAAGGGCTGTGTGTTTTTGTATGTAAGGAAATATCTGGTTTCAGGAGTTCCTAAAATAAAACACGTTTAGTACTCGTGTTGCTTTGTAGAACAGAACATCTTAAAAGGTTAACATTCTGTGCCATAAAATATTGAAAACTGCTTCTCAATTTAGATCCTGTTAGACTATCTTATACATTTTTGCTTTGTCTAGTGCTTTGTTAATTAAGGTCGTCATCATGTGAGACTTGTGGAGTGGCCCATGATGATTAACTGATGATGATGATGATGAATCAGCTAGCTTTAAGATGAAAAAAGTAAAACTATCCTCAAATGAGAATTTATTTTGTTTTTCTAACCTGGGGAAATTTAGACACATATTGCAGGTAAGATACTGACGGTTATAAGTCACTACATAGAACCCCATATATAAAAATGATTTAATCTATTTCTGTGTAGTAAAACTGAGAGCCTTTTGGAAACAAAGCATAACAATAACTCTGTTATGTATAACAGAGTTATTATAGCATTAGATGGGATAGATTTATCCCATCTAATGCTGTTGTTACAGTGTGTTTCAAAGCTTGTTTTAATTTTTTTTCCTTTCTGGTACATTTTGAACTTTGTTGCAATTCTGAAAGTCCCTTTGTTATTATTATTATTTCACTCATTTGTTTTTAATGGGATCTCCTTATTCCTGAAGTCGTATGCCCCTTAAGGTGTGCAATCAGCTAAATATCTAGATAAACGTTTTGTCTTCACCATCCTGTGGCAAAACCATTTTTGTCACATGGTGGCGCTAATCTCCAACTAAAAACCACAGAACCAGAGATTGCATAATTAGTTTTCTGCATTTTGTACTTTTTATCCCATCTAATGCTGTTGTTACAGTGTGTCCAATCCCAGCCTGCCGTAACCCTCGCAGCAACATTTCTCCTCCATGACTCACTTCATCTTTGGCCTTGGGAGGCATCTGCTTGAAACCATCAGGGCTGTGAACCAATGCATACTATTTGACTCTTTCTCTCTCTCTCTCTCACTCACGCACACCTCCTACACTCAAGACTGCCAAATGAACTAAAAAAACAAGCCTGTGTGCTTGCAGATACATACCACACAAACAGCTCTGGCAGAGTCTCTCCTAATAGGGAGAACTACGTCAGAGCAGAGAGGCTAGCAACATGTTACATGAGACAAAAAAAAAAAACCTTTTCAGCTAATGAGGAGGCCAAATTTATACATGTGAATTTGTCACTGAGCCCCGGCCCAGTTTCTTTCAGTTCCAGACTGCCACAGTCCACCTGATACGTCCACAGCAGGCGGGGAACGCAGAGTGCAGCAGTGGGGTTTGTAAGGAGGTTGGTGTGGGATGATGCTAATAGAAAAATGCACAATCTGTTGTGCAGCTGAGCTGTGCAGCAACGACTGGCTAGCTAGTCTCTTATATAGGAACTGCAAGAGATGGTTTATTGAGTTACTTCCTTGTGTTCTTGAGAGCAAAGCTGGTTGAACAATGGATGCAAAAGTTGGATCATGACATAAATACAGTCAAGTGCAAAAGTATTCATACCTCTGGGACTTTTTTGTCAGTTTGTGAAGTTACAACCACAAACTTCAGTGCACAGCACTTTGATTTAATGTCATCAATTACACATGATTGTGAAGTGGAAGTAGAATGTCTTTACAAGTCATGTACACAGAGTCCACTTGTGTATAATGTAATGTCAGTGTAAATCCAATGGTTCTGTGAAGGCCTCAGAGGTTTGTTAGAGAACATTGGTGAACAAACTGCATCATGAAGACCAAGGAATACAACAGACAGGGCCTAGAGCCCAGCTCTGGAGAAGCTTCAGTCTGGGTAAGGTTAAAAAACAGTATTCTAAGCTTTGCACATCTGACATCTACTTAACTTATTATCTAAAAATGGAGAGAGGATGATGCAACTCCAAACCTACTAAGACAGGAAGAAAAGAGCACTGAAAGTTCAGTCCATTTACACTAACATGAAACAGATAGCCAGAGATACAGTGGAGTTGTTTAGGTCAAAGCATATCAATGAGGCCAAACGGTCCAGTTAAAGTGCAGACCTAAATTAAAATGAAAATCTGTTGCAAGACTAAAAGGTAGATGTTGTCCTCCATCAAATATGACTCAAACTGATGAAGCGAGGGGCAAAGGTTTAATCTCTAGATATGCAACGCTGGCAGATGCATATCCCAAATTACTAAATGATAAAATAACATCTCAATACAGCTGTAAGTCAGGGCAGCACAGCAACTGCCAGTTCCACGGTGTTCCACTAACCTTTGAAGTCAGAACAACATCAGGAACCCTTTATTGTTCGTATCATTAAACTCGCCTTGGTGGCGGGTGAAGAAAATACCTCAAGATTGTGACTATTTTGCAAACAACTGTTACCCGTGTTAGGGCGATACGCTGCCCTGCTGTGGTGAGGATAGGGTACTGCAGACTGCTGAACCTCAGCCACAGCTCTCCGCTCTTGCTCCCACATCTCCACTTCAGACTCGGTGGTCCGCGAGCCCACATCCGACACGTCTCCCTCCTCACCCTCGGTGCTGTTCCTGTACGGTCGCCGCTGCCAGTTCTGAATGGCCTGCTTGCGAAGACCCCAGTTTCTAGACCCGCATCCCGGGGAGCGCTCGTAGCCACCCTCGCCCATGCGGCACTGCATGTGATAGTACTGCGCCTCGGGACAATCCTCCATGGGATGCATCTCGACGCTGTCGCTGTCGTAGCCTCCAGAACCCTGCGAGACAGACTTTATCCTCCCTGATGCTCTGCAGAGGAACACAGAGTATTTGAACATAAATATGCTCTTCCTGCTTCGAGCCAAACACATCTATAACATCTCATTCTAAAAGTTCGCTTTAGTCTTAATAAATAACAAAATAAGCTTGGCTGACTATTAGCATGATGAAAGTTTTAGAAACATAAACATGAACAAGCACAGAAACGTATAAGAATCAAAACCTCTCTGAAATCTGCGTTAGAAATATAAAGCCACAAATTACAAACGAGAAAAATGTATTGCTTTACTCAAACCAGAGCATGTAAATCTCCGTTTTGCACAGAAAAATCTGTCTGAAAATGACAGATTGTGTTTTTAATGGGGGTCAAGTGAAAAACGGTTTCTTGGACCAGCATCATTACCACAAGTTTGCTTGGCGACAAACAGAAATTCACTCCACAACAGAAGGAAGTATTCCTCTAAACTGTGACAAAACTACCAACATCTACCATAATTTAATATGCGAACACAAAAACCTAATCTGGAATTAGAGAGCAAATGTAAAATACCTGAATCAGTACAGAAGACATGTTGTCTTATTTTGTCTTGGAAGAAAAGCCATGGATAATCTGCACCACATGCCAAAATATTTCCCATTTCTCAGATTTATCTTTGCAAGCCATGCTTGCACTGATCAAGTCATATTCAATAAGTCACAAAAACAGCTCCCTGTTTTTCTAAAATGATGCCCAACAACAGCAAGGATATAGAATGTATTGATCCTTAGCGAGGAGCTATTATTAACCCAAGACAGGAGGCTCAGACGAGTGCTTCTGGCCACATCGTGTGTCTGTGTCTGTTCTTCTGTCAGTGATTCAACGGGGAAAGCCTGACGTCACTACAGGAAATACATTCACTTCCAACTGGGAATGACAGTTGGGTTAGTCAGAGTACTACGGTACAGCCATGTGTCTGAGGTCGGTGCCAGAGACCCAGAAATAGTTCAGTCACACCTCAAATCGGGACATCAACCCTGTGTCTCAGTGCTGCTACTGAGGGAGATGCTAAAACTCCAGTACACTTCCCAGGACCCGACAAAATCCATCATGTAGACAACACAAAACAATAAATCTTAAAGGTTTATCACATAACAGCATTGGGTAAGAGGTCGAAACCGCTGCACCTCCAATAAAGAGAGATTGTCCTTCTGACAACAGTGAACAGCTATGTTGTGATGCTGTAAATTTTATTGTTGTAGATATTTTCAGTCTCACGTCAGATTTGGGCAAAAAAAAAAAAAAAAAAAAAAACTGTCTATTGGCCAAATTTAACACATTTAAAGGTTCTAACAATTTTCCTGATCTTTTTTTTTTTATAAATAAATAGATCAAGGAAGCATGAATTACCTATTGTTTACATGTGAGAAAAACAACTTGTTTTTCTTCTGTTTTTGTCTTTAGATTTATCTGGAAAAAAAAATAATATTTCAAACTTCTGGTGACAGTTTCTGACCTACCCTGTGCTGGGAGAAGATCGTCTCTCTGACACTTGGTACATTCCTCTTGTGCTACCAGAGAGGCTGGAATTTCTCTGAAGAAAAATGACAAATAAACAAGTGAGAACAAAGAGTTAATTTGTTTGGAAGAGATGGAAATCTTGAAAAAAAAAAAAAAATCAAAAATGTTCATTAGTTTTGGAGTCTGGAAAACGTCTGAGGGGGAAGTGGATCATTTTTCAGTGTGGTGCTGATTCACTACTCACTAACACTAAGAAGAAAGTGCTGACCAAGATGGAACACCAACATTCCTGGGGCTAAGCATTATTAATGCAGAGATCATTTTGAAAGAAAGAACTAATCGAAAACAACCAATCCCCCCACCCCCTTAAAAAATACGAGAATTGAATATCCGACAAGAATTGTAATGAAGTGTGAAGGACAGTTTCAGTTTTAGGTGCCACGAAACAAAACCTCTTTACTGTAAAAACCCTTATAAGACTCAGCTGACACCTGCTACTACTTTCTACTTTCTATTATATTTTCCATGACCCCTGCCAGTAACAAACTCAAAAATCCTATTTTTTTTTGTATGCAGTGAACACACCAGGTCTAAGTACATCCAGGCTGTTCTAAAGAAAACACCCTCTGTTGTGGGAGTTGCTACTGCAAGAAGATGCAAACATGGCTTTTTCAGTGTATGTGAGATGTTTATAAATGAGGACAGAAAAAACACAGAAAGTGTCAGAAATTCTTTAAAAGAAAAGTATTTTATATGGAGTATGTCATCTGTTTATTCAGCTTCAACAGAGAGCTAGACTCTGGTGCTTTGAGTGTCTTTCACTTAGCTTTATTTTTATTTTATTTTATTTTATTTATTTTTTGATAGCCTGCCACAGGCTATCAATTTACATCTAGCCTGGAGACATTAAAACTGGGGAGGGAGCTCTCTTTTGAACTCAGCCTCTGTCTATCATGGTGAAAGCTGAATTTGGAAATAGTGGCAGAAGAGTTTTCAAGTCAAGATATTCCTTCTCAAAAAAACAAGCATGGATACCAATGATTAAAGTTAGAAATCCTAATGTGCTAATTATGCTAATTGCTAGTAAAAAAACAAAGCAGTGTTAAATGTCAACTTCCTTGTCGGTTTGTCTTTGGATTAAAATGGCAAGACCCTGTTGTTCTCACACATACAGTGTCTAATGTAATGAGCACTCATGGCAGGAAGGTTAGGAAGAAATATTCTGAAGTTGGTTAGTATGGTGATGAAACAGTTCAAAAGGAGATAAAATCTGTACTGGTGGATAAAAGCTCTACAAAAACTGGAAAATCTGCCTAAAAATTCTGATGTTTTCTTATTTAACTTTAGATTTTTTTTTATTTTTTTTTACCCGTTTCATTAATTAACTATTAAGTCTGATTATCCAAAGGACATCCAACAGTTGTCTACATCTGTTTGATTCTACTGAAGACCCAGACCTGGTGTCTGGTGTAAATGGGTGCTAGGTGGGACACACTCTGGACAGGTCACCAGTCCACACACACACACACACACACACACACACACACACACACACACACACACACACACACACACGACAAAACAAGACAATCAATCTCTTGAGCCTACAGGCAAATTTAGAATCTCCATTTGAACTAACAGGTATATTTTTGAACTGTGGGAAGAAACTGAACATATACAGGTATGCAGACTGTAGGTAGAAAGGCCCCAGAATCTTCTTGCCCTGAGAAATCTGACCCTCTATGCCACCCCATCAAGCACAAATAATAAGAAAGCAGGGCTAGCTTGAAAAGTTAGGCAGCATACTGATCATCAAGACAGCAGCTGTTAGTTTGAAATTTGAACATTTGAAAAAACAAAAACAAAACAAAAAAAACTGAACAATAAATATTTTAATCCATAAACTGTAAAATTTATGGAAAGCAGATCTGAGAGCGGATGACAATTTGGCATGTTCCCAGGATTTAAAAGCTGATTCTCACGCCGTTTTCTTTGAAACAAATTCCTCTCGTCACTCTTCCACACATCACTCATCCCCAAAGCACTCGCTGTTTGCACGAGACTGCGCGGAGACATGAGCGAAGCAGAGCCAGGTGTAGGTCTGTGTACTGACATGCCTCAGAGGAAAAGCAAACACAAGCACAATTTCTCCTTTGTTCCCCTTCTTCCTACTTCCTGTCAGTGGAAATGGTCTATACAGGAAATAGACCAAACTGTCTGAGGCTCTGAGCCCAGGACACGCTGATGAAAAAAAGAAGAAGGGCAAATCTTCAGAACATGGACGAAATAATAATGCATTCATCTATAGAGGTTTGGATGAAATTTCAGTAGGTTTCCGCTTCGAACCCTTGGCGTAACAAAGCCAAAGAAATCTCAGCAAACACTGACATTTGATTCAAGCTGTGTTCCCTTTGTTTTCTGTGAGAAAACACTTCAAATCAGCCTGGAATTAAAATCACAGAGAGAGCCGGAAACAAGTCCACCCCGAGTGTCAGCCCTCAAATAAATCATTGGCTGTGAGGCCCGTCTCCGCGGAGATGAGGGCGACCCCGCTGCCACCGGATGGAGGGAGGAAGAGAGGCTGTGAGGGTGAGCGGCTGCCTGGGTAACATCTCCAGGCTTCCCATTCACGGCGCTACAAGGTGTCAGACAGTTTGAGCTCTACCCTGCACTTGTGCTCGTCATGCTGATTTTTTTCCAAAGTCAGACAACACTGCACATGCGTGCAAACACGAAACTGAGATATCTCAACTTTTAACACAACGCATCTAAATGCAGGCAACAGTATTGATCAAAAATGGGTAACGCTGCATTTCTGAATGAATATGGTAACAGAAGTGAAACTTTACAGTCCTGAAAATGTAAGTAGCAGACGTTTACAGGTTATCTGAGCTTTTATTTTGCTGAAAATAGCACCATCCTCTCCTCTCTTGGGTTCACCTCACTAGTTTTCCATAACACCTAGGTTTTAGGACTGGCATGGCCTTGGAAAAAGGTTGACCAGTGAATCATAAGTGTATTGATTTCACCATATGTTTTGGATCATAAACTTAACAAAAGACATGATAACAACATAAAATAGCCTGCTTGTACAGTCCATCAGATTGCGATTTAAAAGATTTCCAATTGTACCTGGCAGCAAGCAATGTGTGCCACACATTGATCATTTATTTCATGCCAAATAGCCCTGGACCGTTTGTTGCAAAAGAAATTGAATGTTATTCTCATTTGAGTCCCATTAGAGTTTAGCAAACTGCACGTGTTTACATTCGTTATGGTAGGAGGGAAAAAGCACTTTGCTGGCATGTCTCCAAAACAGCTATTTGTCTTGTGTAAGACATCAGTAAAAAGATACCTTTTTCTTAAAGGGATTCATAAATATTCCACTAATGACTTTTGTTAAATTATCTTCTAGAATCTTTAACTAAAGAATGCAAGTGTTGGTATGAATGCAAAGAAATTGCTTAATAGATTTAAATATATATAGTTGAACTTATTAATTTGAGGTGCCTGTAAATTAGTATATAGAGCAGTCATATGGATATTAGGAAATTGCTTGATCAAATAAAAAAAAAAATAAAGGTCAGGGGAAAAAAGACTGAAAGTATGCTGCAGCAAGAAAAGAGAAGTATAATTTTAGGATTAATTTGCACCTTTACAAGGGATGACAATAAATTTGTCAGTTTCTGTGCATCATGAACAATGGCAAAACATTGCACTGAGTGAGGGATTAATAATGCCTCTGTACAGTCACTGATGGTCTTTGAAGAAAAGGATTTCCACAGAGTCTAAAGAGAAAATTTGGTCTCCGGCAGATCTGAAGCACATCTGATTAAAAATCCTGTTAAAACCTTGATGGAAAGCAGGAGTTGGTTTCCATGGCAGCACACACATTTGCAGAATATGAAGCAGGTCACCTCTTTCTCCACAGGTGTTGGATAATAATTTAAAAAGGTGTCATTTTAAGAACGACCTTTTGGATATTGTTCTTTTTTTTCCTCTTTCTCTTTCTGTTTTTTTTTTTTTTTTGCATCATTGTGTAATAAGGCAAAACACAAGGGGAGAGTGGCACAGTTCAAGCCCTGAGCCTGGAGACAAATGAGCTGGATGTCAGTCTAAAGCTGCAGAGGCTCCTCTTTGTCCATTACACTCTCTGGTAAGGAAAAATTGCAGCAGAGACTCGATGTTCTGACTGATGTGGTGCTGAATGATAAGCAGACAAGGATCATGATTCCTGTTTCTGTAGTCTCCTTGTTCAGGAAGCATCAGCTGATCAAAAGATCGTCTGGGGACTCCTGTTGGAGGAACTTAATCCAAAAACCTCACTGATCTTTCGCTTTAGGAGATCTGAAGACCTGCAGGTTTAAAAAGCAAACTACGTCTGTGACTACCCTCATCGATTCAAATTGACATTGTAATTAGAAAATGCATACGTGTGTGTTTGAGGCAAAGATTGACAGTTCAGCATTCCCGATAAATTGTAGCAGCATTTTGATCTCTGTGACTCCAGCTGTTTTACCCCTCAAACACATTTAAAACGGAACCAAAACGATCCAACAGGAGTGCATGAATACTGCATTAAGACCACAAACTAAAAATACGTTGAAAGATCCGAACCTGGCGCCCAGTGCCCTTCGAGGCCTGCAGACTGCAGCGTCCCAGGCTGCCGTTCGGTGTGGTGCCGCAGCTGCTGATGATCTGCAGCTGTTTCTCAGCACGGTCAGCTCGGTCCAGAAGCTCCTCAATGAACTGCTGCAGGCGCACCTTAGCGTTGGCTTCCCGTGCCGCCGTCTCCTGAAGGAACTGGTCGATCTGGGAAACCTCCCTGCACACACGGAAGGAGGAGGCAGTTTTATAAAGACAGTCTTTAAACTAGAAGCTATTTCCCAATGGGACAGGTGTGTGAGGGCAGAAGCAGCTGTCCTAGTAAAGCCCAGGTACTCTAAGTGAATGCAATTGGAGCAACAACAATTTATCTTTGTGGCACCACATCATTTAAACATTTAGGTGACTCTTCCAATGTGAACTGATAATCTTTACTTGTTTGGTATATTTTCTTTTAAGATGTTGAAATGTAGGCAGGCGCATTTCTTTTCTGCGCAGAAGAGCTGCTGCAGAGAACTCAACTGAGGATGAAAAACGAGTCACTGAAAATGTCCCAGCCATTAAATGAAAACTGGGTCAGAAGTCTGTTTGTTTGTGAGCATGACGGTCATTAGTTTGGATTGTTTATGTTTAGCCGAAATCCATCAGTCGATGCATCGAAACGTCATACATCCCAGAATCTACTCCTCAGCAGCAGCAACACGCATAATGAAGGTTTTATGAAATGGGGACATTCAGAGATAAAAATAGTTTGGTGTCTGGCACGGTTAACTTTACTCCTCTCCAGGCACAGCTGACAAGAATTGTGAATCCAAAATTAGTCAAGGTAGCTGACAGTCAGTCAGACGTAAAAGCTGCATAACAAAACAATGAATCAGCAAATGAAATGAAAGCGAACTGTTTAAGGAGGGTTTTTTTTTTTGCTTTCACTGAAATTTGCCCTTTGAGGTTTCAAATGGTTAGAAAATACATATGCATTTTATTCAATCTTAAATAAGTAAATTTATTTCAGTGGGTCAATTTAAAAGCTGAAACTTAAATATTTATTTTAGATAGGGTGACATACTATAACATTTTATCACATTATATAAAATACGTCAGACACACAACACAATCCAGCCACTGACTGCTAAAAAGATATCAGAGCATATAAATAAGGGCCCCACAGTTTATCACAAATTCATCATTACAACTGCACAAATTAAACATAGTGTGCAGAACTGCTTGAAGTCCAATAAATGTTTGCAAACTATTTTGGTACCATGCATTCAGGCAATGACTGCAAAACTTTGGTGAGGTGTGAGGTGACCACATCATTATGAAAACACAACAGACATCAGTCAGAAGGAACTTTTTCAACAATACCCGATTGTTGAGATGGACATAATGATTTTCTTTCTTTCCAGTGGCTGGACAAACTACTCATTACCTGCAGTCTATGTCTGCTATGAACCTGCGGCAGTAAGACTTTTTAATTATTTGTTTATGCATCCCAAGTCATATTGTTATTTGTATTTCGCCAAAATCATCACAAATTGACATTTTCCAAATTTCTGGCAGTGAAAGTTTGAAAATATAGACAAATACGTCGTTATCAACTAGTGTTGGCTAGTCAGATTGGTTAGTGAGCACAATTAGCAAATCTAACTGTTTTTTCCAACAAGCAGCCGGATTGAAGCACGTCTCATGTAGGTAAACAGAATACTGCATCATTTGTCAGACATTTTATTTTATGTTATTTAAAAATTCTAGTGTAAGAACAGGGACAAATAATTCACCCCATTTATGTAAACCAATGAAAGCAACATAGAGGAAACATAGAAAAAGCTGATTTTGTTAGTAACCAGTAAGCGAAAAAAAGCATTTTGTGCTTTGGCATCAGCATATTCATGCAGCTTGTCTTCATCAATTATTCAACTGTATCAGAAATTTGCTTCGTATGACGATAACAGGAGTAACCAATACTTTCCTCCTCTTACAGTATGAAAGGATGAAATGTCTGGCAGACATAATATTTTAGCAGCATAAAACTGTTCACAACGTTGACAATTTTATATTGGTTGACCTTGTTTATTGTATCCAGGAAGGGAGAAAATAGAACATTGTGGGGTTTTTTTTATCCTTATGCAAGAAGAAGTATGTGAGAAAGCAGAGGGTGAGAGACAGTGGATTGTGTCTGTTAAAGCAAAGGGAACAATGACTGGGAAGGGGGAAAAAAGAACATACTGCAGCGGCTGAAACAACAGGTGAAAATCTGCAGCCATGTGGAAGCAGAAAAAAACAGAACGTTTGTCAGTGAAGGGGATGAAATGATGCAGTCTTCCTGTTTCAATCCATATCTCTACACAAGCACAGAGATTTTATGATGACGTATGGACACTTTTATCTCAGCCATATTCACACAGATCTCTGAAGTACATCTAAACACACATGTTCACACCGTCTTATGCACCTGAAACACTTCTACACGTCTGCCTTGCGATTCAGTTAACATCAGGATATTTGTGGCTTACGTTACTTCAGCCTTACATGTCAATCCTAACAATGAGAACTGGAAAGACAAACACCCTCCAAAAAGACAAAGTTATCCATTCTTTTTCTTTTCCTCACTTTTCAAATAGCTTCACAAAACTTGTAAGACGCTCGTCTTAGTTTCTTATTGCTAACCACGGACACACACGGTCCCTCTGCTCATAAATCCTCATCTAAATGTAGCCCAATATCGACCAGGCCATCCATTCACTTCAGTCTGAGTTATCTATCAAATTCAATCATAAGGGCCTTCATCTCGACAGAAAGCCGGTCTGTACTGTCAGAATACAAATACTTGCTGTTCACAGAACATTCCCTAAAGATTGTCACGACTATTGCGCACTCCAGATACAGTCACATACCTGCAGATAAAAAAGCCGATTAAATGAGGCCCGTTGATACCTAATACTTTATGCATAGCATTCTTCCACAAATAATTAATGAGTAATATTTTTAATAATGAAAACCTTTCCAAATATTCCTAAAGAAAACAGTGGCGGAATCCGCAAAATAAATTCTTCTCCTATCAAAACCACTTGTGGACTAACTAGGTTTGGGCAATACTTTCCACAAAGATAAAATACAACTCTTCACCTTGAGGAGTCTGTTAAGTCAGGCAGAGGATCATATCTTAGTGGATTGGAGCCCATATTTTCTAATAGTCACAAAATTGTGTTTATTTGTTGATTCCATTGCATAACTATGCAGTAGAACTAATTATATCCAATAATAACCAGTGATGGGTTTTGCTTGAACGGATTTTGATCATCCAGCAAATTGCAAAGACAGATAAAATGAGCTGATTTCCTGAAGTCTGAGGGAAAATTTTAAAGGCTGAAATTAAAATGTTCCACCATTTTCATTTGTCCGCAAGCCGTAGATTTTTTTTTTTTATGATTCCAGATGTTCTTAATTTTTCCAGCTGCTATTAAGCCAGTTAACAGCCAAGCCCGAGCAACTTCTGTTTGTTTTCATCCCAGGGAGTTTTATCTTAATGATGTATATGCAGTGACTATTTAAAGAGCTGTTTGTGGTGCATAATTGCTCTGTGAATGAATCTCTCCACAATGTCAGCTGCATACAAAGTAATAAATGAGCAGCTGTGCGTGAGGCGTTGTGCCTGCTCATCATCCTTACCTACAAAGGTTTTGAGCTCAGGACAAATGATCAGATGGGTGTCATTTTATTCTCAGTGCTGCTGAAGGCAAAATTCAGGTTCAGAAAGCTATTTGTGAACGTAAAAGACACAGAAGTTAGACCTCTGATGTGAAACATTACTCCTGTTTGGAGTTTCTGAGGGCCTTAGCGGCCGCTGATGTCTTTGTGACCTTGAAAAACTTGGGGATGAGTCAAAGAAAAATGTTTATTCAATGTGTTATTCAAAGGCAGTCAGCTCATTGAAGTCTGCCTAGTCATTGGGCTGGCAGTAAATGTTCTTACTGTGATGCCCTTTTTCCACCTCAGACCTATGATGTACTTTAGAGTCTGAATAAGCTCCCTGTTTCACTGCCAGCTTTTCCTCAGAGACACAGACACATGATATGTGCATGAGTCCGCGTGCGTGTGCATATGTGTGTGTGTGTGTGCGTGTGTGTAGGTGTGTGTGTGTGCGTGCGTGCGTGCGTGCGTGCGTGCGTGCGTGCGTGTGTGTGTGTGTGTGTGTGTGTGTGTGTGTGTGTGTGTACGTGCGTGTGCATGCTGGAGAAGCGGTTGCTTTGGATAAGATTTTAAGGAAAGGATTTTAAGGAAGCAGTTTCACAATTTCGTTCTCATTCAACCAGGAAACACATGAGCAGCAGTTTTTCATTTCATAAGAGAAATAAAAGAAAACCAGATCTCATTCAAATTACATAAGAAACTTCTATGTATTTTAGTGTCACTGGGTTTACTGTATCTAGAAATTACAATTAAATGTAGCCTTTAAAGTGGCAGGTGTCTTTGTGTATTTTCTTTCTCACAGATAGTTTTGAAATGAAAAAATGCTTAAGTGCTATTTAGGTAGCCTATTCACATCTTAGCTAAAGTTTGCACAGGAACCGTCCTGTTGGTAAAGTGTTAGCAGGAGGTTTTTTTTTTTTTTTACACTGATGTGTGCATAAAGCCAGGTCAATAGGTCGTTTTTCAGGATGCAATGGTTTAACAAGTTACAACTTCTAGAATTATTAAAAAATAATTGAAAAACTTTGGTGAACAAGCTTGGATTTATTGCAACATATCTCTAATCCACACAGGGTCCACACAAGCATGCATTTTGAATACATCATTAAGTTTCTTTCATCATTGTGACTGAACATTTGTCCATCATGTTTTTCTTTTGAAATGTGGAATGTTTTTAAATCGGCCCTGTTCAAGGTTTTATATGCGCTCCTTCTCCAACACGCCTGAACCAAATGGCTCATCGGCAGCTTTTAGCCCACCAGAGGCCGAGTAATGAGCCATTTATTTGATTCAGCTGTTGAATCAGAGATGCTGAGATCCAGGTTCCAGCCTTCTCATCTAAACAGTCACTACAAACCAAAAGGTAATGGCCTATAATGCTCACAAATAACCCAGCAATCCCCAAAGCTCAAGCTGATCATTGTGTCGATGTAAATAATGTTTCTTAAAGAAACCAGGTTGACTGGATGCTTCACACTGTCAAACAGCAACAGCCATCTTTGACTGCTAGCATTTTATAAACCAAACAATTTTTGTTTTTGCAGTCAACAGATGACACCATTATCTGCTATCTGATACTGATAATTATAGTCTTCTATTAATCATCAATAGGCTCTAATGCATTTAGTGTTCATTTGAATGTCTGTTTGTTATCTACATGGTATTTAACAATGCCATTAGTGGGGGTTGGTAAATAGCCCATGCATTATTTCTAGACACAGAGTAGTGATGTGTGGAGCTGTGTTTGTACAGAATGTTTCAGCAGTTTAACCTTTTTTTTTTTTTTTTTTGCATGTTATTAGTTTTGAAACAGCTGTTTGAATAAAAATTTAGCATTTTATGATAGGAAGCACTTCTATATTTAAATATGCAGAAGAGTCAACAAAGAGATAAAAAAATGAAAGGAGCCACGATTTGTCGTGTAAAGACGTCTTTTCAGACTTAGCCTTTCAGAAAAGTAAGACATTTCTTTTTCACTTAGGTTTTATTTTTAAATGCCTCTGTTTCACAACCTGCAGGACCTCCCTCTTATTTTTGAGAGAACTCAATTTTTAATTTATAAATAAAATAGAAAACAATATTTTATTGTTGCTGTTATGAAAGTATGCTTTTGGAAACTTCTAATAGACCAACTGGCATGTGAGTTGATTGGACGCACAGCTGTGGATGTATTTTAAGGAAACATGTGCTTTCTTGTTTGACACAAGAAACAAACAAATCTGTTTGTCTTTTTGCGTTCTTGGGTCAGACGCTTCACACAGCCTGTGGCGCTGGTGCATGTCAGGCTACTTTCTGTCAGACAGCCCCAAGGCAGCAGTTGTGGCTATAATACAGTACCTTATCATATTGTGTGCATGGTTGGGTGATTGGGTGAATGACTTAATATAGTGTGAAGTACTTTGGAGTTCTCTGGACTACATGAAGCTTGGATTTATTGCAACATAAATCCATCTGTCACCAGCTTCCTGCTGAAGCTGGAGACAAGGCGCCGTTATCCACCGTAAAATGTGTCTTGTACTTACCTGAGCTAAAAGGCCACTCAGCAAGGTGGAAGCCACTAATAAATAAATCTCTAACACATTCTTTCTCTCATTATTGTGTCATTTAGAACATACCAATAATTTTGGAAATTTTAACTGACCTAAACCATGAGACGTTTGGTCTAATTTAACTTCATACAATGAAAAAAAAATTTTTTTTTTACTAACTATATGTGAAGTTCTGGTTTAACCACATTCTGCAGGTCTTGCCATCCTCGTTCCATTCTCTGTGTTCATTATGCATTAGGTGTTGCCACATGAGTTCCTTCCTTTGTGTTTGGTTTCTTAGTTTATTCTTCTGTTCTGATCTTTGTTCATTTGGATTTATTTCTCTGAGGTTAGTGTTGCTCTTATTTTTTCCTAGGTTTGTGGCTATTGCTGAGTCTTAGTTCAGATACTTTATATTCTTTTTTCCCTCAAGTTTCCTGCTGTCTTTCTACCACAGCTGCTTCACATACATCTCGATTAATTCACCTGCTTTCAACGTCAATCTCTGCTCTTTCCTTCTGTATATAAACTCATTGGTTTTCATTGTTCTTCATTGGTTCCTTCCGTTCCTCTGTCTCTTCTAATCGATCTGTTCTCTTCATGCCAGACCTGCATGTAACCACGTACACTCCAAGGTTTTGTCTGCATTTAAGGCCAACAATCAGCAAACAAAGGTGAGAGCTTTACTAATATCAGTGTTTGGACCTCAGTCACGACATCTCTGATCAATTAGTCTAAATGAGACATAAATTTAATTTTGCTTGTTTCTTAACAAACGTAATGGATCGGCCAGTGAAGGTTACAAGACTTGCTCTCCGGTAAAAACATTTTTTTTTTTTGCACAGCTTACAGGTTGCAACTAAAAATAACATCAGTGTCTGGAAACAAACAATAAATCAGTCTGGGACTAATTTCAATAAAAGCTCTGAAAGCGTTTCAGCTCTCACTTTCAGTGCCAGACTGCCAGACGGCTCCAAATCACGTTCAACTTGCTTCATAATGCCATGATTTACGTCCAAGTCCATTTACAGAGCAGAAGTGGCACTAGTTCATGAAGGAGCTTGGCAGCTTTATGGAGAGACTTGCAGGACGCAATGAGACGAGTTTGCTGCTACCTGCCCAGCTGCTTCTTTTCAACCATCCAATCAGCACCTGATCGGCCCTGAAGGGCACCGGTGTACAAGAGGAAGAGGACAGATGCAATACTCATCTGCTGAATTAAAACATCAACAAGGTTGAGGTGAGGGAAACAAGGGGAACGGGTCTTTCTTTGGAGGATAATATTGCCTGAACCAAGGCATTATGGTAAAACAAACAAAAAAAAAGACAGCGTGTTAAAGTTAAAGTTGTATTAGTGTGAGCTAATACAGCTGAACTGATTTGTTTAATTTTACCCGTTTCTTTAAACAGGGTGCCAATAAAGGTGCAGCACATTGTACCATTATTGTTTGGCTAATTGTGCAACACAAAGTTTAATTTGAGTCAACACTTTACAAAACCTTGAAGAAGCTGCAAGTGTTTTGAGATACAAGTCTGAATGTTTTGCAGGGTTCTTCAATTAAAAAAGAAAAAAAAAAAGCCAGACTGAAAGTTGACCATCTGTGGACATCAATGTACAAGTCTTGCCACAGATTTCTAATTCCTTTTAGATCTGGATATTTGACTAGGCCATTTTAACACACCACTAATATCTCAATCTGAACCACTGCATTGAAATATCAGCTGTATGTTCAGGGTCATTGTCAGGCTGAAAGTTCATGTCTTTTTGCAGTTTCTATCAAGTTTTCTTTAACTAACACTCTTAAGCACATCACTCACTCACCTGTGACAAGTGAAGCCCAGCAAAAGTTACTGAGTTTTAAGAGTCAGATATATTATGTTTACTTATTTCTGAAGGAAAAAGGTTTGGATAGGGCTTTGCTTAGGTTTTGTGAAAGCTGCTGTTTGGCCTATAATCTTGCAGAAGGAGGAAGAAAAAAAAAACTGAAAAACTTAGAAGGTTGCAGGCTGCTGTGCAACAGACGGACTCATGGAGTTGTCAAGGCCCCATGATATGCGATCGCTGTGTGGCTTGCAAAAAAATTAACAAATGTTTTGGTTGGAAATGGGTACGTAAAGTCATTGTGTAATGACTTTGACTCTGATCTCTGCCTGCTGTCTTTTAGGCTGTCTCCAACTTCATCTGCTCTCGGTCACATGTGCCATGTTTATTTTAAGCCTAAAAAAGTAGCCTGCGGTGAAGACTCTCTA
Organism: Poecilia mexicana; assembly: GCF_051168715.1. NCBI lineage: Eukaryota > Metazoa > Chordata > Actinopteri > Cyprinodontiformes > Poeciliidae > Poecilia > Poecilia mexicana. The sequence goes on along the minus strand of NW_028263370.1, from coordinate 9,517,637 downwards.
GCAAGATGTGGTTAAATGGCTGCTCCTGAGATCACTGGAAACTAAAGAATGCTTGTGCACATGCAGGCTCATACCGTATCATCTTTCTGTTTGTTGTTAATTTTTTGTTTGGCATTTAATAAACTTCTGATTTGTTCAGTTAGGTGTTGTCCGAGTCTCTGATTGTATTTAAAAGGTTAAAACTTATTACATATTTTATTATTATGTTCTATAAAGTTTATGGTATATTAAGATAAAGCCTGAATATTGAAAAATTATTTTGTGCTAGATTGCTGTTTCTGGCTCTGTAGATTTTCATAATGTTATTTGTCTTGTTTGTCTCCCGTTAACCATGAAAAAAAATGAACACAACTGTATGTAAATTAATGTACTGAGAGAGAGAAGTCTGATTGGCTTTTTTTGAAATCAGATTTGTCCTGATTAACGTTCTGTTTTAATAAGAGCTTTCCCCACAATAATTGTGCCATTTTATGCTAATAGGGCCTGTGTTGTACCAAGAGGAAAAGCTTTTATAGTGTTGTTGGTAAATTACAAGCTCCTCGTTATTAACATCTCCACTTGTTTGTGCACTAATTTGTAAAGCAGCAGTTTGCTTTGGTCTTCATTTGAAATGAGCAGGTAGCAGCTGTGGCTGTAAATCCGGAGGTCGCCCACACAACGGGTAACTCCCATTAGTAATCATTTGAAAAATAAGGTGCCATTTTGTCTGACAATTCTTAAATGTTCCTATTTACTGCATCCATCCATCCTCTGTACACCCTTTTCCCTAGTGGGGTAAGGAGGGTTGCTGGTGCCTAAGTCCACCGAACATTTCGGGCGAGAGGCAGGGTACACCATGGACAGGTCACCAGTCTGTTGCAGTCTATTTAGTGCAATCCAGGTAAAATTTAGAAAAAAAAAAAAAAAAAAAAAAAAAATTACTCCTGTACAAAATAAGATAAACTGACTTTGTTGCATATGAAATCTTTGAAAAATGAAATTCCTCTCACTGCTGTTTGTGGTTTAGCTCTGCCTCCTTGTTCACCAGATCCTGCTTGAGGTTGGCCAGCATTTCCACGGAGACGTCCACCTGCCGAGAGAGCTCAGAGGCCTTGTCCTCCAGGTCCTGTTTCTCCTGGCTCAGCCGCTCGCTCTCCTGCTTGGCCCTCTCCAGCTCGGAGCTCTTCCTCTCCAGCTCCGCCTGGAGACGGCCTACACGGGCCGCTATTTTCTGCTCCACCTACAAAACAAGAAGGCCGACAGTTTCAGCTGCTTCATGTCCTTTTGAAATTTATATACTGGAGAGAAAAAAAAAACTCGGCATGATATGTAAACAAATTTAACACAAAGTAACTACCACATCAATAATTAAGGACTTCTGCTAGGAATTGATTTACAGTTTTACGGTGTAATCAATTTAATGTAGTCATGCAATTTGTTGTTGAAAGAAAACCATAAATAGTTTTATTTCCTCAAGCAAATATGTGGAAGATTGTGTTCTGATCTGATGAGATCCAACCTTAACTGTATTGGACTCCATGCATGTTTCAGACATGGTGGTGGCTGTATCATGCTTTGGGGATGCTTTTATTCAGCAAAGAAAGAAATGCTCGTTGGAGTTGATTTAAAAAAAATGGACAGAGCTTAACAGAGGACAATCACGAGAGAAAACTTTCTGCAAAAACACTTCAGACTGGGGCAGAGGTTCATCTACGGCAGAACAAGAGTGGCAAAATTTTTTTTAGATCAAAGTACATTCATGTGTAAGAATGGCCCCCTCACCCTCCAGATGTAAATCCAAATAAGAATCTGTGGCAACACTTGGAAACTGCCTTTCGCAGCATTCTCCATCAAGACTGACGGAGGTTGAAATATTTGGGAAAGAATGGGCAAAGATTTCAATTTCTGGATCTGCAAAGGTGAAAAAGTAAACACCAAAAAGCAGCTAGAGTCACAGAGAATGTTCTACAAAATAGGGATGTGAAATATACACCACACTTTTCAGATTTCCATTTGCAAAGTATTTTAAAAACCCAATTTTCTTTTCATTTTACAATTCTGTATGTAGGTCTATTAAAAAATGTTACTTTTTGGTTGTATGACAAATTACAGAAATATTGAAGCTGAAAGCTTCTTTCTTATGCAAAAAAAACCCCCCAACACAATCAAAAGTACAAAATAAATAATAAATAAATAAATATCAGTATTAGTGTGCTCACATCGAAAATCTACTTTCCCACAGGCTAAGAAATATGCATTTCTGGTGGTTGGGTAACCTCCTCAAATTTCCTGCATATTCACTTTGTTTATAAGAGTTTCTGATTAAAGGTGTAGAGACGCTATGCTCCCAACATGCAACATATTAGCTGTTCCAAGATTGCTACCTTTAGAAGGACTGGATCACATTCAGATTGTGGCTTTAATGAGCTCCTTAGTTTCCTGTCTGCTGCTGAGCTCAAGGTTCTTTAAAAGCAGAAGAGTGTCAGGAGAAGTGTTGTTGACGGTTTAATGTCCAGCCTAAGGAGGGAGGGGGATAAGTATTTCCCTTGATTGCTTCTGCACTTTGCAATTACCCCCTCCAGAAATCAGGCTTGCACTTTGAGCAAGTACATGGCCACCAGAGTCAGCCTGTTAATACACCTCCTGCTGATAAAGTTTATTCTGATAACAGCGGCAATCCCACTTACCTCCTCCGACAACTTCTCCAGCCTCTCGTCCAGCTCCAGACGCTCGAACGCCCGCGCCTTCAGCCTCGCCAGGCCCTCCTCGTAAGCCGCCTCTACAGCACTGGCAGCCACATTTGCTGCCACAGCCACAGCGGTGCTGGGGTTTCCATGGCTGCCTGGATCCGTGGATGTCATCGCTTTCTTCATGAAGATCTCCCCCAGGGGGAACTCCACATTAGGAATGTACCTGGCCGCAGAGTTGGAGTTAGCTGGGGTCAAGCTGAGGTCGTCGGCACAGGGAAGCTCCCGGCAGGGAAAGCGGCGCTCCTTCAGAGCCGAAGGCCGGAGCGCTTCGAAGGGGTCGTTGTTGTTGGCGGGCGTGAGGAGAGCTCCCTCGGCCACTAGGGGCAGCAGAGCGGCGGCGTCACATACACTGTTAGACTTGGACAGGACATAAAGGGTCTCGTACGTGTGGTTGTACTCCAGGTGGGCTCGTAGGGACGAAAGGCTTCGGAAGCGCTTGTGCTCCCCGCAGCGAGGACAGCGGTATGGCAGGTCCAGAGAGGCCATTCCGTGCAGTAACTGCTGGAGGGGAGGGAGGCGCTCATGCGGCACGACGGCAGCGCCAGTATGAGGGCACGGAGGTCAGATCTCTCATGGTGAGAATGGGGTGGACTGGGTTAGTCAGCATGAGGAGGAAAAGATCCCACCGTAAAATGGAAGAGCCAGGTCAGTCACATGACTGCGCAGGGAGGGAACATTCACTCTCTGCACTTTAGAGGTCCTGAGTACCTGAATGGATGCAAAAAAAAAAGACAAAGAAAAAAAACACAAGTCACAGTTTGAGTTTCATCAAGTCACGTTCATACCGTTAGGCACAATCTGAAAATGTTCAGCTAGAGATGTTCTGGCAGATGACTGGATTGGTCAGAACCTTGGTATTCAAATTTTTCGCTAATCGGTAGATGTGTTTCCATTGACCATAAATTGCACAAACTGGAATACCAACTTTGAGAGACTTTTTGTCTGGTGAAAAAATCTGAAAGGCTGACTTCAGTAGCTATCAGCTAAACTTAATGTTTACAGCAAAGTTGCAAATTTTGTCTTTTAGGTTTTCAACTTTTGTCTGTCATGAAGTCTTCTGGTTTTGTAATTGTTGGTATCTTTTTACAAATGTGAGAGTTAAGGTAAGGCTCTGTACTGTGTAGGGAATAATCACTTGATGTTTATGATTTGGACGAATCACACTCTCTACTAAAATAAAAGTTCAAAATGTCAATTCCAAATCTTTTCATTTTTATCTAAACCTCTCATGTATGGTGGGACATCTTCTGCTCCTGATATAGTAAATGACCTCTAACTGTAGGAAGACTAGAGGGTTTTGAATGTGACTAATTTTAATAAAGAACTTTCAAAAAGTAATCTTTATTTATTTATTTATCTAAAATAAATAAATAAAGATTTCTGTCACTCCTAATTGTTTCAGATCTGTCACACACTCAACACCTCAATGGTCCTCACAAAAGCTGGTGTTAACGCCTTCTTCCCCAAACTTTCACACCAAAGAGTAAATGCCTCAGGTAGGATTCACTGAATGAGGCATTCACTGACTGATAAAGATTGGGATTTTTGAGTTTCAAGTGTAAAATTGTCAATTTCTCTGTGCTTTAGTCTTAATCTTATAAAATATATTCTGTGGTGCATTTTAAGTAAAAAAAAAAAAAAAAAAAAACTATCTTGCAACTAATATCCTTTGATTGGTGTTGCTGTCTTGTCACTTAAGATTATCTTATTGTTGTTTAAAAAAAACTTAATTTCTCTTTTTGTAAATAAACAAATAGTTTACTTTTCCTTTTACCATTGCTGTCTCTTATACTGTTACTGTTTCACTGTTTAAACTCAGTTTTAGCAATTTGAATGCTATTATTCACAACGCAAACTCAAGAAATATGCTTGCAAACAAAAGAGAAAATAAATAACAGTCCTTAAAACAACTGCAACATCCAGAGGTCATTTAGTCACTGCTTATATCATTCCATGTCATCATTGTCGGTAACAGTCCACACATTTAATAGAGCAGAAACATAAGAGGTTTAGTTCGAGTTCAACATCATACTCCTGAATTTTGTCCTCCTATGTAGAGGGAAAACTCTCAGAGATCCAGGAAATGAAAATGGCTCCATTAAGGAGAGTGCTCACTGGTGCCAACATCATTTTTCTGGGTTGAGTGTCTGAGGTCAAACAAGATAATATTAAGACCAAAAACCTAAATGTGTAAATTATCTGACTTGCAACCATCTGCACTTCTCTGTGAGTTGCGAAATTCAACACTGTGTTTACATTCCCCATATTGAAAAATGAAAACAGACACAAATAACATTACCAACTCTCTGTAGTATAAATACTGTCTTTTTCTCAAATAACACACTTCTTCATTCACAAAATTTCAGTGGATGAAAATTGCTTAACATTTTGTTCCTCCTTCTCATATATGCTACTTTAAATTATAATTATTTGAAGACCTTCCAGAACATTACATTTCTGGTCTATTTGGTAATGTTTGTTTTTCTTTTTTTGTAACAATGTTTCTTGACACTAAATATTTATTTATTTATTTTCCTGTATGTGGCGCCGCATTTGCCAGGAAAATGCATTCTGTGTGGGTCAAGCAGTAGAGCTGAGGTTTGGGGCTACACCCATGAAAAAAAAAGGAAAAAGAAAAAAAGAAAATCCTCTTTGCCGAACAGCTTTTGGTCGAGGTAGTGTGAAGTAGTGCAACCAAATAGTGCAGCGTGCACTGTTTTTATTTTAAGATTGGCTACTTTACATCTGGGTAGAAATTACAATCTAAGACTAAAGCCTGAAGCAGTGGAGATTTGTCTGAACTCTTCTACATCCTACAGTAGCTGTGAATGAGGAAAACAGCCACCATTAGAAATTTAATGACAAGTCACAGACGCAGACCATTCAGAGGCTGGAAATCCCCTGAAATCACAGAGACCGCTATTAGATGTCTGGTGAGGCTGAATTCGGGGAGAGAACTGGCAAGCTGTGCCCACTTATTAAGCAGGCAGAATGTCACAGACCTATTCACCAAACTGAAGTCAGCAGGCAAAACCATTACAGAGCTGGATTGTTCACCGTATTCCTTTCTGTTATGACAAATGATGCGGGAGAAGCTTTTGCATTTCCCCTCGCTGTTCCAATTATTCTTGCACAGATACATGAAACAGACATTGAAGTTGCATTCGCTATCGTGGAACTGATGTAAAAGTAGGAAATGCTTAACTCGATTGGAACCAAATAGTCGTATTCTGGCTTTGAAACAAGTTGAAATCTTTTCTCTCCTTTAACTAAAGTGAAGGGAATAAAACCGATCCATGCTCATTTTCTGCACTGATCACAGGCCGATTTGCAACTACGTCAAAGTGGCAGTTGTACTGCAGCACTAATCCGAGATGCAAACAAGCGCTAAGTGAAACAAACAATCTCCACAAAGCAGCCACCTGGTGGTAAGGCAAGACTCCCCTCTGTGTGCCACAGTGTGCAGCATTAGGAAGCGCACCATGTGTATTTTGTACAGTTATGTTTTGTCTAATATTTGAACAAACACCAATATTCCCAACTTATAAGACTCCCCATTAGAAATGTCCATAAGCTATTCTCTTCTGTCGATATTTATTGAAAAGCTATTGTTCGAAGCTCCCTGCAGAGATGTAATCTCTTTTTCCTCTGTCATATCTCCACATTTGCAAGCTGTCTAATGGTCAAACCGAGCAATGAAACGTAGCAATATGTAGAGAGACTTGCAGGGGGAACCTATTCCCTGCAGCAAGGTCACAAGTGACACAGATAATATTAAAGGTTCAGTAAATGTCTCTTTATCAGCGACTGCGTACATGAGGGCTGTGACCTGGAAAACTGTGCACTCCCAATCCATTTATCACACCCAGGAAAAGTTTCTGAACATAAAAGAAGGGATCAAGGCTGGGTAACACAAACAGATGAAGAAAACCACAGCTTCAATAAAAAGGAAGTAAACCTTTGTCCATTCAAGGATTTTACATCAGGCCATGATAAAAAATAAAAAATAAGGGCTGCATGGTAGTGGAGTTGGTCACATTGTTCCCTTTCAGGGTTCTCATCCTGACCAAGGCTTGTTCCAAACATTCTCCTGGGCGCTTTGGCTTTGTCTACAGTCCAACTATATGCGCTTAAGACTGGCAACTTTGATACATGCTCTTTGATATAAGGATGTGTCTGTGTGTATGGTTGTTCGTTCAATGTGTCTCTTTATTAACCTATGATGGACTGGAAACCAGTTCATCACAGGGCATTAGCTTGTGAAGCGGTCATTACCTTGATGGCTAATGACCGCTTCAGACAGACACGAGAGATGGCCACCAACTCCCCCATCATCCAGCAAGGTTCTTGTTCTGAAAAGAATCACTGAATATTCAACTGTGTTCTTATTGTTAAAGAAAGATCAATCTAAAATGGCTAGAGCTGTATAGAAAAATTAACTTCTAAACACCTTCTAAAGGAAGAACTTGAAGTTCCTGTTTTCTCAATGCTGTTAAAGCATTGCTTCACTTCATTTCAATGAATCCTACCAAAGGGAAGGGAGTTTATGGCAGTGTCTTGATTATTTATTTCTTATTTTTTTCTTCAGCCTTGCTGTCAGAGATTTGCTGTTGTGCTTGAGACCGTTGTTCTGTTGGTAGCCCAATTCAGGCCAACCTTCAGCAGACAATGTGGCCTCGATATACAGAGGCGTTTGGGGTCAAGTCAATGACTGCATGGTTCTCAAGTCCCATGATTGTGAAAGAGTCCCAAATTATCACACCTCCACCACCATACTTGACAGACAAGAGTAGGTATTCTTGCTGATGTAGTTTTTGGTTGTCATTACAAATGGATTCTCTTGTTTTGTAAAGAAATCTTGCCTCTAATCCTAAAGACCTCGTGTATGACTTAGAATCTACATCAGCATAACACTAAGATTTTATTTTTCTCAGCACGGAAAGTAAAGTTCTTTTTAACAATAAGTCTGGAGCAGTAGAATGTATTTGCATTAGAGATGCACCCATAGACCATATTAACTTGGACCAAATGTAAATTTCATGGCTAGCAAATTATTTCTCCCAAATTTTAGACCTTTCTAAAGAACAAAAACTGCCACCGTGAACAAACCTGGCTGCATTTGCTTTTCACTAAAAAACTAAGCAGAAATTTTCATATTCAAACTGAAAAATCGCCATGTCTTACAGGACGACCTTTTTTCCTCGTTCTCAAGTGGTACAGGTTAATGCAAAAATCATAAAATGAAGGAGAGAGAAAACGTCCAGAAGATTCCAAAACGCTTGTTAGTGCTACATGTTGTTGCTGCCATTGATTTGTCCCTACAATGCTTTCATATGTCTCGTCTGTGTCCAGTACATTTGCACTGTTTCTTTATTGTCTGAGTGATAATTATCTGCATTGTGAAGCCCATATTATTCATCTCCCTCCATCTCCCTTTTTGCTGAAGGCCTAAAGCTTTGGTTTCTAATAAACTGGTAAAAGAAAACTATGCCTCTCTGTTTCACACAGTCTCTGCTCAGTATTCTCTCTCTCTCTTTCTCTCTTTCTGCAGCTCCATCATGCAGTCCGGTTAAGATTTATTTCTGCGAGCCAGCGGTCTCTGACACAGATTTGTTTTGTTTGGGAGTGTGAGAAGGAGAGTGACTCAAGGTGCATCACAGCTAGCATGCCAGGCCTTCACCCAGACATGCTGCAGCTCTCAACTGGCACGTTGCAGTGCAACACCGGAGGTGGCGGGCGTTCATGAGAGGTGCGACACGACCATCGTCCCACAAATTGAGCCATTTTCTCAACTGGCATCTCCAGTTTCGAAATGAATCCCTTTCACAGCCCAATGATTTATTTTTATAGTTGATTTCAAGTAAATAAAACAATTGGTCGAGATGATACAAGAACTGTTATCTTATGTTCTCACAATAAACCTGAACCAATAAAAGCTGGCAAGTATCCTCCAGAACAGCATTATAATGTCCGCATTATTAATGTCAGTTAATAATGTGTGCCTAAATGTAATATGAATTATTTGCACAACATTCCCACCAACTGACTCTCACTGAATAGTGAATTTCCCCAGACATATCTTGTCATTTTCTCTTGTGGGCGATATTAACTTTCACCGTAGAAATAAACTAAAATGCAAAATTCTGAGGTTGGTAGGAAAAAATTTTAAACATCTGTCCAATTAGCATAGCTGAATCCAGTGTCTTTGGGCTGCTGAAAATTTCTGTCTGGTGTCATTAATTGATTTTCAAATGTTACATTGTCATTGAATTTAGCCTGTTCATTGTTACACTTGACAGCAATCATACATTAGCTTGGTATTTAGCGTTAGCTCTTGACACTGATTTATTGACTAAATACTGTATACTTTGCAAGTTTCTGAGTAGACATTTGTATCATTTTGTCAACTTTATGATTTTATATTCTGACATGACAGAAATTCTTGTCTTTGGACCAGAAAGACTAAGAAATAAACTGCTTAGTCAATCACTTAATCCAGATGGTATAAATCGGCCTTTGGTAATAAAGCAAAGTACCTCAGTGTTATTTTTGGATTTGCCATTCATGTCCCAAATGAAACAAGTTTCTAGATCATCCTTTTGCCTCCATAATATTGCCAAAATGACAAATATTTTTGTTCAGGAGTAGCACTAAAAAACTAGTCGATGCTTTTTTTTTACTTGAAGGCTGTAATGTTGTAATTTTTTACCATCAGGAAGTCCACAAAATGCAGTTAGAAGCCTTTAGCTGATCCAAAATGCTTCAGCAAGAGTTCTGCTGACAATAAAAATGGCAGATCATATTTCTCCTATTTTAGCTTCCCTTCATTTGCTCATTGATAAATCCAGAATGCATTTTCAGACTCTCCCTCTTATAACCAAGCTCCATCATACATCAAAGATCTGGTTGTTCCATATGTTCCTAACAGAGCACTTCACTCTCAGACTGCAGGCTTACTGGTGGTTCCTAGAATCTCTAAAAGTAGCTTAGGAGGCACATATTTTAGTTATCAGGCTTCTCTCCTGTGGTACCAGCTCCAAATGTTTAGTCTGTGAGGCAAAGTGCATGTCTGCTTTTAAGACCAGGCTTAAAGCTTCCCTCTCTGTCGATAGAGCAGCTTAGGTTGTCCTGAGCTGCCTGTGTAAAAAACACAAAATCTAACTAAGCATTTTTGGTCTCATTTCCAGTGCAAATATCTTAGTAAACTTGAAATAAGACAAAACGACTTTAAAAGTAACTTTTCAGCAAGATGTAGGGGTTTGTTTTAAGTATTTTAAGTAAATAATTAAATAAATAATTTACCCTTTTCAGATATCTGTAAAGAATTTTGAAAATCCTTTATTATTTTCCTTCTATTTTACAAATGTGGATTATTTGCTTTGGTGTATTATATATATATATATATATATATATATATATATATATATATATATATATATATATATATATATATATAAAGGTATTTTATGCCAGGATAAAATACATGGCAGCATTGGTCTGTCACACAGCAGATGAAAAAAATTAGAGGGGTATTGATGGCAGAAAATAATGCCAACAATAAAATAATTAATGCAACAACTGCAGGAGGAAGTTCAGATCTTGCTTCTGCTATATTTCTCCTGTCTAAAGATAGAAAAGAGGTGGCTATGCTAGAGCAGCAACATAGTTTGATTTATGCAGCTGGCTACAAGACACCCAGCTGTTCGTGAAGAGAGAGAAATGTTTGTCCAAATGTGTTATTATGGGGAAATATTTGAAGCACCAGTTTTGATGGTGCGGTGAATAACTCTTGATGTTAGCATCTTGATGCATATGCTAGACTTTGAACCAGAGCATTGGTAGTTTTTGCATGAACGCCGCCTTGGGTAAGGCACTCCTTCTGCTGCCCCACAACTAATCAAAATACCAGAACAACATACATTCTGAAGCAGGATAAAATGCAGTGCAGAGTAGAACGTCACCCGTAAAGCACTCTCCCTATTCCTAGCAGAAGGTATTACAACTTAACATTGACTGCAAGTTCTAAAATAAAATGAAAAGAAACTGACAGGTTATATCTGTCAGTTGTAAATAAATGGCCCAAATCAGATGCCACCACTGGACTGAAGCATGATTTGTAGGTTTGCTTGCGTTTTCTGCTGGAATGCTGCAACTTTTGTTAAGGGATTTTTCGACGGAGAGCTTTAAGGCCCACTGTTCCCAAAACTCCAGCAGCTTCTTCATTGTAGTGTAAGAGCCAATAGCTTACTGGGACAGTGTGAAAAGTCCCAAGGGAGTATTATTGTTTGAATGTTAAGTCGTTTCTACTCTTATTTTTATTCATGTCGATGATCTTGGGTTTACAGTAGGAGTAAAATAGCCTGTTTTACAGTGTACAACGTGCACTGTAAAATTGGCATATAAAACTTGCACATATTGTACCGAGGATGCCCATTATTCTAAATACAGCATCAAGTCCCGTTCCATCACACACACACACACACAGGCCGTGCAGACCGGCCACGGTCCCCCTCTGAACACACTGACAGCAGCTAAAAGGGCTCCCAATAAACACTGCCACATCCAGCGGTAACAAAAATCACCGATCCTCATATCTGCACTGCACACAGATCAATCACAAGCAGCGGATCATGTGGGTGTGGACGAGTGGCATCACCAAACTGATGCTACAGCAGCAGCGAAAGCCGCGCGTCATGACAGAACGCATAAGCAGGCCGGGAGGCAGGTTAATTCACACCCATGCTGATCGCAGCGGCTGCGCTCTCCCGGGAGAAGAGAGAGGCAGAGGGAAAAAAAAGAAGGGCGACAACCTGGCGTGTACCCGATTCTCTCTCCCGGTCATAGCAGCGGCTCTGGGCTCATCGCTGGACAGGACCACGCAAATCAGACCGCTGAGCAGGCACACCGGCGGCGTCAAAGAAGCGACACTTACAGAACCTTCACCGGTGTGAATGATGAAGGGAGGACGCGAGGTTTAAAAAAAAAGAAGAAGAAGAAGAAGAAAGAAACGTGCATCTTACTCACCTCACAATCTTCTCCCCATTTTTTTTTTCCTTCTCCAATCAACGAGCCGCTGGAGCCGCCAGTGACGTCACGAAGCCCCTCTCTGCAGCAGAAAGCGGTAAGGCCTGCAGAGGAGGACCAGACCCGAGGTAAGGCAGACCGTTATGAGATTTAATCTAACATCACGCTCCATTCACACAACAAACTACAACAACCAGCGTTGCCCATATAAAAAGGTTTTTTTTTGTTTTTTTTTTTTGGTGTCGTTAATTTGACACACCCGAAAATGAAATAATTAATGTTCATTGTTCAGTATCTAATTCTGAACTAAGTTTACTGTCTAAATATGAACTTGTTCTCATTCAATTATCTTTTTTTTTTAATTATTATTAATTTCTAAAATGTACATCTCTTTGGTTGTGAAGTTGATCCCAAGCACAGACAAGAGAATGACAGTATTTTTTTTTTCTTTTTTTTTCTTTTTTTCCTGGTGATGATTAATCTAGGAAGGTTATTGTCTAGGAAATAGACAAAGCAAATGAAGGAGTTATTGCTTGGTCTAATTGTATGAGCTCCCTTTTATCTTACAGACCAGGGTGCTCCAACTTATGACCTTAAGATCTATTGTCCAGAAAATGTTAGGCGCAGCCCTGCTCTAACACACCAGAATCAAACGAACTGATTCTTTTTCACACTTGATGGCATGCTAAAAAGCTAATTTAATCATTTGATTTAGCTCACCCACTGCCTGCAACAAACTCCTTAGCAGTAACAACCAAAACAGATGCAGCTTAGGTGTTCAGCACTCAGGCCTTCAGTTTGTGTGCACGCCCAGTCAACCTCCCACAGAATTTTTTTTTTTAAATTAATTTATTAAAAATGTTAGCAACTCTGCTCTTTCTGATAATTTGGTTGTAAATATCTCAAATATGAGTTTCTGCTGGTACAAGTTGGATTTCAGATATGTGTAATATTGATTATATGCAACATGTACTTTAGAATATCCTGAGGTAAAACTCCAAAACACAGCAATGAGACAAAGCTATTCCCTTTGTCTCCTAAGGATTGATACTAGAGATATCTGAAATGTTAAATGTAGACAGGACAAATGTGAGATTGTCCTAAGAAATATATAATAAATCAGATTGCCCTAGACAGAAGAGGGAGGAGAGACAGAGTAAGGTGGAAGAGTCCTTAAAAGCAGCCCCCGTTCCTTCATCAGGAGGAGGATATTGTATCTGAGCGTTTTCAAGTTGTGAATTTGAAGGTAGATCGATTACATCTGCCCACTAAAGATAGAGTGAACAGACAAACTGAATTTCCCCCTGCGTTACCTTACAAGCAGATCAATTTGGTCTTGTCTGAGATTATTCAAAGTGAACCCGAAAAATTACCACAACTAAATGTTCATTACCACAAAGAGACACAAAAGACAGACTCAAAAGACAACAAAGGTGTAAAAATACATTATCCAAAGTTTTTCAGCTATTATTAAGATGTAATAAAACATATGAACTTCTGTGTATTGTTTTGAATTCCACTTATAGACTTGAACTATTAATGTGTTAATTTTGTTCTTGGCAATTATCCATGTCATTTGTAACTGTCATTTTTTTTATTTTTTTTTTTAGCTTTTATGTTTTCTTGGAAACTTTCATTGACATGTTTGTGGGTCACTGATTGCAATTTTGTTTGTGAATGCTATTTAAATGTTTTTTTTTAAATTAATATTTAACAGCACTACAGCATAACAACACATCATAAAAGTATGTGCTCAAAGAAAACAAAAAGAAAAACTTAACACCAGTAGAAAACCTTTGAATATTGAATGTGTATTGGGATACAGAGTGGGGTACAAAATGGGGTCACAATTTGAAAGTGATCCCAGGTCGTTAGTTAATTTTTAACTAGATTTATCAGGAAAGAGGTTACATGCCTACATTATCCTATAAGTACGTGCCATCAATTAGAGCCAACCTAAGCATTTGAAATGTTGAGGTGAGTAAATTTTATTTTATTTTTTGCATAGTTTAGCATGCCTTTAGATTTCTGACATGATAATTGATTATTGTAAGGTGATTGATGCACAGTGGTGTAGTTTGAAGCACTCTTGCTTTGCAGCAAAGGCCCTGGGTTCAGATACTTACCTTGGATCTTTCTGCATGTAGTTTGTATGTTCTCGTCGGTTCTCTCCGGGTACTCCACTTTCCTCACACAGTGCAAAATAAATGACTGCCAGGGTAATTTGTTCCTCTTGGTGTGAATGTGTGCATGGTTGTTTGTCCTACATGCCTCTGCGTTGCCCTGTGATGGACTGATAACCTGTCTATGGTGTACCTTGTCTCTTACAAAATGGCCAATGGAGACAGGGACCCTGCATGAACAAATAGGTACAGACAATGGATGCATTATTGCAACATTTGAGTAGCATTTGCGTAAATACCGTGTCAAATTTGCACATATTTTTTTTCATCTGTTTATATGCCCTCTCAAAGTTGTGATGCTCATGCCAGAGAATTTCATCACATTTCCAAGAAACTCTTCCCGGTTTACCTAGAGATCTCTCTGCTGAACCATAAGCAGTAGTGTACAGTACTATGATGCTTGAGCAATTTTTATGAAAGCCAGTGGTTGTTTACGACACTCAAATATGCAACAGTGCAATGGGAGTATTAATTTAACCTTTTTCCCCTTCTGATATTAAAATAAGGGTCCAGACATATGCTGATACAGAAACTGGTTCCTGCATGTTTTAGAAACATCTCAGCATAAAAGATATGATCTACATTGACAAAAAAAAAAAAGCTCCATACTGTTTCACTTCTTGGGTCTTAGTTAAAAGCTATAGTTGGATATGAAGAATATTCTATATAAGATATGCCAATTAAAAAAGGAGTCAGCACTAACAAATATGGCTGAACAAGTTAGGGAGAAGGACATTTATTATCCCCAGTAATTATGTGTAGGTGCTTAAGCACCACTTCCTGGTCAAAGAGAAGTAGTACAACTTCCACTGAAAAAACCCCATAATAGTTGTGTGATCAAAGCTAGTTTTTAAGACTTAAGTGTCATTAAGAAGTAGATACATTTTATTCACATATCACATTTAATTTTTTTTAAATGACTTGAAAAAATATGCAAACATTTTGTGAACATTTTAGCTAATCTTTAACGATGCACTTTATTTTCAATTACAGTTCAGCAATAATTTAAAAAATAAAATAAACAACTAAGTCTCACAAAAAATGTAGATTCAAATAATTTAAAAATTGGTAGGAGTGGGATGGGGTTCTGATGGTGGAACTTTTTTTTTATCAAAAGTGTTTCTCCAATAAATATTTCTGACAATAAATGTGTGTGTATGTGTCTATATATTTGTGAAACATTATCCAAGACAAATAGAAAAGTATATCAAGATATCTAGATGAGATTACCGACATGTTTAGTATTGTTCTGCTGGGGAAATTCACTTATATCTAGTGTGCATTTAAGAAATATTCACTTTTTCCACATTTTGTTATGTTACAACCTTATTATTAATTGTAGTAAATTAATCTCTGTCTTCAAAATTCTACAAATACCCCATTTTAACAATATGGAAAAACAACAAAATACTTTTGAGATTTTTGCAAATTTAAAAATATAAGGCCAAGAAATAACATTTACATAAGTATTCATAACCGTTGCTTCATACTTTGTTGATGACGCTCAAAATGTAACGGTTTCTAAGGATCATCCTTGAGATGTTTCTACAACTTAAATGGAATCCAACAGTGAGAAATTCAGTTGATTTGACTTGATTTTGAAAGGCACACACCTATTAACATAAGGCCGCACAGTGGACAGTTAAGGTCAGAGGTCAAACACCACGCATGAAATCAAAGAAACTGTCTGGGGACCTCTGAAACAGGACTGTTTTTAGGCACAAATCTGGGGAAGGAACCAGAAATATTTATGCTGCTATGAATGTCCCCATGAGTTCAGCGGCCTCCATCATTGGCAAATGGAAGAAGCTTGGAACCAGCAGGACGTCATCATATCTGGGTGTTTATGTACAATTTTGACAAAAGAAATGAATACAATTTGCAGTAAAGCTCGCTGTATCGTAACATAATGTGGAAAAACTAAAATGTTATGAATACTTTCAGGATTCATTGTATCTTTAAAAAAACACATGAGTTGGCTCATTATTATTTTTAGCCAGAGTTATTGTGAAAGGTTCAACGAGCCACAGGTAGCAGACCCCCTTTACAAAATAGATGGATGTCTATTCACGCTGAATCACATGTCATGCTTTTTCTTATTTTATTTATTTAAGCCTGCAACCGACCAGATTTTTTTTTCTCTCTTTTCTGGTGGTGTAAGACCTTTTAATGGAAAAAATTGGGTGTATTTACTTTCTTCTGTGATCACATGTAATTTCTTGCTATTGACAGGCAAAGCCAACAACTTCAGCCTCTATAATTCTTGCCATATGTTTTTTTTTTTTTTTTAAAGTAAAACATCTAAACCTGTTACGTCTGTCTCTTACCCCTCTACGCCCTCTACATGCTGCACATATCCAGCCATGACAGAGAAAGACTGACACACAAAAGCTTAGAAATTCTCTCCCTCGGGAGATTTTGATAGGTTGAATGTGATGCCGGGCCGTTTTTCTCGCTCTCACGTCAAAAAAACCCTGGCAAATTTAGACCGAACACCTTTATCCGTCCCCCCTCATTCATATGTATGAGAGGTGACTGACAAATTCATTGTTGTGTAATTACAGTGTGGTGAACCTTCATTGTCTTTAGATTGGTAGAGACTGAGACATGCTGTGCTTTGGCTTGCTGCACTAATGCAAACCTCTTCCATGTAGATATTATTAGTCACTGTTTGCTTAGCAACCGCAGCACATGTCTGCAAATGTTGTACAATGAAAGTGTTTCACCTAGGGTTCAGTTTATTTTTGTAGTGAGAAAACAGAACATAAAAGATGATTAATATTTTCATATTATTTATTTTATTTTTTTTTGTTGTTTTGCATTTTCATGCCCGTTATTAGAGGAAAATCGATATAGAGATTCTGCTCGACTCCACTCATTTGTACAGTGGATTGTAAAGCTATACTCCTGTAAACTTTTAGGATTTTGTCACGTTACAACCACAAGCTCCAGTGTATTTCACTGGAGATTTACCAACATAAAGTAGAGTGTAAATGTGAGGTGAGGAAAACAACTTTATGTCATTTTTTTTTAATTGAATAAAATATGTTTTAAGTGTGGCAAGCAGGTCCATCTCTACATGTATCATCAAAAGTTTTTTTTTCTTTTTTTCAGTTACATAATTTAAAAAGCGAAACTCATTTATTATGTAGGTTAATTACACACACGTATATTTTATGCACCAAACAAAAACAGCACTTTAGGCATATATAGTTTTACAACATAACCCTTCTTTGAGGTAAACTAGCTTGACTGTAATCCAACAGACAATTACAGAAGCCTCCTACAAGAAGGGTAAGGCACAAAGGGTCGCTGGTAATGATGTTCGTTCTTTACAGAGTGCTGTGTAATGTGTAAGTGTATTAACGGAAAGTTTGATGGAAGGCAAACCTTTGAAAGAAAAGTACAAGCAACAGGGTTGAGTGTAGCCTTGAGAGGTCTATAAAGATATGTTTATTTAAGAGTTTGGGGGAGATTCCTTTTGTTTAAGCCGCTGGTGAAGCAGAAACAGCATCAGAAGCATCTTAACCTACGAGAAAAGGGACCGGGCTGATTCTCAGTGGTCCAACGCTTCAATCGGAAATCACGGTGTGAGATTGGAGAGGCTCAGAATCCAAATTCCTTGAGGGCAAAGTTTCTACCTCCAGTGATTTTTTTCTGTCCGACAGATTCCTGCTTGTTCATGTGAACGGCAATCTAAGAGTGTACAGCCGTATCTGACAGAGGTGGGGGAGGGGAACAGTCTAGAAAGCTGGTTCTCCTTGGCTCTGCCTTTTTCATGGCTCATTTTAAGGACTGAGATTATCCTGAGCTCTCTGTAGTTATGCTGTTACAGGCTGCCGGAGGACTTTCTTCTTCCATTACTCCTCGACTTGCATGGTTTGCTATAATTTAAGCTGCTAATTTCTCTGTTTTGTTTTTTTCTCTCTCCATAGAAACTACTCCTGGTCTGGCATTTTGTTTGGTTGTGCTGCCTTCCTGGAGGAGGGCATCGGCTGAGATACCGCTGCCAACAGTTAAACTTTGTCCGACTCCTGCTTCTAGCATTTTACTTCTGATGAACATAGAAATTACTCCAGCATCAGTTCTTCTGTTTCTCTTATGTGTATTCTGCTCTGTCTTCTGAAACTCCCAGTCGGTCATGGCAGATGGCCACTCGCACTCAGGAAGGTTCTGATGGAGGTGATTTCTTCATTTAAAAGGGGAGTTTTTCCTCCCCCTTACATTTGCTACATGTATGACCGTCATAAGGGTTTTTAAGTCAATGACGCAGTGCAAGCGATTGCCTACTGTCACTATACGGAATCGTCCTGGAGGAGTGAATACTGCAAGTCAATGTCTCAGTGCAACCTGCCAGGTGTTACTGCACAACAATGCAGACAAGCTGAAGGCCGTTATCAAAGCAACCTGGGCTTCCTTTATGTTTCAGCAGAGACACAGACTGCACTGTGCTGATGGAGTAATTTATACAAAAGAAGCCCTGACCGAGTATTGAGCGCATATACAATGTGGAAATGCTTTCAGTTAGCTATCTTTTGTCTTGTTTCTTATGTCCTTTTTAAAATGTCTAAGAAATTGAGTTTTGGGTTTTTGTGATTTCTAAGCCATAATCATTTGAATGAACAGAAATTAACGCCTGAAATATAACACTGCAACAAATTTGTAGAATATATAACTTTTGCATTAATGGACTGAATTATTTTTGATGAAAAGTTAAAGTAATTGTTGATTAGTCATGACCAAAGACCCAGAAAGTTATTTTAAATCTTCTTCACATTCTAAAATTGATCTTGAGATAATTTGCACTGAGACGAACACAAGCTGTTCTCCCCTCTGAGTTATTACTAAACCTAAACTCTTAGGAAATGATAGTTCTATGCTGTGAACAGCAGAGGGCACTAGTACTACATTAGTTCTCAAGAAAAAAAAAAAAGACTTTTCTGTTATCAGAACCAGATCACAAATTAAACATGTCTGAAACATTGTGAAGATACTTAAAATTATTTAAACAAACGAAAAAAAGCTACAACTATTCAACCTGTATGAATGACTTGAAATCAATATCCATTAGCTATAAGTAGTGAGCCGATATTTTTATTACAAATCAATGCGCTGACTGTACTCAGGGACCGCTCACTGTGCAAAATGACAGTCTGTTTGGCTTCCTCGGCGCATGAGAAAATTCTTGCTTCATCACAAGGTCAAACGGGCTTTTTTGCTGTCTGTTAACACTCAGAGTAACACAATGGAATAACACACAGCCCGTAGGAGCTTGGCCAATATCAATATATCACCTCGAGAGGCAATTATAGTCATTAAAGGGATAAAATGTGATGAAACTGCAGGCTAACAGCTTGAAAGTCATTATCACATTCACCACAAAACAATGTTGGTCCACTGTGAGTATGCCGTACATTACCAAAGCAATCCAGCAAGTAAAATGTACAATCTGAAGCAAGTGGTCAAAAACAATAAATCTTTAAATTACTTCTACCTGACTAATTTCTCACTGATTCATTGCAGCTTTGCCAACAGCAAGACCTATTTATGAACAGACACCAACAAATGAAATTCTCAACTTTGCATGAGTAAAGCACGTTTGGAAATATTTATCCTCGGTAAAATTTGAAGGTGCTTTCCTCCAGCTCATTGTTTTATTCGGTTTGTAGATCCTGTTGTGGGGAATCTTTTTTTCTAATCTGTTGTCACTAACCCGTAATTCAGTTATTTTAAGTGACTCCACATTGCATCAAAGCTATTTTAAAGGCTTTTTATATCCAGATCCTATTCATAGGATCTGGATATAAAATCTTGAAGTCACATTAGGAAAATGTATTCCAATGCAACACAGTTATAATGTGACATACAGATGAAATTCAACATGATCATCATTGTAGCACAGTGCTGTTAAAATAATTAGATTATATAATGCCAGTTAGTAAAAAAAAAAATTAACTTGTATTATTTTTAGATACTAATAAATTAACATGGAAACAATGTTGAAATTTTTTTTTCCTCTGGTACAGAAAAAATAACTTAAAAAAACCGTCACCATTGAACTATTTCAGTGTGTGAGACATGCATCTCGCACCTGTGCAAGTAGTTCTATTAATTTTCTAAATAAGACTGCGCTGAAAGGGGAACATGTTGCATGCGGCTCAGTGTCGTACATCCCTGCAGTCATTTTGAATTTCTGAATGGGATGCGGCACTTTGGACATTAAACAAGCATTATTGTCCAAGCACAAACATTAAACGCATCACAGTGACAACGATTATCCAAATCTCTGCATTCTTAGCTTGAGCCATGGATGTTGTCATAGAAACACGAGTATGTCTTATCAAGTACAGCCCTTGTGATTTTTTTTTTTCTTTTCATTTTTTTCACTGCAACTTATTTAGGCTGTTCACTGTAGGTATGACAACAGGCTATTAGGAGGTGTTGCATTCATTTCCATGCTAATAGACTTAACAGCTATTGTGTGTTAGCTTAACCTTTGATCTTGCCTTGTCAAATTGTTGTCAGCTTATATTAAATTAGACCTTTTTATGTAAATGATGTGAAATGCTTTGAAAACTATAAATAGGCATAATTCAGCTGAGAGCTGATGCAACGGTCGCTGTGAAATCAAAACCTTGTTGGTGCACTTTAACGGTCAGATTGTGCAAATCCATTTATGGAGTGTTGTGTTCAGATGTGCTTGGGTTAAATGTTAATCTTGCACAGCATATTCACGCTCACGCATTTGGCTTCTTAAATGCTTAAAAATGTTCAATTGAAAAAAAAACAAACAAAAAAACCAACAAAGGTTCATATTTTCTTGTTTTTAATAATCGCAGCAGACAGGGGATACACAGCACCTTTCATCTCTGCAGCCTTTTGGTTGTATAGTACAAGTCGAAGTGCTGATTTTTTTTTTTTTTTTTTTTACTATTTGAACTTGGAAGTTACTTTGTAGCTCCAACTGGTCACACACTTGCGCTCCTTTCCTTGTTGAAAATAATGAGGCCATTTGATGTGTGATAACTATGGGCCATAATGAGAGGAGTGTACTGTTCAGGACACATGAAAGCCCTTCAGTCCATTTGGGTTGTGAGCGGCCATTACAGAACAGGCGCCGAGACGCAACAGAGGTGCATCGACTTCATGAAGGGGTGCAGGTTTTAATGATGGAGGCAACGGTTGAGTCTTTTACCCTTTTATGATCTGGTGGAAGGAGGGGGGGAAATATTTTGAAGGTGTAAAAACCACAATGATTATGAATACAGTGAATTATAGTGCTGTGCAAAAGAATTCATGGCCCCCTTTTGCACATTTTGTCACATTACAAATAGAAATTTCATTTTGTTTCGCTGTAATTTGATGTGATAGTCCAGCATAATGCAGCACAAAACTGAGAAGAGGAAGGAAAATGATGCATGTTTTTCCAAGTTAAAAAAAGAAAGAAATCATTTGTATTCAACCTCCTGGATTCAATGCATTGCAGATCCCCCTTTTGCCCTCAGTGACTGCAGCATTTATTTGGGGGTTTGCCTTTTTTTTTTTTTTTTTTCTTTTTCTTTTTCCAGGATTGCTCTATAAGCAGCTCCTTCCTTCTTCACATCAACTCTGACCAGCTTCACTGTCTGTGCAGAGCCTTGAAAAACAAATCATGATGGTGCCACCACCATGTTTCTGTCTGGTCAGGGAACTGTGTTGTGTTCGATTCCTAAACACATTCAGTTTGATCTCATCTGACCAGAGCACCTTTCAACACATTTACTCTGTCCTGTGTGTTCTGGGTAAAACACACTGTTGATTTTTCACCACCACCCAGCAATTTTGCATGCAAACCTGGAAATTTAACTCAAAGCAACCTTCTTCCACATGTTTGGTGCGTCCACCGTGTTAGTTGTGGCAAACAGAACTTATGCTTTTCTTTCAGTGCTGGCTTTCTTCTTGCAACTCATCAGGTTTTGTAGAGTGATTCTGTCAGCGGATCTCCATTGTCTTGCAAA
The DNA here is from genome assembly GCF_051168715.1 of Poecilia mexicana. Lineage (NCBI taxonomy): Eukaryota > Metazoa > Chordata > Actinopteri > Cyprinodontiformes > Poeciliidae > Poecilia > Poecilia mexicana. The sequence continues at coordinate 9,495,704 of NW_028263370.1, read as the reverse complement.
GGCAGTGAATACAACTGAATGCAAAACCGACTCATTTTTATTTGCTTAGTATTTTGAAAACTATGTTTGATTTTTCTTCCACTTGGCAGTCACACACTGTTGATGTGACACATATAATCACTTTAAATTTCACTTACATTTGTGGTGGTAGAGTACTAAAATGTTTAAAGGTTAAGGTGGGATGAATACTTTTCCAAGGCAAAGCATGAATAAAAAAAAAAAAAAAAAAAAAATATATATATATATATATATATATATATATATATATATATATATATATATATATATATATATATATATATATATATATATATATATATTTATATATGTGCACACTACTGTACTGGAAGAAGAAAGACACAAATGTAGAGAAGCTGTTCCGCGAATTAAAACCCTTGATTGTGCCGGCTCGATTTAAGTGATTGTTCAACTTCAATCACTCTTCTGCATTCGTTCATAATGATAATTTCTTTGAGGGCTTTTCTTTGTTAAAAAAAAAATTGTGTTTTTATGACCTGCAAAGTGATGAGTCCATAAATTATCATTCTCTCATCTGTACCCAAGGCGCAGCACATGAACCTCGCTTCATATCAATCTCTTCCTCCTTTACAAGACACCACACTGTCAAAAGTGCCTGAGGAGACGCAAGCACTGTGAGTGAATGAGTGGGAGGAAGGAGAAGTTGATGGTGATGGAACGATCAGCAACTCTTCATTTATCTGCAGGCCGTTGGAGGAAGAGCCCCAGCTGAGATGGGGTTAATATTTCTCCATCCTAAAAGTTCTGCAGGGACTTCTGCGATTTGTCACCCCAGTGGTATGGCCCGGCGTCAGGAATACAGTTAATGGTTAGACGCACTCCTCCCTCCGCACGTTGACAAAGGAAGGTCCGCCTCAGCCAGGAAGCGCCGTGGAGGAACAGGGATCCTGTCACTATCTGCCTCCTCAAAAAGTTGGCAGTTCCTGACCAGTTAATGGTTAACAGACATGCGGACGTGTCAATCTTCGGGAGTGACAGGGAGCATAAACGCACAAACCCGCAGACGGTGGGAGCCCAGTGCTGATGCTGTAAACATATCTTGTTAACAGGAAGCAGACCCTATGCCGCAGCAGCACTGAGTGACAGGATCACAGATGACTAACAACAGCAGCACTCACTCCTTTTTCTTTCCCCCTCTGCTGTTTTTACCTGAGACCTTTTTTGCTGCTAGGTCTTTAAAACATGTTTTGCGGTCATTAAAAATCAGAGGAGAAGTGACTTAAGAAAATGATTTGTTTGAACATTTGCTGATGACTGGTCTTATGCAGCTATATGCAACAAATGGAGCTACAAAACCACTGAATCACATTACATATTCACACAGTGATTGCTTGCAACACAAGACAAGGGGATTTGGGGACCCATAGAGAGAGAAACTGTTTTGATTTTTAAATGTGCGCTGCTGATCTGACTCATCCATATGAAAGCCTGCATTTAAGAGTCACAGGAGAAAGAGGGAAAAAAAAATCTGAAAGAAAGAATGAAAGCCACATCTCTTTAGATTTGCAAGACTCTGCAGGTTTGAGATCAGAGACAGCTCCTGTCTGATACCACCAGCTCTTCAAGGCTTGGGAGCACATACTGTATCTGATACACCCCTGTGTAACCTCTCCATGGTTCCTATACACTCAGACAGGGAGGGACGTTGTTCTCCGCCAACCCCCACCGCTGGGGAAAGTGACAGTCAATCACTGGCTAAAAGCCACCTTGCCGGAGAAACGGTGAGCTGGCTATTATGAACAGTTTGTGAGAACTGAGGAAGGGAGGAAGGAGGTTGTGAGATGCAACAGCTCTGCTATACTGTTAAAAGACGGATGCATGGAGACCTGCACAGAAATCGGAGCGCTTTTCCCTAAAAATATTTCCACTTGCTAATTCGCCTTCCAATTCTCACTTGCTCATAATGTAACAGAGATCTTTGCTCTACTAATTGCAGGAAGCAAACAAAGGAAAGGGTGTGCCATTAAGTTTCTATATTTAAAATGAAAAATTGTAGTTCATACATTTAAATAAATACACTGTACTCTTATTTGTCTTCAGTCTATCTGAAGGAGTAATGGTATGTCTGTAAGTGGGCCCTAGCCATTGCCATACAAAAAGGGATAAGAAATTGATGCCTTCATGCACACGAGCCATGGCCAAAGTAAAATGTATGTATACATGGGTATCTGTGTTTGAATATGTATGCCAGAAATCAAGGCGGTTTCATAATGCTCCTCCCAACCTAAAACTCTCTGCACATGTACTGCCATGAACCCCTTTGACATTTTTTGCACATTTTTGGGAAAGTAAAATTGCAAACCTAAATGTTTATACTATGGGCTACAGATTGTAAATTAGTCTACACTAACACACAGCATTATATAATTGTGAAAAGGAGCAAAAATGACACAAATGATTATTTCTTGTTTTTCTTTTGCAAATAAAATTCTGAAAAGTCTTTTATGCATTTATGTTTAGCTTCACTTGCCCCTCAGGTGGGGAAATCTGTTCGCAAGGCAACTATTTGCCATGTACTTCACAAACCTGGTCGATATGGAAGGACGGCAAGTTTATAGTCTTTGTCCAAATTCTGGGACTGAGATTTACCTGCTCATAGGACCAGGACCCATACAGCCATGACTCAATTACAATGGTCTTATTAAGCATATTTATGTATTTGAATGCCTCTTTGCGTTCCTATATCCAACGGTGAATCTATGATAAGAATTGAAAATATTTCTCCAAAGAACTTCTTTAAACACATATTTTTAAAAGAGCTTCCCCCAACATACTTGGGGGAATTTTTTTCCCCCAAGTATGTTGTATTTGTTTCATTCTATCACATAGCATCCCAATAAAATACACAGTAATTTGGTGTTGCAATGTGCCAAAATGTGAAAAAAAAAAAAAAAAAAGTTCCAGGTGTGCAAATCCTTTTACAAGGCACAGTAAAGTGTGTGTGATTTTCTTTCTAATGAGCCAGTTCTGTGTTAATCTTCACTAATGCCTCCACTTCACAGCTGTGGTAATTCGGCTGGGACTGAAACAACTGTTGTGGCGGAGGAAACAAGCTGCTGCTGAAGTAGCTACATTTTGCATACATTTCATGGAGCTCCAAAGAGCTGGCGCTTGATTTTCCTGGTTAATTTAGATGCAGAATAGGCGCTGGGGCTGCTGTTGCGGGCTGGTGTGCACATGCAAATCGTCGCCCTGCTTGACTTGACAGGAGGGTGGACTGTATGAGCGAGTTCGGCCCACTCATTTTTATACTCCTAGTCTTTATGTCCCAAGCCAGCCTCCTCTCCCAGTCTCTGATTCCATCTTGGCAATGACAGGCACAAGTATACACACGCACACGCGCGTACGCACGCGCACACACTAAAAAAACTTCACATAGGCTCTCGATGGGCCTCGCTCACTCACTTCCTTTCTAAAACACACATGCGCACAGTTGTCTGAGACTTCAACACGTTCCCGCTGCTTCTCCACTGGGTGAGCCATCATTATCTAGAAAGAATGCCAGTGTTTGGCCACACTGTGCCTCCCTACTCAGTGTTGAACTGAGCGGCTGAGACATAGGCTGCTGGTGGTGACACGTCTGTCAGAGACATGCCTCATTACAGCTGTTGCAAATGTCAAAGCACTAAAGTAATCACTCACAGCCCTACAGGATGCACGGTCACATACAGTAGTAATTTATTCTATGGTAAGAGGGGTTAACAGTTGCAAGTATATAAAATCATAATAATATAGGTAGGTGGACGCGAGACTTTTTTTTTGTTGTTTGTTTGAGATGCATGCTAATTTGACAGCAGATTTCTCGATATTTACAACAAGTAATAGCACTGTGGACATTTTCATGCAAGCACAAACTTCCGTCAAAGTTATTTCTGTCAACAACACCAAGATTTGCCCCAACATTCCTGTGCAAAAGTTTTCAAGCACCTCTCATTTTGGTGAGTTTTACTTCCAAATGAGCCAGATTTCCCCGTGATGCTTTTAAGTTAGCTTGACCAATAATTTCAGATGTTGCCGAAGGTCTGTCGAAGGTTCTGTGTTGACATTGTTGTTTTCAAGCATTTTTAAGAAGTTCTGGTTTGCTAAAGCAATTCAATCTGACCTTTATCGCTGTTTATGTATGAAAGGCTGCTTGGCTCAATGAATGAACTAGTAGTTGCATCTAAAAAAAATAACTATTTCAAATTTGATCTGTAGTCACTATTTTTAGTAGTCAGTTAAAAACATACAATATGTTCCTTTTACACTATTTTACACCACAAAGGATATTTTCTGTATCAAGAGGGTGATTCCTAAAGCTCTATTTGTTGAAAACATGACATGTGTTAGATGACTGATGGATGATATATTTTCCAGCTCCTCTGACAGGTAAGTGCTCAGTTTTGACTGTGTCTTAGAGGCATAACTTCCTGACTGTTCATGTAGACAGCTTTTCTGTCTGACAGTTTTTCCTTCTACGCTCTACTTCCTGTTCATCAAGACAAGGAGATCCACTCAAGATGAGAATGAACAATACTGAAGAAGCGTTTTAGAAAGCCAGGCCTCAGGGGACCCCGGTACCCCACATGACTCTAAAAGTTCAAGACAACAGAACAGCAGCCTGCATATGTCACAATGATAGATGTTCAAGAAAATCTTGAGAATTATGAGTTGAATCTCACCAGGCTCTGATTTGATTCACCTTTACTTACAAAAGAAACTGCCTTTGGTCCATCAACACCCAGAAGCACAATCGAGCGTAACAGTTCTTGTCATGAAAGACCCCTGACTACTGGCAAATGTCTCCTTGCTGACAAATAACATTTCTCTCCATAACATCTAAGCTTCTGTTAGGTCTCCTAACAGTTAATGTGAGCACACACATACGTCGAGAAATTCTACGATTTTCATTTCCACGCAATCCTTGAATACGTGGAACTGCACAATGCTACTCTGAAGATCTTTACCAGGATCTCAAAGGAAATGTGGAGGACACACTTGGAGGCCGTTTCAAGGAAAGCTGCAAAGCAGACGCACAAACTAAGTTTATGTTCTGTTATGTTGCTGTTCTCTAAGGTCCCTCTTAGGTCGTCACAAAGACACAGATACAGTTTTCAGAGTGAAGAAATCATTCGCTGTCAATTCAACCTGGAGAGACTCATATGCACAGAGAGAGAGAAAGAGAGAGAGAGAGAGAGAGAGAGAGAGAGAGAGAGAGAGAGAGAGAGAGAGAGAGAGAGGTATTAGAGTTTAATTGACAAATGAAAGTCTTTGGCGCTCGGACCCAGGAGGAAGACGTTGCGCTGAAAACCGCTGTCAGAGAGAATGGGCCGCTGTGTGTATGAAAATTAGAGACGTCTTTCCCCCTGGGCCCGGACACTGGTGGTGGAGAGGATGGTGGAGACTGAATGGACATTGAAGAAGTCTTGGGGTGATGGTGGAGGAGGGGTGGAGGAAGGTTGAAGCTCAGCCAACGAGCGGACGCCGGTGAACAGCTGGACCTTATCAAGGGAGCAACGCTTGATTATTGGAGGAGGAGACCATCACCGATTGGTTGGAATCGAGGTGCAGGACGACATCTTGGTTGGGCAGGTGGGATGAATATAATAGTCTTCCAGGCTGAATTTTTGCCTAGGCTTCATCTCTACATGGATGACATGAAGATGCATGCCAGGAATGAGCGAGGCAATTGATCCAGCAAACCAGACTGTACCATTTAACACATACTAAGTGGGGGCCGACTGGTCCTTATGGGGACCAGAGCCAAAGAAGTGGTGTTTTTGGGTTATGGGCTGAGTTTAGGATTAAAGTGTGAATTGAGTTTAAGTTAAATATGAGGCTAGGGTTAGAGGTTAGGCTGCAGAAATGAATGACAAATTAATGGAAGTCAATGCAAAATCCTTGTGAACAAAGAAAGACATACGATGTGTGAGAGGTTGTGTACGTATCCTCACGTTTCGGTACAGAAATGGCAAATTATCCTACCTCCAGCCAGCAGCTTTCTAATAACCCCTCCTCCCCCTACCTGACTGCAACTGCACCCAGACAACAGCTTCAGTAAAAGCAACAACACATTAAGCAAATCAGTGGCCCCTGCAGAATCATTGCCCAGTGTGGGCCAAAGTAGCCCACAGTGTACAGCCACCTGTGACCCGCCATGCTGCTTCCCACAGAAATCCACATAGAGCTCTTGTTGTAGGAGAGATCAGAGCTGGAACACTACCCAACATACATTTTACATTTAAAGCAGAACTTTATTTGCACTTGTCTTCGTCCCCAGAAGGCATGTGCAAATAAAATTAACAATGTGTGAGATCAAAACAGAGTAAAGTATTAACAAACACCTATGTTTAGATTGCTCTGATTGGTCATAGGGACCAAAATGTAATCAGGAAACATTAAGTGCAACTACATACAGAAACTGTCATTGAAAATTGTTTAGTATAATTTTTTTTATTATATATACAAATACAGTTTTACTGTTGTTGTTTATTTACACTACTTTACTTTTCAGATACACGATTTAATCTTCTTTGATGTGCTTTACACGTTCCACTGTACAATATGTGCTGTACATAGAAAACATTTTTTTGCAAGATACTGCAGACCAACCATTTATTCAGTTTAGGTGATCATAGACTTCCATATGCTCAAATCAGACATAACATTATGTCTGCTGACAGGAGAAGTGAATAACACTGATTATCTCTTCACCATGACACCTGTTAGTGGGTGCTGTGCTATTTTTGAGGTCAGAGTTGTTTTAAGATGGTAGAAATCTCATTTTCTTTTTGGGCCCCCACTCTGGCCAGGTGCTAGCTTGACTCTCTGGTGAGAGCCTCTGAAAAAACATCAACAGAGGCTTTTCAGACGATTATTTATTGCAAGACATGTTCCTGGAGTCCAATTTTGTCCGGTCTATTTCTTATTGTGAAATCATAAACAATGGTTTAGATGAAGGCAATGAGTCCTGTGGTGCTTTTGATGTTGTTGTTTTTTTTTTATCACCTCCTGGATGATTAGTCGATGTATTCTCAGAGTAATTTGGTTAGGTGAGGCACTCCTGGAAATTTTCACTTTTCGGTAAACTGTTTCCTTTGATAGAGGGAATAATCACTGAAAAATAATTATACTAATACAGGTCACATTGTATCCGCCTTTAATAATCTGAAATACTTACGTGTGCCAAAAATGCAACAACAGAAAAAAAATCCATAAGTCGACACATACTGTTTCTCACAAACATTGTGAACGGTGTTTTGCTGCACTGAAACGGCTGTTCACCCTGTTCATCTAAGATCCTGCAGGTTGTCTGCATTCAGCTGCATAACTCTGCTGTGACAGTATTGCCAGGAATCAAATCTACAAAGTTTCAAGGGCAGCTATGAATTTTCCTAACTAGACGGCAATGACGGTGCTCATTAAGCTGGGACATATTCATAGTTTAGTGTTTACCTTAGCTGCATCATAGAGACAGCTCTAGCGCACAAAGAAAGAAATGGCTGCATGGACTCCTTGACCTCAGAGTTGAATTCTAATTTCTGAAGGAGAGAGGAGAAAGTTACTCTCGGGGTTCGTGCTTTGCCTGATCGGTTATACAAATGAAGAATTTGGGAGCGAGAGAAAAAAGAAAGAATTAGGCACTTTAAAATGTTTGCATAACGAGCACCTTCTCGACGTTCTGGTTCTCTTCTTTTTTTAATCACCTGCGCTCTCCAGACCACCTACACCCTTCTTCATGATCAGATACCGGACCAACGGGTTGATGCATGATCCAAGGAATTAATCTGCTAAAGCCTGATTGCCATTACTGCCATGCGATTATGCACCTTGATTACCGAGCCCACCCCAAGGACCATGACGTGCCCGGGTGCACATTTCAAAGGTGCGCATAAAATTATGCGGTGATTACCCCTACAATGGATCAATCCAGCACGAGAATGAGACTGTGCAGCCATATAGACTGTCTCAAGTAGGACTGTGATTATTAATAGGTGCTTGAGGTGACCTGATATCTGAAGCTCAAGCCGTTAAGACTGCCTATGATCTTTCCGCATAAGCAAATAAATTCATTTTCAAACATTCTGAAAAAAGTCATTATTGGATTATTGTTGTAGAGGTAGAATTGTTTGGAGTTCAAGCATGCATAAAAGGGATGCTTCACCGACAGCTGAAGATGCACTTATCGCTCCTAAAGTAGACTTCAGAGGTTTTAAGGCAGAACAGTTATGGACGTTATGAACAATATGCTTTACAGGTGCATTTCAATAAGTCAGGATTCAACCGAAAAGGTTGTCTTTTTCAGGAATTCAGTTCAAAAATGGAAGCTAATATATTATTCAGATTCATTACGCACACACAAACACACAGCAATATATTCCACGTCTTTATTTTTGTGCTCATGGACAGCAATTAATAAGCTGTAATGTTTATGTACTCAATATTTGATCACTTCCACAGAATAATGCATAAGTTTTGTGTGGCATGAAAGCAGTCGGTCTGTGGCTCCTCTGATCAAGGTGTTAAGGAACTCTAGGTTGCATAAATAGCAGCTTTCAGCTCATCTTTGTTGTTGGATCTGTTGTGTCTTATCTTCCTCTCGCCAGTGAACTATAGATTCTCTGTGGCGCTCAGGTCAGGTCAGCTTGCTGGCCAATCAATTAAGCACAGTGATATATCATGGTTGTTACAGCAGATTTTTGTACCTTTGGCAGAGTGGACAGGTGCCAAGTTCTGATGAAAATGAAAACAACATCTCCATAAAGGTTCTCTCCAGGAGGATGCATGAAGTGAGCAAGCATTTTTCTAGTTTCCTCCGCCGACTTTAGACATGAAGGAACACAGTGGAGGATCACCAACCGATGTCATGTCACCCCCAAATCATCAGAGCGTCCCACCAGAGCTCCAGTGACTAGATGTATGGGTCTCTCCACTCTGCTTCCTGACTCCAAATGCTAAATTTGCTTTCATTTTGAAAAAAAGTTGACTGAGAACTATTGAGCAAGAGACCAGTCCTTTTTTTTCTTTCTTTCTTGGCCCATGTATGACCCTAAAACGTTCTGATTCAGCAGTGGCTTAACACAAGAGAAAAAAAAAAAAAAACAGCTTCATATCATGTCTTGGAAATGTCTATGTGTGGTGAATCTTTAAGATTTGACTTCATCTGAAGATCACACTACGTTTGTTTCTTCCTCTCAATTCTCCATTAAAATACTTGGATACAGAACTCTAAGCAGTTCACTTCTTCAGAAATTTGTCGCTCACGCTTCTTATGGAGAGCTTTACTGCCTGTCTGATGAACGCCTGTAAAGGTAGCAGTTTTACCCATAATTCCTTAATCTAACCTTTTCTTTATTAGAAATCACATTTTATTAGCATCATATATTCAATATATATATTCAGGCTTTCTTTAGATGTTAGCCACGTGTATCATCTTGTGTGTAAAAACCCAGTATGACGTATAAATTTCACGATTTTAGTTAAATTAGAAATAATTAACTTTTTGATGATATTCTAATTGACTGAGATGCACCTACACGTGTCAAACTGTGTTATCATTGATATTTATTTCTATATTCAGCCAGAGAGCCTGCTAATCACAAGATCCCTGAAGATCAAATTTCCAGCGTCCATTGAAATGGACACATATTTACATTGTTTATATCCTCTCTATTTTATGAGTTAGTTTTCCAAATGTGCATAAAGCAAAACATACAGACGTGGCTGAATTTTTAATCATTTAAGAAATAAATGAAGCAAACATAACATGTAAGCTCCCATCACTTTGTAGTGACACTTATCCTCTGCTATCAGGTCCATGTAATCCTTCTCTGTCGTGTTTGTGAATTAAAAAAATAATAATGCTGAGGGAAAGTGGTGCAGCAGATAAAAAGGCCAGTTAACTAATTCAAAAGCAACCCAATATCAAACGATTTCTGTGGATCAGGCAGTACAGAAGTGAAATTACATCTGTTCATCAGTTTCTCCCTTGTTGCCTGTGAAACATATGATTCAGACAGACAGACTACCTCCGATAAACACCCTGTTGCAACATCTCTAATGTTAACATCTTAGCATTAGTAATGCCTTGGCAAAGGATTTAATGGACTTCATATGCCACCGTTCGCAGCGATCCACTTTCTTAGAGAGCCTGGTTCTCAGCGCTCCTGCAAAATTACTTAATGGCCTCAGGTATTTTGCATATCTACAGGAGCAAAAGCCATAAATGTCACTCTGCTGAAAGGAAATGATTTATGTCTTTTGTCTCTATCAGGGGCTTTTGTTAAAACAGGGTAAACATATACTGCCGTACCGCAGATACATCAAGGACCATTTACTGTATGCAAATGTGAATTTGAGCTCACCAAATGTACAATTGCAGAAATTCCATCAGTAGCCAGAGTTCAATGCCTCTTCAGTCTTCAAGTGTGCGGATAATGGTCACTGTGACTGCACATCGCTGCAATTCAAAATCTCATCTGCTCCATCACTGGGAAATGTTTGCCACTAAAATAACACAGATAAAGGCAGCGCCTGTTGATGCCGGTTGGGCTCTGTGCTATTGTAGGAGATGATGAATGATAGACAGCAGAAGATGGGTACATACTATTCACAGTGCTCCATGTGGCAGCTTGCATTTTCACACTGGTACAGTATGTTTGTCAGCTACAGACAGCTCAGGCACTTACGCACTGACGTGGGCAAGCAGTGTAGTGTTCTGCCAGCCGACTGCGTCACGGACACATGCATGTCCTACGTACCGCCGTGGAGACCCTCTTATACATGCCTGTATGAGCTGTAGGGACAGACTGGAAGGTCTTGGCACCGTAAAAGAAAAAAAGAAAAAGATGCTGAACAAAACAGAAGCCCCTTTGAATAATTGCCCTAAAATCTCCTGCAGGTACACTTTACAATAGAACTGTGTGCTGAAACATATACAGTGCCTTGCAAAAGCATTCCTATAGCTTTAACTTTAAACTTCACCTCCTTTTAACTGCCCTTAACAGCCACACAAAGCTCAGTGTGTGGCTCTTCAGACACAAGATTTCCCCGTATTATTTAAATAAAGTATTGGACGTGTGCACACAGTTTTTCCAAATTGTTTCAAAAAAATTTTTTTTTGCAAGCTACACATAGAGTCTGTGAGCATAAGCTTCCAGTGTGTAAGACAAACATATGCTTCGATTTAAACTGTACTGTTTTAGATCTGGCATTTTGCTTGGGGACATTGTTTTGCTATAGGGCTAACCTTAACCCTAGTCCTAAGTGTTTTGCAGCCTCTAATGGGTTTTCTTCCATGACTGTCCTGTACTTTACTCCATGCATTCTTATGTCAAGTCTAAAAAAGCTTTTTTTTTCCTTTTCTTTGCACAAAGATACATTCTGTAAACAGAACCTAAACTTGTGCTCAAAAAGTGAAAATGTGACAACGTACTCTGACATCCAAACAGCTGAAAAGTGATTGGGGTTCATGAAATGGACCAGCCAAGCTAGACTTGTGACACTTTTCTTGCGTTTAAATTTGGACAGAATCTTTGAGCTAAAATGTCTCAATAATGACCTGAACTGGCCAGTCTGAAATAGTTTTTACAAAGACATGCATGGATGTTCAATGTTTGGAGGGTTGGCTTCAGCTCTACTCTTGGCCAGGCTGTCAGTTTCGGTGGACGGCCATTTCTTGCTGGATTTGCAGTTGAATGGGTAAATCAGATTTTATCCGGGGTATCAGAGTAAAGGTTACTGCCACACTTTTGAGATTTTTATGTATCAATTTCCTTCATTTTCATAATGATGCACTACTTTGTGTTAGCCTATCACATACAACTCTGGATTAAATACAGCAAGGTCTGTGGTTATAACATAGTAAAATTGAAAACGTATGCAAGGCCTTGTAGCTTAAATACATCAAATAAAAGCCTGCTTATTTTTTTTTCATCTTCTTCTTAATTTTCACTCAGCTTTTAAGTTCCAGGAGAGACCAAAGCACATATATTATTACCTGCATTTACAGGAATCCAAGTGCAGTTTTGACAAGAGGAGACAAGGAAATGAATCTTCAGATCGTTTCCCTGACAGGGCAGGAAAATGACCTGATTAACAAAATCACAGAGGCAATCACGGTGTTGCACCAAGAGAGAATCTTTGAGAAATGAAAATGAATTCACGTGAAATACGTCCTCGCTCTCTGTGAGTCACAGAGAGGAGTAGTGATGCCTAAAGTTGGGCCGGCAGTGAGGAGCCACAGGTGGCCTGTTGCAGTGTGTATTTTTGGGGAGTGACACACTCATGCATGGAGCTTGAACAGGGGGGGTCTCTGAGCGGCGTGGCACGGATTGGAGTGAAGTGGTAGCAGGTAGCTATGCAAGCTTTTGTTTTGCTTCTTTCAAGGCATACACACAAGAAACTCAAAGCTTCCAGAGTTTTTTATTTTATTTTATTCATAAACTTTTAATAAAAATAACAACATCGATATTAATGTAATATATTGTAGAAATCATCTATGTACAAAATCTTTTCTTGAACAGTTAATATAACTTAAGGCGAGTTAAATTACTTGTTTTTGCAATAACCTGTTGGTGACAATTTCACCAAACGCTTCAACATTTTTATTGTATGTTTTTTCCCCTCCTTATTTTTTTTTTTTTTTTTTTTTTTTGCTAAAGTGAACATTTCAGCAAAACAGTACCTTCAGCAAAAGATACCAGAAGTCAAAAACCCTTTACTCTACAGTCTAACAAAGACTCGCAGCAATGTGTGCTACCGGATTACTCAAAAGCAATGTTTATGTGGTTGGCTAGGAACTTCTAGCCTGCCTGAACGTAATTCTGTACAAACTGTAAACACGCCTAATTTACTGGAGTACATATCCGCATTAGAAATCAAGATCAACAATTCAGTGAGACAACGCTCTCTATCTTACCAATAAAAGAATGATGTGTGAAAAGGGTTTTTCTCATATCAAATTGTAACATTTAAAATGTTGTTACTAAATAATAGCCCTCAAAAAAAAAAGGAAAAAAATTATCAAGACATTATTTATGATTGAGAATACATTTCACCTTAGGATTAATTGTCAAATATACACTTAATCTATAAAAATACAAAGAGGTACAGTGATACAAATATATTTATTTCCCATTTATGATATATCTTTCACAACTGTAATAATCCAAACAATTGTAACACAACACAAAGACCAGTGACAAAAGAAACATTGACGGTAAAATGATAAGAATAAGATAAAAACACTAAACTGATCAAAGATGAACAGCTTCATGGTCAAAACCATACATTCATGTAAAAAAAAATAAATAAATAACAAAAACAAAAAACACCCCTTCACTTTACTGCGATATGTGAGGGGCTGAGAGTGGCTGATATTCCAGTCAAGGGAAAGAAAACATTGAAACAAACATGCATTTTGTTTTTGAAGAAAACATAGGCTAAAATCATTGCTCTACGAATGCTAAAAGCAGAAAATAAGGAATCTGTAAATGGAGATAGTCATCATTTATAATCTGTTAAGTGCAATCCAACCATGGCTCTGAGGCAAATGGAGGCTGGAGCTGTCCAGATTCAAGAGGTGCTGAAACAGGCCAGTCATGCAGTGCAGAGCACAGAGGCTTTGGCACCTCTGAAAGTTGAAGCAACAAGTCTCTGTTGGTCTGCTAGCCGACCTGTGCAGCTTTGGCTTGGCTGCAGAAAGTCAGCAGCAACATACTGTAAGGCTCTTTTCTTTCTCTCTGCTCCTCTCTTTTTTAAAAAAAAAAAAAAAAAAAAAGAACCTCTGAGGTTGCAGACTGATTTGCAAAGCAAAACCGACTCAGGCTGGCTTCTTCTTTCAACATCTTATTCCCCCCCGAAAAACAGAAGAAGAACAAAGCAAGGGGAATAGGGGGGGAGGGCGCAACTTTCATATCCCCTCAGGAAGACTGAACGGCCATGCTCCGGCGGTCACCTGCGGCTTTATTTCCATTTTCTCCTTCTGCTTCAGGTGAACGCGTCCGTGCCGCTTCCTCTCGTCGCTGCGGGCGAACCTCTTGCCGCACACGTCGCAGGAAAAGGGTTTCTCCCCGGTGTGAGTCCTGGTGTGGGTCGTGAGGTGATCGCTCCGGCTAAAGCTGCGCAGACAGATGCGGCACTGGAATGGCTTGTGGCCCGTGTGGATGCGGATGTGCCGGTTGAGCTCGTCGGAGCGGGAGAAGCGCCGGTCACAGCTCTCCATGGGGCAGGTGAAGGGCTTCTCCTTGGCCGGGCCGTGGGAGGAGGCCGCGGGGCTCTTCCTCGCCCTGCTGCCGGGGGGCTTCGCCGTGCGGTTGGTGTATGTTTGCGGGAACGAGTCCGGCAGCAGGGAGGAGTACAGGATGGAGTCTATGGTGCTGGGTAAGGCTGGAGATGTGTAGAGAGGGTCGCACTGGTTTGATGGCTGTGGAGGCTCTGGGAAGGGCTTCAGGCCCATGGTTGGTGGAGGTGGAAGGTAATTATTGTAAAGGGGGCTGGAGTAGCTCTGAGAACAGGTGTCAGAGAAACAGGGCTCCTGCTTGATGCCCTCCTCCACTTTAAACTCCATGTCTGGATTGGGGCAAATTGGGGGAAAGGTCTCCAAGAGGTCCTTGACGTCCATTTGCTGGTCAGGCGGGAAGTCATTGGACATGGGGAATGTTTCTGTGTGGAAAGTGGTCTCCAAACAGTCAGACTTATTGTTAAAGCTCCCCCACTCATAGCAGCTGCTTTCAAACTCATTCTTAACCACAACGGGGAAGGACGCGGCTTCCGACTTTGGTTCTGGCTTCTTCTGAAAGCCGAACTGGGAGGTGGACGGGTCTTGGTGGGCCTGGCCGTCTTGCGGGGTTTGGTCTGGGTCGGGTCCAGAACAGGTGTACGGCTGCCTCTTCGAGTCCCCGAAGCCGCCGGAGCTGCTTTCCGGCGGCCCGGGCGAGGGGTAGCTCCCCCGGCTGCAGTTGCCGTTCTGTTGCGCCTCTGAGAGCGGCAGCGTGGATATGCCCACGATCTCGGTGATCATGTTGAGGAGTGTTTCGGTGCTGCAGGGCGCTCCCTGAGATGCCTCAACATAGAAGCTGCCGGAGTAGGCGAGCGAGGAGGAGGAGGAGGAGGAGGGGGTGTATGCGTCTTTTGGGCACTCGCAGTGGTTGAAAGCGTACTCCGAGTTGGAAGCCTCAGTTTTTAGGGTTGCAGGGGTTCCTTCTGTTGAAACAGGGAAAAAAAACGAAAGAGATAACTTATAAATAAATAAATAAATGAAAAAAACGCGTCTTATATAAACCTGCTTGTCTCATTATAAATCCCGACTCGACAAAAGTCTCACTCCTCTCTGAAAATACTCATTATCTACATATTTAACGCCATGCACAGAGGGGTTTATGAACCAGCAACTCACCGTGGCCAAACTGGGCAGGTACCCCCCGTTCTGCATCGACGAACACCTCCTGGTTGCTGTCTTTCCGCACGCTGTTTTCCATTCCCAGGGAAGAACTGTTGCAATTCTCAAATTGAGGATAAAAAGAATCTTTCGCGTTCAAATCCATATTGTTCAACATAATGATGCACTTGAGAAGTCCGTCTCTCCCAAGGAATAAAAAAAAGGGTGTAAAAAAAAATAACAAAAAGAAGAGGAAGGGGGGGGGAAACAAATAATGTAGATCACCGTTTTATATCCACCCACCTTTTAAATGGCTTTTAAAACAAATGATCCAAAGCAGTGAGAATAAAAAAGAAATTCAATTAAAGGTATTCCGTTTCGTCTCCGGTCCTCGGTATTTGCTTGCTGTGGGTTTCACATCAGCGACTTCCCCTTTCTCTCCTTATATACACTTTGGCAGCTCCCTCGGACCCTCCTCCCCATTCATCGGCTCCAGTGAGAGGATTCCCCGCTGCGTGTAAACTTCATGCCCATATGTGGACAGAGGATGTGACGGAGTCCCCCACTTCTCCCTCCCTCCTCCTGCTGTACGGGGAGATAGGAGAGAGATGGAGTCTGACGTTGCAACAAGTGGCGGCCACTGTTGGTGTTTCTCTCCACAGAAAAGACGAGTCTTCTCTCATAAACGATTAACTATTTGCATTGTTACGGCATCTGAGACAATGAAATACCTTAGAATATCATTTTTACTCTTACTTATTAA
This sequence comes from Poecilia mexicana, assembly GCF_051168715.1. Taxonomy (NCBI): domain Eukaryota; kingdom Metazoa; phylum Chordata; class Actinopteri; order Cyprinodontiformes; family Poeciliidae; genus Poecilia; species Poecilia mexicana. Next base: position 9,479,544 of record NW_028263370.1, on the reverse strand, counting down.
ACCTCTTTCACACTTAGACACCATTGCCATTCAGTCGTCATCTGCTCAGTAGAGTCCACCTGTTTGTAATTTTCTGTATGAGTTCAGCTGTTCTGCGAAGGCCTCAAAGGTTTGTTAGAGAACATCAGCGGAGAAACATCATACAAATCAAGGATCGCAGCAAAGAGGTAAGAGACAATGTTTCGGAGAAATCCAAGGCAGGTCAATGATAAAACCAAGCTTTGAAGATCTCACAGATCTCTGTAGGAAGATAGAAAGAGTGGGGTACAGCTGCAAAGCAACCACGATTTGGAGAAGCAGACAAGAATCTTATGTTATGGTCGAGTCTGCTGAGAATTTACACGCTGAACTCTCAGTCATTTGACTACAGTTTGAAGGTAAACCTCTGCTCCAGTTTGAAGTCTTTCATAGCTTTTTTTTTGTCTTTGTCAGGATTGCTTTTTATTTAGCTTGAAAGGTTATAGTTTATTTTAACTTTTAGATTACACTAATCCATTGAGCAGAACCCTTTAAATATTACTGTGGTGTCAATACATTATTTGAATTATTATCTGTTTAATTTTGCTGTTTGTGATTCGTATTTTGATCTTAAATTGTATGGTATGTATGTGGACCTCTTGGCCAGGCCATCTTTCATCTTTCTGAAAGAAATTTAACTCTCAATGGGACTTTGTCAGGTTAATTTATAGTTTAAAGAGGAGAAAACAAAATAAAATTATATACATATATACACATATATATATATATATATATATATATATATATATAGAGGAAACTTGCTGGAGGACCTAGAAGGGAACACATCAAACACGCAAGAAGGTGCTCTGATCAGACAAGATGAAAACTTAAACATTCAAAAACCTGTTCATGACAGAAAACCAAGACCGGACATCATCCTGAACACACACCCCCGCCCCCCACAGTAAAATGTTACGGCTGTGGCTGGATGCTTCTCTTCAGCTGGGATGGGGAACCTGGTCAGTGTTGATGGGAAAATGGTGGAGATGATTTCACATGAAAGAAAGCCTGTCAGTTCCTAAAAAAGAAAAAGAAAAAAAACATGAGAATAGCAGTAGGGTTCACCTTCAATGAGGACAACAACTCTAAACATATATACAGCCAGAGCTACAGTGGAAAGGTCAAAGGTCAGATAATAATCCAAATGTGAAAATTCTGAAAGAGATATGCAGCTTTTTATTGCAGCAAAAGGTGCTTCTACATAGTATCGACTGCGTGCAAATGCTTGTCACACTTGCTCATGGATCCCTTTCCTCCCACCTCAGAAGTATGTGCTGCTTTATGTTAGTATGTCACACAAAATCCCAATAAAACATTAATGGGGTCCAGGTAGATAATATCAGCCCCCATAGGCGCATTATAGTATTTTAGTGTTGATTGCTCAAAGGCATCCAATCATTACTGAGGAGACGGATGGGGATTATAGTGTAAAGATTAGCCTCCAAGTTGTTTTTTTTATAGTTCTGAAATGACTCAGCATCCAGCCTTCAGTTCACAAAAACAGTTGCCAGGTTGCAAAAGGATGGCAAGAATAGAAAAGCGAGATTAAAAGTCTCACTACAACTGACGCCACTGAGCTGACTATTATTTTACATGTCATAAACATAGCACATACAAGGGCAAACTAAAGCCACTGGGTGTGAGACATGGATCATCTTTATCTGGACTGTCAGAGGAATGTTACGGCAAGCAATATGGAGAGAGTCTCTGCAGTTGTATTTGCCTGTAGGGTTTAAAATATGAATACCGCGCAATAAATAGATACATAAGTCATTTTACTGAGGAATCTGCAGGGGAAACAAGCAGAATGTTTAAACTCATACCTTTAGATGTCTTAAAATATAAAATAAACAAACTCAGAAAAATCTTCATCTCAAAACATTGTGTTCGGTGCATTGTAGAAGTATTCATAGCCCTTTAACTTTCTCCCATCCTGCCACACATTTTCAGTCAGATGTCAGTGTTGTCCTGCCTCAGGTAGCCTCTTTCAAGTTTTCCTTGAGTATCTGACTCAATGTCACGGGTTGTGGTAAATGTCTGACCCACATGTAGAGACACTGAGTAACAATTTAATTGTTTTAAGGATTTTATTCATGACAGTAAATGTTCTCTGTTCTGCATGTTTGATGGAATCAGTTGGTTTTTCAGGAAGTGGCTCTGAAAGGAAGGAAAAGGGACAATGTTGATGGGGCAGCATAATTTTCCAGGCCCATTTTAAAGCACAATCAAGTTAAATGCGTTATTTTTCACTATGTACTGAAGACACTATAGACCCCTAAATTTTCCTTGCGTGTGTGTGGAAGGTTCTGTGAGCACCACATGTATAAAAGGGAGCAGAATGGCTGTTAAACAAGAAATAGTCATATCAATCCTTAAAATGTTTTTGAGGAAAATATGTTGCTCAACCCTGATCTACATGCATGGCTGCCAGGGTCATTTTTACCGTAAAATACTTCACACTTTAAAAAATCTGAGTTCAATGAGATCTTCAGTTAAATTAAAGATGAAGGGAGTAAATGGAGTGAGATAGATTAATAAAATAAATAGATCAAAAGACCAACTAAACAAGAAAACCCAAAGCTATAATTATATTCTAGGATATTTGTAAGCATAAGAGAAAAAAACAAAAACATGTTGGCACCAAATACACATTTCAGAACCACCTTTAGTCCAATTCACAGTTTCTCTCCTCTGTCTTTATTCCTACAATCAGCCAGACTTCAGTTCCTAGATGCATCTCAGCACTCTCCCACTTCAGACAGTCCACTGCCTAAATTTATTTTCTCCAATTCATTTCCCCCTCAAGGTGCTGCTGGAAATTGTGGTGGCCTTCGCGATCAGGGAGAGTGGCTGCAGAGCCAGTCTGAATGAACCCTTGGCCTTTAAAAGCATGGAAGGGAGTCGATAACACCCCTGAGGTGTTCAGTGGTTGAACCCAACTGTTCACATGACATTTCAACCCCCCCAAAGCAGTTTTTTCCTTTCTATTTAGCATCTGTTGCCAGGTGCACTCCGTGGTCACACTTCCTATTACAAAAAGTCGATACTCTTTCATAGGATGCGGCTCTCTGCAGCAGACCTCTTGCACCGGCTGGAGGTTCAGGACCGCGGATAGCGCCGGTGCTGCATTCAGCCATGTAATCACACATGAACCAGCAGGACACAGACCCTTTGCTTTTTTTTTTTTTTTTTTTTTTTTAAACTGAATGGCTCCTGTCATTCTCTGCTCAGGCAGACTGCATTATTCTGTGTTAAATCAATTCAAACCAAAAGTACAAAACAATCGCATTCCTGGACTCAACCTGTGAGCAAGTACTATATATACATTCAGATATATCTATATAACTATAAACACATATATCTGTATATATAATATAGATAAATAGATTTGTAAACAGGATATATATATAAAAAAATAAAAAATTCCCTTCTCACCCTCCGCGGGTGGTCTCTTTCATCCTCTGAGCTCGGGTCCTCTACCAGAGGCCTGGGAGCTTGAGGGTTCTGCGCAGTATCTTGGCTGTGCCTAGAACTGCACATTTCTGGACTGAGATATCTGATGTTGTTCCTGGGATCTGTTTGAGTTAAATGGTTGGATGACCTCTTCTGCATGCCAGACGCTTGGTGTGTGACGGAGGGGGGGACAGCTAAAATATGCTTTAGTCCCTGAGGACCAGAATTAAGAAACAATGCAATGGGGTCATTTTTTATATATATATATATATATATATATATATATATATATATATATATATATATATATATATATATATATATATATATATATATATTTTTTTTTTATATATATATAAAAAATGGGGTCATAAAAAATGACCCCATTGCATTGTTTCTTAATTCTGGTCCTCAGGGACTAAAGCATATTTTAGCTGTCCCCCCCTCCGTCACACACCAAGCGTCTGGCATGCAGAAGAGGTCATCCAACCATTTAAACCAGTGGTACCTGAGGACTGGAATTGAGAAACATGGCCCAATAGAGATCAGAAAAATAATCCTCACCACAGTTTTTCAATAATAGACTATGTTTACACACTGCACTTAAGACCTCTTAATAGTGAATCACACAACTTTACAACTTTAGAACCAGTTGAACTTGGTGTTACATCACTTCCAAGTTGAACTGGAAGTGATGTAACTTCACTTCCAGTGATGCCTCTGAGATCCAGCGTCAGAGGCATCATAACATAACATATGGCTGACTTAGTCACTTTAGCTTTAATGTTCTCCTAACATAACATATGGAAGACTTTGTTAATGAAAACTGAAGAAAGTAGAAGTTCAGCTGAGCAGCTGTAGTTGGGGATTAGCTGAAGTTAATAAAATAAAATCAAATAACAATCATATGACATTGACTTGTGATTTTAAAAAAAAAGCGGTAAAAGAGATTAAAAACCTGAAACATTTGGTAATGTCTAAGTGTGACCCAGTGAAAGTTTGAATGGCATTTCTAGCTGAAAGTAAGGGGAAATATTGAGCCTTTATAAAGCACAAGGAGCTTGAACGATTTGAAAGCCTGTCACATTCAATTCAATGTGGGGAAAAAAAAGCTTAAAAACATTTATAAATAGTAGAAGTCACATCTGTGTATGTCCTGAAACAGGCGAACATTTCGATATTTGAACGGCTGAAGCAAAAGGTTACACATAAAAAAAATGTGTACAAAAAGTATTAACTAGAGATGTCCCGATCAGGTTTTTTCCTGACGATACCGATACCGATCACCCATGAGGGCCGATCACCGATACCGATCACCGATACCGATCACCAATACCGATCACATAATTATTATTTATTTATTTTTTATCATAAACCCTACCAGTTACATTATATGGAAAAAGGAACCATGAATTCACCTTAATTTAGACAAAAACTTGTTTTGAATAACTTTTTCCAAAAAGAAAACTAAACAAAACAGGCATTGTGCAAATTGTACTGCTATTGATAATACTATCTTTAACAGACTGATAACATATGAAGGCTCTGAAGAGGCTAAATAATGCAAAGAGCCAAAATAAAACCTCTCAACATTGCCAAGAAGTTAAAGTATAAAACTTAACCTTCAAAGGCAAAAACAGGTTCCATTACAATAAACAATCCAGAGTTACTGAATGAAAACTTCCTGATAGCATGGCGGCTAGCTGATTACTGCTAGCTCTGATTGGCTGTTTCTGACTGAGCGGAGTAATTATGCAGATCAGGGAGGAGATCGATTAATTTTCAGAGATTATCTGTCTCATGTTAGGACAGCGAAAGTTTTAATACGTATGTAAAATGTATTTTTTTTTTAGGTTAGATGCTGCAGCTTTAAGCAGAGGTTCGGTGTGAGAGTCACTACCAGGTGGAGCAGAAGCGGCGCTCCGTCTGTCAGATATTACTACCTGTAGCGTAGCAGCGGTTCAACAGCGAGAGCAGAACCAGCGTCTTACATCGCAGCTCGAAGACTTAAATAATTTTGCGGGTTATTTGTTTAGCTTTCTGACCGTCATGCTAATCCGGGTGAGTGTTTGTAGCTGTGCGCTGCTTTACCTGCTGTCTGATCCTCCATATGTCTGATTTACTGCAGTGAGCCTCGATGTAGCCAAACTCTGTCAAGTATGGCATTGTTTTTATGTTGTATTAGATTCGTCATGTTGATGCATTTTGACCTGCTTCAATTTTCCGCCGCAACACGCAAACTTCCCCATTCACTCAGTGCGTTATAGTTCCGCATCGCTTAGGATTTGTTGCTGCGCGTTTGCGCAGAGTGAAGGAAAAAGGAGACCAGCTGCACAGGCAGGCTGCGAAATGAGAAGCAGGTGATCGGTATCGGCAACAAGAGCCAATGATCGCCGATCACCGATCATGCACTTTTTCACGGAAATCGGCCCGATTATGATCGGTGACCGATCGATCGGCACACCTCTAGTATTAACAGTAGAGGGATCATAGCAGTTTAGAGCAAAGACAGTAAAAGACAAAACCTTAAAGCAAATAAAGTTTGCAAAAAGCAATACAGCAGTAAAATAGAAAACGAAAACACACAGAAAATATCTGCTTTCAATGTGAATAAAGAGCAACGAAGACAAATAGATTTTCCAGGTTAGATTTTTGTGTTTCTGACTGCAAAGGTCCAGACTCTCCTGTCTAGATCTGGAGACGACTAAAAGCAGATGATAAAACATGATATTTGGAGTCTGGGGAGCACATAAGGTGGCTTCAGGTTAGATAAATACAGAGGAGCTTCCTTCTGTAGTGCCTTATAGGTCAGCAGAAGGAAAAGCAACACAAGGTCCATATGGAAAAGTCAGCCAGCCATTAAGGTAGAACTCACTGTTCTACCTTAATGGCGACAATGTTTGGTGCTGCACCACCAGCAGCAGAAAAATCCTATTAATTAATATTTCATCAAGGTTGACATTGTTGAAACAAACTATTGTTCTAGAAGTCATTGTTGCTAAGTGCATGCAGTGTCTGCTTTTTAGCAGATCAACAATAACTGTGACCTCTTGAAGTTGCATAAAGTAAACTAATCCTACAATCATGAAACCGTAAACCAGGGACAAATTAGTGACTAGCATTAGAATATTTTAGGGAAGAATTATTGTGTTCTGTCGCAATTGTCTTGCAGAGGATTTTCACACTTATTGAACCCTGACACGTTTAACTGGATTTTTGCCTGACAGATGAGCACAGTGTGTTCTAGTGAAAGAAATTGCAATGTTTTCATTACTTTTGCAAAAACAAATGTAAAAAGTGCTGCCTGCATTTGGGTTCACTCGCTGATTCAAAACCTTTCACGTCTAGGTTTTTGCACGCTCTCCCTGCGTATAACTCAAACTCAGAGAGGCTCAAGAGTGTTGCAGTATATTACTGTTTTTGATCTGTATCACAGTTTCTCATTTGGATTTAGGTCTGGTGATGCTTGTCGTTAGTGTTCGGCCTAGCACAGTATTTTTGTGTGCATGTTAAAATTTTTTCCACATATTTTTTGAGTCCCTTTCGACGAGCAGGGCGTCATATGGCTTTTTATCAACAATGGCTTTCTGCCTCCCACTCTTCTTGAAAACAACAGTGGAGTGCATGAATAACAACTGTCCTGTGAACTGATTTCTGAGTTACAATGGACCTCTTGGCTGCTTCTTTGACGATTGCTCTCCTCTGTCCATTTAGGTGGATGGTTGTAACTTCATAGGTTTCCACTTGAGCCATATTCTTTATTTTCAGGTGATAGACTGAACAGAGCTCTGTGAGATGTCCAATGTTAAGGATGTTGCTTTATGTCCTAACCCTTCTTTAAGTCTCCACAACTTTCTCCCTGAACTCTCCTTTTCTTATTAAAACACTCTGTTGTCTAATGTTCTCCAATAAACATCGAAGGCTGTGCCTGAACAGCTAAATTACTCACAAATGAACTCTATTTAATTAGAGTTAATTAGTTTAGTTCTTGATCATTTTTCAGACTTAATTTCATCTGCATTCAATCTGACGCGTCCTTTACGTTTTTGTAATGAATTCGTGACCTCTCCGGGTTCTACCCCAGTTCTCCACTGATCAAGATTGAAACATATTTTCACCTAGAAATTGTTGTGAAAAGTAAAATAAAAAAAAACAGAAGAACTGAGGTTGTACTTCACCGCAGCCTTCACGGTAGCCATAAAACAGCAAATTGCACATTCACACAAGAGTAACTGCATCAAGCTAAAAGAATCGTCAACAGAAATTCACTTCTTCAGGCCTCGGTGGATGCAGGTTTTATGCTTTGAGCTAGAATTAAAGGACTAATGTTAAAAAAGATCATTGGGAAGATGGACTAAAGAAAGGCTGTCTGGTGCAGCTGACAGAAACAACTTCTCAAATTTAGCGCTTTCCATCAATACTTAGCAGCGGGGAAAAAAATGCATCAAAGGACCTCAAAGTTCCTACTGTCATCTTTTTTTTTTAAGGCAAAGTATGATAATAGCACATAAGCTCTTTCACTGAAGCTGTGACATTCTCCAGAAAAAATGGTTTTCACCTCAGCCTTGCACTCTAATTCCAGCCCCAGAGATGTTTAGCTTGGAGGGTCTGCCTCCAAGTAATCCAGAGTCTATTAAAACCAATCTGATCACACAGAGTTCAGATCACGGGACGCTGTTATGATAACTACAGTGTGGCTAACCTCTCTCCTCTATGAAATGCCACAGTGCTGGGACTAAGTAATGGATTTACGTAATGTTAGCACTTACTGACATTATAGTGCAGGGCTAACCGCCACACCTGTGAAAGCCAAATGACAGCTTTTGTCTTGTTGCTTTGCATTTGAACAAAATGCTCCTGTTTCTTAGAGAAAAGCTTAATGGGTTGAGATGGAACGCATTGCCACGCGAAGCCGACTCCATCTTTTAGCAAGCTTCCCTTCAAAAGAGGTTCAAAGCGCCGGAATGGAGATGAAACGTCGCTTTAAAGAAAAGATGTCTTGACACTTCGACTGAACAGAGGCATTTTCAAGGAGGCACGGGCATAATATGGATTTATCTGTTTCTCACGCTGCACCGTGTTTGAATCTGTCTGTCAGTCACTACGTGTGCTGAATATGATTTACAGATTTTTAAGAACCAAGAATCAGGGGACAACAAACGTCTGCACGAATCTTCGCAAAAAGAAAAAAATAAGAAAAAAGCTGGCTTTATCACAAAGGTAAATATTTTTTTTTTTTTTTTTGCCACAAAAAAAAGGGAAATACTTTTCATTACCCTGCACATGTAACCCACTGACCATGATATTTTAAGGTTCACTTCTGTCGAAGGAGTGGGAGTTTTTTTTTTTTTTTTGCTTGTGGGCAGCCTATTAGGATTAAAGCTGCAACATGAAGGATCCGGCCCAGAGATTTCTGCATGTGAGATAGAACTGGGGTTTTGTGCAATCAATATATTTGTTAGTTTAGTGAAGACAATGCATTTCAATGGATAACCATAAGCTATTTTGAGTTTATGTAAACAACTGCAACAATGTGGCGCTTTTAATTTGAGTGGCGTGGTATCTTGGGGCCACCAGGTCTCTATAACAACCATATCATGGTGTCTGTATGACAACCAGTTGATTAAGAAGTGATGTCAGAAAAAAGTATTTTCTGACTTAACATCCAAAATGTGAACATGGTGTATTTGCTAAATTCTATTTGTTCTTGAGTTATAACAAACTGCCCCTTGTTCTACATTACAATCTTGAAAATTGGCTATTGAGAGACCATTATTTGCTGGAGGTATGGACTCTGTTGAAGATTTAAATGATTTGATCTGATTAAAATAAGATTTCTTAAACATTCCTCTTGCTCCCACTTTAGTTGCTCAATATTTGGAAGCATGAGCAACACAGATTTAATGGTTTGTTCACTTCCTCTCCTGCTATTGGCAAACTGCAATTTTAAAAGAGTGCAAAAAATTTACTTCCTTGTTTATAACTTCTCCTTCTTTTTGTTGATTGGCAATTGAGGGAGATGAGAATCAAACAGAATTACATGGGAAGCTAATGGTAAGGATAACCTCTTAACTAGACATAAGTTCAGTCTTCGAGATGAAACTGGGACTAAACCTTTCCAGGAACAAGTACTTGCAAACAGATTACACCAAACTGTCTGCCGAATACTACTAAAGTCAACCGAAATACCACCGAATTGCCTGAACCTCTGCTTGAGAATCATTGTCACAGAAATCTAAGTGCTATCCCACTGGCATTCAAAGTATTAACAGCAAGGGTGGATTTTGTTTAAAAAATGAGCCATTTCTCAATTTTTTGTCCCCCCTCTGTGGAAAAAAATATGCCGTAATAAGGGTCTGTCATTTTTTTTTTTAAAATTAAATGAAATTATTATTAAGATTTTACCACATGTTTCCAACAGGTTCCAATAAACAAATACCAATTACAAATCTGTTTGGGGTAAAAAAAAAAAAAATAAATAAAAAATCAGTGGATGGCTTTAATTCAGGGGTGTCCAAGTCCAGTCCTTGAGAGTGATCGCCCAGCAACGATTTGACTGGATATTAATCTAAATTATGAGGTTTTTGTTGTTACTTCAAAATGATTTTAATGTGCAGTCAGTTCTGAATATTCCCATGCCTTAGCTTGCTGTCAACCAACTTAGCAGCCCACACTGTTTGAGAGTAAATAATGAAAGAATCAAATCCATAAAAGAAAAAAAAATCCACTGAGATGCAGAAGATGACATTGTTGTTTCAAATAAAAAAGCAAAAATAAAACCACACTTCAAGCACACAATCATCTTAAAATTACAGCACTTTATCTGCAAAACATTTACTACAAGAATATGTAAATAAAATTAATTTGGGAAAATACACCCAGGACCCAATAAGGAGCGCACATGTATTCACATGTATTCACATGTAGCCACCAGTGCTAGTATGTACTTTTGACTAATGTCTTACAAAGTAAATTTTTCTGGATCGGTCCTCTGAAATCAGGTCTGTTCAGAGACTGAGAAATCCATCTGCCTCCCCCAAATCACATTCTGACACGTCTCGCAGTCAAATCTTGCCCCCAAGGCGTAAAACGAGGGAACATCTTCAATCTCAGCCTGAACACAATAGGAGCCTGTAAGGCACCGCAAAAATGGATTGGGGTTGCTAAAACCGCAGAAACCTCTGCCGGAAACACGACTTTCTATAAATACAAGGAACTCGCCTCAGCTGCCAAGTTCGTTATTCTCTCTCTCTCTCTCTCTCTCTCTCTCTCTCTCTCTCTCTCTCTCTCTCTCTCTCTCTGTCTCTCTCTCTTTCTGTCATGGTGGGCTCTGCACAGTTATTTATACTGCATCATCATTCAAACACTGGGCAATCGAAAGGAATAAAGCACAAACAGGAAAAATAAAAGCAGCGGAAGCGTGGTTCTTCTGCTCAGGGAACATCTCTCTCTTCCCGCTCTTCCTCTGAGAGTGGGAGTGGGTTAGGGAAGCCCGGTACCAGGCCCCGATGCTTCTGCTACTGATGATGATGATGAGGTTGGTGTGGCAGGTTTCCCATGTGTGCCAAAAATACTTTTGCGCTCGCCCACTTTGGTCCCCAGCCGCCTGAGCACTGTTTGGTTCTACAGCACGGATGAGTGAGACCCGTAATTCAGCTGTAGGATTGTGATGCTGGAGTGACCCAGTGTTTCTTTAACCGTGCCCCCCCCCACACCCCTCCCACCCCACATCCCCCTCATCCTTCCCAGACTCCTCCACACACTCACGCTGCTCCCACCTTGCCCTGTTTTCTGTGCTGGATCCACCTTGCAGCACTTTGACAGTCCAAAACCTGGGCCCAGTCCAACTTCTGCACCTGGTGTTATCTAACTGCCTGAACAACTTGCAGAGAAAACTCGCAGAAATAAACACTGGCATCTGATTTTTATTTTTTTCCCCCCCAGTTTTACGACCTGCACAACTGATTCAAACGGAATAATTTTTACTATTAGAAGACTGATGGCGCAGTGTTTGCAAAAATATTCATACCACCTCAGTGAAACTTCAATGTGCCATCAGAATTTGAGCAACATAACGAAGTGCATGGTTTTCAAACGTTAGGGAAATAGTAGAGGGTTTTAAAAAAAAAGACAACCTAAAGCTAAAGGGTTAGTTAATGAAACAATGTCCCAAGCTTTCAACATCCCAGAAACCACACTTGAGTTGTAGAAGATTTGGCACATTGGCAAACCTACTATAAAGACATTTATAGTAGGTCTAAACGGGCAGGCTGGACAAGGAGAGAAAACAAAGCAGCTAAGAGGGCCATAATAACTCTGGGGGAGTTGCAGAGATTCACAGCTCAAGTGGGAGAATCTGTGGAGAGGACAATTATTTTTTTGCACTCAAAAAAATCTGCCCTGTACAGAAGTGGAATACTAAAAATCGTTGTCGAAAGAAGACAGTAAGAAGTCCTGTTTACCATTTGTCACAGTCCATTTGGGGAACACAGGAAATTTGTGGGAAAAAGCTGCTCTGGTCAGATGAGATCAAAATGTAGCTGCTTATTCCATTAGCAAAATGTTATAAGCAACACTGCCCATAACCCTGAACACGTCAGCCTTACAGCAGAACATGGCGGTGCACGTATGATGCTGTGGGGATGCTCTCCTTCAACAGTCAACACAGCTGGTCAGAGTTGGTGAAAAAATGTGTAAAGTTAAATACTGTCAGGGTCGCAATAACTCAGTGTTTAGTTACTCATAGGTTTAAGTTTTATTATTGCATTTTCATTTCTCTCATGTTTTGGTATATTAATTTTGTTACTTTCCCTAAAGTCTGGGTTTCTTTTGTGCTTATTCTATGTCAAAAACTCCTCAATTTCTTCATCCCCAGATGCTTCCATATTGTAATAAGATTCATCCAATTATTAAAGCAGTAGTCACTCCCTCAATGTGTGTAGCTTAACAGGTTTTACAATTCTTTGTCAGATCCTCTTGTTTCATGCATGTTTTTCCTTAGGTCTCCATCTGATCAGGTCCAGTTTGTGTATACCTCTCGTGATTTGTCAAGGTAGGAAAATCCTGAAAGAAAACCTGTAAAGGCTGGAACAGACAGGATGGAGAGTCACCTTCTGCATGACTAAATAAATAAATAAATAAACAATACAGTCAGGATTGCAATGAAATGATTAACATCAAAATGTTTTCATATATCATAGTGAACCTGTCAAAGTCCAGACCTAAATAAAATGCCAAACGTCTAGACAAATGCACCCCACACGTTTCAGATTTTATTTGAAACAAATGTTGGAAACCACTGTGTAGATCTGTGCTACTTTGTGTGGATCTATCACAAATCCTAATAAAATACAATGGAGTTTGTAATTGCAATGTAGCAAAAATGCAAAAGGGTTTAAGAGGTATTAATACTTCTGCGAGGCACTGTATGTTGGAGACAAATGCAAACATCTGCTTCATAGCACTTGAGGTGATATGAGTGAATCTCGCAAAACATGCAGCTAATTGCATGTACTTTTGACCAGCAGAAGTTAATAGGTCTACATATTCTGGTCTCTGACTCATCTGCACCCACACTGATTTCTATTTGTTGCTCTTTTCTCTCAGAGGGTGACACTGCAGTGTTTATAAAAGATACGTTGTTAATTAGAAAGAACTGTTTCTGCTGCTGCTTTATTTGCTGCACGTCCACTCATTACGCAGACATGCAGTACAAACAGATTCAAACAAATAGCCAACAGTAGGCATGTGAGGAAACAGATGAAGAATGTTAAGAGCTCGCAGCTAACAAAAGTAACTATGGAAACGGCCGGCTCTACATTGCACCGGCTTCCACAGCTCTCTCCAGAAATAAAAACTGTTGGGCTAAGAGCGAATCAGGTAAAGACAAAAGATCCTGGGTGAACCTATTTATAGTGGGCCTTACATAACATACATAGACCTATGTTGGCTGAGGCGAGTTTGGTACTACACAGTAAGCTTCCACTGAGGGGCGGGTGGGTGTGGGGGGGGGAAGCAAAGGCAGAGTACACAGATCCAGAGATGCTGGATCCCTGAAGCACATTTTGCAAGCAGGCACATAGTATAAACAGCTACCAGCATGGCGTGGATCATGCTGTCTGATGTCAGCGGGGCCGGTGAGGTCAGTGATGTCAAAGCTGGAGTTTCACAGACAACATTAACATGCAGTCATCTCATTAAGCATGGATCCAAGAAATAGCCAATGGCCACAAGTCTTCAGGTGTAGCCCACACAAGCACGGGGAAAAAGAAACTGCATATTCAAGGATGCACAAGTTCACTGGATCATTCGTATCTGAGGCAAAAAGTTGTGTCACACTCGAAAAACACATATTATCACACGGCCTCGGGACACAGAATCGGACATCTGAAGTGAGACACTGTGAATGCACGAGCCCACATATGCAGGGAGCCAGTCCAAGAGCCGAGCAGTGATCGCGCAGAAATACAGCCTGCCAACATATCTTAAATCCTAATTGAGCTATTAGCATAATTATCCACTTATAACTGCTTTAATTCTAAGTAGCTCTCTCTATTGTGCGTAAAATGATAGCCAAGCTGTAGTGAAAAATCCACTTTTCCCACTCACAAATGCCTTATTAATTAGCTCCCTCTAGCATACCTTCCCAGTACCGTATTTTCCGCACTATAAGGCGCACCGGATTATAAGGCGCACCTTCAATGAATGGCCTATTTTAGGACTTTTTTCATACATTAGGCGCACCGCATTATAAGGCGCATAGAATAGACGCTTCATACTCTATTATTACACATCCACATTAATAAAGAAATGGTCCCCGAGTACTTTATATAGTAGGCTGGCCCAGTCGTTGTTTCACTCACGGTGTTGGTGTTGCGATATTATGCCCAACTGCTTTCTGGGTAACACAGACCAACCGACAAGCTGCCGCTGCAGTCTCTGTCTCTCTTCCCCTGCCCCTCCCCCCCTTTAAATGTATTATCAAACTTTATTAACAAACCAGTGTTCTGACAACTATCCCAGCATGCACCGCGCACTACTTCTTCTACGGGGGAAAAAGAAGTTGGCGGCTGCTTACCGTAGTGGACCAACTACGTAAGCAGCCTACTGCATGTCTGTGTAAACATGACGTCTTTCATTTCGATCTGAGTTAATTAGCGTAGCATTTCTGCCGGATTTTCACAACATATCAGCCACGGCAATGGACAGGGGAACCAACAAGTTCATGTCATCTTTTTTGGACAACATCAAGGTGTTTGAGCCACTGGATGCCTCCGCGTCACAGCTAAAAGCTACCGATAGATGAGGAAAACAGCAGATCCTCACACCCTCAGCATAAATATAGCTGTGGACAAGATCACTGATGCCTATTGTTCTTGCAAGGCTGGGTAAGTCGGCATTCATGGTTTTGATGGTCCACAATGTACATTAGCATATGTTTACTACTGTAGCTTGTGTTTGTGAGACGGTCACGCACGTGGTAGCTGCACTGTGACCTAAAATGGGCATTAGCCAATGAAACGCGGCCCCTGTGGTAAGGTCCGTTGCTGGACCTGTTGTGGCTCAATATTGGTCCATATATAAGGCGCACCGGATTATAAGGCGCACTGTCGGCTTTTGAGGAAATTGAAGGTTTTTAGGTGCGTCTTATAGTGCGGAAAATACGGTAATTACATTCATTACAGCAGTCAGTGCTGGGGACTGGGGGGCCCACTTTTAGACAGCTTTATAATAACTGCATATCTATGCTGATTTCCATTATTAGAGACAAAAAATATATATATATCTACGGTGAACAGAAGCAGTGTTTTTTTTTTGGTCAGTGCATCCAAAGCACATTTATAGCACTCGCTAATATTAACCGTCCAGAAGCTCTGATCAGGTTGGGATGGGATGACATGATATGCAAATGAACACTGACTCATCTGTTTATTATGCAGTCACATTAGTTAGCTCTGATGCCGTTTGGCTATTATCCCATCTCCCTGTGAAAAAAGGGGGTCTCGGGTGAGGGGGATGGATTGCGCAGTGAGTGTTTTAGTCACACAGACTGTGTACACTCTTCAAAGAAATGAATCCGATGCAGTTATAATCAGGAGAATCCATTTCGCACGAGTAAGGAGCGGCAAAAACGGAGCGAACGGATGTGTCTCATCCACGGTAGAAATCCCTGAATACTGCTCCCTGCGTCACTGGGTCAAAGGGTCAAACGCCGAGATTTGGTCCTTTCTGACCTCCCTGAAGCATGTCATTTCACTTCATACGTCTGTGTTTTTCATGTCAATTAAAATAATAACAATGGAAGCGGGGAAGAGTTAACAACCAGTCTCTGGAACTGGGAAATGTAAAACATTTGGCAAAACTACCAGCGTGCAGCTTCACAGCCTACTTGCTGTTCTGCTAACTGACAGAGGCCCTATTTATAGCCATGCAACCTTACAGCACCATGCTAAGCTTTCAGCGATACAACTGCGAATCTAGCCCATTCAAAGGATTCATGAAAGTCTAGAGGCTGGAACCCGATGGTCACATAAGCATTCTGAGTGCTGCTCAGTACCACAGGTTTTTTTTTTTTTTTTTTTTTCTTAATACATACGATGGCAAAGCATTAACAAGGAACACTGCCACTGTGTGCCCTGCTGTGTGAATGTATGCCAGCACATGTCAAGGAGTGAAAAGAATTTGCCATCAATGTACTCCATGCCTTTTGATGTGGGGTAATTAAGCACCAGGCCCTCACAACAACCGTGCTCCATGGAAACCGATGAAAAAAAAAAAAAAAACAGAAGAAGAAAAAAAAAAAAAACTGACGTCAGCTAGAGGCCTTCAAATGTGCCATTTGAAAAAGGAAAAAAATGATCAGGCTGCTGTACTTAAGGTCACAGTATTGAAGCTACTGTCTGCCTCAGCTGAAATAGTAACAGCTGCCTTCTACATCGGGGGGGAAGTGTACAATTTAATTTCAAGGCTTGAAATAGGAAAGAAAAAAAAATAGGGAAAAGGAACAGTTATATTTGTTAATTTTTATTTTCTACCATTCAAAAATGTAGAATCTGAACTGCAATCCAGTGCTTTGCAACACTTCAGCTGAACTCTTTACAGCCACAAACCTCGAAGCATTTTCGTTTTATGTAACAGAACAATATAATCCAAAACATAACGGTCAAGTGAAGGGAAATGATACAGGGTTTTCAACTCTTTTCTTCTTTTGATGAGAAATATCAAGTGTTACATATTTTACATTCTCCCCCTTTACTCTGACGAGAAGAAAGCCATAAGAAGTCCTGTTTAAAGTTTGACCTAAGTCATGTAGGAGACACAGCAACCAGATGAGACATAATTTAACCTTAATGCAAATTATGCATGGCCATATTCAGGTTTATGCTGAACCCGTCATTTATGTGGTTAAGCATTATGTTCTGGGTGCATTTCCTTAGAAGGAATAGGAAAGGCTGTATACATATTTAACCCGAGACACAGTTTTATAAACCTTCCGTCACATCCTTAAAAGAAAAACCTGCAAAAAGTGTTTCCAGAGTGAAAATGTTTTTTTGGGGTAAAACTGTCTTTTTCTGAAATTACTGCTCATAACTTTGAAAGAGGTTTGGTGTGAAAGTGAACCTTGGGGCAGGATTAAAAGAGCTGTCTGAGGCCTTCAAAAAGAAAATTGTAGCAGCCGATGAGTCTATTAGGGGTTTAACCAGGTCTCAACAGAACTTGAAAGCAGCCATTCAACAACATGGAAAATACAAGTGAAGGAAATT
Organism: Poecilia mexicana; assembly: GCF_051168715.1. Lineage (NCBI taxonomy): Eukaryota > Metazoa > Chordata > Actinopteri > Cyprinodontiformes > Poeciliidae > Poecilia > Poecilia mexicana. The sequence continues at coordinate 9,462,310 of NW_028263370.1, read as the reverse complement.
CAAAACTGCCAATGTGCTCCGATCTGACTGTCCAGGCAACTTTACCCTAAAAGCAAACCAACAAGATGCCTAAAAAAAAAAGTCTCCAAAAACCTTAAAATGTCATCATGGGTCCTACAGCAGCTTCTTGCTATTGTTCATATAAATGTTTGATTAGACAATCAGAAAGAGGAGGAACATGTTTGGGAGGCGTGCAAGGAGAAAACCTTTCCTCTTTACAAAAGACGAAACCCAGTTAGTCAATGAAAATGCACAGGCATCAGGACTTCCACACTAATGCTCTTTGGTCAGATTAATCTAAAATCTTACACCAAAAGAACAGAGGAAATGTTAGGCATAAACTAAATATGTCACTCCAGCAAGCATATTTAGTGTATGAAGTGTCATTGTTTGAGGATGCTTTGTTGCAGCTGTGCCACCAAAGACTGGGTGGCACTAAGAAATGGAAAGCTCTTAAACAGTCAAAGCTGAGATCTGTATACTTCATTTGATTTGAATTTTGTGAGCATTTCCTAATAACAATAATAATAGACCTTTCAGGCAGATTTTACAGACATGGATTTCATATAAATTTTTATTCTTCCTTCTCTCTTTATCATAAATGCATCTGGGGCAACAGCTGGGTGCAGGCAGGTGAGATTTACTCTGGATTGGAAACTAAATTCTGAAAACATCCCTGTCTTCATCGGGCAAACAGTTCACCAAGTTTGCAGCTCAAGGATCAAGTTTCAATATCCAATTTCCTTGCAACAATAGTACAGCCCGTAAAAAGAAAAATCAAACTGACAAGAAATATTTAAACCATTTAATATTTTGACAAAACAAATCCAATACTTCAGCTTTGTTTTCCCTTGCCAGACAAACCACAATGTACACAAAATGTCTGCTATTAGAAACAGTCATTTTAGAAACGTTGAGTCTTTTTAGAAAGTGTGAACAAATATCAAAACTGACTGATATTCAAGACATTGAATCAAAAGAAGAATACATGTGAGAAAATGGCACGATTACATATCATAAACCTGATTTTGCCAAGTGAAAGTACAACTCAAAATTACGAAACAGGTGAATTAACCAGCTGCCCATTGAAAACTGTCCTTGGATTTCACCAATTAGGCTTGCAATTTAACAAATACAGATGTCCGTCTTCATTTCCGACAATCAATTGGCACATAGTGTGAATGCAGATCAGTGACGATTTTACAAATGTAGTTGTATCAAGACAGCAGAGTTGTACTTGCAGAAAAGACATATCTTTTGTAAATAGTGAAAAAACAAAAAAGTGTTAATATCTTAAAGGGTTCATCAGGTCCCAGGGGCAGACCCAGAATACTGACCCTTCTGGTCAGGATAATCTTCATGGAAATTTTTATTTTCACATAAAATCTGAATGTTGAAAGAAAGGGACAAATAGACTTCAAACAGAAATTATTTGCTATGGCAATGTTATGACTTGCACAATTATGAGGAAGGGTCCTGACCTGATAGCTGCTCAGCGGTCAGTTACTGACACTCTCCACAAGGAGGCTAAGCCACAAGAGGTCAATGCCAAAGAAGCTGGCTGTTCACAGAATGCTGTATTGAGGCATGTTCTTGGAAAGTTGAGTGGAAGGAAAAAGTGTGGTAGAAAATGTGCACAAGCAACACAGGTGACTGCAGTCTTTAGCAAGAGTTCGGAAAAGATTCGCAATGCTGCAGGAGTCAGTGTTTCTAGAGTGCCCACACCCAATAATGTCGACAATCTAAAGTCACTATTAAAGCAACCTGGGCTGCCTTCACACCTTAGGCTGATCACCTCCATGAGAGCCCTCATTGATGAAATAGTTCCTGCAAGAGGAGCTCCAACAAAATTCAAGAGTATATACTGTACGACATATAAACATACTTTTTAGTAGGTTGACATATACAATTTTTTGGCAACAGTTTTATGTAATCTAGTTCTCAGGGAAATTGAATTTGTGGGTTCTTGTCAGCTGTGACCCCAAATTACCAAAGTTAACATACATTTTCACTCTGTTTGTAATGCATAAAAAGAATAAAAGAAGAGTTTCACTTTTTTAATTGAATAACTGAATAAAATTACATTTATCAATAATATTCTAGTTTGTGGGGCAGCTGTACGTCTGTCCTAATCTTCCGGAAATGAGAGTTTTAATATTAAAAGGTGCAAAAGAGGTACAATATTAGAGGATTCACAGTAAAAAATAAAAGTATCCGTACCCCTTTAAAATTTAGACTTAAAGAAATATTTTAATTTCACAAAATATCCCTTCTGGTGAGAAGTAACGTTAGTGTTGCAGAATGGCCCTGGAGGTCGTGACTTGAATCCGATACAAAATATGCAGAGGGAGATCAAGATTAAGGTATGAAAGCCCTGGAAATCATCACCAAAGATGAGGAAATATGCAAAAAGCTGATTAGTAGTTTGAAGAAGAAGGGATCCAAAACCTATCATTGAAGAGGGTATAAAAAAAGACTTTTTTATTAAATGCAAATAAAAAATTATATATACACACACACTTTTTTTATTTTTGCCAATTTTACACGTTATTTGAGAGTAGTCTGTCCAAATTAAAACCAGAACCAAACATATTGTTGAACGAAAACCGTTCTAAATCAAAATCTTTCAGGTGTATGCATCATTTTGGGCTACGCTGCATGTCCAATAAGGAAATCAGCAGCAAGAGCTGCACCCAACACCTGCTTAAATGTTTTCCAGTGGTGGAAATATATACATCTGTCATTTTTATTAAAGGGTTCATACGAAAATGTGATAATGACAGAAGTCATTTCTGTCACCATAGTCAAACGGACTACATTTTTACATCTTAACAGTCGATGCTGCCTGAATTAAAGCAACAGAGAGATGGATCAGAGGGCATCAGTAATGCTCGGCCATCATTAATACTGTCAAGGATGACCAGCCAGTGAAGGGGTGGCTTCCTTGGCCCCTGCCAGTCCCATCGTTGTACTGTTCCCAGATATACCCTGTTTCAACGAACTGCGCATAAACATTGTTTATAATATTAGTCCTGAGTTCCTTATAAAGATCAGCTGCCTTCTCTTGGTATGGCCCTTCCGTGTTGCCATAGTGGTAGAGAGCTCTGACTGCCAGGTAGTTGATGTTGATCCAAACTGGTCCCCTCCAGTAGGGGGGATCGTGCTCCGTGTTTCGCTCCATATACAGTGGATCAGTCTTCGAGAGAGAGCGAAGGCCAAAGGGCGTCCACAGCTTGGTGGGGTCTCTCATGTCTCGGAGGATGTGTTCCAGTTTTGGCGAGTCGGGCTGGAGGATTTGGAGTAAGAAGGGGAACAAGCTGACATAACCCAGAGCGTTGACGTACTGCAGCTTGGGGGCCCTGCGGACGGAGCGCACGAGACGCGCCACAGGGAACTGATGGCGGGGTTGCCCGGGCGGTACGTACACCTTCTCCCGCTGCAAGGAGACATTTTGTGTGTGGTTGCCATAGTCACTGAAGGCACGGTGTTGCTCTGACCAGTGAAGGTCGTTGAGCAGGTTGTTGTCTCTGAGCACATCGTGTAGGACTTTGTAGTCCTGATGGGGCTCGCCTAGAAGTTGAGCGATGCTGGCCATGATGCCTGAGGACAAGGCCATCCAGCAGTGCAAATCCACATGCCGCTCGTCTGCGGAGGGATGAGAGGCCCTTGGGTAATCGTCCAGTCCAGAGGTTAAAGTTTTAGGATTGAGGTACAGGTTAGTGTCCTTGTCTCGTCCACGCCAGCGGTACGAGTTGGGCTTTGGCCCCGTCTGTGTGGTGTTGTACCACTCAAACCAGGTCTTCAACCTGGGGAACAGCCTTCGAAGGAAAGGCAGGGTTGGTTTAGTAGCTGCCTCATCTGACTTTGAAGAGAGCTGTTCAATTAGCTCCTGCAGAGCTAAGAAGAGGGTAGGTGGGTTTGCATTTTCGTTCCGCTGAACAATAAATTCGGCTGGGACTTTACTGCGAGCCTCGTCTCCAAGAATCTGCTCACGGGGGATCCAGCCTTCGATGTTCATTAGGTCAAACCAGTGGCCGATTGCCTCTCTGGTCAGCTGAGGGTCCCACTTACTCAGCAGCAGCTGGTGAAAACCCTCATCCCAGAGGAAGCCTCTGGGGAAGAAAGAGCGTGACGGTACAGCAGTGAATAAAGTGCCTCCGGGGTACAGGAGAGGGTATTCGTTGTAGACCGACTGCACCACTGACTCGCCATAAAAGTATCCCATTCCACCCAACATGTTGCTGAGCGCCGCTTTGGCAAATTTAATATGCGTCTGGCTAAAACCTTTACTCTCCAGTCCAAATATTTTCTCGAACTTCGCATTGAACTCAGCTTTCCTCCTTTCCAGCTCCTGAGTCATGATGGAACCGACGAGCTGGTTGGGGCGATTGTAGAAACTTCCAGACTCAAACAAAACTTCAATCTGGAAAGGCGTCTGGACGGTCACCTGGTGGACCACGAAGTCGCTTTCTTTCCGTGGGTCAGCAGCTTTCTGCTGGTTCTGGTGATGGGGCGGCTTGTAGGTGTCCACACCTATGTAATGCCTCTTCTCACCAGATGGAGGGCTGAAGACAAACCTGCGGTTCAGACTGAGCTTCACAATGTCAGTCAGCTTCTCTAAACCGGGAGACAAGGTCTGAAGATAGTTGTAACTAAAAACAGATAAGAAAAAAAGAAAGAAAGAAAGAAAGAAAAGGACAAAATAGACTTTATTGCTTCCAATCAATTCATGATAAGTGGCTGATAGAGTCATGGCAGAAGAAAAAAAGACAATCACCCCACTTTAAATCTAGAATTTTATGCAATTTCTTAACTTCTAGTAATTTTAGGGTGTACATACTTTCTTATAAACTTTTCCATTTGGGTTTTCTCTTGGCATGTGGAGACGGTGTAATGTGGTATGTAAATATGAGACTACATTTATCTCCTTGCTAATTCAAACTGCTTTTGGTCTGGTGATTAATATACTAAGGATAATATCGGAAGCACTTTGCTGCCACCTCTTGATCAGAATGTGAACAGCATCTAGTTAATTTTTTATTTTTTTTTGTAGCATTAACACCATTTTTGAATAACTTATCATCTGTTTTTTTGTGGAAGCATAAAGCTGCCACCCAGACAAAAGAAAAACAGATTTATTTCACATGAAAACTTTGTTGTACTAATAATATACTTTTTATGTTTGCACAATATATCAAATTACAATTTACTTCTTATACTTGAATATATCATGTCATTGCAATACACATATTTTCCACATAAAAAAGTTTGTTATAACTAAACTTATGTTCTGTATATTAAAATCAGAGCAGATGCATATCCTGATTAGCACAAAGCTTAAATCATTTCTCGTATGCATTTTTCCTCTTCAAAGCTGATATGATTTGGAAATATCACACGTGTACATTCATAAACAAAAATGCAAGTTTTATCCTCCAGTGCCACCTAGTGTTTTTTTCCCCAAGTCCTGTTTTCTTTGTACCAAGTTAGATGCTTCCCCCATCTAAAAAACTTCAATCTGAAGAATTATTGAAGGATTTTTAAAAAAATAAATGGCTTTCCATTTTCTTATATTTAGATTTTATTTCTGTATTTTTCTCTGAATCTTCTCTTACTTATATTTAGAAAAGGCTGTTGTTTATGAGTAGTTTGTTTCATTGTGCCTTAACATCCAAGTTTAAGATAAGGCATCTTTAACTTGTGAGTTTAAGGAACAGAAAGGTGCTCCTTAAACTCACAAACATCTGCCTTTAGAGTGATATTTAGGTTGATATTTCCTGTCATTCTAGTATTATCAAAAAGTAGCAGTTATGTATTGCTTGTACATTAAAGCAACATTTGTGTCTGGCCTGATTTTGTGTATTTACCTGGCATATTTCGTGCTGGATAATTCCCCAGTAACAGGCTTCCTAAAAGTGATTTTGAAGTTTCCCAGTTCCTCTGAAAACCCAGTGATGGAAGCAAGGCGATTCTTCTCCTCCATGTGAGTCTGCAGCGAGCCCTGCGTGTCTGCTGCTGCGTAAAACATCAGCGATATAACCGGAGGCTTGGGAGCTGAGCTCTGCAGGGCAACGACAAGACAAAGCAAACATCCTGCATTTCTTAAAAAATAACTGTAAAATGGCCATCCCAAATCCCTCAGAGCATCGTTCTGACTTTGAAAGGACGTATTTTGCAGAACGTCACAACGAGCGCCGTTGACACTCACATGCTGTTTGGCTGTGATCCTCCAGGTCCAGTCTCCTCCGTGATCCCCACCAACCCTCTTGACAAACTCAGTGGTCAGGGTGAAGTCGTTATCTCGAATTTCCTGGACGCCGAACGTCAATCCGTCGTGCATGAGCCAGCCGTAGCCTTGCAAACGATCGCCCTGCTCACAGGTATGCCTGAGGTTCATGTCCGAGTTGGAAAACTGCCGCATCCACATCATCCCTGTGCAAAAATGGAGCAAAAATAAAAGACGGACTTAAGCATCTTAAATTTATTTGTTTTTAAATTGCTAACTGATACAAATGTCAGTTAGCATCATCAGAACTCATATTTGTATGAGTTCTGATGTGCAAGACAAAGTTCAGTATAAAAAAATAAATAATAATAATGAAATTATCTTGGCCACCAGTCAGAAATCCTATCAGAAATCACAATCAGAAATCCTACCCTACCATTTTCACAATTTGTAACAAATGTTTACCAAGCTGGGTTTGTGACCACCTACCCGTCACGACGGACCTGGGGCTTCTCGTTTTCATGCCGAAATAGACCTGAGGCCTGTAAGAGCCCCAGAACCTCTCTGAGGAAACCTTTGCAGTGGTGCTGTTGGCGTCGAGAACGCGAGGTGATGGATGCAGAGTCACCACGCGCTTCGACAGACTGGACCGCATGTAGACGGCATAGAAGAACCAGATGAGGCTGAATATGCAGAGCCCAATGGAGATATTGATGAACAATTTTCCAATGTCGGTTTTCTTTTTTTTCTCTTTGCGATTAAGTGCAGAGGGCCTCTCGTCTCTCCTTGAGTAGGGAGGAGCGTCACCCGTCACCACCCTCTTCCTCTGCCTGCCCATCCTGCCCTTCTGAAGAGAGAGAACGAAGAGGAACAACATTCATTTTTCTAAAACGACTTAGATTTTATGTGTAACAGAAGCAAAGTCACTGATTAGATAACCATTTATGCAAGAGACATCCGAGTTATTATTTCTCCATAAATTGTGCAGACATTATTGTTTAAGCAGGGACTGGGGGGCTGGGGGAAGCGTTCTTTCAATGCACAGCAACAGGTGGTGGAGGGGCACCTCTGTTGTTCTAAGTTACATACAATGAAGGAAAACTCAATACACTTTTTGATATACCCTTTTTATTACTCAGGCACAACTAAACTGCAATTCTTTAGATGTGTCATATAAACAATTACACAGTGGATTATGCCACGTGTTGTTCTGCATTTAATCTTATTTTGTTTCGTATTTTAGGACGAAACAAAAATACCTAATATTTATTAAAACTTTAAAACGTGTTAATATAAAGCCGATCTTTAAGTATCTATGAGGACAAAAAGTAAGCAGAAAAAAAAAATTAGTTCGGTAAATCTGGATGTTTTAATCGCAATTACTTTGGATAGGCATTTCTACATTACTGGGACCACACGGTTTTCGTATTTTACTAAAACAAATAAAAATACCCATAGATACAATCCTGCTACTGTGCGTTTCTTTCCTTTGGGAGCCTTATATAGCGCCCTAGCTAATGTTAAGCTAGAAAGGTGGATAATGCTCCCAAATACGCCAGGTCATCGTAGAGCTGGTTATAAATTAAACTGAGTGTGCATTTAACCTTCGTTAAATACAAAGTGTGACAGATCCAGCGGGTAGCCCGCCTGAGTATTACCGTACATGCTTCACGCTGCTGCGCTAAAAGCTAACGCAAGTTTTGACAACTACAGCCAGCTGATGTAAAAACATATCTTCGCTTAAGCCGAGTTTTGGTAAATGCGGCTCTGTTTTGCAGTTCTAGCTTAATGTTCATTGACAAAGTGGATGACTGACCTGTGGAAACAAGCAGATTCTCAGCTGCTTCTCATGATCCTTCGCTGGCTAAGCCTGCTAGCCACTTCCTAGTTCACGACTGGCTTCCACTGACGTGTACATACTCAAGTGTTGCAGTGGATCATCCACACCTGCTATAAGCCTTCAAATATAAGAAAGGCGCCGTTTTAAAATGTACGGCATGGTCATTATTATTATTGTTATTATTAATAATAAAAATAAAAGCAGGAACAAAAACAAGGAACATTATAGCCCATGTTTGTCCTCTGAAATTGGATATTTAAGGATATTAACATGAAGTCGCTCTAAATCCTAATGCACAGTCATGGAGAAATCTTGGATTTTCTCCCCGTGTTATTAGTTAAAGCCAAAAAGTGCACCATGGATTTTCGTTTTGAAACCGCTGTTGCATATTCCACAAACAATTAACGTATACGTTTTTACTAAAACTTTTCTTTTGTTGTTAAAACGGATAACTTCTTAATTTTCAGAAGTGCTTCTCTTGTACAGCGTTTTAATTTCAGTGCCCATCACAATTTCAAAACAATTTCTATTCTTCATTATTTTAGTCAGAAATTATTCTGAACTCCAGCTAAGAGCTCAAAGAGACCTGAGCAATGGTTTATTTAGTTCTTTGAAAGCTTTCATAGTTTGTCAAACTCAAACTTCAATGCATCTTAGTGAGAATATACGTAATAGGCCATGTATTGTCATACCTTTACTGTCTTCTAAATGGCTGGTAGCAAACAAGACTTGTTTGTTTTGTTTGCTCTTCCATGAACTAAGTATGGACTTCACAGTAGTGATTTCCCATTTGTGCAGTGCAGCTCCTCCAGAGCCAACCTTGTCAGGATCATGATTTAGTAGGTGTAGGTTCTTTCCATTTTCAGATGTTTTAAACAGAGTACCGTATTTTCCGCACTATAAGATGCACCTAAAAACCTTCAATTTCCTCAAAAGCGTGGCTGATATGTTGTGAAAATCCGGCAGAAATGCTACGCTAATTAACTCAGATCGAAATGAAAGACGTCATGTTTACACAGACATGCAGTAGGCTGCTTACGTAGTTGGTCCACTACGGTAAGCAGCCGCCAACTTCTTTTTCCCCTAGAAGAAGTAGTGCGCGGTGCATGCTGGGATAGATGTCAGAACACTGGTTTGTTAATAAAGTTTGATAATACATTTAAAGGGGGGGAGGAGCAGGGGAAGAGAGACAGAGACTGCAGCGGCAGCGTGTCGGTTGGTCTGTGTTACCCAGAAAGCAGTTGGGCATAATATCGCAACACTAACACCGTTAGTGAAACAACGACTGGGCCAGCCTACTATATAAAGTACTCGGGGACCATTTCTTTATTAATGTGGATGTGTAATAATAGAGTTTGAAGCGTCTATTCTATGCGCCTTATAATGCGGTGCGCCTAATGTATGAAAATAAGCCATTCATTGAAGGTGCGCCTTATAGTGCGGAAAATACGGTACATTTTAAAACCTAAACTACTCCTCTGTGTTATCCTTTAGCTATCTGAAACTTTCCGTCAGCTTAAGTCAAAACTACCCTGAAAAATCTTGAAACTTGCTGTTGCTCAGTGCGAAGGTCATGAAACGAGAAGGAACAGAAACAGCAATTTGTTGCATTTTTTTTTTTATTGAATGAAAGATTTCAACTCAAATATTGAGAACAACTTTGGTCAACATGTAAAACTGTTTGACAGAGGGTAGAAAAGTCTCACTGACAAACTGTATCCCAAGGTATGAAGGTGCTGGAATAAGTTCAACGAGGTATTAAACCAATCCCAGCTTAGTTTGACAACATTTTCCTACCCTCTTTAATCTGCTTCTTCAGATCCATCTGTTGACCACAGCAGTTGTCTACATTACTCAATTGCAAGCAAAAGTCTTTATTCCTCTAAATAACGAATACTTGCTTTATTTTATTTCTTTTTTTTTAACATAACTATCTCTTACAACATATGAACCCAAATAATTTTTATTTGATTTTCAGAACTGGTGATCCATTTATGCCTATTCAAATGCAGTTTTCAAATAAACAGTGACCAAACACATCTTACTGCAACTGATGCTTTACAAAGTAAACACGTGGTCTACGTGACCAAGATGGAAGCAACAAAAAAAAAGGCTCCGTTTTTTTTTTAAGAACTGAGAGAAACAAGAATAAGAATGTACAGAGAACAATTTCTTTGAAATTATTTCAGATAGTCTGTGGCAGAGGATAAGCAGGTTTAGATCTTTGCTGCTAAGCTCCCCGACCGTGCCCTCATTGTTAGTGCCTGCAGGAAAAAAAAACACATGGCAAAAAGGTAGAACAACAACAAAAAAAAAAGATTTGTCCCTGCCACAACTCAGGCCTTAGCCACGCGTTTCCCCACAGCGTTAGCTTGAATTATTCCTAACGGGTACGAAAACCGAGCAAGGAAGGTCGCAACAACCCCAGAGATACAGAATATTCTTCAAAAACTGTAATTAACGACACTGAAGGGAGCCCAGCGCCCAGGCAGCTCCTCTGTTTGACGTGACTGCTGGCTTGTAAAATGACATTAACAGGAGAGGAACGTTCCAGGTCGGGGTTCACATGGAGGCAGAAACGGAGGCCGGAGGGTGGTAGACACCCTCCCTTCATCTTCGTCCTCCTCTTCCTGCTTTTCCACATGCGGATTAATTCTTGATCAATCCCCCGTCTCCTTCGCTTACAAAGCGCTTCCGCCCTCTGGTGGACAAAATAAAGTTAAACGTGTTGCATGGACACAAAATTTGGACCAAAAAATATTTTGTGCTTGTTAATTGCGTCCGCAAAACAAAGTGCCTTACAAAGATTTGTGCATATGCAGAAGATTTGAATTTGCGATCGCGTTTCAAATTCAGACTTTTGCGAAGACAGTTTTACGTTATTTCGAATTTAGTACTAGGCGAGAGCAGCACACCTCAGAGATTGATTGACTTCGCATTGTAAGAGAACATTCCCATGATGCTGTGCAAACACAAACCATTGAAAGTTCATGTAAGCCAAACTCCATGTCATTCTTCTACTCCACCATTCAAATTGAATGGTGGAGTAGAAGTAACAAAACAGTCCAGGGCCAGACAGCAGCTTTTCTTTGTGGCTGTTTTTATTTCCCCCAACAACAAGAATTGGCCTACTGGAATAAATATAATAAAAGGCTGTAAAAAGGCTGCAAAGGTGATTGATAAAGAACTAACCTGAAAGGACAGGCGTCCCGCAGCTGTTTGGTGATGACAGACTCCTGGTAGCAGAGATCCACAAAGGCCTCCATGATGGGGTGGGCATGGGGCACGTCCAGACAGATCTCATGCAGCTCGTCATACACGCGCTGGAAACCCTGCACGTAAATATGAAGAATGTCAACAGGTGTTTCAAAGTATTAGTCTGAAATAGTGCTGCAACTATCGATTATTTTAGTATAACTGATTATTCTGATGCTTAATTGCATAAAATAAATTGGCACAGTCTGCAGATTTTTCATTTAAGTATTTCAACCTTTTTTATGCAATATTGGAAATACACAAAGAGATGCAAACAAACAAATGATTGAATTTCTTTTTAAATATGAAAAACATTTTATTGCCTAAAAGGCAGTCACATAGCATTCTTAATGCATGCTTTACATATATATATATATATATATATATATATATATATATATATATATATATATATATATCCTATATGCAGAATGTATACATTTTTGTGCAGTTTCAGCTTACTTACTGGTCTGTGTTGATCTTTCATTAAATTACCTTATTTTCAGTGAACAATTAATCAGTTACTAATTTATTTGATGAATATTTGTATAATTGATTCATAACGATTAATCCGATTAATCGTTTCAGCCCCAGCCAGAAAATCCGGACAAATTTAGTTTGCCTTACCCTGTTCATCTGATCCACTGTGATGAGGCCTGTTTTCCAGAAGGACTGCAGAAGTTTCATCATCATGTGACTGGCAGTGTCCCCATTTGACTCCAGCACCATCACTATAGCCTGACATGAACGACAGAGAATCGCATTAAGAGAAGAAACACGAACAGGCAGAAGGCAGCTGTGCTTTTTCACCACAAGGTGGCAGAGTATCCACTATCCACCTTCACAGGATGACATTTTGACCAGAGGGTTGGCAGGGAATAAGGACAGACCAATTTAATACTCGACAAGATCCTAGAGACGTGAACGATAAGGTGTTGGGCAGGCTGCTGCAGGTGAAGGAATACATCTGCATCAGCAACGTTTACAGCATCATTTAATACACCAACCCAATTATTATCCTCATCTTACGCTTTGCAATCGTAGAAGTAAATTCACAATGAGCGCAGCAGTAGAGCTCCTCTCGTTTGCAGATTCATTTAAAGACCATAGGACACTTGAATATTAGATTTCAACTTTAACATTCGTGGTGATGCTGAAACTATAAACCGTGCATATAAAATATCCTCCCATGAACAAAGAATGTATCATAGACCTAGAGCTGTCATATGGATTTCCCAGACATTTAGTTTTTATTGCATATTTTTGTTAATTTTTCTTTTTTTTTTTTTTTTTTGTATTTTGGGCCAGGGATATGAGCGGGACACCATTTCAGTTCTGTGCACGTCTTGTACATACAGCAGTTTTGACATACATTGTGTGCATTGATATGATTATTTTGGCTTTGATCAGATATTTCAGTATTTTTTGAAATATCTTCAACTTCAAATGGGAAATGCAGGAGTGCATACGATCAAAGCAAAGCAGACGGGAGTTCGTCTTTACAAGTTGGGAACTGGCAGGTACATCAAATTGTCTACAATCACAGCAATAAGTTAAAGGTTTGAAGATATGCAGCTGCGACAAGCCTGAATGAGAGACAGCAGTATGGGATGTAAAAAAAAAAAAAAAATAACAGCTTGGAAACATGAGCAAAGAGTGGCATCTTTCAGTCATTTGCTTTACATCTACGTGTCAAATAGTTGTTGGGAGAGATGACAAGCCTGTTCTATCCTAACATCACACACATTAAATATGTGCACTATAAACAGTGAGAAAGTAAATAAAAAACATCTCCATATCTATGCAGTGAGTGCATTTTTATTAGGAGATTATTCTACTGTAATCAAAAAGGTATTCAATTCAAGACTTCTCACAATTTGTTACTTATTGTATAGTCAGACTTCGGTAGACAGAGTACACATCGTGTAAGTATAGCTGTTAGTTTATAGAAATTTGTGTTTTTAGCTTTGTTTTGCAACAGAAACGGATCATCTGCTAAGTGTGAGTTGCCAGCTTTAATTAATAAAAAAAAAAAAAGTAAAACCAAAAACAGAAGTCTCCCAGTTCAGAAACAAACATGTTGCCAGTGTGTGTGATAAAGACAAATAAATGCTAGATTTACAGTTGCAGGCATTTTGAACTAATTTGGACTCGGCTTCGAGATCAGATTGACTGAAAATGAGAGAGTAACAGCCAAACACACAATGTCCTTGGCGAAAAAGCAGGAATCCAATTAAAAGCAGAGATTCATGAGTGCAGCTCTGTCTTCGGTTTACTTGACAAGACATAAGCAAGGAAGAAAAAGAAACACTTTCATCACATCTCAGCTTGAAACGTGTTGTAATAAACTGGTGGAGAACAATTAAGCACCAGAAACGGAGGCGAGACTGACTGAATACCTCGTAGACCAGCTCATGATGGAAGTGAGGGACTTCCAGGTCGCGGAGGCAGCGCTCTGCCTCGGACACGTCCCCGGATATCAGGTACTCTTTGAGGAGAAGGTTCATCTGCAGCAAACACAAATGGGGACATCAGTCAGAGTTGACGTTGCTTGGACAACTAAAATCGTTGCGGGAAGGAACCAGGGAACAAGTCGAACCCATCAACTGGAGCTGGACAAGATGAATCGAATTATATTTTTGAAGGGTAAGAATACATTCAACAACAGATGATTGAAATTGGGACAAAAATTATTCCCAAGACAAAACAAAATCTGATTTTGGGATTTACAAAGCATGCTTCACAATATGCTGGAACAACCCCAACTTCAACCCAATTGCAAATTTTTTTACGCCATGCTTAAAAGTCAGATCGTACCGAGATACTTAATTTGAATCCTTTTATGCAGGAATTAGCCACTGGTTCAGATGTGAGAAAAGTGTCATATCCGCAAGATCCTTCAAAACGTCCGAGTCACAACAATGCTTCCAAGTGCTTTAAAGTTAACAAAGTTCATAAAATATCATTGAAAAGCTACAATAAGTTCCAGCTGAGCCCAATCATCGTGAGATTTCAGATATAAGCATCTTATATCAAAGGTGATCCTTTATTATAGCCCACATGTTATTGTGTCAGAGGGATCAACGCACATTATGGTGTAGATTGGGGAAGAGGATGCAAGCAGAATCGGACACGTTCATCAGTGATCTGCTGGAGAGTCAGCAGCGCTGTGCAGTGGGGTGTAAAAGTGTGAGACTATTTACTCCTCTGGGGAGATTTTAATTGGGCGTTCTCGCATTACCAGATAATCTGGGCCAATAACGTTGACGCCAAAGACACGGGACTCGTTGATGGGAATGATGAATGAATGTGGAGAGAGAGAAAGTCCAACAGCTAGTTTAATAGGGGAAATAATCCACGATTCCCACTTTTTACAGCAAATCTGCCACTAACACACTAGAAAAAACAACAACATCTGATTTCATTGCTTTCCGATTAAATAATAAACTAATTTCAACAGATTTTGAGATGGCGCTGGAAAGGTTAGTCCAAACAAACTCTCCTAAAGCTCCTGAGAGTGTGAGTCGTCTGGGCCTACACTAATCTCAGCCAAAAAAAAAAAAAAAAATCAAAACCGGACAGGACAGTTCCAAGGTCTGAAGGCCACACAATACTCTGAGAGCACACAACCATTGCTTCATTTCAGAACACAAGCTCTCGCGAATGTTGTGCAACAATGCGACGGGCCGTCACTTCAAATCACCCAAAAAAGCCCTGATGATGGAGCGCCAACTGTAATCAAAACAAATCCGTGGAACACAAACAGAAGGTGCGCCGGCCTCTCCTGTGTCCTTGTTGTTAACGTGGACACTCCTGAGAGGACAAAACGCTCTGCTGACACAGCAGTCCAGCAGAGCACTGCCCTGCGGATCTCTACCCAGCATGCATTTCTGCCTTCTGTTTATGTTACATAACAACAACAAAGAAAGATCCCTACATGGTCAATACGAACACTTTGTGCCCCGGTGTTAGACGCTGCTTAATAAATCACTGAGTCATAGTTCATTTTAAATGACTTTTTAATTAAAACCGAAATTCGCTCACTACTTCCGTTTTTGCTCACCTTTTTGACAAGATGTTTAACGGGTCTCAGACCTCCACCGACACCCCACACGTTATCCAGACCAATCATCCCTTTTTTCATGGACAGCAGCACCGCAGCACGATCTAAAGCCACTCTGCACAAAGAGAAAAGAAAAAATACCCACCATGTCTACAGTGCTATCTGTTAAATTAGCAAAGAACTTTCTGGAAATCCACGCTAAGGTTAACGCGACTTCTGCTGGCTTACCTGGCGTGCTCACAGTCCACTTTCCCTTTGTAGCTATCCAGGAAGTTCATGGGAAGGACGTGATCGGCTATGCCTCGGGCTATGAACTGGCCCAACATCTGAAAGAAACAAGAGGGAACATCTTCAAAAAGAGTGAGAGGGAGAAAAATGGTCCAGTGTTTGAAGGCTGGGCAAAGCAACTTTGGATTGAATTTCTGTCATTTAACCAAGATTTCTGCATGTACTTCCAGAAGAAAACTTGACAAATTTCCAAGCAGAAATGATGGCAGCAGATTTATAATAGAATATTCAGATTTGGAATGTGTCAGATGGATACGACTTCTAGACAATGACATGGGAAATAAAGTGTGAAAAAAACAAATATGTTTTCATTTTCTTTTTCCATCTATCCTGACCTGGGTGATGCCTAAATCTCAACTTTTCCAGATTTGTTTAAAACACACTTTTTTTTTTTTATTTCTTTAACACTTAATCGATACTTCTACAGAGCTAGTAGAATAGACAAAGGCTATATTCAAGTAGTAAATAATTGTATTCAAGTACAGCAACGACGACAATTTTTTACTTTACGTAAGAAAGTATTTCAACATTTTTGTTAGCAAAGTTTGATGTGTAGCTTCTTTATAGATTATATAACGAGTCAGTCAAAAATATAAAATAATGTGCAAATTTTGCAATTTTCAAAAAAGTTAAATTTTAGAGCCCATTCAATTGAGACAAAAGAAGAAAAAATCCACACAGTGTGAAGTGTTTGAAACCAACACATACTGTAGTTGAATTATGCATTATGCAGGCGAACAGTGAAGACTACCCCTATGTAATGAGATATATTGCATATTCGCATACCGTCCAAAAGGCACTGCAAAAAAAGCATTTTATTCTTAAAAACAAATAAGCTAATTGTAGTCTAGAAAACTATACGAGTCTTGTTTGAAATTTTTGATCAGTTAGTGCCGTCTTTGATCAGTTTCAGTTGATCGTGGCTTAAAACTTGACCTAAATGTATATGTACTAGATGTACATATACATTTAGTTATATGTACTGTCTAACTAAACAATGTTATACAGTACAAACACCGTCTGCAGTAACCCAGCTGACGCAGAACAACCAGTCTACAACATGGAATTGGAAAAAAAAAAAAAGAAAAAAACACTAATGAAAATGGGCTGTGTTCATCTGTAATCTTTTAAGTGTCTTAAGCCCAGCTCTGCCTCTCCTCCCTTCAGAGCAAACGATACCGAGATCAGACCTGGAGCTCTGGCTGCCACCGTTTCTCTCTCAGGGTGTCAGGCCTACCTGGGGGGCCTCTGGCGTGTCCAGAATGAGGTCTGGCAGCTCTTTCAGCATCTTATCGAAAGCGTGGGCCATCTCACCCTGCGTGAGCATCTTCCCCGACAGATCGGACAGCAGGCGGGAAGTCAGCTCCCTGTGACTGGCCTTGCCTTCCAGGGACAGGGACACGGCCACGGAGGTAAACTCGTACTTATGTTGGCCCAGGTTGAGCTCCTTCAGCAACACCTGGACGCACCGCCAAGATTGAACCCAAGTCAGGATCTGTCACACTATTAAAGTATGCCATCTATTCATCACTATCTCTTAACATTTACACTCGCTAAAGCAACACATTTCTGCCTGATCGACATACGCGAGGAAAAACAAGTTTTAATCGTTTACCTCAACCTCTTTTGTGTCCCCGTGTTCAAAGTACTCCAATACGATCGGGTTTACCATCTTTTCTAGTTCCTTCTCTTCCACCTCCGGCACGACTGTTTCGTAAACAGTGTCACCCTGTGGCAAAAAACACATTTCACACAATGAGTCACAAATGCCCCCAAACTGTACACGAAGTACACAAAGTGCTTTTATAATTACAGCCGACTGCAAAAGTATTCACAAGCCTACAACTTTTTCACATTTTGCCACGTTTTACGAGATAAAAACAAAATAAAAAGCTTAGTAAAACAATTTGTGTAGAGAAAAACTAACACTGCACATCGCACGGTAATGTGCAGCTAAACATGGTGGTGGCAGCAGCTTGCTCTGGGGATACAGACTTTGGGGAACAATGAATTAGCACCACATGAAGGGAAGTTCTGGAAGAGATCCTCTTAGTGGCAGCAAAAAGACCTTAACCACCACTCTAAAGGTGGCTCACCTTTAGAATGGCCTAGTCAAAGTTCAGATCTAAATCCGACTGAGAATCTGCGAAAATGGCTTCTTGCAGATGCTCTCAATTGAATCTGACTGAGCTTGAGCTATTTCATTTAGATAAATGAGCTAAAAACAAAAAAAAAATTTTTTAAATCCAGAAAGAAAACCTAGTCGAGATGGGGGCGGAGGTTCACTTTCCTGGAGCAAAACATCCATAAACATGCAACCAGACCTGCAATGGAATAGTTGATGTCAAGGTCTATAATGCAATGGAGAATCTGGGGGAAGACTTGCAAATAAACATAAGATGTTAAATGTGCCACGTTGGTGGAGAGAGTTTTATTTGAAGCTTCAGTTTGACATTTTCCCAAGCACATGATGACCCTGTAGCGTTTAGAAATCCTTGATCTACTCCGCAGTCGGACTCAAAGGCCAAACCGACCGCTCGTGTCCCCCGTTTATTTTTCTGTACCATTCCGTCCCTGCTCCCTTTCAACATATTTGAACTGACTTTGTGCACCGGTCAAGGCCAAATCAAACCAGCTTCTCTGAGCCAACTCTAAAAACCGTTATCAGGATCTGTTTTTCTTTTTTTTCTTTCTTTTTTTCAACCAGACAGAAGCCGAGTTCCCAGCCGGTAATGCAGTTGTGTGATCGAAGCCGGGAGACAAACACGCCAGCCCGTCAGCATCACATCCCGCATTCATGTGATAACCGGGGTTAAAGATTGAAAACAGCGTTGATTGTGATGGGACGGGGCCATCTGGATTAAACAATCGAGCGAGTCGGGGTGTTTGTTAATGAGCTTTGGCCAAATCACATGCAGGGTTATGTCTCTTCTCTGCCAGGATAATCACACATACAAACTACGACCGCAGCCGGATCTCTAGTTTTATTACAAGACCAAAAAAATAAAATAAAAAATCCCCCAAAAAAACAATAACATGTGCAGTAATTATTTTGTGCAGGTGCAGGAGGAGGTCCGCAACAAACCACCACTGCTGCTGCTGCTGTTCAGACATGGGAATAATTGTTGATATGCTAGTAGTCTTTTTTATGCTACTCCCCTAACAATGTCTTTTCTTTTTGTTTTCCCAATGACCTGTGTGCGTGTGAATCTGGCATCTGTGAATGAAATTAGCATATGAATAAATATGTTGATTCCTGGCAAAATATAGTAACAGGTAATTTCGCAGAGTTATCTGAATGTGCTTGAGGTATGAAAATCAATTTATGCCTCTGTTTCTGTTTAATTTCTACTCCAAAACTTTTACTAATGAGGAAATACTATCTCAATATTATTGTGAGTAGGAGACAAAGAAATAAGCAGCTCTTTTGGCTTTAAGCAAAGAGAGTAGGGATGTTACAATGGGAATGCTGGTATGTTCTTTATATCAGTATCAGAAAAAGGTGCCCTTGTTTTGCTCTAATCTCTGATCAGGGTTCTCTGGTCAACAGCGAAGCTAGTGAGAACATACCGAGTTCAAAGATGCTTCAACAAATTTAATATCGTAAACTTATGAACTGCAGAAGTCGAAAGACCCTCTTAGGAAATCAAAGAAAATGAACTTGTGGAGATGACGAGGTAAATGTTCCATGTCTGGATAAACAAATGACCCGAGAGAGGAAAGAGGCATCCCCATAGAGACCCACTGACCTGAGCAGCTTCATCATAGTTGGGGTCCCGTACGTCCGGCTCTTCGGCTTCATAAACCATCCCAGGAGCACCCCAAACTCCTTTACCTCCTGCCCCACCTGAACACAGCAAAAAAAGTAAACTAAAGGAAGTTTTTAAACATAACGTGGGATTCATCCTGTAATTTGCCCAGTTGACAAAACCTGGTCGCAATCAGATCAACAACCATATGTACCTTTCTTTGGCAAGCCTCTGCCTTTGCCCGTCCTCGACTTGCGGTCGTTGTTGTGAACTTTGCCCTTCGCGGCGTGCGGGTCGCCCCCTGGCGTCTCGCCTGACTCTGAGACGGACTCGCTCGTCGAGTTGCGGGACGAGGACCTGCGCAGGCGACGCTTGGCTTTGGCTTTGAGGCGAGCCTCGTGGAGTGCTTTCTCTTGGGGCGTCCAGTTGCCATTGACCTCCACCTCGTCCAGTCCATCATCGTCATCGCTGTAGGGACAGCTGGCCTCGGGCTGGTGATCCGAAGTAACCGCCCCTGTGGTTAGAAACCAGGAGTTTTACTAATTCCATCAAAAGTAGAGACGCACACTCTAAGCCAGAATTTTGTGGTAGAAAAAAAAAAAAGATTTTTAAGCATCAAACTGGTCATGTGGAAAACGTTTTCCAACAATCATATTACTCCAAGCAAAGAGGCTCAGATTTGTGTTGTTGGCTATGTAACTGCAAAATCATTGTAAGACTATATGAAAAAATATATTTCATTGCTTTCACTGATTTATCCCAACTGCTTGTCTGGCCTTCCCAAACTCCACATTCTTTCAGACACCACTGCTCTTGACCTTTGTGTAGAGCTGTGTATGCAGAAGGGCTTGGTGTTGCTTGGTGTGCAAACAGTAACTGAATTGAACCCGAAGAAAAAAGTACAACGATTGAAGACGCCATTTCTGTATCCCTAAAGTCAAATTTTTTCCATTTGTAAGCTCAGGTTTGCAACACGGTCACACAACTCTTTTCACTTCTGCTAAAAGCTGAGAGGTTTGTTTTGGTTTTGTTGTGTGTAATATGCCAACATAAGCTTTTTCTGATAGGAACTGTTCTTACTGCAGTATGATTTTAGGTACGCTTGCATGTTGAAACTGTGGTCACTTATAAAATCAGCTCAAGTTAGAGAGAATAGAACGATATCGAGAATTTAGCAAATGCTGCAAGCCAAAACACGTGGTCGAGAAAACTCACCTACGTTTACAGACATGCATTGGGTCAAGTTAACGTACTACTACTCTTGTGTGGGTGAAATCCTATATTTAGTCAGGTTAAAGTGTGTAGAACAGCACAGAGAGAAGAGGAGAGGAGCACAGCTGCAGCGGTGGAAGGGAGGGAGAGAGAGAAGCAAGCACATGCTGGAGAAATGCTGACACCAGTTTTTTTTTTTTTTTTTTTTTTTTTTTAACAGTGGACCTGACTACATATGGCATGGGTGGATGCAAGTTTGATCACATGACACGAAACGCAGCAATGAGGCAACACAGGAACAAGATGTAATTAAAACCTAAATCCCTCAAATAGCAAGATTGCAGAGCCTGTAAAGGCACATGGAGGTAAACCGAACATTTTAAAGGAGCCTCTGTCCTCCAAACGGTTCTCCCTTTGGTCTGCTGCACAGATGCAGACCCAGCATGCATTAGGGAGATTAGTATCATAGTAGTAGGGAGCAATTAGTATTTTGAAACAAAAAAATTACACTGGCTTGCAAAAGTATTGTTACCCCCCACAAACTTGGTAACTCTGGAGGAGCTGCAGAAATCCACAGCTCCAGAAGAACCTGTTGTTAATCTACAATCTAGTCTTTATACAAGTGTGACAAAAAGAAACGCGCTGGCGAAAGATGTCCTGGAGTTTGTGCTGATCTTGGAAAATGCTACATGTAATGGAAGTATTACACATCATGTGGTGGCAACATTGTACCGTGAGAATGCTTTTCTTTAGCAAGGTCAGGAAAACTGGTTGGGAGTTGATACACAGATGGAAAGACCAAAAAAACAAAAGAGAGGACAACAGAGCCAGAACTGCAACTGGAACAGTTTAAATCAAAGCACATTCAAGTGTTTAATGGTCCAGTCGTGCTTTCTTCTCTTTCATTTCATAAATATGAATACTGTCTGTTGGTCTATCACGTAAAATCCCAATAAAATACACTGAAGTTTGGAGTTTTAATGCAAATAAACATGATCAATTTTAAAGAGTGAATACTTCCAGGAAGCACTGCGGACCTCTAATCAAAGTGGTACAATTCTTAAAAGGAAAAAAAAAAAAACATTGTGTGCTCAACGGAGTAAAACACTGCAACTTCTTACTGTCAATTCTTATTTTTTATAAGACAGTAGGAGTATCTTAATATTCTTATTAAATCAGCTATGTTTAATTAAGAAGCACAAGAGGAGGTAAAAACACTGCAGTTTTCAGTTGAGTCAGCAATCTAAACCCAACCTAACCTGCTCCAATACAAGCACACAGCCACACCCATGGCCTTCAGAAATCGGTAAACAGCCGTCCATGTGTCATCTCTTCCTTCGGCACCTCCTCCTCCTTCCCTAATGTGGGCTACAGGTCCTAGCAAGGTCATAAATTAGGAACCGACCAATGGCTGCAAGCCAGACCACTTCTGCAGCCAACTGGAAGGGAGCACCCAGCAAAATAGGAGCTCGTAGGAAAACTCAAATCCGTTTGCCAAGACGGGCCTTGCAAAACAAGCAGAACAACACTGCCCCCGAACACAGCGAGGACAATGTTGCTCTGTGATAACAGAGCTTGACCGTAACTGCTGAGAGTTGCACAACACGACGGCAGCTCTGTGTGTCGCCGACAGTTGGCTGAAACTGCAGCAGCAAAGTAGCGATGGACGCCACCAAGCGCACTCCAAAAACTGGAATAACGATCCTCAAAAAACATATTTGCATTCAAATCAGCTTACACTCTGTGCCAAAGGTGCAGGACAAGGAAATTAAGTGTCTGCAAGGGCTTGTGGGAAGACTGCACAGCCTGCAAACCTGCTAAAGTGTGTGGATGTAGGCGTGCATGCAGTAGGAGTGTTTATGAATGAGAAGGGAGTCAGTGGGGCAGAAGTTTCACATGACTCACATAGGGACAGTTTTTAATGCTCTACATATACATAGGGGCTGTTTATAGATTTCCTCTGCTCAAAAACACACACAAAAAAACAACTTTACCATACAAGCAGCAAAACTGGTTGCACAAAAAAGGAAATTTACATCTATGCAAGTGAAATCCGGGTTCAAAATGTTTATGAACACAAACAGCTTGTGTCAAGAACCAAAGATTGTAGCTGAAATAGACACACAATGGCTTAATAAACATTATTATTCCTGCATGGCCTTTAAACACATGTCTGAAGATGACTTATAAACACAATGAGGCCGTTTTGTCTAAACTTCTGATTCAATAGCAAAAGCTAATTCGCAAAATGTATTAATTTAGGAGGATATTTTTACACGAGGAAAGCAACAAAGTCACTCATATCAGAGAAGATGCGATATGCGTTTAAAAAAGAATTAAAAATATGAAATTGAACTATTTGAGCTCATCTGGGACATTTATTCCACAGAACCGGATTGTGTGCCGACTGAAAAACCTTCATCACTTTTAGTTCTCAGAAGACATTTTCATATGGTCAAAAACTTTAGCTGTTATGATTATGATCTTAGTTGTACAACGTTAGGAGGCCAGAAGCACAAACCCAGAATGGACCTTAAAGGTTATTAGTACACACAGACCGGTGTTTACAGTTAACCATGCTTGTCAGTGCTACAGTAAACTGTCAACTTCTAATTATGTTTGTGTTTTTCTTTCTAGAACTAAACCTTCATTTCACACACACAAAGTGGAATACAGGAAGAAAAAAAATTAAGAAGCTTTATAATAAGAAAAAAGCTGAACTGGGTTATAAATCTCAGAGGACTGCATCTGTACCGTTCACAGGTTCAAGGTTATTTTCCTTACAACTTAAAATCTTTTTTTCTTTTTTCATGGACGAATAATTGAAGAGAGACAGAAAGCAGCTAAATAAAAAGAATAGTGCTACTGTATTTGCATATACCAGAACTACAGTATCTCTGTTTGCACTTGCTGATTTGTCCAAGGAAAGAGAGAGAGGGGAAAATTCTACTGTTTGATTAAACTTGTGGAATTTATTATTTGTAAGAGCCAGTTGAACAGTGGGGTATAATACTGTCCAATTCTAAATCCTCTTCATTTAAAAAAAAAAAGTTAATCTTGTCTCACTTAACATATTTATGCAACACATCATTAAATCTTGCCATCCTCATGAGCAAATCCCAAATAAGACAATTTAATACAAGACTCAAACACACGTATTTGTGATAAAATAAATGTTTTAAATGTATCATTAAAAATCACCAGGTTCAGTAAACTTGATGTTTGACCAAATCAGGTGCATTACAATATATCGCAGTTAACAAAAGGATAAAACTCCTTGAGGAAACTTTACAAATGGCATTATGGAAAGAGCCACCACTTTATAACAAAGGCACGATGCTGAAAACTAAAACTACAAAAACTACAAAAGAAAACCAGAATCCATGAGTCTGTGCTGAGATAAAGGAATCGGGCATAGCAGCCTCTCTGCTTTATCTATAAGACATGGGAGGAAGGGTGTGGATGCGCTTTGGGGTTTAACTGTCAGGCCTTTATGAAAGGGAGCCAGAATGGAAATCTTTCCTCTAAATACAGGTTTGAATGAAACAGTCTAAACTTGTGTGCGAACAGCTGAAAACTGAGGGAAAGACCACACAAGGCACCAGACAAGAAATGTTTGCTTTTACTGTCAAACCTTGTAACTTTATTTCAAGAAATGTATCAAGTCAGCTTGTGGGGTGACTCTGTCGACAAGACAGAACCATAAAAAAAAAAAAAAAAAAAAGAAACTGCATGTAAATGATTAGGTGAGAACAGATAAACTGGGTACAGGCCTGGTTTAGTCAGCAACTTCCCCAAGCAGATTGAGGCATGACAGAGGAAGGATGGGTTTGCCATCCTTATACTTGTGGGACTAAATGGATTCAGACAGTGTGAGCAAACATGTCATTAATGCATGAGTGGACCAAAGGTTGACAACCAAGATGCTCATAGAATGTACTCAACGGGCCACAGAGAAATCGGACTTGACATCTATAGCGGTTTCTTCCAAGATGCGGACACGTTTATTGAAGGAATTACCATCAATGTTCACACAAATGGGGGTTTGTATATTATAGTTAAACATCCAGCTGAAAAGTCAGCAAGTGTCCAACATTAGGAGCAGAAGACGCAGGCTAATAGCAGGACTCTAGAAGAAAAAGATAGGATTTCTGAAACACACAAAAAGATTCAACTGAGTAAAACTATCTGGTAATGAGGTTTTCCAAACACGTATAAGAATCTGCAGGAGATGATACTGTTGATGGACAGCAGATATGTGTGTGCCTGACTAATGCAAGATAATAGAAAAGCCAAAGAAAAGTATAATTTCTTCACTTTTTGTGGAACCTCGTAATTACAACCACACGGTCTGGTGAAAACATTCCTTTAGGAGAAAGAAAATGATTTATAAAAAAAGGACTTGCAGCGTTTGCTGCCACACCCTTCACTGCTGCCGAGAGTGAGTGACATGGAGAGAGATTTCTGATGAGCCTCATTTTACCACGTCTGCACACTCACACTCACCTGCGTTTTGTATTTTGTCCAAAACAGAATGCGCTAGTGCCGTCCTTATATTTAATGTAACTATTTAATTAAGGCAAAGCTTACAAAGAAGCTCATAAAAGAAGAAAAGGGGAAGCAGCCATGGAATCAATTTAAGTTCTGAAGCCAGTCGTTGCCTTCTGCAGAGTTTTGTTCAGCCTCTCCATCTACAGCAACATCCATCATGAATTCAACGTTCTTCAACGCTCTGTGGGAACTTCATCGTATACACTGCAACACGTGTGGCATGTTGGAATTTCCAACAGACTGAATACCTTATTAATGACATGCAAGGTTTGAATTCACGATGCCTGGGATGTAATTTCACCTCATTTACTGCATTCATCATGCTCATATGATGAGCATGATGAGGGGTACGATTGCACAGAGCGATGCCGTTTTGATGACATCCTGACGACGCATGGTGCAGCCCCCCCAGCTCAGGCGCTTGCTCTCACTACTATTCAGGGTATTCTTCATATTAATTGCACTCCTTAGAGAAAAAATTTCACCGACTAGCTGAAAAGGCTTCAGGATATTATGTTCAACTGCACTCACATTTTAACTGCATCGACGTCACATAGTTGACGCTTCAAAAACGTCTGTTGGTCACTGCATTTTTGCTCAATACAATTAGCCTCGTCCAGCCACATGTGTAATCACATTACTTTGGGTGTTGACACAACGCTATTACAGTGACTGGCTTTCATTAATAAATTTAAAAGAATGTCATTTAATATTAACAGTAACCCACTATACGTGACGTTAAAACCATTAAATCATCGCAAGCGTCTTTAAGGTACGATTAGTTTGACCCGCTGCTGGGTGAGATGGACGTCCATGCTGACCCATATTGTACAAAGGAGCAGCCGGCCGCCGTCCGGCCACAGACAGTGGACCGTTAGACAGCATGTCAACAACAACAACAACAACAGAGAGTGCTTCATCGACTCACTCTGGCCGAAGAGAACATTCGAGTTCGGACATCATCATTTCATCATCCTCAGGTAAAATCAAGTCTCCCCACACCGTCCTTTTGAGAACAGTAATAGTATACAAATTCAGTGCATCGATCCTCCTGTTGGCCAAGCAAATATTTCAAATCCAGCTGCTTTCCTCTACCTAGAATATGATGCTGCTGCCGCCACCACGTTTCATAATAGGGAATGATGCCAGCTTTACAACACCAGCGGGCTAAAAGCTTAAATTTTGTCTACAGCATCTTCTTCTACACCTGTGTGTTCGACAAAAACAAAACTAAGAAAAAAAAAAAAAAAAAAGAGGGAAATTTGTGGCTTTTGTTCTAATAATAACTTGTTCTTCACATGTGACAGATTAATTTAATTACATGAAATTAATCTGTTTCATGTAAACAGATTAATTCACCTGAACTGTGGTTCGCTGCAAGTCCTCCAGAGTTACTGTGAGGTGCTGATAATTTCTCTCCTCGCCTGGTTTGCTTTCCTGGTTGCACTTGATTATAAGCAGAGGCATCGCAGTAAAGGGACGCTGAATACAGCTACGTGCCACACTTTTCAGATTTTTATTTATAAAATATTTTTGAAAGCCCATGCATCCCATGCTGATACTTTTGCATCTAACTTTACATGTGACAGCACCAGGATATACGTTTCATTATGCAACGTTTAAACACAGCATCACAGATTATGTAAGCCTTCTCCCGGTGCCTCTTGTGGGATATACGTGCTGACGTCATTTCTTGGCATAAAGAAGAGGCACTGTATGTGGAGCTTTATTATTAACAAGGAAGGAAATATATTAAAACCGTATTATTGCTGTGCAAGAAGTTCTGAGGATATTATGAAGATCGTTTATTTATTTTTTAATGAATTATTTTAGATGGTATTTTTTGATTGAGTCCCCCCCAAATAAGAATATATATTAAAAAATCAATGTTAAGCATGAAAGCAATATAAATTTGCAGTACGTTAATGAATGCGATAGGAGTGCACAAAAAAAAAAACAGGAAAACGGTCTCCGTGTGCGCCTTGATGGTTCTTGCAAATAAAAAAAAAACCTACATCGGGAAAGACCGCGACTGGTTCTGCTGGCTCTCGTCGTGCGTGGAATCGTTACCACACGTTAAAATGGAAACGCAAAGATCTGAGTGTGCAATCTCGAGTGCAAAGCGGAAGTGGCCTCGTCCAATCAAAAACCGTGGCAGGATTAAATGCAAGACGAGTCAAACAACACAGTTGCCACGAATAAAATAAACTAGTCGAAACAATATAGCATCGGCTTGAGTGCAATGACAAAAAAAGTGCATCTACTCCAAAGTGCAGCGCGTCCACACGTACGCGGTGCGTTGCTATGTGTGTGTGTGTGTGTATGCGTGTGTGTTTTCAACAAGGGCACATGGTGGAGCATGGCTGGCGCTGCAGCCCATCCCATGCACGGACACAATGCATCGTGAAAAGCACGTCTGCAGGCCCCGTCTTGCAGCTTTAAACCCCACATCGCCTGCGATTTTTTTAGGTTTTCATCCCACGCGCAGTCCGCCACAAAACGCGAGGCTGAGATCACGTACTCACCGTCGGCTTGAGGCGCGGAGGACCACGCATCCACTTGGGTCGCCATGGCGCTCTTCAAGTGCTAGGTTAAAAATAAAAAAAATAAAAAACACCTCACAGTCACGGTGCTGGGCTGCAATCAGTGGCAGGAGATCCCCCTCCTCCGGAACAAAGCTGCGCTAGTTTTGTTCAAGAGTTGTCCGCACAGATTGAGATACGTGGAGAAAAACAGGAATGCCTAAACTGTTTTCCTCTTTTCGTTCGTGGTGCACCGTCTCTGATTAAGAGCTCCAAAGGGGTACGAAAAAAAAAAATGATGACATAGAGTGTCGAAATGCTACGGAGTGAAGGAGCGAAGTGTCAGTGGCTAAGACGGAAAAAATAAAGTCGTCGGGGAAGTAGGGCTAGCTTGCTGCTCGGATTGGATTTCAGCAAACGGCCTGCAAGATAAACAAAGTCTGTTTTTAACTTTACAGGAGCGTTCAGCAGAAGAGTCACGTGGAAAAATACACGGATGGGGAGTGGTCAGCGGAGGGGGTGGGTGCTGGTCCGGCCCGACCAATCACAGAGCAGAACCGTAATGCAAAATCAAAACAGGAGTTAAAATGGTCTTGAATAATTACTGAGGCCATGTTTGTCCAATTAATTAGTTTATTTTAGTGATAAAATGTAAAGCTTCTTAGCTGCAGCTATTAGTTGCTGCTACATAATTCTTTTTTTTAATTATTATTGCAAGCTAAATCTATCTTAATACAGATATGGATAGAATGATGCTTAGAACCAGAGTTGGGTAGCATCTAGTTACATTTAGGCTACTCAATTGCGTTTACTTTTCCTAGCACTGTCAATCAGGCTTAAGTACATGCTGCCAAATGTGCTAATGGCAGAGAAACAACTTACCATTCCAGGAAAACTGTTTATATGCCTACATTGGTGGGATGAGTGCTCATGCTAACAAGACTGAGTATTCATGGCAGGCTATGCTGAAACTGCAGTGTAGCAAAGAACAAGAGGAGAGTGTGAGCAGGATGTGCACTAGGGTGATTGTGCTAAGTCCCTATTATTTGTCATAGGGATACTGTGAGCAACTTCTACCCCATAAGTTGATTTCAGTTTTTACTCTTTTTTTTTTTTTTTTTTTTTTTTTTTAATTTTTTTTTAATTTTAGATAAATGTGCAGCAAACCTAACAGTGAAGCAGTTCTTACCTGGACGTAACATATCAGTTGCTGCATTATAAGCACGTGCAGGGCCTTGCAAAACTATGTTCCTGCATTTAACACAAAGTAATGGATGGGCACTGACATATTCAAATGAAGGGGAAATTATACATGAGTTTAAGATCTTACAAATAAAAATAACAAAAGCGTGGCTTGCACATGTATTTAGCCTTCCTATTTTACATTTGTAAATAAAATACCAGTACAGTAAAATCTATGGTTGAAACCAGTGTGAGTCTTTATGATGAGCCACATGGCTCCATGCTTTGGGTGCCCTCCCTCCAGGTGTTGCCAAAAGTGCAAAAATAAATAAACAAATACATTTTTAAAAAATAGTCAGCACACTGACTGAGTTTTCCGATGTGCATTTGCATGTTACGCAAAATAGGGAGACATATGAAAGATGTTTTCAATTTATGAAAACACAATAAGATCATCCACAATTATTTATAAAGTGATTAAAAGTTTTTTGGAACACACTTTTAGGATCCTGGCTGCCATGTAAAGACATGTGGGAACAGTTCGAGGAGTCGTAGCGAATGGCAGGTCGGAGGTCGGGATGGTCGACACAATCAGCTGTAAGCCAAATTACAACACTGATGGTAAACTAGAAATGTGTGAAGAGCTTTCTGGGTAAGTGGTTCATAGGAATCTGTACTCAGAGTGACAAATTCCTATGAGTGGGATTTTTTTAGCACATTGTGCTATGCATCAGAATTTACACTACAAGGAAGACCTAAAGCAATGTAACACAATAAAGAAAATAGAGACATGTGAATTGATTGTAGCATATTAATTCATTTATTTATTTATTTTTATCAAAAACAATTTTTGTTGATCACATGTATTTGATGGGAGTAAACCCGACACCGAAAAGCAAATTAGACAAAAATAAATAAAAAAAAACATGACCTCCATTCATAATAGCTACAATTTCTAATAGGATATAAAAAAAACAACTTGGTATACATGAAACTGAGTATTTTTACTCAAAGGACATTATGACGGCTACCATAAATACTTACAATAAGCAACAATTTTAACAACACAGCCTCACAAGAACTCTCGCACACATGCGTACGACACGCTGAGGAGCTGCAGGTAAAATTGCACAAAGATACCCTCAAAGTACATCACATGTAGTAATAATATTAATCTGAAGTACTACACAAACAGCCACATTTAGATACTGTTAGACTTCCTGCTGTTTCACTTCTGCACAAGTTAAAGGAAAACAGTCTGATGTTTAGGTGTAATCCAGCTGCAACAACGTGAGTTCAGAGGAAGAAGAAAACGGCTTCAGATGAAGGAGCAAACAGTCTTTTGCAGACAAAACTCAAGCAAGGTAACAGTCTAGCATCAGGCCTTGGCTGACAGTTTGGGCTTTTGTAGCTGCTGGAAAGGCAGAAAGGATGTGAACTTCAGGGAGTTTGGCTTTGACTTAGGGAGTCCAGTTTGTGCCTTTTCTTTACAAATTATTAGTATTTTACAGAACTCTATAAGGCCTCTTCTGATTTCTTCTGGTTTTATTGTCGAGGTAAATTAATAAAATATTTGTTTTCGTTAAATCTGCTTAAGTATTGAAAAAAAAACTAAATCTGTAAATTAATTGTTTTTGTTTTGTTTTATATTGTAGGAAATGAAAACACACAAATTACCAAATTTAGGACTGTCAAACAGCTTTCTGAACACAAAATAAATGCCTTTAGGAAAAAAGAAACACCCATAACAGATGTTTTCTGACAAAAAAAAAGGATAATAAAAGAAAATGCACAATCATACTTTGCATTTTTTGTTCATTCATGTAATCTTTTAGTTACTGAAAAGCAAACATGCAAGTTTAAAGCAGCCTCCAATATTGTGTGTGCCACTAGTAAATATGTGTAAAAAGCCTTAAAAAGAAGTGATATTTTATTACAGGAGTGGTAATTAAACACTAAGAAATCAGTAATATTACAACCTTTACAGTACAGTATTACTGTATTACTTACAGTAATATTACACACAAACGTATTTATGTGTGTGTGCGTGTGATTAATCAAGATTTACAAGATTAATCACAGAAAAACAAGACATGAGGAATAAATGTGCATCAAGCATTTTTGGAAATAAGCTATTCTTCACTTTTTGATCAGCATTAAAGACATTTTATTCAGAAATTCACTACTTCATATTTCCCCAGGATATAAATATCCCATAATGCCAAGAATCATTTTTCTGGAAAAGACAAGAGAAACTATTTTTGCTTAAATGCCCCACCACAAAGTCTCTATGTAACCATTAGAACTATGAATTTGAGAACAAATAGTTTCTGTCCTGCCACCATATGTGTACTATGCCGACATTTTAAATGGAACCTTGTGCTTTGACATGAAGACATGAAAAATGGTGGATATGTGATAAAGGTCCTCATGTCCACTATTAACGGCAGAGAAAGTGTGATGCAGTCGGGTGTTTCTCTTCCAAAGGCTTTTTACACATCTTTAATAAGATGACCATTGTTTTGAAGGCCATACATAATATTGCTGATAAATAGGTTTTATTTATAAATAGCTTTTATTTTATCTCAAACTTAATGCTGTTTAGACCTGTAAATAAAAATATAAGGTAATCAAAGGTAAGACCTCATAATCTCACTTTGCATTTGGGAGGAACCTCAAGCCAAAGAACAGAAAGTCTCCAACCAGCATGGCTCACACATCTCTCTCTCTTTTTTTTTTTTTTTAAGAGGTAAATGTTTATAACAGTTTATGTCCCATCAATCAGCATGGAATAGAAAAAGGAAAAAGTGCAAGTACTATTGCTAAATACAGTTTATCTTTTTAAGTCTCACAAAATAAAGAAATTTTCAGCACTTTAAAAACATCTGTCAAAGTAGAGCTAATCACAATCTAACGAAAGCATGTAGAAACTGCAGAATGGCTCATTGAGTATCTGTATTCATCTATAGGCACAAAATACTTTGATCAGCTAAGATCAAATCACTTCTACAAGGAGATTTTCTTTAGTCCAGAGGACGAACAGTCACAAACCACACATTGTACACAGTTTGAAAAAAAAAAAATCCCTTTTCAGCTCATGAAGCTTTACATGAAAAAAGATAAAATTTTTACTGACAGTCAAGTCAGCTTTTCAATGTAGACACAGTCAAGAGGCCTTTCGTCAGTGAACTACAAAGTCAATTATTCCATTAAAGCAGAACAAATACACAGAAAGATTGAATTGAAGCAACTTCTTGTCTCAAACTCGAACAATATGTACCGACGACAAATCGGGGGTAGACTATTTGTATGTTTCAAGATACTGTTTGAAAAGCACAGACATGAAGAAAGTCTTGAATGTCAAAACAAAACGAGTATTTTAAATCAAAATTGAAGTTTCCTCCTGCTTAAATGTAGCTTCTTTCAATATTGTGAGTTTTAACTTTTTACGTGTAGTTTTCTTTTTCCTCACTTTCAAAATGTAGGTTTTCAATTTTATTTTTTCAAAGTTCAAGATCAAACTTGAAATTCTGTTTCAATTTTATTTATTTTTTTTATATATATACACAAATTTTATGACCAATCCGTAGCCACATACTGGTCTACCTAGCAACAGTGAGGCAGATGAGGAAACACTTTACTTTACAGGTAGAAATCATGTGCTGTGTTCAGCTCATTATCTTTAGAAACATCAACCAAATGAGGCAAAGGTCAGGAAATAAAATAAAAAAAATAATTTCATTTCAGTTCAGTTCTAATATTCAACATTACAAAATACTGAAAGACACAGAACCAGTCCCAGTTGTCTGACTGCGCTGTCGCGACGCGGCCCTCCGTGCAGCTTGCTTGTCAGAATGCATAACCTTTCTACATTCATCATCAGTTGACAAAAGTTGATTTTAAAATGTTAGTGTTATAAAAACTCAACAGTCGGTTTCATGGAGGAGACAGGCTCATGTCGCCTTTCAAAAAGAGCAACGGTTCACTGGAAACACGCCAAGACACTTTCAGTCCAAAGTTAAACACTTGGTAATTACAGTTTGCACACCTAACAGTCTGGAACGACAAAGTGGAACCACAATAATACCACTGTAAAGATGTGAAAGCTTTAAAACACAGCTGCTTTCTGGCTTCTTGTACAAGCAAACGGGATGCATGCTGGTGAAACCTTTTATTTTTAGCACGTCTGTGTTCAGTATTTGCTAATCCAACTTTGTAGAAAGAAAGTTAAGAACACGTAGCACTCACTATCCAGGTTTATTTCGAAGCAGCGGGCCTCGATGATTCACGCCTAGAGTGAACCTTAATATTTTTCTTGGTGTTTTAACAGGATAACGATGTGCTTTGTACTTTAATACATGAAATGAACAGTGGTATGTATGTAAGGCAGTGGATCCTAGTATTTTTGCTGTATTAAATCTAAAA
Source organism: Poecilia mexicana (assembly GCF_051168715.1). NCBI lineage: Eukaryota > Metazoa > Chordata > Actinopteri > Cyprinodontiformes > Poeciliidae > Poecilia > Poecilia mexicana. The sequence continues at coordinate 9,428,997 of NW_028263370.1, read as the reverse complement.
CAGTCGAAAGTTGTTCAATGACCAAAAACAACTGAATTTCAACTGTCTGACTTCGCAAACAGCTGCTCACAATGTAAAAATAAAAACATTAAAGATACAGCTTTTTCTAGCACATACCCAACTAAAGTTTTCCGATTTCAATTTTTGACTGATTCTACGTCATCGTAGATCTACATTTCAGAATCAGCCACGGCCGATTAAACATAGAATAAAACAATCTTCATGTTCTTCATAGAGGTAGAAGCTTAAAAATACAAGAAAAAGAATGAAATAATTACAATATAATACCCTAATCTGTGGCTGTATCTGTATGCAAGAGAATTCAAAAAGCAGCTTACAGGCCAAAAAGGTTGGGAGTTGTTAGAACAGGAAAAAAACATTTTTTTTTCTTTATTTGATTTCACTAATCAAAGTAGATCAAGGGAAGACTGTCAAACTGATTGGTGGATCTCTAGACAAAAGTCCAAATCTCTAGTCAAATCCTTCTTAAAAAACTTAACTATTATAGACTTAATCTATTTTTTTAAAATCACTATTCACATCTTAAACTCCCCGTTTCTCCTAAAGAGCCTCTAAAGCCAACCAGAACCGGACACGTGGGGTTTCCATGTCAAAGTGTCCCTGCAAGGGCAACATTGTATCATAGATTGAAAGACAAAGGAAAGAGAGACGGAATACCTCTGTTGTGGGTTTTGCATGCAGTGCATGCCAGGTAACAGCAAAACCATTGCTACTGCTAAGTGGTTTCAGCTATGATAACTGAATCACTTTTATTTATTTATTTATTTTTGTCGTAAACCCAGGCATTTCTCTCATCCAATATAAATATTCGGTTTCAAGTTTTTCTGGGAGTGCCTTGTTTGCAAAGTGATCAGAGATCCCAGTCACACCTACGTTCCTCTCAGCTATTACAGAAAGATCTGCAAGACATTTCTTCAGTGATTCGCCCAACTCTTCACCTGCTCGTCCTGATCTACACAAATGCTGTAAAGCATCAACATCTAACTCCTGCCTACCGAGCCACCTCGTGCGAGCTGTCGGGTTAGGAGGACTCCACGGTGATGACGGCCTCGTCGGCCTTGTAGACGACAGCGGAAGAGGAGGGAACCTCCTCGCACGGATCCAACACGGACGATTTCACGCCGGGCTTTGATCCGGGGGAATCTCCGCCGATTTCCTGCACCGCTCCTTCCCCCTTCCTCTCATCCAAACGCCCTTTCTGCAGCTCGTCTTCCCCTCTCCTCACGTGACAGCGACACACCACGATGCCAGAGTCGCCTGTGAGCCGTCTGTGACTGAAGTGATCCTCCTCGTCTTCTTCGTCCTCCTCCTCTTCGTCTCCGTCTTGTTTTTGCTCCTCTTTATTACTTGTGTTCGGCGAGTGCAGATCCTTTGTGGAAGGAGAGGGCGTTACATCATAAGGTGAGGGTGAGGCCTCCTCCACAGCCCCCGGTGGGTCGGAGGGCACGAGAAAATGAACTTGGCCGGGAGGAGCAGAAGACAACAGGACGAGGGGGGAGAGAGGGAGGCGAGCGGGATGTGAGAGTTGTGAGTGTAAAGGGAGGGAAAGCGGAGGACAAGGAGGCGAGAGTCTGTCGCTGCCAGCAGAGGAGCGTCGCTGCACCGGTATGACGTCAGGAGTGGCGGCGGGTATCACGTCCGGGGGAACTTGGGACGGGGAAGGCGATGACCTCAGCACGACAGCGTAGTCGCCCCCAGCTTCACTGGGTGTGGACACATGGCTGCTGTCATACGTCTCGTCGGTCACCTGGACCGAGAAGGAGGTGCTGGACGGGGAGGTGAGGGAGCAGGACTCGCAGGAGCAGCTGGTGTAGTTGTCGGAGCTCTGGGAGGAGGTCAGCCCACTGGTGCCGGGGCCCAGGTACGGAGGACAGGGGTGCCGGTGGTGGTGGTGATGGGGATAAGAAGAGCTGGGCCCCGCTGTGGTCCCTCCCTGGAGGGCGAAGATGGAGCTGTAAGGAGGAGGAGGCGTGCTGGGCTGGGCAGCCACCTCCTCATAGGAGGGCAGCTTCAGGGAAGTCAGGAAACCTGCAGCAAAATTTCAAAGTCATTTTTGTGTCCTGTAAAAGGCTTTATTTTGCTATAAGCTACGAAGAATTACATCCAGCAGCCACTCAGTTGCTCTCATAATTACAATTGACTAAAGCGTTACTTAAATGTTTAAGCACTTTGTACTGTTGAAACACAAACTTCAGTATATTTCATAATAATTTTCTAAAAGTAGGGCTGGGTCATATGGACCTTGCTGAATGTCATATTTTATAGTATTTACTATGATAATAATAAAAGGGAAAATAAACTATTTACAACTTTAAAGAAAAAAACTTCTGAATTTTAACTGGGCTTCTTCAGGAAACCAAGTACATAAATACATTTGATTTGATCACTAAACTGTACACAGCAACAACATTTGATCACATTTTTGAATTTATTGGTATACCCTGATGCTCTGAGGGAAGCACAAATTGGATAAAATAGTAACTATAACAATTCCACCAATCAAGTTAGCTTTGGAGTTTCAAACATCATTAATTGGAGTTCAACACGGTCATAAGCATGAATCTAAATTGGTGTGCATTTGCATTCAGCACCCCCGAGTTCAATACTTTTTATATTCACATTCTTTCAATTACAGCTGCAAAACCTTTGGGGTTTGTTTCTACAAGAGTTGAATTTCTAGAGACTAAGCTTTCTGCTCATAGTTCTTCATAACGACTCTAACTCAGTCAGACTGAACGGAGAGCATCCGTGAACAGCAATTTCAAAGTCTCTCCCAATTTTCTGAATTTGATTAAGATTTGGATTTTGAGCCATTCTAACATGTGAAAACAATTTAATTTAAACCACCAATCCTCTGGCTGTTTGGCTCTGCTCTTTTCCTATTTTCACTTGAATAAAAAAGAAATCACAATGATGCACTACTTTGTGTTGTGTTAAAATTTGTGATAAAATACATAACAATTTATCACATACTCTGTAAGAAAAGGGAACTTGGTTCTCTTCCCCAGAGCTGTGCAAACAAAAAGGCATCATTCTTTCCTTGCAGTCCTGTTTGGGAGTTCTTGGTGCTGGTTCTTATTTGGTGAACCAATGAGGACTTCTCAATAGTTCCCATCTGAAGTATAAAATGTTGTGGCCAAATGGAACATTTTATTGTTGTTGTCACTGTGACAATTTTTTTCTTTTCTCTTATTTTTTTTTAACTAATCAATCTAATCTGGAGCTTCTCAAGTCAAAGAAATGGCCAATTTAGTCAAATGAATCGCATTTAAAGCCGCTCAGAATGGCTTCAGAATAAATTCAACATACTGAGGTCCAACATCGAAGATGGGTAGTTGCAGGCTCCGTTATAAGCGATTAGGTTGATTTCCCTTTGCCTTTGCTGCTGCTGGATTCTCAGCTTGGCTCGGCGGTGCCGGTAAGCACAGAAACAGCTGAAGAGGATCAGGACCGTCCACAGCAGCCAAAACCCTGTGGGAAGCAAGACAGCTCTGTAAATAAACAACGACATCCAGCACGTTCGTCAATCAGTCACCGGAGGCCAAAAGGCAGGATCAATGTGTTTTGGCATCACGTGTCCCTGTGATCATAAGTGGTTAGTAGTACGAAACATAAACAAGACCCCTGAGGTTCAACATTACTCTGAAAAAGTTATTTTCTCATAAACCCAATAATTTGTGTGCTCTGTGAGGTCTGATGATGCATCATCAATTTTGGTGAACTGTTAAAGGATTAAGTTCTTCTTCCAGGACTGAAACTTTAAAGGCTACTCAAGAAAATCTTCACTGAGGCATTTAGAGGTGAAATTGCTGGTGTACTTAGATCATTGTCCTGTGTATTGATGGCCAGACTTTAGCTGTCAAGGTAAAGTGGATTTAAGCAGAAATACCCCAGTAGCCAAAAACCATCACACTACCAAGACCTTGTCTGATAGATGATGCTGAATGCTGTGTAAGTTTTAAACTGAATGTAATAAGACCCACACGTTTTACTTTTGTCTCATCAGACTGCAGAGTATTTCTGTAACTCTAGAGTATTATCAGAAAGTGACTTTGGGTTTTAGAAAAGGCTTTGTTACCATTTGTTACCATGTCAGTGATTTGTATTTATTTTTTTAAATCAGAAGATGTGTTGCTTTTTGAGGTTTTTGAGTCTACTTCATGTTGTCGGATTGGTTCGTTCTAAGTGAGTTATTGATTCTATGTGCCTGGCAGTAACCAGACCTGGGTGTTACTTGTGAAACTGAACCAAAAGCTGTGATTAATCCCAGTTAATTTGTGAATTACAAAGGAACAGCTATATCTTCACACAGTGGTAGGCTGATTTTTATATTTTTTTCCTCTGTCTATCAAATTGGAAACTGCTCTTTGTATTTTTTTTTTTTTTTGGGTTATTTTTGTCTGATGCAAAAAAAAAAGTCTTATGATCATAAATTGTGACAAAAAAGCAAAAACGAAAGATATCTGTAAGGGTCAAATAGATTTTTTTTTTTAATTGTACTGTAAATATCTGACCTGGAATATTAAATACATGATCCCTACTCTTTGTGATGTTTCTAAAATTGTCTAAATTTCCTCAAGTCTGCTTTAAAAATGTAGTGTTCAGGTAAAAATAATATATATAATGTGTCGAATAAAGGTTGCAAAAAGTTACAAAAGTGTCCCTGATAATACCTTTTCATTACCTGTACTCATTTAATCGGAACATTTCATCTTAATTTAAAAGTAGTCAACTGACTTACACCAGAGTTCATAGTAATAGGTACAGCAGCCCGTTTCTCCACAGCAGTGTCCTGTTTCACACCGGTAACCTGGGCTGTTGTTGGCTCCTGGACAGTACTTGGGACTGACCACAGGCTGCCTGCCAGAGCCAACGTGATGCTCCACCACCTGGTGGACAAAGCAAGACACTGCAATGTAACCACAGTCGGCTTCTGTCAACAGATGTACGGACATACTAATAAATTCATACTACTACATACTGTCTTTGGGGTTTTATGATGAACACATACCATTCCATAACAGGGAAGTGAAAGTAAAAAGTTTGCAAATAAATTTAAAGTGTGGTGTCCATTTGCATTTTGGATCCTCTTCTCTGATACATGCAAATAAAATCCATAGAGTTTTGTTGGGGAACATTAGTGAACAAACAGAATCAAGAACACAGGAACACAGCAGGCATATCAGGAAGAAAATTGTGGAGGATTAAAGCAGGATTAGGTTATAATCCAGTATCCAAAGCTTTGAAAATCTGAAAAAAATAGTTGTCCAATAAATCATCTGAAAATGAAAACAGAATGGGACAATTGTAAGCCCGTAAAGACCTAAGCCTTTCACCTACACTGACACTTAGGGCGAAGAGAGCATTAATCAGAGAAGCAGCCAAGAGGCCTGAGATCCACAGCTCTGGTGAAAGAATCTGTTGACAGGCAACTAGGAGTAGCTCAGTCCATAAATTAGGCCTTTATTGAATAGTGAAAAGAAGAAAACAATTGAGGGGTGAGGGGGAAACCCATAACTTTTTGGCATACAAAATGATGCTGTGTGTGGTGGGAAACATTGGACATCATCCTAAACACAACACCCCCGTTGATACCAGAATCATGCATGGGGGATACTTTGCTTCCATACGGACAGAGAAACTGCCCAGAGTTGATGGAAAGACTGGTGGAGCTAAATAGAAACTGGGATAGAGGCCCACATTTAACAGGACAACAACCCTAAACATACAACCTCAACAAGACCACTGCAGTATGTTTCTTACTGCAATGATCTTGGTTAAAATATATCAATCTATGAGAATGTCCCAGTCAAAGTCCAGACCTAAATCCAACTTAGAATCTGTGGCAAGACACAGCAGTGAACGTTCTCAGACACTCTCCGTCCAACCTGAATGAATTTGAACTGGTTTGCAAAGAAGAATGTACACCATGCTTCAAAAGCTAATAGAGACCTGGTCAAACAGACAAGCAGCTGTAAATGCAGCGAAACGTAGCTCTACCGAATATTGAGTTGGAAAGGTTTAATACAAAAGCATGCTATAATTTCTGATTTTTATCTACAAAAAAAATGTTAAGCCATATACTATCCTTTTTCTTTCACATAATTAGCACTACTTTGTTATGGACAGTCACATTACATCCTAACATATATATTGAAGCTTGTCAGCTAAAGTGAGAAAGTCTGATAAAGCTCAATATTATTGTGCAGCACTAAACATTTTAGCAGATTCATGATCGTTTTCATCATTTGCAGGTTAAATCTAAAAGACAAACATCACCTTGTCAGCGGTGTTTCTGTCAATCTCCAGCACAGGCACCTACATAGTATGAGAAATACAAGGAAAGTTGTATTTGAATCGGCCAACATTGGGCTGCAACTAAATGCAGGCAAATATTAAACACATTGTAAAAATGTGGGAACAACATTGGAACAAGCAAAGGCATCTAAATCTGGCCTGCACATAGTTACCACACAAGACTCAGAAGTGCTAACGAGCAACAATGCATTGCCATAGCAACAGCTAAGAGGCAGGCTGTGAGTTTTTTTTCCCCTTTCTTTTTTTGTTTTTATTATTAACCACATGTGGAAAAGTGTTTTTTCATCGTTTAAAAGCTGACCTCCTTACCGTTACAGCTTCAGGTGCAACCAGCTCCTGCAGGGACATTGTCATCTGATAAAAAAAAATAAAAAAAAAGACACAATGATCAGGACAGAGAGAGGACAGGACGGGCGTGATAAGACGCCGATGGCAAGACTAAACAAACAATATGTTATTAGTCCAAAAGTGGCAAACACTTTTCCAGTCAGAGACTGTCAGCTGCTTGTCTGCTGGCTCATCAAGGTGACAAAGAGGCTCTTAAACGCACTGATTTCTCTCTGTGGTCTGACGTAGGCGACAGAAATCACCCACTTCTGGGTATTTTTACAAAATTTTTTCCTGCGGCCTCCGATGTTCTTCTTACTAGTCTTGCTTAAACACATGAAATATGTAAAGTGGTAAAGAAAACACATTAGCGACAACTAAGTAGCATCAATGTTCTGATATAAAAAAAATTCTATGAACGCTTAAGTTTTACTGGTCAACTGTTCGAGAGACAAATATGTTCCTAAAGACGAGGGAACCAGATTCAAATAGACAAAGGTTCATATAATTAAAGACAACATTTATTCGGAGAGCATAATCACAAATGTTAATCACTTATCCATCCATTCAAGATCTCCATGTTATCCAATAAAAAAAGAGATCCAGATAGGAAATCCAGACATCGTCTTTCCAGTGACACATTCAGAGGGATGACCAAGTTTCCACTGACCCGAAGGAATACACGCCTGAAAACCAGATGTTTGCATACACTGCAAAGAAACATGGACTGTTTTTCTTACTGTTAGATAATAAAACTGATTAAACATTCATTGTTTTAGGACAGGTTGGGCTTACTTAAAATATGATTGCCGTGCTTTTCAGAGCATTTGGAAAGCCCAGAGGATTTCACCATGGCTTTTTAAGTTTTGTAAATTAAGGTAACAAAAAAACAGCAAGAAAGATATCAGGAAGAAAACGGAGGGCCTCTAATTCATGCTTAAGTAGAATTTCCAGATTTCTGACGGTGTCAAGTTTACCAGTTCAGACAACAAGGTATGTTGCATGGGAATGTCCAGCTGTACTATTCAGTAAGGACGCAGATTCTGTATCCCAGAGATGAATGTCCTTTTTATGTGAAAGGGTTATATCAATTCTAGACAATCCGGAAAAGACCTTGTTTGAAACTGGTAGATGGTCCCATTGTATGCCTTGAAATTAGTTCTCTGCCATCATGGGCTGAAAGGCCACTAAGCAAGGACAAAGATTACTCCAAAAAGATTAGAAAATGACAGTTTACAAATGCACTCAGGGTCAAATACCTTAGTTTTTGGAGACATGTGCTGTGTTCTGATGAAACTAAAATTAAAGACTTTGCCATAAAGGTGGTACTATCAAAAATTTTACGTTCTGATACAAAATAATGTCTGACCATCAGTTCTTGACCTTGAGGCTTATGCACATCGGTAAGTCCATATTGCAAAGACAAAAAAAAAAAAAGGAGCAGGTTTTGAACTGGCCTAGCCAAAGTCTGAATTTAAATCAAGTGTTGATGGCATGATCTGCAGACCATTTATGATCAACATGGAAGAATTAATACAGTTCTAGGTTAGCTGAGGTTAGGTCTTCTGCACTGAGGTAAGAAATTTATTACCAGTTACTGTAAACACTCGAACCAGAATTTATTTTGGTTATTTTTGTCTGATAAAAACAATGTGTTTGATGATCTGAAACTTTAAAGTGTGAAAAAAAAGCAAAACTAAATAAAATAAATTCATAAGGAAGCAAATATGAGGCAAACATGTGCACAAATATGCACAGAACTGCATTTCTCCTAGAGCCTCTTTATGTTTTCTTAGCCATCCTTGATCACATCATTAAAAAAAAGAAATCACATGACTGACATCTGAAGCTTCAGCATCATAGATATGACCTCCACCTCAGTGAAGGTCATATGGGTTGACAGCAGGCAAAAGGGGGGAAATGTCCACGTGTGCTGCATAAGGGACTGCAGTCAAAACAATGAAACAGAGCTGGGCTTGTTGCACACCAAGACAGCAGCCATGTAAATTAGACATGCTTGCTTAACAACCGACTCCTGCCTGTGGTCAGCACAACTGAACAATGTTGGCCCAGCATTGTGTGCTCCATATCCAGACAAACACACAGGCATACACGTAAACATCACAAGTTGTGCATATGCAGCACTAAATTTATGGCAAAAAAAAACAAAAACATTACTTTGACATTTGTTAACTAACCAATATAAGGCTGCAAATTGTGCTATAAACAACTAATACCCATAGGCTGCTCAATATTTCATAATGCAGTAAAACACAGGTGGGAAAAACAACATAAAAATATCACTGGTGCTTCTAATATTTGACGAGTAAATGATGGCTTGTCAAATATTATTATTTTTTTATTGTCTTCCCTGGAGAAAATGTAAATATTTAAAAACTAAAATAGACAATATCATACTGCAGTGTCAGAGACATGTTCTGCTGCATAGTGTGAAAACGAAATGCCAAGCCAGGATGGAAAACGCACTGTCAAAACTCCTTTCATGCAGAGTTCCTGTGGTAAGGCCACCACATGGCTTCAAAATAAGAATGTGTGTGAAATGTAGTCACTCTGAGACCACCAAGAAACCTCGAACGATCCACATCACAGTTCCCCTCAATGTCCGCAATGAAATAAAAACCAGAGTGAAGCACCGATATTATACAAGATGCTAACTAGTCAATAATATTTCTGCTGCTTTTACACTAAGTGCTTCAGTTTCAGAAAAAAATGAATCTAAGACTTTTTAAAAATCTTTATTTATTTATTTTAAGGCAAATGAGGGCTGGAAATTTTGTTTTCAAGCATAACGTGGTAAATATATGCACTTTCTGATGATCTACATGGGATCAATTTAACAAAAACTCATTAATTACATTTTCCAAATCAAGCAATAAACCAATTTCTGTATGACTGGCTTATCATTTTTTTTTTTTTTTATGACGGAAAATAAATAAAGCTCAACTTTAAGACATAACTGAATGTAATTCTAGACAGAGCATGAAAAAATTTGGTGTGTTAAAGGTTTTTTTTAAAGATCTAAAATCAAGAAAAACTAACTATGTATTGATCTGGGAAGATGTATCCTTTCAACCTATGCTGCAGCCATTTTACTTAAAATAAGATCAACAAAGTTGTATGTGTATATATATATATATATATATATATATATATTGTATTTGCAATAAAAGTAACAATGCACTGACAGGCCTAACAGGTTGTCCCCATTCAAACAAAAAACTCTACTGAGACATCCTCCCTCTTCCCCCCCCCCCAACCCCCCCACGTTTTCCCGCCCCCCCCCCCCAAAAGAAACATTTTTAACAGCACAATGTGAAACCACATCCTGCACACATTACCCTGACAGGGCCGGAGAGGAGGAAGATACAGGTGAAAGAGCGTCCTGTTGGCTGCAACATAATGTGACAACCACAACCTCAAACAGGAAAAATTTGACAAAATGGAACCTCAAAACACGTGTGAGGCGTCTTCAGAGTCAGTGCGGTCTGGTTACCAGTTTATGGGTCTCACCTTAAACCAGATTTTTTAAAAAAGTGACAGTTTCAAAACCCCAAACATTCCCCGAAGCAACCAGAGTTTAACCCATCTCTGGCTGTATGGAACATCTGTTCCTCATCTGTTGCTGTTTTAAGGCTCTGATAGCCTGATTAATTAAGCAGCTAGTATTAGCTGCATCAAAAAGGTGAAAATTCTGCAAAACAAAAACACTGTAAATGTCATAAATGTTTACTCTTGTAAATGTTAATTTAAAACGTAAAAAAAGAAAATATGTCTTAGTGTTATAGATAACATTAAACAATAAGACAATATATTTTACTTTGCAAAATATATATTTTTTCTATTTCCTTTACAATCTTCTTCGCAGCCTCATGAAACACTGTTGCTTGTTTTATATAAACCCAATCCTACATTTTCGTTTCTTGTGCTTCTTCTCTCATGTGATGAGAGTCTGTTGGTAAATGTCGTCAGGATCCTACATTTCTACAATTTGGACAAATGTGGACTGCAAGAAGATAAATATCAGATTTTGACTGACTTTAATGAAGACATTTTAAGCATGAACTAAAAATAAAAACATGCCTTTGCGCTGCGCGTCATTAAAAAGACTTAATGACATGCAGTGATTGTGTGGGGATGTAAAGGTTGTTTGTCAGGCGCCAGGTAGGCCAGAGGAAAGCATGTTGCTGTGCAGAGTCACTCCAGCCCAGCTGTTGACAGCAGCGTGTGTGGATCAGAGCAAACCTGCGCAGTGCCTTACCTCTTGAGCCTTCAGCCCAAGGCAGAAAGTCAGCGTCTTCTCTGGATCCATGAAGACAGCCGAGCATCAGGCTCCGCATCAGAATGCACAAGTTACACTGTGAAGGCTCGATCACCGTTGTCCCACTCCACAGACACGGCGCCGTCCACCGCCATTCCTCTCGGAGTAAACACTAAAAAGCTGCGTCAAATCTCACTGTGCATGCACGCTGGAGGACACATATCCTATTGCTGCTGCTGCTGCTGCTGCTGCTGCTGCGGGGACGGGTCCATGTTTCAGCAGGAGTTTGTGGCGGAGAGGGACGGAGATGAGCATGATGTCATGCTTCCTCAGCCACCAAACTACTTGCACCGAAGAGCTGCGGCTTTGATTGGCCGGAGCTCCCAGCAACAGCCGCACGGAGGCTGCCTCAGCGGGGCTGCATGGCTTTCACTCACACCGCTCGAGCACTTCCTGGAGGAACTGCAGTCAGGCAAAACCAGGAGAAAAACATCTGTTTGAAAACATCCCTGAAAGAGGGTGTCTACATCATAATTTCTTAAATGCGGCCATTTGTATGATTATTAGTGGGAAGGATTTGTTTTCAAGTGGAAACAATTCAACTTCAATTTATTTTAAAAAAAAAGGAGAAAAAACTTTCAAAACATCCACATTTTTACACACAGGAATCGAGCAAGCACATTTTGCATTCATTGTCTCTGTGTGATGTGTTTCTAATAACAAAATAATAATAATAATAATAAAAACGTCTGAATGCATGAACAGTGTAACAGGTGTCTGTGAAAAACTGTGCAGGTTCATTAGTCATATATGTTAAAGCACGTCCTAAGTTAAGTCCAGTTAGTGTGTGTTCATATGTCTTCTTTTGTGTTTTCGTCAATGCTGGACGGCAGAACTGTTCACACATTGTAATTATATAACAAACAGACTCTATCTATCTATCTATCTATCTATCTATCTATCTATCTATCTATCTATCTATCTATCTATCTATCTATCTATCTATCTATCTATCTATCTATCTGAATATATCTTTGTGGTAATTTAGAATTTATGCTCTCACTGCAGGTAACAGTAAAATAAAAATTAAAACAACAACAACAAAAAAACATTTACTATGGTGTGTGCAAAATAGAACAGAGTGTATTTGCTAAGTTATTGCGAGGGAACGCAATCCTTTTGCGAGGACCGAAAAATAATTTCTATCCCAATGTCCCCTAGCGGGTTCCGTAGTAGCATTCTGCCAAAGTGTACAAGGAGCAAAAGCCTTGTGGACGTCATGTATTTCGCTATGTCTGTTAAATTTAGTGAAGGTTAGCTTTTAGATTCAAACACAGTTCACATCAAATATGTTTGCTTGATCTTATAAAAGTTTACTCTGTGCGTTTGACCAAACTGGGAGCGTTATTAATATTATTGCATTTTGATCGTCTTTAACGCAGTTCTGTCACTTGTCACAAGAGGGCAGCAGGCGACAGAGTTCTGCTTTCTGAACTTCCTTTCTCACAGAGCTTTTAACCCAGGGTTCACTGACCTGCTGAGGAAATAGTTTCGTGCAGTTATGACAGTCGCAGTTATATTACACCTTATAAAGGTCCGTGTAAGCATTCTTTATTGCGATTGCTATATAATCATTGTTTGCCCTTCATAACAGGAAATCTCACCTAAAGTTGCACCAAAAAAGAGAGAGGCCTCACCTTCCTGATTTAGACAGTAATGAGTTGTGCATGTTTGGTTTAAATTCGTACTATTTAGGAAAACGCTGCAAATTAATTTGGGTTGCATGCGATGATGCACGTTCTTACCGCAACATGAATAATAGTAATTTTGTCAAGCATTGACGAGAAGATGCCTGGTCATGTTGTTTCCTGACATTTAATGATACAGTATGACATAACGCACTTCCTCTGACATGTTTTTGCAAATTCGCATGCAAACCCATATATGACAAACTTTTTTGTGGTAAGTATAAGAATTCCTCCATAACTGTATAAGTGGATGTGTGTCAGCACTAGTGATATTAAGCCTGACGTCACGCGTCACAATTTGCAACATTGCCTATTAAAGTCAAAATGAAACTTGTTTTATGCCTTGTTCTTCTTTCAGTGGTCATATAATCACCTTGCCTAAGTGCCTATTACAATTTATTCCATTGGAATTTTAACTAATAGACCAATAAAAACTGGTGCATAATTCTGAAGTTAAACTAAATGGATAAGTGGGTCCAGAGGTGTGTACAAATACAATTTTGAAAAACGTTACACATTCATGTTCAGGCCCCCTGAGTCACCCTCTGTAGAACATTTTCTGCAGCTACAACTGTAAATATTTTGTGGTATATTTCTACCTGCTTTGTACATCTACAGACTGAAATTTTAGCTTGTTTGTCTTTATAAAATATGCAATGTTCAATCAAATTTGATGGACAGCTTGCAAGAACATCATTCGTATTCAAGTTATTTCATTTTCTTTCTTGTTTGTAATTTTGCACTGCTTTTTGTTGACACGGCTACTCTTTAGACACGACTACTTTGACTTTTTAAGAAGTGAGAAAGCTGCACCTATTATTTTTTCTTTCTGATGCATTTCAAAACATGAATTCATCACACTGCTCAGACACGTGTAATACAAATTTGAAATCATAGGCATATGGTACTTTGTTTTCTTAGTGAGGCTAGTGAAAGTGATAATTCACTGCAGAGTTGGATTTCACCAAACAAAAATTTCCACTTGTTTGTTAAGTTGAAATATACAAATAAGTGGAAAATCCCACAATGACAAAACGCTTACTGTTTTGCAACACTGTTTATGGTCAAGTCCTCATTCATTCCACGCTTACCAGCAATTGTATTGTAGACATTTTGATAATAGTTTAAAAGTAAAAGATGATTTTTATTTTTTTATTTTATTAAAGGACATTGAAGAAGGCTTTGGGTGGTTGCATGGCATTTGTGTTATTTTTACCTCTGCCCATCGAGCAACCATGGTAAGTTTGGTCGTGATGTCACAATGACGGCAAAAAGAAAAGCGCATTTTATGCAAGTTTTCACTTCCTTTTTGCTGCATCAACCTCCAACAGAAAACACACTTAGCAGCAAACTAAGCTTATTAATAATTATGCCAACTCCAGGAAATGGAAAGAGCTCTGGTTCTGCGTGCATCTGTCTGCAGTTACCACAGTGTGAAATGTAGATCCGGTGCCACATTGACTAAATGCTAAATGACAACGTGATGTGCCTCTGTCCCCTGGTGCATTCCCGAAGAGCAAAAAAATAAATAAATCAGCATGTTGTTACCAGCAAATGTTCATTAAAAACAAAGACAATACGCTTTTGTCATTTAATTTGCTTGTTCAGTTGCATCATATTTGCATTGTAAAATATACGTTTTCCGATTACAATCTCTCTTGGTGTGAATTGAAGCCCAGCTTTGACCTTGTATTTTAAAACCTGAAAAGCCACTTGTTCTTTATGTCCTGAAATGTCTTAAAAAAGACGGGTTGAAGTCCCATAATGAAAATCAGCTTCTTTACTTCTGCATAAAAATCAAGGTTAACTGCTGCTACACTTGACAGCTCAGTGTGTCTGAAGAGCAGCGAAGAGACATTTTACCACAGTGTTTTTTTTTTTTTTGCTTTTTTTTTAACAAACTCCTGAAATAATTTTGCACTAAGGAGGTTTGAAAGTAAAATACTCATTACATGTAATACACTTTTAGCCCCTCAGATCATAAGATCAAACCCTTTTTCATCCTTTTCATCTCATGAGGTTTTCACTAAAATTGGTGTCTATTGCTGTAGGATCAACATAATGCTTCAGTGATTCCACTTGGATAAATTCTCTGTCCACTTGCATCAGCAGTACAGGTACGAAAGCAACAAACAACTTGTACATAATGTTTGAGATTGTGCTGCTGCAGGAAAAAGGGAAAGGAAACTAGTGCTGAGCAGATGTCACAGGCCTCTGCAGGACTGCACATCTTTAACAGGGTTGTCATTCATGGTGGGCCGCAATACGGTTTCGCGCTCGCAGGCAGGGATCATTTTCATGAAGAAATGCCCAAGATTCTGTTAGTATCTGCTGGATATGACTCCTGACAGTTAAACCTGGCATCCAGATCCGTCTCATAAACCACTCAGTGACCACCTGTCCCTGATTAAGACACTTAAAGGCACTGGATCCGTTTGCCTCTCTGAAGCATGTCGGCAGTATGTTAACATAAGCTCTACCAATCAGCTGTCCCCGAGGAAAGATACAGCTGTCAAACAGCGCTGCACGCAAACGGATACCGCACGGTGTTGAAGAAGTTATTCCTCTCGTGTTTGCAGAAGGATCAGACTTCTAGTCTGAGTGCAAACATTTGTCTTTATGTTTTAAGCTGCAGGTCTTCACCCAAAATATCCCAAAATAAACACGATTGTCAGTGTACACGCAACATTTTAATCTCTAATGTTTATTTTGTTTTTTTCATAGTTGCTCTTTGGGAAATTAGTGAAAGTTTTTCTTCTCACTCTGCACTTGTTCACAAGGAAACTAGTGCTGAGCAGATGATAGTGACTCTGGTTGTCTTGCTGTTTTTTGTTTGTTTTTTTGTTTTGCTGTTCCTCTCTTTGACAGCCTTTTTTAAAGTGACAGGCCCCACCCTTCTTCAGAGTGCTCAAAACACACACACACACACACACAGCCACAGGCCAAACAGAGGCCCGTGACAAGTCCTGGCAAGCCAGATGAATTTAACTGGGACCCCAAAGCCTGTAAGTGCATATTATCAAGTGTTATTGTCACGCTGCTGAGTGAGACGTCCAAAACATCACATGAGGCGACTTTATTTGATTTCATCATTGCGCAGCCTTGACTGCAACTAAAAAAAGAACACAACACAAACACAGAGTGCCTTACGTGTGGTTTGCCTGCGAGTTAAAGATGAGATGACTTGCCGTCAACAGAGACACCTGGAGTTTGCTTGACATGTGTAAAAATAAAAGTACACACATTTTCATGTGTTTTAGATAGTCTTGTTTACAAAGTCTGCAGAAGTATCCTCACTCCCTATGATATTACTTTACAACCACAAGCTTCAATTTGTTTTACTGGGATTTCAACTGATAGACCAACACAAAGTAGTGTGTGCTTGTGAAGTGGAAAGAAAATAATGACAGATTGTTTTTGGTTTTTGTTGTTGACAAGTTCAACAGGGGCCTTCAGAATCTAATCGAGCAGCCCAGGTATGTGCAGCGTAGCCTCCGGTGAAATTACAGATGTCATGTGCAGACTTCAGGGATTTCTAGGAAAACATGGATATTTTTGGAGAATCTTAATGGAGATTTCAAGGTCAAGAAATGTAAAAACCTTTGAAGAGTAAATTAGATTCAGTGAGATGGTAAACCTCTTATTTTTAGGTTATTTGGATAGCTTTTTAAAACAGTATGTGAATGCTGAGTATGAATGAAAAAAAAAAAAAAAACATGTGAAAAAATAGAGGAAAAACTCCAAAACTATAGGGGGGCATATTCCAAAAGTTTTCCTTTTCCAAATATTTTTTTTCATGGATTACCAGACCTTCTACAAAAAAAAAAAAAAAAAATGAAATGATGGTTTGGAAAAACTATTTTGTGCTGTTGCAGCTGCTGACAAGACATTTTTTTAATGAAGCCAGCACAAAAATAAAAAGATCCTAAAAGACCAGAAAGGAATAGAGAACAACATACAGGGCAAGATGCAACCATCTGTGTCTGTCACAGATGGGGTGATGATTATAGAGGACCTAAATGCAGGCAAAGAGAGGGAGAGGTGTAGCAAAAACAGAGATCTTCAGTAACACCCAAAAAATGATAAAAACAAAGTCCATGGTACAAATATCCAGAAACATGAACTGAACATGAAGAAACTTAATAAATCCCAAACCAATCAAGAGTAGAATAAATGCCCACAACAATGACAACCAGAGAGCTTATACTGAAGGAATAGTGAAGATTGACATTGAATGGAGATAAGTAAACTGGAGGACCAGGAACAACTCTGGAAGAAAGCCAGGCCGAGGCGAGACTAATATTCTACACAAAGGAAGCTGAAATCGTTTGCAAAGAAACTGCAAACTAAAGAGAAAAAGACTAACACCGATTTAAGAGAAATACATCCAAATGCACAAAGAAACACAGAACACAAAACACTAACAGCAACAACCAACACCTGAATATGTCAAGACCTCTTCCAAAAAGAATAAATCCAGAAGTAATCAAGGAGGATTATGAAAAAAACAAAAACAAAACACAAACATCTGTGCATTGTGACAGTGTCGCTACTGACACTAATAACCCTGTTAAAAGTCCTTTGCAGGAAGACAAAAAGAAACTGTCTTTCTGCACGCCTGCAATGGCTTTATAAAATTTGCTGACAGAGGTTGACTAATTCAGTTCCTGGCACTGCTGCTGCGTTTTCCAACCAGTCCACCAGATAAAATAATTCCCCTCACCCTCTTTTTGTCTTGCTTTTGATAATTAAAACAACAGCTATTTTGGTTTTAAAAGTTGTTGATTTTAGCATGCACTTCTTTAAAAAACAGCTTTTGAGGCTAGCATTTTCTGTGCCACACCTGTTTCATCCCCTGAAATAACGGTCTTGTAAACTCTGCAAAGTCTGTTGTTCTGTAACTGATCCTGCAGCTTACTTAATGAATTTGTCGCCTGCCTGTGTGCTCATTTTGCTCCATTTTTGTGCACATTTGTTTTTACAGTCCTTTAAATTCTTAGCTGTCCTGAGTTAAGCACTCCCCTAGTTTCTATTTTCTTTCTGTTTTTTTTTTTTTCTCTTGGAGTCCTGAGACACAGTGACCTACTTCCAGTTCCTTCCTCTCTCTGAAGCAGAGTGTGTGTAAATGGTAAAGTTAACGGTTTCTTTTTTTGCAGGTTTTTTTTTTTCTTTTTTTTTTGCTCTGGATCATATTCCTAGATCTTATAAAACATGCTTATCCCTATCAGTGAGTTCAAGGTCTGCATCAGCCGGCGAATACTTGTCCTGCTTGAGATCTGCAGATAGGGAACTTTGCCATGTCTCATTTTCAGGGGACCCCTGGCACGACGAAGCCCTCCTCTGCATGCAAGGAATGCAAGCTAGATGCACCCCAGAAACTCCATGAAAAGCCACACTCATTCAGACGCACACAACAGAACTTTTTAATTGTTTGACCGACAGCAGGGTGTAGACGAAGAAAGGAAAAAAGAAAGGATTTTTTTCCATCAGAAGAAGCCAAAAACCTATTTTCGCCCTTCTAACTGTGCACAGCTGCATGTTGGAGCTGAAGAAACATTCGCACGGGTTTAATCTTTCGTGCCATTCTGCGACTTATGCTAAATATGACTTGCACAATCTGTTATAAACAAACCAACACAGAATTGTCCTTCTTCACGTGTTTCCTTCTTACCCCCCCCTTTTTTTTCCACCAATTTCGACTCCAGCCACTCCTCTCCACCAACTTGTTTTTCTCTCTCTCTACCTTCCCCCATGGCTGAGTCTGGCAGGGCCACGGGTTCAAAGACATGCACGCACCAGAATGTAGGTCAGCCATCGGTGCTGAGTTACCGATTAGAAACAGCTGTATGTTTGTGGGCCACTCTCGCTCTCTCTCTGTCTGTTTCTTCCTCTCTCTCTCTGTATTTATCTCTTGCAGCTAGCAACCACTGCACGGCCATACAGACAAGCATATTCTCTCTGTTGCCCCAAGATCTCAAGACTTTGCCTTTAGTTCCACTTTATTCCCACAAAACAAATGATAACTAAGGGAATCACAAGAACACACTATTCTGTCGCATAAATGTGTAAACAGGCCATACTCGTCAATGCTACATTGCTGATCTCTGAGCATGCTTTGTGTTTTTCCTCCTCTTTCGTTGTTTGTGCTCTGGTGAAAACTTCTACGCGAGTTTCTTTTTGGTCTGTTTCTCAGGGCAGTCTGGAATATCTGTGGTTTTGCCTATTGTTCTTGGATAAAACATTACTCAGCTGTTTCTCTTCTGTTTACACTGTAAACGTTTTCACATTTTGTCACGGTAAACCACAGACTTCAGTGTATTTAATTGGGATTTCACATGACAGACCAAAACAAAGTAATGGATAATCTTGAAGTGGAAAGAATGTGCTTTTGTTTTTTGTTTTTTTTACATTTTGAGTATGTAAAAATGTTGATACTTGCTGCAACTGGAGCTGCAGCTCCTTTTGGGGTATGTCTCAACCAGCTTTCACATCTAAAGATCAAATTTCTTGCCCATTCTTTGTTGCCAAAAAGCTGAAGACTGTATAAAAATTATCTGTGCGAATACATTTAAAAGTCTTACCACAGACTAACAATTGGTTTTAGGCCTCGACTCATTCTAACACATGCATATTTTTTGACCTAAAATACTCCTTTCCCCAGTCAATCTTGTCCATGTTTCTTTAAGTTGCTAACAAAAACTGATCTGGAACAATGAAAAGCAAAACTACACCAAAGTCTTTTGAAGAAATAGAATCAAAGACCTAGAAACTGTGGCATGGAGTTGGAGGAGTCCAACTATGTGCAGCATGACACGTTTTTTCTGTCATCATGTAAAATTAGGCTGACTCCTCTTCCTTCCACTTCTTTATGATACGCTGCTGCGGGCTTGAGTATTGCATAAAATACCAAATGAAATACAGAGCACTATAACTGATATTCAGTTTAAAAAACTGGATTGTTGGGCTATTTTAACACTAACAGAGACTGTTTTGTCAGGCATTCATTCCACCATTTTAGAGACAAGAAGACAAAAGGAGAATGAAATGACCATGTCCATAAGAAACTCTTGTAAAGATGTTTCAGTTGAATTTTTTTTTCCAACTCTTTGACTGGGCTGCCTATGCTGGCACCTCAGCATTGAATAATACAAAATCAGTCCCTTAGTGCCGATGATGCAGGAGTGCCTGAAGGGCAGAGCAATACACAGACAGCCAACAAACACAGACACACGCGCACTCTCAGACAGCCTATATATATATTCCAATCCAAGACTGTGCAGATATGAACAGGACAATAGCTGACACACAGTGAGTCACACAGACAGGTAGTGGTGCGTGTGAGCAGAACCTTGATGAATGGTGGTAATTACAGTGGTGTTTTCTCTGTGACATTTGTCCCCGCCACACCCTTTGACCACTTGTGACCGAGATGATGAAAAGCTTAAGCTCGGCATTTAAACATTGTTGGTATTTACGCGCACAAACATACGCGCGGCCGATGAGGGGAGTCACACATGTGTCTTTTACAGGGATGAAAGAAAGCTAAAAGACTGCAAGACGGATTGTCTGTTGAACAATTTGTCCATTTTTTGTGTTTTGCTTAACATACACTAAACATAGACGTACATTTTGATTTTGTTTTTGACTTTTTCAACGTGGAACGCTTATACAACCAAAAATAGCAGTGGGTTGTGTGCACATGTTAGAATATATCCTGTTCTGTCTTCCCTTTGCTCACACGATCAATAGTGTTCATATAGACTCAAAATGGATGGGCACCCTAAGCAGATCGTCACTATGGAATTGGCACCATCTTACTGTGGAGATTTTTCATTATCGTTCAGTTTATTTACATTTTATGAAAGTGTACATAGGTTTTATGGGAACCGTGGTAACTGGAGCATTTTAACATGAACTTTTAGTTCTCTCTTGCAGCAGGTATCTTTTTGATCTGCTGGTCATGCGTCCCATATTATCATGGCATGAAATTAATAACAATTTACAATGAATGTCAACCAAATGTTTTGTGTGAAGTTCCCACCACCCTCCAAACACAGGTCACTCCAATCTCATGACGTGCTTCATTTTTGTCATCTGAAAAAAAAAAAAAAAAGACTAGACATTTGAAGCAACCTTTTCGACTTAAAGAAGGAGATCCTCTAGAATGTATTTTGGGTGGAGGGCCACTGCAAACTCAATACAAGGAAATGCACCGTTCCCAAGTTACCACAACTCCAAAGATTAGAGGCTGGGGCACAACAGGGATTTGTAAACTCAGACATCCTGACAGGGATTCTCAGCAGGATGTCGGGCAAATCCAGACCCACAAAACGCAGACTTTCGCTATGTTCTTTTGCTACTGTGATGGATATCTATGCACCCCAATAGCAGAATCACAGCCATTAGTGTGGGTGGTCTGTCACCATCCTTCTCCACTGCCCAACCAAATGATCTGACTGGTTCGCATATTTATAGGGCAGGATGTTTGTTGTTGGAGACCCGCTGTTTGAGTGTATGAATTAGCTCGAGTTCACCAGTTGCCATGGTCACGGATATGGTTGTTTTATCTGAACCCATTCAAACTCACATTCACACCAACCCAGCTGCCACCCCCCCACCACCACCACCATTTCAGCCTGGCGGGATTTGTTTTTCCTCGATATTTAGCTATAAACAAAACAAAACCAAACAGGGCAGAAAACATAGTTTTCACTTACACATTTTCCTGAGACACAAGCAGATTTGTGAGCAGCGGCCCGAACCACTCATGCTTCAGCACTCCATGAGACATATGCAGCAGCAACATGATTCTCACAGTCATGCGGCTCTGAGCTTCTGAGGTGAGGGAGCATGTGACAGTTGCTCTGTCAGATGGCAACATGCAGGGAAAGGCCAGGAAACCAAGGGGGGGGGGGGTTCAAGTGCAGAAAATAGTTCTGGTTTTGATGCAGAAATACACAAAGCTGAAAGACTGAAGGACACTTGAATAGCTCAAGCAGCCATGAGCTCAATGTGAAGCTCCAGGATAATGGATTTAAGGACATATGAGGGGGACATGTGTGGGTCAGTGCAGATGAGATATAAGAAAGAGTGAGATTGATTATGTCCTCTAACACCACTGCCAGCGAAGACCACAAATCCAATTGAACAGAACGCAAAAGGACATGACCCGTAAAATTTTCCCAAAATGTAGTCTCAGAGCATATGGAATTTGCATCTTGAAACATATAAATGTATCATCCCAAACTGCCTGAAACAAGTGTTTTTGGTAACACTTTATTTGAAGAGGTGTGCATAAGATTGGCATGACAGCGTTATTAACATGACATTACACCTGTTATGAACATGAAGGAGTCTTCATGAATGTTTATGACTGTTGTCATGAAGTGTCATTCGGTAAATGATTACACTTTTAATGCAAAGTTGACACTTTTAATTGACTTTGTATGCAAATTTTCATATAACTTGGCAGTAAAAGGTCCATTATTGACAGAATAATGCAAAGTTGACGCTATTAATGGACTTTCTATGCAACTGTTAGTGCAACTTTGCATTAAAAGTGCCATTATTTACCGAATGACACTTCATGACAACAGTTGTAAGCATTCATAAGGACTCCTTCATGCTTATGACACTATCATGTCAGTCTTATAGACACCCCTTCAAATAAAGTGTTACCAAATTTTTTTGGACAAGTTTTATAATTAGCTCTGTGAGTCACTGAAATGGGCTACGTTCATTTACTATAAATGGAGTTTGAATGATTGGAACATTGCGGTCCAATCTTCAAGCAGAGACATTTCAGGTGTGCAGTGGAAAACAAAGTAGGAGAAGCTGCACTGGCAATTTCAGTCACAAATGTAAAATAAACACATTCCGTACTGGAAAAAAATTGAACACATTTATGTTTGTTTTTAATTGTTTAAAAATATTTAATTTGACTGTTAGTTATTCTTAGTAAGACAAGAAAAGAAAAGGAAAGGAGGAAAACCATTACATCAGAAATGAAATGCTATTTTAAAATACACTGATATTGTGTCATTTAAAATAGAGGCAAATTGCAAAAACATAGTGAAAAAAACGTGCAAAAGAGAAAAATAAAGTTTTGCTAAGATATGTGTATTCTCCTCAAAAAGCAGTTGGATATTTGACACTCTACCTGAATTAAATGATAAGCTTTAGGGAGAGACATCGATACAGGAGTAAATAAATGTGTGGGTAATTTTAAGGAGTGTGGACCACGTCCTGTTTCTCCATTGTTCACAGTTTTCTCACATCTCTCACATCCATTTCTTGCAAAAGAATTCACACACGTGAAAACTTTTGCAAAGCTGAGGTTGTGAAGGATAGAAATGAACCGTGATCATTTATTGTAAACGGAGTTTACAATAAACTCCACTTATTATTTTAATGTAACTGCAATAAATAGAAAGACTGTAAATATTTTGCAAGATTCTGTGTGTGTGTGTGTGGGTGTGTGTGTGTGTGTGTGTGTGTGTGTGTGTGTAGAGTATTCATATCTCTTGATTTGTTTGCATTTCAAGTTACAAACACAAGTTACAGCGTGTTTGTAACTTGTCGTGTTTGTAACGTAACACGACAGTGAATAGAGGAAAATCACTGTCAAGAGTTTATTGTTGTAATGTGTTTATGTTCTTGTTAATTTTGTGTTTTTTTTTTTCCTGATATTTCTGGCTTTTTATCATCAGTAAAGATTTTTCCATGTTAATTCCTTTCTGGTGTTCATTATTGTTGTTAGGCTCTTCACCATGTACAATTATTCACCTTGTGTTTATCTCATCACTTCTTTCCTTTTCCACATTTCTTTTGTTCTTCCATATGTTCATTTTGGTTTGTTCTATTGTCAGTCTTTATTTTCTTTCTTTCCCTCAGTTCCCCTCTCACTCCTCTTCCACAGCTCTTTAACATTCCCCTGGTCAGACTCACCATTTCACAACACGCCCTCCATAGTTAAGCTCCCTTAAATAGTGAGTAGTTTCCTGTGTTCGCTACTCACTTCTTTAATTTCCTGCTCATTATTTCCTGTTCCTGAAGTATTCGAGAATTTATCCTTAACAATATTTCCCATTTGGGAAAAGACTCAACGAAAAAGCTAAACAAGTGTAGCATTTAGTTAATGTCTGCTTGAGTAATGATACAGCTGGATCTTAGACTCATGTGGACGCGCTTAGTCTTACAGTTAAAAGCCAGATCTTTGGTACTTCTCTGGTACGTCACTAATTCTGATTCACAGGACTCTTCCATGGGAGGGATCATGGAACATGTCACATGATATAAGCAACTGAGACTTCTTGATGTGGCAATGTGGCATATTCCATTAAGCTAATTTTAGATTCGACTCATCCATTACTTTTATAGGTACAACTTGTTAGTCCCTTCAGAATTGTCTTAATTCTTTGTGGTGTAGATTCAATAAGGCTTCAGAAACATTTCGTAGAGATTTTGGTTCACGCTGATACGATGGCATCGTACACTTGGTGCAGAATTGCCGCCTGCACATCTCAAAAGTGACATATTGTATTGAGCTCTGACAAATGGGGAGACCACTGCAGTACAGAAACCAGCTTGAGATTATTTGAGTTTTGCATTATTCTGGGAGATGTTGCCATTAGAAAATAAGAACAATGTGTTCATAAAGTGATATGATCAATACTTAGGTAGGCTGAGGAGTTTAAACGATGATTTAGTTGCTACTGAAGAGGGGTTGACAAGAGAATATCACCTAGACTATTAAACCATGACCGGTCTTAACCACTGACTTAAGGTAGGATAGAGCCATGCTTTCTTGGTGTTGACACCAAATTCTGTTCCAACCATCTGAATGTCTCAGCTCAGTCTGAACTCATACAACCAGGTGACATTTTTTCCAGTCTCTTTGGTGAGCCTGTGTGAACTGTAGCTTCAGTTTCCTGTTCTTAGCTGACAAGAGTGACGCCTGATGGGGTTTCGCCTCTCTATTTGAAAGTACAGGTATCATGTAGGTGTGGTATGTTATTCCACATACTTTGAAGTACTATTGCTTTTTAATCATTTTTTTTAAGCATTCAGCACATTCTCCTCTGCATTCTGAAATCAACAAAAACATTTTCTCCACACAACTGTTGCACATTTTTTGACCATTCTCTGGAAACCTGATAGTTTGTAAAAATGCCAATAGATCAATCGGTTCTGAAGCTCTTAGACTTGCCACCTGCAGAAACAATCATGTTAAAAATAACCCAAATCTCCTTTTAAGATGGCTCTGTTTACCACCTCTATACGTCCAAATGCACTGAGTTCTCACCTTGTGATGTGCTGATTTGCTGTTTGTGTTGGCAACAAAACAAACAGTTGTATTTAATAAAGTAGCAGATGACTGGACTGTCTGAACTGTAATTGTGGCCATATAAGAAGAATCATGCAGATATGTTTATTGATGTCAAGACTGTTTGCCACTCATCAGCTCAAACACATATGAGATCTTGCTTTCAGTTTTCGCATTTATCATCTTATCTCATCCCGTCTTTCCTTTGGATCGCACACACTTGGAGCGTAAAAGTTTTCATTTCTGATCTTGTTATTGCAATCGATTTGTAGACGTTTCATCTTCTTGCCTCAGTTTAGTTCTGTCGTGACACATGAACTGCAAATGAGAAAGGTGTTTTCCTGATCTTGAGTCTGTAGACAGAAAATATAAAAGCTGTTTATGGACTTTTGACCCGTGTGTGGAGTTTCACTGTAAGTAACTGTATAAATCTTGATAACACGTGGAACAAAAACAGTGGAGAGACTGCAGCAAGGAACTTTGGCCCAAAAGGCATCTGGAACGTGGTGTTGGGTGCTTTCTGACACTGAGCTTGTCAGTGAGCGATCAGTGTCGACAAGAAAAACACCTTCTTGAGTCTGCAGTTCAAGTATCAGCTTAAGCAGCAACAACCAGTGTCATTCTCCACCAATAAATTCCAATAATGTATCAACCTTCATTTGGGTTTTTTGCTCCGTTAATCCAAACATAACTGCAACTATTTATGTCTCTACAAGCTTCGCCTGTTCTTCTTTGCTAAATAACTCAAGCTCAGACAGATTGATGGAGAATATAGAATAATATTTAGGTCGTGCCACAAATTCAGAGATGCATTTATGCATGAACTTTGGTTAATTTTAACAAATGAACATGTCTTGATCTAAAATATTAGACCATAACTCTGGCTGTATGCTTAGGGTCATTGTCCTGCTGGAAGGTTAACCTCAGTCACAGCATCAAATCTTTGGCAGCATCTTATAGGTCATACATTTTCCTCAAATCGATACCCCAAACCATGATACTGCCACCACCATGTTTCACAATGTCATTTGCATCTTCAGGACGTTTTGCAGAGGTACTTTTCATATAAATAACAATTTGAACATAGTCTAAACTTTTCCAGTTTCTCTGCTGACCAAATCACCATTGTCCCCATGGTTACTGTGACCCCTACATTGTGGTGGCAAGCTGCAAACAGGACTTCTTATTACTTCAGTAATAGCTTTTTTGTCTCGTGACACTCCATGTGGCCAGATCTGCATAAGTGCCCAATAGTAGTTCCAATAGAGAGATTGTTCTACCTGATATGTGGATCCCTGCAGCTCCTTCAAAGTTACTATAGGCATCTTGGTGGTTCAAACCAAACAAGCAAAAAAAAAAAAAAAAAAAGACATTGTAACATGACAAAATGTTATAACGCACTGTAGGATTAAAAAGGAGAAACAACTCAGGATGGAGCACTTTCGACAAGTTGGTCTGTTTTATCTAGGACAACTTCTGGCAAGACTTGCATTCAATCACAAACCACTCTGCTAAGTGCTGACATTTACAGAAATGTTGGACGATTAAAAATGAAGAATAACCAACCATTTTGGCATTTTTCCTCTCCTTGCTCCACCGCTGCCAACTTCTAACTGTTGAAACCTCTTTATGAACCAAAGTGACAGAGAAGCAACACACTGGAAGGCTTTGCTTCATTTCCTGAGAGAACTTGACACTTTGAAATGAGCTCCTTAGAAGTACAGTTAATGAAAGCGAAGAAAACATGTTGCTGATATTGTTTGCTTGTTGTTTTGTTTTCATTGGGTCACATCAGGTCTTCATGAGGGCCACAACTAATTCCCAGGAGAGAATGATCATTTTCCAAATGCAAAATAGTTTTAGTTTTGTCTCTACTCATGCAAGAGCTTTGTAGCTTTTGAATCCTTGAAGAGTAACCTGCAATTTTGCATTCTTTTACATTTAGATGTATTGTACAATGCAGTAACGTTGTGCATTTGATCTCATTTTTTATCTTTTACTTAGGTAATGATCATTTTCTCTCAATCGAATATGTAAAAACAAAATATGTAGACATAGTGACGTGAAATTGGAGCTGAAACTTTCAGTACTTTTTTGATCTAAAGTAAAAGTTTATTTAAAATAAACTTTTCAGTTCTATGCTCCTACAGTAATTAACAGTAGAAGGTTTACAGCAATCAAACTTCACTGGAGTTTGATGAAGTTTGATGAAGTTTGATTTTTATGATGAAGTTTGGTTTTGAATTGAGTGGAAACAACAAATGTTTTTATTTTCACTGTTGACTTTTTGATTTTTTTTACCACACTTTATATTACTATAAGAAAAGTTTTATGTAAATCAAACATAAAATATATCTAAAAATATAAACTGCTTGTTTATCGGTTTCTAAAAGATATGATTGCATTTGATTTAATAGGCTTAATAGCTTCTCTTTTGCTATGACCTATTTTTTATTCTTTTTTTAGTTTTTATTTTTTTTAATGGATGTAATAGTCTTATCATTCTAACAGATTTGACCATGGCTGATCTGTGACATGAACACCATTTGTCAAAAGCAATGTGCTGCCAGTATGTCAAGATGTTTGGCCAAGATGGACGTTGGACAAAGGAAAAGGAAGAGGCAGCGAGGAGAGAGTAGTCATTTGGCTGCACAGGCCTGGGGCATTTGTGCAGTTCAGGGCCTGAGCCACTGTGATCACAGAGCATGCAGATGATAAGTCTATAAATAGAAAGAATGGAAGCAGGAGGGACAAAAGCTATTTCCTTTGTAAAGCGATGCAAAAGAATAGCTAGTGCTGGAATGGATAAGCAAGAACCACTTGAACAAGTTGTGACTGTAATTACACTCTGCATTGCAAAAGTATTCACTCACCTTTTAAACCCTTTTTCATTTTATATTATATTATATTATATAAATATTTTATATTTTTTTTGTGAAACACTACTGTAGATTCCCAGCTGGATTTAGGTTTGGAGTTTAACTGGACCGTTCTGATGCATGAATATCCTTTGATTTACTCCATTGGTTTGTAGCTCAGTGTTTGGAGTTGTTGTCCTGTTGAAAGGTGAGCCCTCTCAGCCCCCTCATGATTGCCAGGGTTGACAGGAGCTCAATCCAGTCCCATCAACTCTGAACAGTTTCTTCGTTCCTGCTGAAAATTGCATCCCCGTGGCATCAGATGCACAGGGATGCCACATCATGCTTCGCAGTGAGGATGATGTGTTCAGGATGACGTTTTCTGCCAGATAAAGAGTTTTGCATGTAGGTCAACAAATTTAATTGTAGATTCCTCTGAGCGGAGCACTTTCTTCTACACGTGTGCTGGGTGTCTTACTCAGCCCATGTCGAACTTTCGATATTTTTAATATGTTTCTCTTTTATAAGCATGACAATCTCTCAAGTCTTCCAAAGAAGTCGGACATGGGGAGTTGACAGGTACCCATCCTACCGACAGATTCTCCCAACTGAGTTTCCAAAGCTACCATTGGTCACTTGGTTGCTTTTCTGAGTAATACTTTCTGTTGCCTAATTCTTCTCCACAGCTGTTTCCCTGGCCTGTCTGCTGTATGCATTGGTCTCCATGGTGCTGTTTGCTCTAAAAAGTACTGAAAAGGACTAAAGTACTAAAAAACTCTGAGGCTTTCACAGAATAACTTCAGTTATACCAACACTGAAGTACACACTCTACTTAGCTTCACGTGAAGGCAACTGGTTTGAGATGGATTTTATATAGGGGTAGTGGAGAAAAGCGGGGTGTATAAAATTGCACTCCACACTTTTGAGATTTATTTATTTGTAAATTATATTGAGTTGTGAAGATGAAAGTCCTGCAATAAAATTGGCTTACAATCTTTTGATCAGTCCAGGGAAAACAATGCAAAAAGTAAAATGCAAATGCCAGCATGAAAGTAAAATCCAGGAAATGGATCCAAAATTTGGATAATCATGCAACTGCCATTTTTCACGGGGTTTTTGCCGATTTCATGTTTTCAAAGCCATGTGTAGTGAACATCTTTGTCGCTTTTCAAGTATTGTGTCACTGAATAATTACTGTAAACGCAGCAGCAGAAAGCCACACATTTCTTCTGAAATTCACATCAGTGAGTTTTCAGGGAAAACAGAACTTCCAAAACAGAAGTGACTATGCGCTCATGATAATAAATGCTCGCTTGCAGAAAAGATCCTCTCCAGGTACGGATTAACACACATGCGCTATGGATATGCAGAGATGGCAATGGGTTCTTACAAGGTCAAACAAGTGTTACACCGGTTAAGTGCACACTTCATGTGCCTCAGTGAACCTGTGGCTTCCTGCAATCAGACTGTAGTTGTAAAGAGTGTCCTTGCGCATGTGGGCACATGATATGAGGGGTTCAACTATTATGACTCTCTCATATTTTACCCTTAAGGACAGTTGTGATATACAGGCAAAAACACACCATGAGGTTCAACAGAAGAAAATGCATTAGTTCATTTGTTGTGAAACAAGTGAGTTTTACACTATGTGTGATTTCATTCTTACTATGATTTCTCAATTTCAGCCAAAATTAAATTTGGCTGAAATGGCTCTCCATATTCAACATGATGCAAATGGAGTCGGAGAGACAGAAACTTAAATACAGCTTGATTAGCAGTTGAATGTGGTTTCTGCATGGCCTGAGCTTGGTGAACCAAATACTAGTTTAGTTTTGGT
This sequence comes from Poecilia mexicana, assembly GCF_051168715.1. NCBI lineage: Eukaryota > Metazoa > Chordata > Actinopteri > Cyprinodontiformes > Poeciliidae > Poecilia > Poecilia mexicana. The sequence continues at coordinate 9,399,284 of NW_028263370.1, read as the reverse complement.
AAAGGCCAAGCAACTCAAAACACCTGCATCCTGGACATCACTGCAGAGAGGCTGCATTTGAGAAATACTCTAAAAATAAAAAACATTCTCCACAAATTAAAACATTATCTCCTACTCAGAAATTGACTGCGTTATATAACATCATGCAAAAGTACCAATAGCTCTTGAACATTTTATCTGCACAAATTTTGAATTGTACTTACTTTTAGCACAGATCATTAAGACATTATAAAATAAGGAGTACTATACATTTTTACACTTAAAGACCTGAAAAGTGTGCATTTGTATTTTAAGGCCTCCTGATTCAATGCTTTACCCAGTCACTAAAATTACAGGTAATCTTTTGTAGTTTGTCACTATACCTACCTGCTTTGCATGTCTAGAAACTGAAATGTGTACCAATTCTAGTTTGCAAAATGGATGAATAGTTTCTGTGAACATTATTTTAAGTTCTGCCATAGATTTCTAAATTAATTTAGCTCCAGGTAATTTTGAAACAGAACTTTGAGCTAAACCTTTTCATTGTAGCTCTGGATTTTTGTCCTGCAGGAAGTCAAAACTCTGTCAGCATCGCAAGTCTTTCGCAGCCTTGGCATGTTTTCTATTGTCCTATTGCTGTTTACGTTCTATTTTAGAGGTTGATCCATTTTTGACACAGCTCGCCCCTGTCCCTTCTGAAGAAAAGCTTGGTTGCTAATGTTCTCTACAAACCTCTGAGGCCTTAACAGAACAGCTGTGATTAAATTAAACTCAGGTGGATTAGATTAACAATTGGTTACACCTGATTTTAATGAGGGGTAAAAGGGTAAAAGAGGGCCAAATACAAACTCTTAACACACTTTTCAGACTTTCAGCAGTAAAAACATCTTACTATCGTGCATAATTTCCTTCTAATTTGTAATTCTACTTTCTGTTGGTATTTTAAAAATAAATAAATAAAAATCCATTGGTCTTTGTGGCAGCAGAGTAGAGGGAAAAAAGAGCTCTTCATGAGATCATTTATGCAAATGAAAGTGTTGCATACTTATCATCTAGACAGACAGTATCATCTGTCTTGGTGTGGCAGCTAACAACTGTGAACAGCTTCACATATTTTAGGTGGTTCTTCAGTTTGCACATCACTCTTGTTAAACTTGCTGACATCAACAGAACTCCAAAGCCACACACTAACTTACAACATAACTCGATATACTATCTTGCAGCATGGGCCCCATGAGGATCTCATGTGTCGCATATCACCAAGAGCATACAGCATAAACTGTGTTTGTGGTCCTTGGGGTCTTCATAATTCACGCTGAGAGTCACTTCCTCATTCTGATGTGTTGGTGTTTTCTTCAGAATGCAGTCCAACAAACATCTGGCTTCTAGCATGAGAAACTGCCTGCCATGCGCATAAAAAACTCAGATTTAAAAGCCTTTTGAAATTCATAACTCTTCTATTTCTGCGAAACCTCTGACACTTTTCTCTCATGCTTAGCTGGTGATGGATGGGGTAGAATTTTCCACTATCAAATTCAATTTCAAGAGCTGATCTCTGTCACATGATCTCGATTGACGCAATGGTCATGAATCATGACTGCAGACAGACCTGACTCTGCAAGATAAGAAAAAAAAGTAGCTAGCATAGTAGTAAAACTTTGACTGTTATGAAAGATTTTTTTTTTTTACAGTTTTGTGTACAATTAAAAGGGACATGTGACTAAAGCATCAAATTATGACAAAATTTGAATAAAGTTATAGACTGTTTGCCTTCAGTAGCAAAGAGAAATGGCTGTCATGTCATTTTTCCCCCTAAGGAAACATGAACAGGCATCATGATCTATGAGCTTCTGACTATCCATGAGTTTTCAGTTGTATAATTATAAACAAATATGACTACATCAACACCCTGTGAAATGTTTTAGAAGGCAGTCCTGCTCTGTTGGCAAAAGGGTTGTAAAAAAAATATGACATGGTGGTTACCAATAATGTTACTCCCCCCATGACCCAATTTAAAAAATGCTTAAATGAAGGTTGAATCTTAATTTTTCAGGATACAATTTGCTGTTGTAATAAAAAAAGTATTCTTTTTCTAAACACCATAATTTGTGCATAAAAAAGTTCTTACAGTGCATTCATGCTATCGCATTTATTAAAAGACGAGGCATGAATAAACATATTTAAAGGGAACTGTGTGTTGCAATGGTGCTTTATCTTCACAGCTGGCTCAGCTTGGTGTTATGGGCCCAGCTGAAGACTTTCAGAATGACTTGTACAGGAAATAAACACAAAACATCATCCGTGTGACTGAGTACTTGTCATGCCAAACGATATATGACTGAAGTATAATTGAGCCTTGCTGACTGAACAAATGCCGTTTATTCCACGGCCAAAACGCAGAAACCGTACTTCGAGAAGTTAGCTCACTTTGGGAAACCAAAACAACATCCAAGTTCAACTATATGAAAAACACCCATCCTCTTTCTCATTAGCCAATCAGACGCTTCCACACAGAGTAGAAAGCCAATCAGCATCGAAAAAGGCGGGCACTAGCGGCTGTTGCTAGGGTATATCGCCAATGACTTCACTCAGTCAAGCCAATGACATCGCAAAGAGGACTTTCATTGGCGTAGACGCACCTCAGGGAGGTTTTCTGATTGGATAGCGGTGTAATCAGTTGGTTTCCTGAGTTTAGGTGCTGCTGTTACTGTAGTTTGGAGTCGTCAGGACTCAGAAGTGAACGTAGCAGCGTTTGGGCTCCGCTGAAGAACAGCTTTTATTTTTCATCTTCATTCCATTATTTTATGAATTGTACACTTGTGTAGATAGATATATATTTTTTTCTATTTTTTTAAAGAACACCAAGACCCGGAGAAGATGGAACTGAATTCTCTTTTAATTTTGCTGGAGGCTGCAGAATATTTGGAGAGACGAGACAGAGGTATTTAAAGCTGAAGTGACAGGCATTTATTTAAAGGAGTTATTTTGTGACATAATAAATGAGGCTCGATGCTTCTGGGTTTTAACACTATCCTGCCTTCAGTGCAGGTATGATGTCACTTGTTTCTCAATGGGACACAGACAAGGCGATGGGTACAAAGTGGACCCAGAAACATGATGTGTTACAGAAAGAATGATGTAATCTAATTTTGTAGAGATACGACTTGTTTATGTCTTGTCGTTTTAGTATATGAAAACAGGGCTTAAAACAGTTGCATTAAAAATATGGGTTAATGTGCACTCTACCTTGATATAAAAAATGTTTGTACTAATGGATTATTTCTTGGAAGGATTTAGACATAATAGCAATTTCACGTTTCCCTGTATTGACTGGCTAACAGTAAACTAACATTTCATTATTTATTGTTTTATGTGTGTCCACAGAGGCAGAACATGGTTATGCGTCTGTTTTACCATACAGCAGTGACTTTTCCCGAAAGAAAACGAAAGCCACACCAATTTCCAGAAAAGCTCAGAACAATAGGTAAATATGTAGCTATATGTCTTGCCTTCACGTGCCATGCCATTGTAAACTCTAGCGGTGCATAAACATGAGTATAGCAGCCCTGCTGGTATGTATGTCTGGGCTGGGATCAGTGTGTTTTGGTCTCTCCAATCAACAGTGCCACGCGTACACTGTCAACTCTGCTGCCTCTGTCTGTTTCTGTGTTGCCCTCCCCATGCTGAGAGAACCGGAGAGGGAGAAAAACACACGCACACCCGACATGCATTTAACCTTTCGTTTCTGCAGCATGTCTCACACAGCCTGCCATGCTTTCACCTGGGTTAAAACGCTGTGTTTTTCATGTGGCGAGAGTGTTTTGTTTGGTGTGTCTGGTTGCAAAATGAAAGTCCTGCAAAAGAAAAACAGAGAGAGAAAGAGAGAGAGTGACAGAGGGTCGCATTTCAGGAACTGCAGTCCTGCACTTTCTTCCCACACTCTGACACACAGAACACAAGAAGGTTGTTGTTGTCCTCATGTTTTTTTTGGTTGAACCGTCAGTATTTAATTTTTTTTTTGGTCAGATCTCCGCTGAACGACCTCTCCCGCTTAGAAAACACATCCTCAAGATGTGCTACTGAACTGCACACAGACAAAATAAACGCAAGTTTCAGTTTTGATTCAATTTTACTTTATGATTTCTAGCTTGTTAGATAAATGACTGAAGGTTAATATTGAATCCTTTTCTCAGAATAGCTCTGCGTTCACCGCTTTGTGCCACTTTTGCATTGTAGTTCCATGCCTTCCTATTTATTCCCATGTGGGTTTGCATATCACTTTATTTTAGTACTTTTTATAGGCTTATTCTAATTATATATTATATGATATTTCTAATTATAGAAATGCTCAAAACTCATGTGTAATTTAATTTAATTTTGTATTATTCACTACGGACTTTATAATTAGGGAGATTCTGACCCATAAAAACCCCAAAATAACACAGAGTGACTTCCTGTTAGTAAATATTACCCTATTGGTGTAGAGTAGCCACATTTCCTTATAGCGGAGCATGAGTAGATTATAGAAGATTATTTTAAACCGATGTTTGTCAGTCTGCACAAATCTCCCAGTAGTAATGCATAGTCGGTACAAAATGTCCTGCTGAGATCAGCACTATTTAGTGCATAAAAAAGTTGTGTATCAAGTGACCTAAACTACAGAGATATGAAAGGGCAAAATGATGAACACTCACCCAAAATAACCCTGCCATGATGTTTTATTTAGAATATTTCCTTATGGTAGCAAAATTTCGAAAACTACTGTAAGTCGTTGGTCATCAGAGTGGGTACTCATTATCTCCAAAGGAGGAAACGAATTGGATCATGATTGGCAAAAAGATCCCGTGGAAGTCAACTCCTCTTATTAGAAAAGCTTTCAGTCTGCAAAGTTTTTGAAATGGCGATGGTGTAATGTGACAATCAACCCCTGAAGTCTGAGTCAGTTTACCTTTGACAATTCTTTCCCAATAATTTGTGCCATAATGCTCCCATTTCATGCCCACGTGCTCCCAGTTACACCTGTAAACAACCATTACAAACCCAAATATTTACCAGTTAGATGAATGTATTTCTCTTGATAGCATTACTGATTGTCGTTCTGATCACCGCATGGATTACTCGACTCTTATGAAATGTAAGAGATTCCGTCCTCTGATCAAACTTGTGTTTTGCAACTCTGAGTGACGTCCAGATGACTTTAAGTAAACCAGTGTCTTTAAATGATCTCTGTGGGTACAAAACATCCCTGACATGGGTTCGAATTGACACAAGGCTGTAAAGGTACAACATGGTATCGGTGCAAATTAATCCGAATTAAATTAAATTACATACTTAAATTATAGCGCATGTACAGTTGCAGGTGGCTTCAACCATAACATCTTTAAAATGTTGGTTTAGGTTGACACTGGAAACATACTTATGACTAATCATTAGCAAGTAATATTTTACCAGCAGGATATGACACTTTGGACATTTCATTAAACTTTAAACCATCACCACATTTGTATTAGATAGCTATTTACAGAGAAGCTTATAACCATTTACACAGGAAATGAAGGACGGAGGCAGTGTGCTACTGATGGTCATCCAGTGTGAAAACCATACTGATAGCAGAACATGTTAAACTTTTTTTGGTCAAAGTAAAGGAAAAGTGAGGCAGTGTAGTTTTTTTTTTTTTAATAGTTTATTTTTTTCCCCCAGTTTTGTCATAACTGGGTTGGAAATCCTTTACGTGTCGGAGTGTCATTAGTGGTGCGCAACGTCTCATCTCCATTTTCAGATATAAATAATTTGTTTCTCACTAAACAATCATCCAGTGCAAATGTAAGAATGACTTAAAGGTTCGCAAAATAGTGCTTGCGTCAACGTATGACTTTTTTTTTTTACATACAAGTTGTGGAAAAGCCTCTTTAGTCTTGGCCCCGCGAGGACCCAGCTTTGGTTCTCGGGTTAATCAAATCTGGATTTATACTAAAAAAAAAGAAAGAAAAAAAAAAGTTTACTGCTGCTGGATAAATGTAGAATTTTGCTGCTAAAATCTTAAATGACTCTTTCTGCATGCTGACAAACGAATCCTTGCATGTGACAAACCACAGCCTATTTGAAATGAAACTTGAGTCATTGATCGGGTAATAAATCTTTTAAGCTCATGTTGCTAAAAACAGAGTTGTCACACCAGATTGAGCTTCCCTTCATTTATCTCTGCGAAATGTATTGTGTCATATGGAGACACACCCACAATAGGAGACTAATCTGGAGTTTTTTTTTGTAACTATATGCTTTTTTTGAGACTTACTTGATCCTGGTGTGTAATAGTGTATTTAATTGGTCATTAACTATACCTGTTAGTCTGGATAAGTTGTGACTGTCTAAGAGAATTTGTATGATTTATATTTTTGTTTGTACAATTAAATGCTGATTAAGATTTATTTTATTTTTTTTAAGTTGATTTGTTAAATAGTTAGGAAGTAATTTCACAGTAGCAAACTATGCAGCGGGTGATCGGTTGAGGTTAAGAGCTAATATTTGGTTTTAAGTTTTGTGAAATTAAAACAATACTTCAAGTTCATCCAGTTCCTACAACATTCTGTTGGTCTTACAAGGAAATGCATCCTTTCAATAAACGGGTGAATGATGAAAAGGGAGTGCGGATGTGTGTGCCGGGTGTGGTGGCCCACACACATACCTGCGGAACGAACCCACGCCCACCGAGTTCGAGGACCAATTTTTCACTCCATCTTAATGTGACTGCCCTTAATTAAAACTCCTCCATTAGCTCTATGCACGGGCAGGCCCTTCAAGTTGGTGGGTGGACCTGAAGAAAATGTAACATTAATCAGGTTTAAAAAGGTGGTCGACTTGGCATAATTACGGGTGACATGTTTCTGAGTCTGTTCTCGGGGAGAATAAGCAAAATAGTATTTCACATGTACGCATAGCAAGAAGCGGTCCCCATTGAGTTTCTTTGAAATTATCGCTGTGTTTTGGCTGTTTACTAGTTTCTGTTTCACTGAGACTCCTCTGTACTACACTCGCATATAAATAGTCACATACAAAAAAAAGAGCTTTATTTTCAGCCTTGAATTCCTTCCTGTGAGTAGGGAAATGTTCAGGGGATGGCCTTTGCTGTGTTACTTCCTTCTAAAAACTGATACATGGCATCATTGGTTTTGCATGCCAGACACCATGCTTTTACATAACATGTAAAAATGTGTGGTTTAACCTGTGGGTTGGAGCATTCCCTTCTTCCTCCTCACGATTTCCTGCTCGGGCCTCGTGCTTTGACTGGGACATTTTCCTCCAATTTCTACATCTTTCAATAGCGCAACTTCCTCCGGGCTGGGAGCGAAGCTCTTTGTCTGCCTTCTTAGATCTGCAGCGGTGTGACATCCTGTGCTCCTTCTGGGATGATATTGTGCAGACGGGTCAGCCGTAACCCTTTCAGCACGTCAAACTGCCTTGTTGTTGCGGTACAGCTGTGGGAACCACTGCTTTCGTGAGCTTGGCAGGGGGAGATGAGGGGGGGGGGGGGCTCTAGGGTGGTGGAAAGTCTGAAAAGGGCTTGTTGTCAGTCTGGCCCCTTTTGTTGTTGCTGTTTTTGTTTTTGTTGCCACGGTATCCATGACACCCTCATGAACGGAGGGCCTGTTTCGGTTGCCCTCCCGGCTGCCTGCGTGTCACAACGGGGGGAGTCGCTCCTCGGAATAGCCCGTGTACGCTGAGGAATTCTGCAGCGTCTGAAGCCTCCAGACGTCTGAGAGCCGTTTTTATTCCGCGTCCTTCGCCGCTGATCAGCCGTCATGCAGAAACTGCAGCAGTGGCTGCAGCGTGCATGGGGTGTCACGGATCCCTTGTTGTGTGTGTGTATGTGGGGGGGGTATCAGTTCAGCTGAGCTCTCCCTGCATTTTCTCTTTGCAGCTATTGGCCACGATTGAAAAACACATCTTAAAATTGAGGCTCTGCTTTTAGAATGGCACTTAAAAGTTTTGAACTTTACATATATTTGTCATGAAGCTTGGCAGAAAGCTCTCCTCGGCTTCACTAAATTGTTCCAGTTTCGTAAAGCGGTAGCAGTAAAAATTGGTGAGAATTTGCAGTCAGCAGGGGTGTGACCCTCTGCTGCAGCTGGACGTCTCCCCTTGTAAATGTCGATCAGTTTTCCACTTCAGCTGTAAGGCAAACAGAACGGCTTTGGTTGTGGTGCGAGCTGTTTACTGCATGTCCTTTAAAACTTTTTTCTTTTTTTTTACTTACTTCATTACTTACTTAGCAACAATTCCCTCGTCCCATTTAAGATTCGTTGTCAAAAACCGTGTTGTTTGCTTAGGCTCATGTTCTTGTTACATGACCCACTTTCTGTTGATATTCTGTCCAGGGCCAGATGTGCTGCCTTTTTTCCTGCACAGTTTGTTCTCATCGTTTGATGTAGCAAATCAGAGCCACGGCATCACATTTTGGCTGCTACGTTGTAATTTAGAGCCTTTCTTATGATGGAACGTGTTTATGACTCCAGGTCAATTTGCAGCTCTGCCAATCCGAGCCCATACTTCATAAATTCACGTGTTTTCCATTTGTTATCTCTACACAAAATATTTCATATCCATTTTCCTAACCATCACATATCAGTTTATTTTTCTGGATAACATGATAAAGATAAACAGTCATAGAATGCATAGATCTAAATCCTAATCTCACAGTATATTACCCATTTGATTTGATTTTACACCTTAATTATATTGACAATGGTTGTGATGTCATCTTAAGTTAGTGTACTCTTTTGATATCAGCTAATCACAAAAAAACAAAAACAAAAACAAAAAAAACTAGGAGATATTATTTAACGGACTCATAACCATTTTTTCTTACAGTCGACTATGGGAAAATTATAGGATGTCTTAAAATTATTGGTTGTCAAAGCAGGTACAAAATCTTCCCAAGGCAAATACAAGTTGGCTCATGGTTTGTCAGGAAATTTCCCATGGCAAGCAGCTCCTTTCCTTGCTGGAAAACATAGATTTTCAAATGAATAATAATCCATCACACTACAGTGTGCAATTTTGTGTGAATGTTTCTATTTGTTCTAGTTTAGTGCAGGACATTTTGCCCCTTCCATGTCATACCTACTTCTACTTAGGGGGACATATATACTATGGATAAAAATAACAAAAACAAAAGAAATTCTTATATTTTGTGATATTAACATTTGCAGTGGTTTGAGCCGAAGAAAAACTGTATTTTAGTTCTTCATTTTTTAAAAATACTGCTGTGCTACTGAAACGGTACGAAATAATTATTTTCAGTCTTGTTTTGATGCTCTTATGAAACAGCAAGCAAGTATTTTTAAAGTTATTGTGTTATTGTTTCCATCATAATTTGACAAATTCTTATTAGAATATATATTTTTAACAATAAACTATAACATAATTGCCAACTTAATTCCATTTTGTACAGATCTAAGTAATCATTGCATATTAGTTAATTGGTAGTTTAATATTTTGATGAAATATATCATGTAAAATCCAAATCTCATATAATTTAATACAGACATGCTTATATTCAAAACTATTTCTATTGCTTTTGGTTTTGTTTCCAGTTTGGACCAGGAGACGGTAGCTTATGGGACTAATATAACCACATCTAATTTAATTTAGTTGAAAATTTAAATTTAATTCAGTTGAAAATTGTAATTTAATTCAGTTGAAAAATGAGCAGATTAGTGAAAATGACTTTAAATCAATGGTTGTCAAAGAGAAAAAGGAACATACTCACGGTGAGACGTTTGGCAGTACAACTTGTCACGTCGCATAAGGCTACTTTTCATACCTGAAAAATGCTGGTACAAAATTACCAAAATGGCAAAAGCGTGACATGGTAAAGGTTAAAAAAAAATTATGGAGACAAATATTTTTCTGAAGTGCTGAAATTGCTCAAATGAATTGTGACTTTTTAAAAAAAAAAAAAAATTCAAATGACACCCTATTTTTATTGATTGCGGTTCTAATATTCATTACAAAAGACAAAAGTAGAGTGTGAGTGACTTAATGAGTCCATGTAATAGTCACTTGAGTCACAATTTCTGTAAGTTTAGAAAATCTCTGTGAAAAGCCATTTGTCAGTGGGAGTACGAAACCTTTTCAAGGGGAGTACAAACTGACATGTGCAAAGCAAAAAACATTCAGACAGCATTGTATTGTACTTTTCAAAGCACAAAATGAAACCAGAAAGTTTTGTTTTCCTTTTTTTTTTTTTTTTTCTTAAATAAAGACAGACATGTTTTCAAAGTGCTCTGTGTGGTGTTGCCCTAATAGCGGATTTGGTATTGTTAACATTAGCCGCCGTGAAAGAGGCCTTAAGATGCTTAGAGGCAAACATGAGTTCCTTTGTGAGGATCCTGAGAATAACAGCTTATTACACACCTTTCTCCTGGGGTTATCTTTGTTGGCTGACCCCTCCCTGGCAGGTTAACAATGGTCTTGAATTTCCACCATCTGTACAGAATGTTCCTCACCAAGGATTTGTGTAATACAAACTCCTCATTAACCTTTAACCTTTCCGCCCTGATGATCATCAACAGCACTGGGAAGCTCAGGCTTAGGTCGACATGTGCTCTTGGAATAATATCTGGTTGACTCCTTACTACCTGTCTCGCCTGAATAAAACATACATTTTTCTCATCGTCTTATTAAATATTAATGCTAAATGAAAATCTGATGATGCTGAAGGGTCAGGCTGCCGATGGTTAAAAAGAACCTGTTGCCATGCCCGAGCATGTTTCTGTTCCTTCTTTGTCAAATCTCTTACAATATACTACACATTTGTTCATTTTGGAGCCTTTTTTGTTGCACCACATCACTGTGCAATGTAACCTCTCTGATCTGTTTGCATGTGCTTATTTGACTCTTCTCTCTAACATTTAGATAAAAAAACAAAAAAAAAAAAACAATTAGCCTTTTATTTTGACACAGAATCTCATGCTATGCGATGATCTTGGGGTGTTATGATCCTGGTCCTGACACTCGTCTTTTCTTCTTTCAGATCATCACACAATGAGCTTGAAAAACACAGGTAAGTTGATATTTGACACTCTGACACTCTGCAACACTGTGCATTTTCTTTAAGTCCGTTTGACTGGCGATTGTGTTTCCGAGCAGCAGGTAGAAATCAGATTTATTCCTCTTAGTGAAAATCAACCTGCAATGCAAATCAGATGTAGAGTCTTCCTCCAAGAGTCCATCGTGTCTGAAATTAGATAATGAGATGATTTGAAAGTGCAGCTTGACATGCATTAGATCTTTCTCCATTTCACAGCTGAAATCCGCAGGCAGACAGGCGGGGGGGGGAATCCTGTCAGAAATGAGATAATCCTGCCTAAAATAATGCTGTGAATGGAGGCGGAGAGGATCTGGACCCTTTTTTTTTTTTTTTTTTTTGTCATTTCTCCAGACTCAGAAGTCCACAGATGGCACGCACACTCTCTGATCTGGCTTTTTCCCAGCATGCAACACTCAAGCACAAAATTGTTTTTCTTCAGCTTATTTTTGGGAACGACTCTCACGATTCATGGTGTGGGCACGAGAGACACAGATGACTGTTTTTGCTCTGTTTAGACTTCCATCTTGCTAGGAAGCAAACTCCTTCGAGTTAGAAAAACAAAATAGTGATTTCCCGGCATTGCAGACTGCCTTGCAAAAATGTTCATACATACACATTAAAAATTTTATTTTTCATTTTACAACTACAAACTTGAAAGTATTTTGGTGGGATTTAGTTTGACAGGCTAACAATGAGTATTGTCTAATTATTAAGCAGAAGGGAAAGGATACATGGTTGTTGATATTTTTAAGCAATAAAAACTGGTTTTGTGGCATACATTTTTATTCAACTTCCCTGAATGAATACTTAGATCTTCACACAAGGTTGGCACATTATTATTATTATTATTATTATTTTTTTTTTTGCAAAATAGCTCAAACTCAGTCAGATTGAGTGGAGAGTATCTTTGAACATCAATTTTGTCCAAGTCTTGCCAGTGATTCTTAATGGAATATAGTTCTTGACTTTGACTGGGCCATTCTAGCACCTGCTCCATAGCAGTTCTGACTATATACTGTATGTCTGGAGTTGTTTTTCTGCTGCAAGGGGAATCTCTGCCCCAGTCTCAAGTCTTTTGAAGCCTCTAACAATTTTTTTTTTCTGATATCACCCTGTATTTAGTTCCATCCACCTTCCAATCAACTCTCACCAACTCTGACCCCACTGGAGAAAAAAAAGATTCCCCCATCATGATGCAGCCCCTACCAAGTTAGACCATGACAAGTGTGTGTTATTTTTCAGATATAATAGAGCTTTGCATGTAGGTCAAAGAGTTACATTTTGGTCTCCTCAGGCCTCCTTTCACATTTTTGCTGTGTCACTTACAAGTCTTTTGGCAAACTTTAAATTTGGCTATTTGTGCTTTTCCTTCCAACAATGGCTTTCTTCTTCCACTCTTCTATACCCCAAGGCCACATTTGTGAACTCATAGTTGCCTTATCAGCAGAAATTCAGCAGGTATGAATACTTTTGCAAGGCGCGATAAGACGATGTAAATTCTTTGGGCCCGTTGATTTCCTGTAAATGCAGCTGGCGTTCTTTTGTGGCTTTCAAGAAACAGCTGATGTGACCGGCAGCATATGAGCAGTGGCTGAAATGGGCGTGTTTAAATGCTGACACACGCTATCAGGGCTTGGGGTTTGCTAGTCACATGTCTGGCAGTGAGTAATAGTGTGTGTGTGTTGCATGAAGTGAAACAAGTAAGGACATATTCCTCCGTGACCTGCGAGACATAGACGTAGGTCCTGAATGATTACGCCGCAGGGGTTGAGACACAGAAGTTTCCTCATGTCCAATGACGGGTGTGGTTGGTTGCTACCAACGAAGTGATGATCAGCCAAATTGACAAATGCTCATGCCAGTAAAGACTTCTACATCCAGCTTCCACACTTCCCTTATCATAAGCTTGTTTAAAAAGGTAGATAGCCGTAACTATATTTAGTAAACACCTGAGTTCTCTTACCGTTTATCAACATCATGACCTTTACTGGGTATAATTGCCCCGTCAATATGTCATCATGTGTGTGTTTTTTTTTTTTTTTTTTTTTGTTAGACCTGTGACTGTTTGCATGGAAATTTTCCATCTCTGTTTGTAATGACAGGGCCCCATACACTCATCGATGTAATTTTCATTATTTGCAAAGCTATGAGGCGAATCTTTGTCTGAACATGTGCCCTCAAATTACAAGGTCCGTTGCACACGTCAGGACCTTGTGACGGTGCAGGTCCTGCGCTACATACTTTACCTGTCACATCTGGGTATACGTGGAAGAAATGGTAACTATTGATGCAATGTTGATTCTTTCCCGGCAAATCTTTACGGCACGCAAGCTCGACCCTTGTGAAAGCAGTCAGTTGAAAATTTACCAGGTTTTTGTTTTAAAGAGTGCAACACTGTGCAACTCTCCTGCCGGCCCACGGCGACATCCACATGTATTGTATTAAAATCCGCAGCAATAAAATATTAGCTAGGGTAACTATTTAAAACCCTTCAAACTAAATGTAAGGCTAGAATAATTGGTAGCGATTGCACACATGAGCTGGAAGACTCTTCTTGTTTGTTTTTTTTTATCAGCGGTGAGCAAAAACGTCATGCCTCTAGTGATACTGCTCTATCAGTGGGGGACTAGTTGTGGACATATGGCAAGCAGTGTGTATATATAATCTCACACTTTGCTGTGCCTGAAAATATCTGCAAATTCAGTGAATAATTTACGTCTGCTATAATTTGTTCTCTCTGTTAGAGAGTCCTTGCTGGCAACATCTGTCTGTTTTTGAGAGGGTTTTTATTTGGTCCACTGGGTTTAGCAAAGGAACCTACCATTTAACCTCTGTTTATATGCTGTTGTTGCTCTGAACGCGAATTGAACCCTTACCCCGTATGCACAAATCAACTTATTTGTACCGTTAAACTCCCAATAGCAGAAATATTAGCTACAGTAGCTAAAGTTGGAGATTTCTATTTCAGTTCAGCTGGTCTGCATTTTCAAGTTATGCCTAAAATATCACACCTAAAGCTAGCATAAATATTCGATCATTTTTGTGTTATAACAAGTATGGCAAATGTCTATGGATAATTAACTCTCTAGAATAGGACTAAGTAATACTTAAAACTGATTAGCACTAAAGCATATTTTCTCTTTTTAGTTTAGGGTTTCAGTGTCATTACATGATATGGATTTGTTCTAGTAGTCAGACTGTTGTGTTAAAATAAGAGCAGTTTTCTAGTCAGTGGTTGTCTAGGTCCTTTCCTTTTTTCTTCTCACGTCCAACAACTTCAATGAAGATGTTGAAAAATTCCTGGTCTGCTGATTAATTTTGAAACCAAAACTCTTCTGATTGTCTTGTTCAACCAGTTTGAAACATCTTTTTAGACACGCAGACATGCTAAATCCCCAGCAATCCCCAGTGTCGTAGTCATCACCTTTCTCTTCCATCGCGCCATCGGACGCCTCTTCAGGGAGGGGCTGCTGTTCGAGCCCTGACTCAGTGTCGTTTTGCGGTCAAAGGTTGGGATGTTTTGGTTCACCTTCCAAAAGTACAGAGCCATCCTTTAACATTCACAAGGCGGTCTAATTGGCAAATAAGTGTCCAGCTTAAATGCCGCAAGGCGTATTTTATAGGTGGGGTCTGGTTAGACATGCTACTGGAATTTATTATACCTGATTGGCAGGAATAAAATGTTTTACAGTTTGGTTTCCATGAAAGTATTTATGCAAAATCCACAATGTATGCCAAGTTTAACGCTGTCCTTCAAAAAAAAAAGAAAAAAAAATTCTCCTGGTAGATTTAAATGTATTATGTTTTCAACCAAGAAGTTGGTTTTTGAAATGAGACACAGAGCTCCAAGAATCAAACCATGTAAAAGGCATTTCACTGTCGGAAAGTTTATCTGATTGGAATGCCTCCTTGCCATCACCCTAATCTTTAGCTCCCTGCACAGATTCAAGTCAGACCACTCCAAAATGTTAACACTATTTCCTGTTAAAAGATAAATGTTGGTAAAATTAAGAGTCTTTTGATCTCAATCTTACAGAGGTATGAACAACTTAACTTAAGTGAATTATTGAGATTTATTTAATACAAAAATAATTTATGAAAGTGAATTAAATCTTAATCAATCCTAAGTGCGCAGATAGGGTTAGGGAGTGATGGCTAATATAAGGCACAGTGGCAATTTATCATTTACATCATAAATGAAAGAGCTTCTTCCTAAAAATAGACACACTTATAGCAATACCAATAGATGTGAAAAGAAGTCACGTTGCAGATTTATTGCAATAGTTTACAAACTAAATAGATGTGCTCAGTTCTACATTTCACTCCGGCATCAGTTTCTCTCACTGCTATGCTTTGATCTTCTGCTTTTGGGCGTCTGTCGCTGCTGCCTTGCCAGGCATTCAGGAGGCACCCTGCATATATTTGTGTCTCGTTATCAGACGGAGTCGTCTGCGGGGCGGGTGCTGGGGTCCCACTGGGTCATCTGTCCCCGACGTAGCCTGCTTATCTGCTGCAGCCCGACTTTAGCCACGGCAGCTCCATTTAGATGGCCTCTGTTGTGGTTCTGCTTATTCTTATGCTTTCTGCCCTTACCAGAGCTGCAGAGCTTCAGCTGGAGTTTATCGAGAAACCAATTGGTCCGGTGTGGTTGGTATCCTCTGGCATTGCTTCCTTCCCCTTTCTTTCTTTAACCGCTCTCGATGATGTCTGTGACGCGCTTATCGTGCCACATGTTTCCCTTTCGACCAGCGCTGAGAAGTTACTCAACCTTCCCTTTCCCTCGTGCCACCTGTTCACAGGAACTCTAAACTCAGTAAAATGTTGCTGAGCATTTGAGCTTCCACTTCTCTTCAACAAGGGAAGGATTGTCTCTCCTATTTTTACCGCTCTGGTTTTTGACATAATTGAGATCAGCAGATTTATTTTTTTCCTCCAAATAGTGTTTTCTCACTTCTCCGTCCTGCAGTGCAGACAGTGCGCCGACTGAGTCCCGTTTTAAATTCACACACACTTCAGGAGCGAGCAGGCCATTTGTCAGCCTAATCTTCTCGCTAATTAAATTTACTCCTCCGCTGTCCTCTACTCCTAGCTGAGATGAATGACTTTTCCCCCCTCGAAAAACTCCTGTGTGTGCCTATAGGGCAGTCGGCTCCCCGCTGAGCCATTTGAATTATACCCATGTTTGAACAAAAAGGCATCCCATGCACTCCCCTCTTGTTTCTTCACCCCTCTGCTTTCTCCCTCTTCACCCCAGAGACCACATCTGGTTTTTCTGTTATCTTGACTTCCCTTCCCCTCTCCACCTCCTTGTTCTGGCTCTCCGTTTCTGCTTGCTGAAAGTGTTTGAGTCAGCAGAACCCGAGGCAGGGCGAAGTTGCAGGACGACTTGCCTTTCACCGAACACCTTGATCAGTTTTGACCTGCTAGTTCTTTTGTTTTACTTTAGACCGCGAGGTGCAAAACCACTGTAAAAGCTGTCTTCTGCTTTGCTGATTAGCAGTTTCAACAGCGAGGAAAGTTTCTTTCCTCCCTCCAGGTTTGTTCAAATGTGATGTGTGCACACTCACATGATTGCGTGTGTAATTTACTTCCCCCTCTGCCACAGTGTCAGTTAAATTCCTCCTGTGCGTGGCGATCTGGAGTCCCAGGTCTTACATAAGCAGCTAATATAATGAATGATGATCATGGACACAGTCACATTCATTACAGTCACACTGCTCAAAGAATGAGGAGCAATAACAAGACTGAATGCTGCTGTTATACTGCACTGCATCAAGGCTGTCGCACATAAAAAACGGGAATATGACCAGACCGACTGCATAAAGACAAATTCTGTTTAGAAAAAAAAAAGATGTTTATTTTTATCTGTATCAGTCTGTAAAACATACACCGTTTGCAATTTCTAATATCAAAATGAAAAAGAAATTACTCGTTTTAGACTGGAGGATCTCACCTTACATGCATAGAAATTCTAAATTCTTAATTATGCATAACTTTTGATGATGTTTATGGCCATTTTTCCCCATAAGACATCAATAAGCTGTTACACAGTGCTCAGGTAGAGAGTATTTTATTTTTTATGGGTATGAAATAAAAGTAAATTAGGACAAATTGGTAACATGTAGAAACTAAACAGTTGAAATTTGTGCCACATAATTGATCCAGAGTGCCACAAGTCTTTAGATGTTTTTGAAATTCATCACACGTTTTTTGTTTATGCAGCCACTCGCATGGAAACACCTTGAATATGAGAATATGAGTGCTTCAGGCCTACATTTAGTGAAGAATGTTCCTCCTTTGCTTTTCATCTGATGCTGCAGGGTGTCCTCTAGCAAAACCTCTAATCATTAGCTCACAACATCTTGATGCTTACAAGAGAAACCATGCTGGACGCAGCCTGACCGGCTGTACATTGAGGTGCACTGGTGCTTGGGTCTTACGTTGGAGTCTAAACATACTCCGAGGTGGAAGCTTACACATTTTAAGGAAGCAGCTTTAAGTTGGTTTCCCTAATAAAGCGCTATGTTTAGATGTTCCTTAAGCAAAGCGAGATTTTGTTTGGTTTATTTTCAAAAGGAGTAAGTTGAGAAAGGTTTGCTGCTCCAACCTTTCATGCTTTGATCCAAACCGCATGCACCTGAAAAGGAAACTGTTCGTCAAGACATTCTCGAGTACGGCAGAAAGAGTGGAATGAGAAGCGCACACACACACACACACACACATGAACTGGCTGGCTGCTACAGTATGTGTGTGTCAACCAGGCAGCCTGAAATTCAGGTCAGCGGAGCAGGCAGCACATATGCTGGAATGTGGAGTTAAGTAACAGAGGCTGAATTTATGGGGGAGACTCGGCGGATGGCTTGGGGAGCTCAAAACTCCACAGTGTTCTGCAGCTGCGTTCGCTGCAGCTCGTTTCAATTCTTCTGGCAAGAAAGCCGTCACATGTGACCACACACTACACTACCTACCTTTTTATTATTATTTTTAAACTAGTTTCTGCTAAGTTTTAGTGAGTCAACGTGAGACTTTTTAAAAACGCCTCTTAATGGGCCTCTTGACTTAAATGTAAAAGCTACATAAAACAATATCCTTAGCTAGTTAAATTAATAACCTAACTCATTAATATCTAAAATGTAGCATTACAGAATGTAACAAGATTATTTGTATTGAAATCTGCTAAGCAAACCTAAACTAGAGCAGGTTCAGGAGGTGAAGGCCTGTGCTTTGTAATTTTGTCAGAGCGTAAAACAGCATCCAATCTCCAGAACTACAACTAATATGTTCATTTTCCAATAACATAAGTAAATGAGTAAAAGAGGTTACTTACAGATCCACAGGAAGATAAATGAATAAAAAAAATAAAATGCAAACTAATTGTAATACAGCCTAAATCTGGACTTGTTTCTTCTTAAAGGCCTGAAAAGTGAGATTTTTAATTTAAATGCTTTGATGACTTTTTAAGTTCATGCAGTAATCTTGTTTCAAAGATACAGTTCTGCATAAACCATAATGAGCTAAAACATTTCAAAAACTTTATATATATAAAAAAAAAATCACTCCTGAAGCACTAAATTGGCCCGTCTCTGGTTAACTATCTAACTTTCCCAGTCAACAAGGACTCAGAAATCTAATGTCATGCCACTACTATCTTGTTTGTTAAATATTGACTGAGATCACTATAAAAGCTGGCTATAATAAGGGTTTGATGTGTTTATTGAGCTCCGGGAACTTGTCTCTGCTGGTCCATGCAAACTGTGCAGATGTGCTCTTCGGCACACGCAGCAGAAGACGGGTAACGTTCAGGTCTGCCGTTTTGGCGTTGCCCTGGAAAGGCTCCCAGACGCACAAGGGGTAAACCGCGCCTCCGCGTGAGAGAGCAAACGCGCTCACCTCTTTAAAATCCAGTTCACATGTGTTTTTCTGTTAACACCACTGTAAGCTGGCTGCTCTGTGGAAGGGATTTTGCAATGATCCGTACACACACAAGGCGATCGTTTCAGTACACTACAACAATCAAATGAATCCAATTACTCGGCATTCCCGAGCACGCCCTGTGGAAATTCCTGTTTGTTGCGTGGTAGTTTTACTACGACGTGTCAGCCGCACACAAATACTACTATTTCCTGAACTTTAATCGCACTCGAAAGCACGCTGAAGCCCTTTCCTGAAGAGTTTTGCTATAAAAAGGGAGACCACGTTCAGGTTTCTGCTCACTGAATATGCGCGAGAGTCGGCTCATGCGAGGATGAGCGAGAGCCATGTTCCACCAGTCGGGATCTGGGTCGAGGGGGCAACTTGTATCCGTCTGCCTCACCTCCGTAGCTGTCACTGCTCTCAATGGGCGTGGCGCCTTCGATGACAGAAAACAAACACGGCTCGTCCCAGACGACTGACATTTCATATTGTGGCGATAAAAGCCTCTCGTGTCTCGAGGTGTGTGCGCCTTCCGTATCGCTGACGTGGGCAGCGTGGCGAACCAGCCCTCCGGTTTCATATGAACTGCCGCAGCAACTTCTTTTTATTCCTGTTTTATTCTCACCTCCCCGAGACGGCGCTCCGGCATTGTGTTGAATGTAAACATGTCTTTGGCGGGCCCGGAGGGTGACAGGCAGACTAATGAAGGGCTGCTGAAGGATTGCGTGTGTCGTTTTCTCGGCAGGGGCCCCGGGCAGGGTCCCTCGCCGACCCTCCAACCTTCCCTCCCATCTGCCTCGTTCTTCTCAGGAACCTGCCAGCCAGATGTAGAGGCGCTCTGCTGGCAGCTTTGCATTCCAGGGCGTCTCACCATGGCGATCCGAGCTCATGCAACGACTCTCGCTGGGGAGACACGCTGTAAAGGGAACAGGCACAAAATGTTTACAGAGGGCTGTTTCTCTCTACTTTTAATTTTGCTCTTTTGTTTGCATTAAAGTGAGCAAAACTGAAGTTTTAGAAAGCAGAAAACTCTCTCCTAAAATTATAACATAACGCCCAGGTTCAGCTAAGTAATGTCATTAGGAGCGCAGAGAGGGAACATTTATTTTCCTACCTGTACGACAAAGATAAACAGTGTTTCGTTGTGACCTTTTCAAAGTAGGACTTGAATGCTTATTTTAAAATCGACATGTCAGATGCAAGCATACACTGCTTACAGGTATTGCGTTTTCAAAACTACTTAAAAGTTTTTCATCTTATTGCTCCTAGTAAATTCAGGGGTGGCTTAGAGCCAGCACAAGATTGTTTGGGGCCCTAGACCAAAAATTCGATTTGGACGTTCATTTCCGATCACCGTCCCTAAACCCAACATCTCTTTTTGGGAAGTTTCACACCTAAGCTGCTCACTCTGTTTATAACGAACTTTTTCATTTCACTCCATGGTGTGGTTTGTTTGTAGAACTCTGCAAACATGAACCAATGCCTTCCCATTGCATTCTGGGATATGGCGGAGTAAACAAACTAATAAACAAAACCTGAAAATGTAAAACTATGCACAGTATTAATAAGCATTAATACTAATTACTATGTTTTGGGCTGCAGAAGCCACTTTTGTAGTTTATAAATGTCACAGAGAACCTAATTAGAACTATAATGATCTATGTGCAGTTAGAAGAAGTTACATCATGTTGTGCTTTTTTTGTTTAAATGCTGATCATTTTACAGGAAGTTTCACCATAACAATCTCGTACCGACCCTTCCTTCCCTCTACATTGCATTCGAAGTTTTGTTGTTGGGTCCTTTTGAGACCCAGTTGTTGAAGCATCATCTCGTATGCTGATGTCTCACAGGCTCTGGCAAAAACAGAGCCTGAGCTGGACGTTCTAACATATCGTCCTCTTTAACCTTAGCGGAGGTCATAGCGTGCCAACTCTAGCAGTTGCAAGAAAAACCGCAGCGGAGATTCTGACAACATCTGACCTCGGTTCTGCAGGCTTGGCTCTGTGCCAGATGTGCCACTCTGTCGTGCATGCATGGGAAAAGGAATGCATGGCTTTAAGTTCATTAAACAGCTCAGTGAGTGACGGGTGAAGACTTGTTGTTTGCACTAGGTTGCCTTCTCAGGCCCTATAGCTCTTTGTGGGGGGACACAAAGGCGTCCTGGGACACTCTACATCCAGGAGGACCAGTGTGTGTGTGTGTGTGTGTGTGTGTGTGTGTGTGTGTGTGTGTGTGTGTGTGTGTGCGCGCGTGTGCGTGTGTGTGAGCAGCAACTACCTCTTTTCTAACTAGCTCTATAAGTGCATCTATATAAATTGGCAAGTTGCTGCAAGTTCGCTTAGCAACAAAACAAGCAGGTCTTAGATAAAAAACAACAAGATCTGAACTCAGCAAAACTGAAGTGAGCATCAGCAGTTTAAATAACTTTTTTCACTTTAAGCAGTGTGTCATTTTTGAGTTCCTTTTTTTCCCTTCCTAAAGTCTTGGCTTTGTTTTGGCACCCAGTCCCAGATGGAGAGGGGGGAGTGAAAGCCAGAGGTTAAACACAAATCCTCCCGTGGTACTCAGCTCGTGAAAACAGTCAGGTGGCGATTTCTCTGCAAGCGCCACGGCTTCTCACTGTTACCATGATGTTGTTACACTTCTTTTCTGTTAACCCTTTGGGGCCCCTTCAGTCTCTGCTCCACTTGGGTCACTTAGACATAAAAAAACAAACAAACAAAAAAAAAAAAACTCATTTAAATATCATCACAGAAACATGCAGCGGCATGTTTTTTCCAAATATATTTTTATTAATGTGCATGCATGACATCATATTAAAATTTATATTTTTTTAACAGTTATAAGCTAAATGTGGTGATTAAATTCCACATGTAGTAGTTTTTTTTTTCTTATCCTGTATTTGCCAATTGATCAAGCCAGGAAATTCTACTCAGTATGTTGTACTTATTTTTGTGCTGTAAAAGTTTTTTTTTTTTTTTTTTTTTTTTTTTGCTCAAGTTTGTGCACATAATCAAAGGATTTGACTTCAATTTCGCTTTGTGAAATACACCTTATATGAACTAGGGTATAAAATTATTAAATAAGTCTACGGTATTTTCTAAACAAAGGAGTTGTACTTGTGAAAATATGATTAATTGGTGGCTTAATGATTTTTATTGATTTCCAGCAGATGAGTAAACATGGAAATCAAATTCTAGTGATTCAGTCAACAGCTCAAACAATGCCAGAAAGATGCAGGTTGCTCGATTTAGTTTAACGGACATTAGAACAACTTAAAAGAAACGTAATTCCCTTTGCATCTGCACAGCGTTAGCTGTGCTCAAACACAATAAACACAACATTTCCCAGGAGGGTCAGATTGAAAACAGGGTGAGTTTTGTGCATTGTCTCTGTCGCACAATAAAACTCCTCGAGTTTTAACTTCTCTGAACTCATAGCTGACCCTAACTAACTGCCACAAACTGCCTCACGCTGTGTTTTTAATCAAAGAGCATCCTGATCTGAATCCAAATTGGAAAATTTGTTGTGACTCAAAACGACACAGGTCAGACGGCGAAGACTCTCAGGGACACGGCGATCGCGTTCATCAGACGCCACTCCTGGCACGGCTGTTTCTGACGATCTGATAAACATTGCGTGACTTCGGCTCAGGAATAACAAACAGCGAGCGAGGGTCCCGGTCCCCACCGCAAATCAGCGGTGCGCTCTTGAGGAAAAACACGGCGCGTCTCGTGACAGGGGAGCACATGCCGCTGCGAAGGGAGCTGACAGAGACACAATGCTGGGTTGAACGAGATCCTGTCCTGTTGATATGCATCAGGAACACAACGCTCTCCTCAAACAAAGATGTTCCCAACACTGACTGGAGTGCATTTGTCAGCGTGTAAAGCCGGAAACGTTGGGGGGGAACTATAGCTGTTTTCTATAATTCCCAACCTTTTTGTAAAGTCAAAGATTGCTGCAATCTTCTCAGCAACTCATTTGGGTAAATGGGTAACAGATACCTAGTAATATAACAGATACCTTTATAATAATTTGGGGAATTTTTATCTCAAACCAGAGATTAAAGAATTCCTTTTTTTTTTTTGCTTCTGGCATGCAAACATATAAAAAGTCTTCTTCAGTGTAGCACATCCCAGTCCCTACTTCCTTAAATTTAGCTTTTAATAAGCCTGTAAGATGATAAATCAGAGAATGGATGCAACTATGAGCAGATTATATAAAGGGTTTAGAAGAGAGAATTACACGTTGTAACAGTGATACAGACCTTTGCAGAAATACTCATACTTCCCTAACATTTCCACTAGGGGTGCACCAATTGCAGATTTTGATTTTGGCCACCAATTATTTTTCTTAAGGCCACAGTACACCTTCAGTGTCCCAGTCTCTTGGACTCATGGAGCCACTCACTGTTTTCTGTAACTGCAGTACGATTGCTGCTTTGATGTGTTGTTGCCAGAGTCTTCCAATAACAGAGAAAGTTACTACATTTGGAGCAATAGTTGCTTTTTTCCCCCCAGGGGTTTGAAAAATAGCTAAAAATGTTGACAAATTCACTAATTTAGCAAGAGTGCTGTGATCATTGTTAACTGTGTACGTGCAGACAGGACCCGGTGGGAGGGTCTGTCGGTCATCTGGGAGAAGGAAGCTGGTCATGCTGTGGACATTTAGTTTTAGTCAGCCTTACACCTCAACTTCTGTATGTTTGTGCTTGTTCCCATCACTTGATTGTAGGGATAGTAGAAAAACATGAACATGATCGGCTTCTATGTTTTGTCATGTTGTCATGATGTCTCTAGTGAACGTCATATCAAATCTGCATACCAGACAAAATCGGGAAAGATCAGATTTGACTATTAATGTGCAGAAGCTTTGGAATGAACATCCTGTTGCAAAAAAAAAAAAAAAAATCTGACCACAAAATATTGCAGTCAGACAGGGAGAGAAAAGCATGATTGCTTTAACAAATTAATTTCTTGCCAAAGAGGACTTACCTGAGTAATTATCATGTCTCAGCATGGTGTTTAGTGAAAGACAGAAATAAGTGTCAGACCTACACACTGCCTGCTGCAGAGCTGTGATACCTTAGTTCTTAAGAGTACTGTTCTGTTACAAAATAACATCAGAGCGAGTTAGGATGGCCTAACCAAAGCCCAGTTCTCAGTCCTGTGCTACAAATTGCTGCCTATCAAATTGAGTGGAGTGCTAGTTATTCTGGGGCATAAATTTCAGTCTGAAGATGTCGTAGAGCTGGTAGAGACGAACCCCCAAAGGTGGATTGTAGGAAGAAGCCCGAGTAGCCTATAGGACAACACTCACATGCTAACTCAATGCAGAAAGTCTCCAGGCCAGGACCTTCTAGCTGCAGCACACCACACTTTTCAGATTTTTATTTGTGAAAACTTTTGAGAACGTATGATTTTCCTTTCACTTCACAATTCTGCACTACGTTCATCGCCCACAATTAAATCCACTAAAGTTTGTTGTGACGTGACAAAATCTGGAAATATTTGTGAGCTTTTGATGCTTTTTCTAGTATGGAAAGCAAATAATTGAAAAGCAAAGTTTTCTACACGGGGAGTTGGATCGCCAGGCGCACTATTTTGGGGGGTGGCCTGGGAGGGTGGGGTGGGGAAACGCCTTGTTTTTGTTATTTTATCACAAGAGAAGCTGAGACTGAGGTGGGGGTCTATGACGGTTGGCTCAAATTACCCTTTGGAGGATGCTTGGTGCAGCTGAGCACACTGCGCTGAAAGAGCCCTTCTTTTCAACCCCAGAAAAAGTCGTCCACCAACTCAGACCCCGCTCCTGTTCCCAAAAAAAAAAAAAAAAAACACCCTTCTGCTGCAGACCCCCTGCTCCTTCCTGCCTGCTTCCCCTGGCTGCAGACCAAGCGCTTCATGTGGCTGGACTGGAGCGGGCCGGGGATGGCCCCCCGCCCCTGACCTCAGAGGACACTTGTTTTCCAGTGGGATTGAGGGCGTGTTGGTGTTGGCAGTGTGGAGCACGGAGTTGAAGGGGTTCGGTCCGAGTTTTTTCAGCTTTTTTTTTTTTTTTTTTTTTTTTCCCCCAGGAGCGAAGGTTTGTGGGGATTAAAAGAGTGGGAGCACTTTCACATGCCCTCTTTCGTGGAACACCTCCATACACACCTGCAGAGAGAAATGATTCGTTCACATTTCCGACACATTAAAGCCCAGCTAACCAGATCCCTCAGAAATAAACACGTCCCTCTCATTCAGGAAGTTTATTATGTTGCGGGTGCTGTGGAAAATGCAGGTGACGCCCTTCCTGAAGGGAAGACGTTCTGCAGCGGCGATGCGGCTGTAATTGCTGAAGCTCCGTGCTTCAACTCGCCCCAGCGAGCTTTGTTGCCCTGATTAGGTTTATTGTGATGGTCAGAGCAGATCTCACGTTGTTGGGAGTTTGTTTACCGTTCCGTTGGAGTTAGCCAAAGGAGCTGGAGAGAAAGAAGGGGACGGAGGGCCCAGAACAAAGAAACTGTTCACGGACCTGCTTGACTAACGGAGGGTTGAAAGGCTTTCATGGACAAATCCGAATGGACCCAGAACAGAGAGAAGGGGGCACGCCGGCTCAGTTGACGTTGCGAATCATATACAGTGTCGAGCGGATAAAAAGCTCCTCTTGCACACACAGATTAACTCTGATTTGTCCTCGCCTATCACCTAAATAAACCTCCCGATGGTGCATGCAGAGAGCCTTTACCCAGGGGTACGGGGTTGTTGGCCTGCAGGGCTTTGGACTGGATGCTGAGTTTTCTATAGTCACAATCTGCATCTGGGATCAGCGTTAAACTCACTGGAACAGATGTTCATCATATCATTGACGCCATTTTGGTCAGCAGTTTTTGTTTTGTTTTGTTTTTTCCACACATTTTCCCTGCGACTTTGCTAGCTGTTATTCGAGCAGGGTTGACATTTCGCTGCGTTTCGAAGACGGGTGACCCCACCGTGAGGAAAACCGAAAGACTCGGTAATAAGTTGAATGAAACAGAAAACAAAAGCCCTCATACTGAGACTGCGTGGGTGTTGACGAGAGTCTTGCATCCTGATCCACCTGTTCCTCGTTGATACCATCAGCCACAAGAAACAATAAATTCATCTTGTCTGTCAAAGGTTTTGTCATGTACACGCGCTGTTTTTTAAACGTTAACCGATCATTTCTCTGAGAGTAGGTGGGTGGGGTGAGTGCTGCTCATAGTTTTGACTGTAGGTGGTTTTGAGGTTTTGCTGCTTTGTCTGTTTATGAGACATTTAAGGATCGTTAGCGTACATTAGTCGCATTCCCCATCACTACAGTCTTCAGACTGTAGGCGGCCTCGCAGGGACTCTGCCCTCTGTGGTTATGTTTAACTAACAAACTGGAAGATTTACTCTTATTTAGATTAAGGGGAGCAGGAATTAATTGCTGTCTGTTTTAGGGAAACAAAGTAGATACAAATGTTTTCTTTCCAAAAAAAAAAGTACCTCAAATAGTCTACGTGAAAAAAGCTAAACAAAATCATGCAAGTAGTTGTATGGTATCCTTATGACGTGGGAACCTTGACTAAAAATATCAGTATGACTAAAGGTTGTTTGTAACCTTGATTTTCTTTATCATTATAGGCAAAAATATCAAATAAACATGAGGTAAATTTAACTCATTTGGCGTGTTCGGCAATGGGAAAACGCACAGTTGCAATATTACTGTTCAATATCAGTTTTCAATGCGAATCACGCCTGAACCCACATCTTTCTCTGTCTTCACTGCTCCCATGTCCTCACTGTGTCCACACCAAGTGCAGCCAAAGTCCATCTGACTGACTGGATCAGTTTTGCAGTGCGGAGCTTCACCAGTCATTGTGTCCAAGCAGCCTTTTGTGTTTGCGCTATATCGCACATTAATATCGCAGCGACAATTGCTATTCGATACATTTATCAAGTCATTTATTTTATTTCAGCATAAGTTAAATCTGGAAACCATCTCAAGCTAAAATGCAAGACACTGAAAATAAAAAAAAAAAAAATAAAAATAGATGTCAGAACTATTTATTATGTAAATATAGGATATTTTCTAACTGGACACAAATACAAATCTGCTATTTGTTGTTCTCAAGCAAATGTTTTGCGCTTTTAAACCCAGTGTTACCACTGAGACTCCAACACACCTCGGGCATTGGAAAAAAAAAATCTCACGTTCCAACTCAAAGTGTTCGCCATCACTGCTCCCGTTTTCCAGCGCAAGATCAGGCCGTGACGGTCAGAGCGCACGCGGAGCAACGTTTTGCTTCTGCAGCTTTAAGGACGATCCTCTCCACCTGCGTGTGTCTGCGTGGGTTTGTGTTTGTGTGTGGGTGCGCTCATGGTACTTGACAGGTGCTGACTCATTTTGTTCTCGTGTGCTTGCTTGCAGACGTGCCAAGCTACGACTCTACTTGGAGCAGTTGAAGAAGCTGGTGCCTTTGGGTCCAGACAGTACGAGACACACCACCCTGAGCCTGCTGAAAAGGGCCAAAATGCACATTAAGGTACTCAAAGAGCACGCCACCACAAAGTTGAAAAAATAAATAAGTAAAATGTCTGTGGTTGTAACTGGTTGCTACTGTTCCAAACCACAGCTTATGCGGTTTATTTTTATCTCACAAAACTGCCAAATGTGCTTTTTTTTTTTTTTTTTTTTGGACAGGTATGCTGATAAAATCAGCACTTGTGGGTTTTACCAGTTAAATGTTGCACCTTTGTCCTGGCTTTTTTTTTTTATGATTGACCATCAAAGAAGCAGCACTTAATTGTGTTATGGTAGGAAAATAAAATGCTTTATGCTTTAAAAAAAAAAACACATTTAAAAATGAAAAACATTGTTGGGTATTCAGCTCCATTTATACTCTGATACCCCTAAATGAAATCCAGCTAAACAACAAACTGTCCTTGAGTTTATTAACTCTGCTCAGGATGAAGTTAGTTTCTGAATGAACACTTTTTTTTTTTTCTTAAAATGTGTCTATTTAATTTCAGCTCACATTTATGCCCTGTTTTGTGCTGATCCAATATATAAAATCCCAAGTTTGGGGTTTAACAGTATACACTACATACTTTTGCAAGACACTGTTGGCTATCACAAAATGGTGCATGTATTTTGTACAAGCACGTTTGATTTAAACAAATATGTCCTTAGAAAATCAAGAAAATCCTTGCTCTCCTTGTTTGTTTGTTGTTGTTTTGTTTTTTTTGCCATTGTTTTTGTAATCTTCCAATCAGATTCAGAAAAAAAAAAGAAAGAATTCAACAGTGAAAGGAAGAAAAACAAGTTCAACATATGAGTCAACAAAGTGGACTTTACAGAGAACTGGGTGGCTGATATGTAGATAAG
The DNA here is from genome assembly GCF_051168715.1 of Poecilia mexicana. NCBI lineage: Eukaryota > Metazoa > Chordata > Actinopteri > Cyprinodontiformes > Poeciliidae > Poecilia > Poecilia mexicana. The sequence goes on along the minus strand of NW_028263370.1, from coordinate 9,370,930 downwards.
GAGATGATATAATGTTTGGAAACGGCTCCTCTATGGTTCATGGTGAGATCAGCTCACCGATACGTCGATCCGCTCGACGCGCAACGAGCAGAAATACAGAAATGCTTAAGAAGTGCTGCTGGTGCACGGACTGTGAGGCTGCAGAAGGCGACCTGTGGGTACAGTTTAGGTCATGCTGCACTGATCGTGCTGTTTACAGGCAGCAACACTGTGGTTGGGTGGAAAATTCAAACGTCAAGAGTTTTAACCCCTTATTTCCTGTTTTTCGAGCTCAGACGATGCACGCGGATTCTCGTCACTCCGCTGAGCCTTCTCATCTCACAGGAGGCCTCGGGGCCCGGGGTGGCTTTGATTCACCACCGAAAACTTTCAGATGCAAACGAGTGCAAAATATAACCTCACACAGAGTCTGAATATGACTGTGAGGCTCATGTTTATTTTTTGCCTTTTTGACCTGGAAATCTCTCTTGCTTTTAGTAGCTACACTCATTAAAGTTGCTTGTGTGGAGCTTTAGTGAGTTTGATCGAGGTGTGGATGTTTGCAGATGCAAAACAAAACCTGCTTTTCAAAAGCCTTCTGCAGCTACGGCGACGACTAAATGATTGCAGCCACCTCACTTACTGGTAACTTTGGCAAGGACGTGTTAAAAGTAGTAAAAGAAATTCATCTTCTGTTGCAGATGATTAATATCCAACCTTTAATGTGAAATGAATGGATATTTTTGCAAGATCATTGATCCAAGTTCACAACTTCCTTTTTGTCCTTTGGCATAAATATGAAGCAGAGGCAGATTTCTCTTAGCTGCTCTCCAAAACATTCAGCAGCGACACTAATAATTTTGAGCCACAATAAAAAAACAAAAAGCATAAAAAAGAAACTTGCATATCCACAGCAGGACCTTGCACTATTTTCATGTACCGTTTCAATACTATATTTGCATTTTCATTTCCTTTAATTCACTTTCACAACTCAATTTTACTGATAGTGCATCCAGATAAAAGAAGATCTGCCGGGCAGGGGGCGTGTTTGGGCCAAGATGAAATTCTCCGCTCACTCTTTGCCGTTTTTTTTATTCATTTATTTATTTATTTTTTGTATGTTTTGTCTGCAGAAGCTGGAGGAACAGGACAGGAAGGCTTTGAATGTGAAGGAGCAGCTTCAGAGAGAGCACCGCTACCTCAAACGCCGCCTCGAGCAGCTCTCCGTGTCGGGGTCCGTGGAGCGCATTCGCACTGACAGCATGGGCTCCACCATCTCCACCGACTCAGAGCAAGGTACGCTGACGCTTCAGGGGAACTCTGAGGAACTAAAGCGAAGTTTGAGCATTTAAAACAGCAGATTCTGCAGGCCAGAGGACATTTCATTTTATCTGTGCCACAATCAAGCACTATCTGTAGCACATAGCGCAAGTAGCACATATTTAAAACTAAGAAAACATGGGCTTTATTCATTTTAAATGAATATATTTCTTGTATAAATGACTGTAGTACATCTGCAGCTCTAACTAGACATTACATCTAACCTGACTGCCTGATCTACAGAAGCTAGGCTAATCGTTTCTAATCAAATGTCCAAACTTTTATAAAGACTGCAGGGATGATGCGGTAATATTCATCTAGTAAAGTTACTTTTCATGAAAACTGTTTAGAAACCACCAGGAGTCCCATTTTTAGGTTGTTTATGGAAGAAAACTTAACAGTGCACATCACAACTGAATGTGCACTGTTACTATGAAACATGGTGGCAGCAGGACCATCCTGTGGGGCTGCTAAGGACAGGATAAAATGTATAAAACAGACTGAGGTTTGTGGCTGTAACACGACAAAATGTGAAACAATTCAGAGGGGATGAATACTTTTGTCCTCCACAAGTAAAGCGGCCTCGTAGCTCCACCGAAGCCGCGCTCTAAAATGTCCAGCCTGATCAGGCAATTATCCCCAACCCTGTCAGCAGGTTAGTCCCCCAGGGGTTAAAGGTTAACACCTCAGATTACAGATAAAGAGGCATTTCAGCTACTCCGTCATGCGGCCCGCTGCGTGTCGGAGCAAGTTGTGGTGTCCGCTGCAGAAATAACAGACCGTCTGAGGTCAGGCTGGTTTTATATGTGAAAACCATTTCAAATCTCAGGACAACTCAGAAGAACCAGTTGCATCGGTGGACTGGTGATGAGAGATAAGAAGGTTGTCGGCGTTGGATCTTCACGCCGCTTTCTAGCTTCATTCCAGAATGGGAAGCTACATGATGTCTGCTAATAAGAGTCTGGTGTCACGGAGTTTCCTGAAAAATCTTGGCTTTGGGCGGTTTTAGTGTGTTTACTAATCCTGCGTTAAGATAAACACGTTTGCAGTTGTCTATCCGTGCACGGGGGATTACCTGCTGGAGCACAAAAGAGCTCCTTGTTTGCTCCGAGTTAAAGGCAGCCCAAATCCAGGTTTAAATCAGCAGGCGCAGCCCGCTCCCTCACAGGTGCGCCAGCCATATGTCGCAGTCGGGCGGAAGTCAACGTTTTTGCTTGTTGTCTCCTTGTGTTTGCGCAAACAGAGGTGGACATCGAGGGCATGGAGTTCACCCCGGGCGAGGTGGACAGCATAGACAGCATCAGCGACGGCGAGGAGGAGGAGGAAGAGGAGGAGGACCACTACGGCGTCCAGAGCAGCTCCAGCGACACCAGCTACACAGCCGCACATTCCCACAGACTGCAGCCGCATCACTGTTAGGCACCTTCCGTCGCTCAACCAACCAGTTCCTCCCAGCGTTTTGCTTTTCCTTCCTGATCCCCGCCCGCCCCCGGACGCCGCCTGTTACCTGCGTCAGACCGGTCCACGACGGCGGTACGGCTTCCACCTGTTCCAGGCCACGCCTCTGCAGGCTGACACGCTAGCCGAGCCCCTTCCTGGCACCCCTCAACCCCCAACGCGTCCTGCCCCCCCACCCCCACACAGCCCCTTCTAACCGAGTGTTGCTGCAGGCTCAGACAGCGCAGAGGAGAGTTTGTGGCTTTTCTTTCTGATAATTAGAAAGATAATTACTTAATCAGGCAGTGAAGAAGAACAGCTTTGACCTGTTAATCGCCTAATGCAAAAGCAAGTTTCATTTATCTTCCTGAGGCAAAAGTATTCAGGCAAGGCTTTGCACTTAAAAAAAAGAAAAAAAAAGAAAAAGAGAAATGACTGTTGCTAAAGATTTATAGCCATCTTGAAGCTTTCTGCTGACAAATGCTACGAAATTTCCAACAAACTACATTGAAGATTATGATTGTAATGTGAAAAGCTTCCCGGGGTGTGAATACTTTTCCGAGGCCCTTGAAAGGTCACATTAAGAGCACGATCACACACCCTCGAACTTAGCAGTCCAAATGCATCGACCCTTTCCTGTTTTTACATCTTCATCACATCCTGAATGCACAGCCAGGTTGTTTTTTTTTTTTTTGTTTTTTTTATACCCACAACCTCTTTTCATGGTCAGTTCATCTTTCAGTGAAGACGACAGGAGAAACATCAGAGCTGCAGGAGCAGAAACGGTGTAAATAGATAATCCAGTTACTGTCCACGTCTCCCTCTGGTTGGGTCGCCTAACCACTAACTCCACACTACTGACCACTACACTATACCACCAGATGGTGTGGATGGACTACTAATTCAGAGAGAAAAACAGGAAGGAAGGAGTTGCCCTACAACTATAAAAACCCAAACATTGTGTTTTGTTTTATGTTTTGTTTTTTTTTTTCCTTCTCAGTAGCTAATTGATGTAGCAAATAAGAGGCTTCCCCTCTTACGTTCTGAAGTGATCCCGGCGGACCACGAGCTATTGTCATTGGGAGATTTTTATGTTGTGTTTTGTTTCTTTAACCCGTAGACGGTAAGCTGACCTTTGCGTCGGATTCACTAACTGACCTCTGCCCGTCTGCACGGCGCCACCTAACGATAAGAATTGGAAAAAAAATCCTCCGCAGCTCTGTCGCTTCGCCTGAATCTACAGCGTCCGATTAGCAGGTCAAAGCTGACAAATCAGTGGGAAACTGTTCTCGTTCTGTTAAGGGATAGAGAATTTAGCAAACTAATCCTGCAGTTTTTCCCAGCAGAAGTAATAATCTTCTCTTTTGCTTTCTCCTACCATTTATTATTATTATTATTATTATTATTATTATTCCTCTCGGCTTTTCTGGGTGAACTTCCCCCAGGCTTTGACTGTAACCGATGCACAATAGTGGTTATGGACGGACGAGGCGCCTCTGACGGTGTTAGTAATCAATAAGTTTCCCCCCCGACCTCCACCTCACTCGACCCCACCCACCCCCCGCCCCCGGTCTTTTTGCAGTCTGTAGAGCTTGGCACTTTAAAAAAAAACCAAACAAAAACAAAACAAAACCGAAAAGCAGCTCGTCCACTACGGCGGGTGGGTCTGACCAAAAAAATACAAAACTGCTAAAAACAGAAGAAAAAATATCAATAAAAAAAAAAAAAAAAAAAAAAACCCTGGAAAGAAAAGAAGCTACTCGTCACTTAAAGTGAAACCAGCTAGTGTAGTCTATATTTCTTGTACTTGAGTTTTGTATTATATTTTCCTAAATGTTCTCTGAAACTGAAAAAAAAAAGTCAAAAAAAGAGTGAGTATATCTATCTATATCTATAAATATATATCTATATAAAAGAGACAGACAGACAGGAGGCCAGGCTTGTTGAAGGGAGAGTGGGGGCAGGGGAGCTCATACACTGGCCCCCTCTCTCTTGAGTGACTCTTCTGCTGTCATTCTGTGCCTTGGTGAGCCTTCCTCCTCCTCCTCCTCCTCGTTAACCTCCCCAACTCAGGTCACACTCCCCCCTCCTCCTCCTTGTTTTCTCTACACTTCCACAAGCAGAGGGGTATTGTGACGACATCAGTATCCCGCCCCACCCGCCGCCCCTTGGCTTCTGCTTGGAGTCACCGCCGCACCCTGTCCAGGACCCCCACTCCACCCCCCCACAGCCATCTCTGTCATGGAAATAAACAAGAAAGACACACACTGGTGAACTCCCATGGCAGCTTCTATTCGCTCCCTAGCCCCACCGAACGGACACCAGCGGGGGGCTCTAAACGTCTGGGCTTGAAGCTTCTTCATCTTCTTTATTTTTTTGTTTTTTAACAATAATTGTATTTTGACTAAATGTTTGTTCTGCGGGAGCCACCCGGGAGAGGAGCGATAAAAGAATAATCCAATCAATGGCAGCTTAAGGTGTTATCCTCCGAGCTCCCAGGTGGTCCGTCCCAAACTGAAAAAGAAAGAAAGGAAGAAAAAAAAAAAAAAAACTAGTGTTACCCATCGATCAGGAGGACTTCTCGACTCACAGCAATATGACCATCTTGTGCTTTCAGACAAGGGAGGGTGGGCAGGGCAGGGATTTTTAAAGACAAGCAGGTGGTTTATTTTGCTTTTACTCTGTGGTGCATTTATGGTGACCAACACTTTTTTTTTTTAACCTCCTATCTGCACTCTCTCCATACACTGCAGGAGGGCAAAAAAAAAAAAAAAAAGAAACCCAACCCCAGGTTAAATTTATTTTCTTTTGGTCATAAAGAGTTTACATTCATGTCAGAGCATTTGTACATGACTGTTTGTCGCAAAAACTAAACAAACAAATGAAAAAAAAAAAGGCATCCATGTTGGTCAAAATGAACAACTGAGTATACTATTATTGAAGGCATGGGATGACTCTCTCGCACAGAACCTCCTGTATGAAACGCAACAGGGATTGGGGCTAGATGGATGTGAGATTATGATGTTTCAGTTCTGTCATTGGATTAAAAAAAAAATGGCACTTGCAGTCATGCTGAGTGGTTTACTGAGCAGCCGACCGGACGTTAGTCGACATTCTGGTCAAGTTTTAAAAGCGTAAGGAGGTTCCTTTAAAGATGTGCCTTTTCTAAGCAGAGATTGTACCAGTTGAATAAATATATATGTGTAAATATAAACACACATGCAAGCAAAGACGAGTTTTGATGATGGCTTCTGCGTAGGCATGGACCAGTTGCTGGTATTGAGGTTTTAAAAGGTTCAGGTTTCAAAACCAAAGTAGAAATGCACCAATTAGGCTTTTTTTCTGGCCAGGTATCGCCTGCGAATTTAATAAAAATATAAAAAAAATAATTTTTAGAACTGCCACATAAAGGACAAAAATCTGTGAGTGGTGGAGGTTTGTAGTTCTGAATCCAAAAGAACATTAGGAAATGACAAGGCTATCCTGATTGGCTAGTTCTGAGGCTCTGGATGATTGATTTTTAAAAGTCTTTTTAACAATATTGATATTGGGTGGAAACTAGTCGATTCCGATATCCTAATGATTTATTAGTGCATCTGTAATTGAAAGGCCCTTTAAATGAAATGCCAAAATAAGGCTCTGGAGTGAACAGAGGTTTTTTTTTTATTTCAGCTAGATGGAGCCTCAGTAGCATGATGCTAGCTGCTCCACCTGCTAGTCAGGTGGTTGAAAACAGACTTTCTGTGCTCATGAGATGGACAGCTCTGGATGCTTCGAGACGAACACAATTTAAATATTTTATATTTTTCTGTTATCACCAAGTTATTTTTTTTTCCTTAATATTTTATCGTGAGAATATCTTTACTGGCCCATGCCTACTTTCGCGTTACTGTTGCTCAGAGATTAGCTTTTGGTATAGTGCACTTTCTGCAAAGCTTGTAGGTTTGGAAACATCGACAGACTCGGACAACATAACATCAGCACACCTTGATCAGAGATCAGAATCTGTTGCTGCTTTCAAAAATCCACACAATGACTTCCATTAGGAATATTATTCCTGCCAAACGAATGGTCACTTTTATTCCTTCCATGATTAATTAAGAATTTATGTCTTGTTATACGACGTGGATAGCTTTAAGTACCCTTTAGGCTTTCGATCAGCTTTCCGCCCTTTGTCAACCTTCATCACACCTTCACACGTAGAGGTAGAAACCCTCCAGAGCCGCATCAGCAGGAGGATCTCTGGCTGTGGGTTTAGTACAGAGGATGACGGAGAAACAGTTGGGGACCGGCGTGCTGAGCCGGGGAGGGAGAGTTCTGTGCCAGAGACCTGTGAAATATGTTCCTTTATAGAGGATGTGTAATTTGCATACAGAAGATGTTAAGTTCCTTTTTTTTTTTTTTTTTTGGTTTTGTTTTTGTTTTGTGCGTATGAGCGCGTCTACACGAGTACCTGGTGCTGGCTACATTTTAGCAAACACTTGAAGGTATTGTGTATTGTCTCATTGTAATATAATTAAAATGTTTTATACATAAACACGTTGCTGTGACTTATTCATGCACGCAGCTGAGCAAAGCAGCAGGAAAAGGCAGATAAAAAGAGCTGAAATGTTAGGGGGCTTCCTGTTTGGTTTGTGCAGCTGTGAAGCTGAAGTCTGGAATATTAACTTTTAAAGGTCAGAGTGGAGCTTCTTGCTGCAGCAGCAGAAAGACGTTAGCTGATCCCATAAACAATAAGCATCTGTCAATCATGTGACCTTTTTTTTTTTTTTTTTAAGTTTTATTGAAGCTCATTTAACAAAAGAGCTTTCTGAAATTGGACGTCCTGAAGATTTTGGCTGTTGGAGAGAAAAAAAAAACAGGAATACATCCATCATATTGTGTCTTTAATCCAAGGCTTAGACAACAAATAAAAATCCAGTCAAATTCAAACTTGAAAGGAATGCAGTCGCTGAAATCAGAATGATCTTTAGAACAAGCTTTAAAATAAAAGTTGATTCAGTTTCATTATTATCATCATTATTGCACCTCAGAAACAGTCATACAGTTACAGCCTGATCACGTTACAGTAAATCAGTGAAAATGTTGCTCATTCTGATAGAAGCCAGTCTGTTGCGATTGTCAGTGTCAGCATAGGCATTTTATGCTTTCTAAAGATCATGTCACAGATTACTGATGCATATATTAGCTCTATATATTAGCTCTAAAAAGTACAAAAAAATCAACATCGTCTCTCTCTACTGGGACACTTAAAATGTGAAGTGATCTGGACTCAGTATTTACATCTGGCTGACTGGCACAGTTCTAGGCAGACTTCTTTCATACAAACACCTGAGATTTAACAGAGCTGAGACAGAAAGAAAGAAAAAAACACAGACATGATGAAGAGGACCAAGTCAGTCACAGTTTGCTCTCATCCAAGGCGTCGGCCCCGAGCCTCCCGCTCCCGGCCGTCAGACGTATTGCCGGGGTTTCTTCGGAGCGGCGGCAGCTGAAGCCAGACTCTTGGCCGCCTCCTTGGCCTTCTCTGACGGGGGTCTCACCGAGTCTCGGAGCAGCCGTTGCGGCGTCTCTCCTACCACAACCACAGCAGGACGAGATGGAAGGAAAAAAAAAAAAAACAAACTTAAATCAATAACCAAGGCATAACTATTCATCATCTGCACAACTCGCTGCAAAAGTATTCATACGTCTTGATCTGTTTTCCATTTTGCCATGTTGCATCTACAAAGCTGAATATAATTTAATTGGGATTTTAAGTCGTAGACCAACTGTGAAGTCTTTAGGATTCTGCCTACGCGGCTTTGAACATTATTCTTTGCAAAATAGTTCAAGCTCAGCCACACAGAATGAGCTTGCATATCAATTTTCAAATCTAGGCAAAGATTGTCTATTCGGAACAGACGATCAGCTGAGTACGCTTTATCTACAGACTGGATGACCCACGCTGCTGGAAGCCTGAAATCTCTGTCCGATGTTTAGCGCCACTAACCTTCCCATCAAATGACCAGCTTCCCTTTTCAAAAACACCCCCACAGCATGACGCTGCCACATTCTGCATGTAGGCCAGAAGGTTCAGTTTTGGTCTCATCTGACCAGATCACCCTTCTCCCACGTGTCCACTGCAACACTAAGGCAGGGATTTCTTCAGTAATGGGTTTCTTACCCGGTCTGTCTGTTTAGGTGGGCAGCTGTGTAGGTTTGATTTGTGCAACACATTTATCTCTGATCTGTTTGCTGTGTTTCACTAATGACTAATGACCATGAGAATAGAAAGAGCTTTATGTGTCCTAAGGCATTTCACGTAACTACCCAACAATCCTCTGTTGTGGTTGTCACATAAAAAAAACAAAAAAAAGCAAAAAACAAAAAAACAAAACTGTGAACATGCTAAAGGGACAGAAATACTTTTGCAAGGGGGGCTTTCAGGTGACGTTTTTGTAATATTTTTGGGTTTTTCAGAAAATCTGAAGAGGCATCAAAGACGCCGTTGTCTAAGCACGTCGACAGATTTACCGGTGCTGCAGGCATCAAGTTAGGATGAAAGTGCAAGGCTCAACTGCAATTATTACCAGGGGTTTAACTCTCATTTACTGGCTTACCTGAGATTGTTTCCAAAAAAATAAGAGTTTAAAACAAGAATGAGTCTCTGTATCTTTACTCTAAACAGGCAATATCTCAAAGGCTTTAATTTCATCCGAGTTCATTTGAGAGCTGTCTGAGCTCCAGACAGCCAGTCATCTGTTTTCCACATTATGGACTCAAGGATGTCAGATGAATAGGTGACATAAACAAGCACAGAGGACCTTGGAGATCCTACAAGTAAACAAAACTCCCTCTTTTGTATGCTGGTTTGAAGTGGCTCGCATTGGATTCACTGCCGTGGGCTATGGGGTGCAAGTGTGTGAGCGTGTGTGTGTGTGTGTGTGTGTGTATCTGCCCTGACGGTGAACCTTTCAACCTCAAGGGAGATCAACAAGCACAATAAAGACAGAACGGACAGCAGGGATGAACCGGTCTCGTCAAATCTTGCAGCATATTTGAAAAAAGTCAAAAAGCAGGTAGAAAAGTTCTGAGGTCGCCTCAGTGTATCATAGCTATGGTGAAAAGTTTACTCCAATATTCTTAAAGTAGTTATTCTAAAAAGGTTTTGCTTATTTTGTTAAAAAAAAACAAAAAAAAAAAAAAAAACAGAAATGTACCAATGAGGCTTCTGGAGGCTTAGAAAGTTTTGGTTTGCTTTGAGGTTTGACTTGCCGATTCAAATCTTTTACCAATTCTGCTTTCTTTTTTTTTTTTTTTTCCTTTTTCAAAGTTAAAAACTCAAATGTGGCAAACATGTAATACAATATACCAGCTTTCACCTGATTTTTAGTAAGCTCAAAACATCCAAGCCCCTGAGAACGTGCAGTTTGAGACTGAAAGCAAAGTGGGAGTAGAACAGAATACAAGTTTGGTTTTCTAAGGCGCCTCAGGAAATCGTCATCTTCTTGACCCTTTTTCACATTTAGTCACTCTACAACCACAAACGACAACGTGTTCTGCAACAGGCCAGCACAAATTTGTGCATATTTATGAGCTGGAAGGAAAATTACATTTTTTTTGTTTTTTGCAGTAAAAAAATCTGAAAAGTGTGGTGTGCATTTTAATCTTGAACCACATGTCACACCGATTAAACCTGCAAGTATTTTTGTGGGTACGTCTGTACCTTCCGGCTATCATCCTATCAACTCTGAGCAGATTCCCTGCCCCTGCTAAAAAAAAGGCATGTCCTCTGCATCATGCTGCCCCCACCTGTTGCTCCATGGAGTCAGTGCATTCAGGATGGGGTTTAAGTTTTGCACCATTCATGTTGAGTGCAGATGTGCAGTGTTCTTCTCTTTACTGGATATTTTTATAACCTAACTTTGCTTCAACCTTCTTTACAACTTGGACAAAATGTGAAAAAGTTCAAGGCTTAAAACCTCTGAAGTAAATTCCTCCAGGCTTCTCGAACAACTGATGCTGGCAGCAGTGACAGTTTGTCAACAGCGAGACAGAAACCCGACGTGCAGCTACATGTTTAAGGCAGAAAATTAAAAGCAGTCTGTTTTTATGTGGAGCTAATGATGGCAGAAAAACAGACCCAGGAAAACCGCATGCAAACTTTTCTGAAATCCTTCGCACACGTAACACTTCGCCACGTTCCCTCAAATTTGGCTCCAAATTGAAATCCCTATAAACAAGACCAAAACTTGGTGTGTTTCTAGGCTACGTGACTTACTGACAGTCTACAGAAACAGAAAAACTACAATAAAAAAACCCCCAAAAACAAACAAACCAAAAGCTTCAAATCAAAATTTACTAAATAACAATGACTTTATTTGGGCCTTTTAATCTGAGATATGGAAGCAATCATGCATCATGCATTTTCAGCTTATTTTAATATTTACGTGCCGCTAAGGTTTTTGCATGCGACAAACAAAACAGAATTATAAATAATATTGTATGCAGGCAATTTTTCACAAATTGCAACTGCTGGAAGTAATGCTAGGTTAGCCATGCTGCATCAAAACAGACATTTTATTGCTGCTTTGAGGACCACATAAAGACATTGTTGCTCTAGCTGGCAATATTTTCCCAGAAGAATGGGAGTGTCAGTACCTCCACTACTCTAGCTATTGTTGCAGGCTCATGTGACAACCATGGGCAGAGGCCAAGAGTGTCAATTTGATGCCACCCCGCCACCCACCCAACATACTCACCCCAACGCTCAGCCTGATGCCCAGTCCTGCAGAGCCATCAACAATGGGGCAATAAAACAGAATCACAACAATGGGAGAACTCCCTTTTAGACAACAGTACGCTGCTGCATCAGCACAACAGCGGTTTGGAGCACAGGACTGCCAGACCGCGCAAGAAGCTACACTGACAGATCAAAACAAGCAGCTAACAGTTAATAGGAGATTACATTTGTTTCTAACTGAACGGTTCGTGGTTTTCTTTTCTCGAGTGTGACTTTGTCTTCTATGTCAGAACCTCCAAACATTTTACTTTTGTCGGAGCAGGAACAACAGGAGACATTTCTCTAATCTTTTGTTATTTAAGCACATTAATAAGACGTTACACTTCGCCTTGCCCTCATCTGAAGCTCAATCGTAGCGTACATACCCTGCAGATTGGATAGAGCGTATTCCAGCCCCTTCATGGCCTTCACCTGGTTGCTCTTGAAGCGGGCCAATCCAAACTCCTGGGAAAGCACACGACAAGAAATGGTAATTTAATGGCAAGAGAAGTACACTCCTCCGTGTCTGGAGATGTTTAATAAAGTTTGGAATGTTCTGATTTTAATTACAGCTAATGGGTTTAATACTGCTTAGATTGAAGGTCTAATATCCCAACAAGATCTTGCATTTATCCTTAGTTGGATTACTGCAACAGTGTCTTCAAAGGTCTATCTGAAGTGATCCAGAACTCTGCTGCTTGCGTTCTCACTAAAACCGGGAAAATAAAGCACATCACCCAGTCAAAACATTCTTTCACTGGCTCCCTGTGACCCAGAGAACAGACATTAAGACATTTAGTTTAGATTCACATCAACATTCCGGATCTCTGATTTTAAAATACTCTGAAATATGGAGAAGCAGCATTCAGTTTTTATGCTGCACTAATCTGGAAAAAAAAAAAAAGCATCTAGAAAACCAGAAAACTGCTGGAACACTGACTTCCTTTAAATCGAAGATAAAACCCCATTTGCTTATTAGAGTTGCCTTTGACTGTTCCACTTATTATACCAAGACAAACATCATTAATTTCAGTCTTTAGGCTTTTCATCACTTTCCTTCATGTCAACGCAGTATATTTCTGTTTTACGTTTTCATCGTGCAAAGCACTTTGAATTGAAATGTTCTCTACAGCACCCTTAAAGTAATAGCCCAAATGATTAAACATTTGAAAATTAATAAACTCCCCTTGACAGGTGAACTAAATTACAAACAGTGACTAGAAACGGTATTCATACCCTCTTAAACCTTTTAATACTTTCACATGTTACAAACTCAAACTGCAAATGAGATTTCCAGACTTCAACAATGGCCTCTCTTTTTAAAATGCTATTTGCTTAACAGCTGTCCTGTCTACTGATTCTCCCCCCCTAAGCAGTGAAGATCTGCAGCTTCTCCAAACATACAATCGGCCTCCTGGCTACTTCTAAACACCTTAGCAGAACTCAAAATAGCCCGTCTGCACGTGTCACAAGAAACAAGCGTTAAAAGAGACATACGTATATAAAGCAATCCAAAGGTTTGCACAGGTGAGCTTATTAAAGTAAACTGCAGGTAAACTGTACCTGAATGGGTTTGGAGAAGCCAAAAATGCTTGAAGATATCCACGCTTCCCGTTTTAGCTGCGTGGTTGCTGGCTGCTCCGCCGAATCTAGGAAAACACAGCGCTCCTCCACAGACTGAACCAGGAGAGAAGGAAAGCGTGCACGCTCTTTAGAACCAAAAACTCGCCAATGCTAGATTCTAAGCTGAAATGTTTTACGTGCAACAGGATGTTTGTCCGTTTTCCTTTTCACAGAGAATGCGGCCTCACCATGAGAGTCGTGTGATTCAGGTTCCAGGTGTAGGTGGTCAAGCTTCTGTTGACCGGGTCCACGATGGAGTCCTCCAGGATGTAGACGTAGCGAGACATGCCGGCAGGGAAGAACCGCTCTGCCCAGCGAGGCAGCCGATTGGTCTTCATCAGCAGGCGTCTGGAGAGGAGCCGGTGGTCCGTGGTCACCTCCCGGTACACAACGTCCTCAGTGAGAACATGGGTGCTGGGAGACGTAGAGTCGCGTTAGCGGTGGTGCTCGGTATTTTTACACCTCTGAGACTTTGTACAATACAGGTGAAGACATGTTTATTATGTATAAACATAATAAACAGGATTATGTGGAGGATTTTGTGAAGGCTTTCTTATCACTTTAAGCTAATCCCTTTCCTGATAAAACGAAGTCAGAAAACATAAACTACAGTTCTACAGATATATATATATATATATATATATATATATAAAGAATATCCTTGAAAGAATTATCTTTGTGATACTAAACAACAAAATCCATGTGTAATTTTTGGGATCTAAAAAAAAAACGAAAAAAAAAAAAAACACCCATCTGACATTGCTGTGGAGAAAATAGATTTATATATGCTAAACTTTTCATCTGAGGGTCTCCTAAGGCTCAGTGATAGGACCAATTGTTTCTTTTAAAGATACTTACAAAGTTCCCAAATGGCCACAACAAATGACACAAATGGATTTAATCTTATTGACTGGAATTAACTTTTGCAGTTTTGGCTGAGCGCTAAAGGAGTCAAGAGAGTGGCTTTGACATTAACTGACCTTATATTTACATCAATCATTTTGTTTCTGTATGGTCTTCATTTAACCAACTCAACAACCAGACTTTTAATAAATGTTCCTGAGTCTGCCATCAAATAGCTTTAATTCAGGTTGAAAACTTTTTGTCTAGATTTTTTTTTGTTTTGTTTTGACAGTCATCACTGAGATCATTTCACTCTTATTATATTAATTTTATTTCTAGTATCAATATTGCAGATCAGTGTTTTCAAAGTGTCGCAAAACTCTTCATGTTTTCATGGTGAAAAGAGCAGGCCTTGGCAGCAGGCGGTAAGAAGCAGATAACGGTCTAGAGAACTTGAACAGACTGAGCCCAGTTTTACTTCTCTGGTGACTTTTTTTCAGTTCTCTATTCTAATCATGACTGATGTTGTCTTTTTCTTTCAGAGAAATGCATATTCAGTGCCATGTGTCACATATTAATAATGGACTTTGGAAGGTGTTTTTATTGATTCATTTAGAATTGACCTCATCGCTTAGTATAAACGCCAGACATCTTTTGCGCATTTTAATGATATTCTAAAAATGTTTCGCATTTATTTCAAACACGAAGGCGCCATCTGTTGCAAATTCTCTAAAGGCTGATTATTATAATAAAACAGTTACACAGACTGGATATTTTAGTTTGCTTTAAAATGCATTCTAACAAGTTAGCGGTAACAAAGCTTTATTTTTTTGTAAAAACAAAAAAAATAAATAATTGGTTCACGTTACCATTCACCACAAAATTCCTTTTTCACTTTTCATATCCTCCAAATATCTTTAAACAATATGGTTTGATATAATAGAGACAATGAAAAGAGTTTCACTACCTGAAAGGATTAGGGTATCTCTGCCAAAAGGCAGAGACAACATGGTCCCATGTGCTCTTTATGTCTGAGGTGCTACAAAAATATTTGACCATTCTTCTGCAACTCTGTTGCACTAAGACCTGAATCCTGAAACCTGAGGTCCCTTAGTATGACTATAGAAAATAGCGAGAAGCTGGAAAATGACTCCATCCAAAGACTGGGATTGTCCTGAAAAAAGAAAATAAAAAAATCCATCAAAGAAATAAAGACACATTAGATTAACTTTATCTCAGACTGATTTGTCCATATAATTAAAAGCAATTAAAGTGAAACACAAAATGCATTCTAAATAACACGTAAATGTCACTCTCCAAGCAGATACACTGCTAGTTGTACCAGTGTTCCCGGAAGCTTTAGCACATCTGAGGAAATGAGAATATGCGCTGCAATGCAGCTTATTTGTAAAATTACCTTTTGAAAATAAAAATCTTTAAGTAGGTACTGGACATAATACTCATTAAGCCCATATTTATGTCTTCTAATAAATGGTGTTCAATGGTCTGATGTAATCGTCTAATCTTAAATGTTATGTTTTCATTGCCTGTAAACAGAAAAATAATCACAGTTAACATAAATATTAATTTAAATAATAGACTAATTTATTGAGATGCACCTGTATGCCATCATATGTGTTGTGACTATTAGTTTTAATAAACCTATTTGACTTCTTTATCTATTCTAAGAAAACTATGGGAACAGTTTTAATGGTATTAACGTGATCTCCCCCCCCCCCCCCCATTGCTATCACATGTAAGTCGAAATTCAAGCTTATACAATACAGGTGAAGACATGTTTTCACCGTTATCGCTTAGCTCACGTGACAGCCCTAGCTGCTTCTACAAACAAAATTATTTAATTGACCAGACAATGAGCTTAGACCTATAACTGACATTAACAATAATTTAAAAGTTTTGTCATCATCTAACGTTTTACTTGTAGCTGTTTTAATGATAATTAAACCATTCTGACAAAACCCGACCAAGGTTAATTACTCAGAATGGCTAGCCTTAACGTCGACCGGACGAAAACATGCGTTTTAAACGACACTTACCTTTATAAAGAGTTAAAATCTAAGTCGAGAAACATTTGCAATTTGTGTGGTGATTTTTTTAAAAATTTTTATTGAGCTTCAATCCCAAAAATAAGGAAGCGTTAGCTAATTAAAGACATGATGCTAAAAGTAACAGCGAGGACAGACGTTACATGACTATTTCCGGCTACTTTCAAAGTAAAAGAACCCCTCTTTATGTATTTTTATTTATTTATTTATTTATTTATTTATTTATTTATTTATTTATTTATTTATTTATTTATTTATCAATTATGGCTGGTGGAAAATTGGGAAAAGAAAGGTTCCCGTTTAACCTAACTATTTATAAAATTACGAACAGAATATTGTAGTAAACTACTGGGAGAAGATTATGGAAAGATGAAAGATGTGACAGAAGAAATAACTTCTTCTGTCATATTATTCTCTCATTTAGCAAATATAAAAATTTTAGTCAACTTAACTGATCAAAAAAGGGAAATGTTCACTATTTCAGTTATTAGTATGTCAATTTCAATAGAATAGAATAGAATAGAATAGAATAATCCGGTTTATGCAGCAAGTGACAGGCAAATAAAATACACCAAGATACACACACATATACAATAACAACAAAAATAATTTAAAAAAGAACAAGTGAGGTGTCCTTCACACACATAGAAATTAATGTGTGATGAAGAGAACTATTTAAAGTCACTTATGTCTCTTGAACATTTACTTCCTAATAAAATGTTTTACATATTACTTGAAATAAATCCCGAGTTTTAGGTAGGTTCCGTTAAAATATGGAATATTATTTTTTGTTTTAGTCAGAATGTTGCTTCTGGCGCCATCTAGCGGTTAAAATTAATAATATAAAAAACAGCACAGCAATTCCAAAGACCTTCAGCTAAAGACGAATAATTAATGCATCATTTACTTGTAAAGTATTGTTAAGATTTTATTTTATTTTTTTATTACATTTTGGTGCATTTAGGAGAAAACCAGGGGCATCCTCTCAAAAGCTTTTCTCTCCCTTTTCCCATCTTGGATCCCTCAACCGGTTTCCTTCCTACTGTTGTCCAGTAGAGGTCACTCTCAGATTAGTTAAACTCTTAAATTGTGTCATTTTCTTCTTGTAGCATTTCCGGCTACTCTTGTCTGCTAAGGGAAGTGTCCTCCATGGTGTCATTGTAGGTCTGTCGAGGTTGAACGTTCAAGAATAATAATGTCTGGCTACACACCAGACGAGAAGCTGCGCTTCCAGCAGCTAGTGAAGCTCCGGAGGCAGTGGCTAAAGGACCAGGAGCTCAGTCACAGGGAGCCCGTGCTGCAGCCCAAACCTCTCGGGCCTGTCGCTAAGTTCTGGGCCGGGTTTCTGGAGCCGAAGAGTCTGTGGAGGCTTTATGTGAGTCATTAAAACACAACAACACGTTATATTAAATGTGATCTGGACTGAGATACAGCTTTATTAAGATAAATGTGCGCTTCATTAAACTTACAATGATATTATTGTGCGAAAATTATTTAGTTAGGCTTAAAGTATTTAATTAAAACAGTGGTCTGTATATATTCCATTGTTTGCGTATTTTACATACAGTGCAATACCAACTGCTACATCTTCAGTAGTTTATCAGTTTAATTAAATTTCAGATCACAATTTGAGCAATTATAATTACTGTATTTGCAGCACCCAGAATATTTTTAGTAAATCATAACACCTGTGTAGATAAAGCTACTCTGACGGTTAAAATGATTGAATCTTCTCTGCTAAGTTTGTAAATCAAAATGGCACAGGAACATTTTGAATGGTTAAATTAAAAGCAGTGCTACAATAAGTTTATCCAAGGTCAACACATCATACTTTTAATAAGTGCATTCTTAAACATTTTCAACCTGTTAAACATTGTAGAATCCATTGTAGAAGAAGAATGAAGCGTTCGCTGAAAAGAACCCAATTTTTGTGGTTCTGGAGACCTGTAGCATGTAGAGGATGTGGAGCATAAAGATTGACTCACTAAATTTACTGAGTTAAATCCTGGGAGAAAATGTAATGGAGCCAGTGGGGAAGTGGACATCTCTGGACCCCCAGGCAGGAGGACAGTGATCCCAAGCAATGTTTTGAGCAATTGGTCAGCGTCCTCAGAAAGCCTGGCAGGAGATGATCATTAAGTACATGACAGCAATATGGTGTCATATTGCTGAATGCTAAAGATGGTTGTCATCAAGGGGTTGAATACTTTTGAAGCAGCTGTAGACATTTTATGTTTAACTTGAAGATGCTACTTGTAATATTTATGGTGTTAAGCAATTCAAATTGTCCTCATTTGATATGTTTTTTTGTCTTAAAATCTCACTTAAATAGAGGAGTTGAATAATTTATATTTCAACTAAAAGTCTTTAAGTCTTCAAATGGTTTTTGTTATGAAGGTGCTATTCAGTATGTTCTATGTAACCATTTGATGATCCCACTCAAATACTCTTGCACCCTTACTGGCCAGTTTAATCCTTGAGTTGAGAAAAAAATGGTAATTATTTGTGAATTAAAATGTCTTAGAATTATCTATCTTTTATAAAATCTTTTTTTTTTATTATTTTATTTAATACTGATTAATTTCTGTATTTGCAGACCCACAAGGTGTACAAAGGTGGTGTTTTCACATTAACACGGCTGCTGATACCTGCCTGGCTTGCCCACTACTATGTGAAATACCACGCTGCTGTAAGTTCACAGAAATGGTGACAGCTGTGTGTGTGTGTGTGTGCGTGTGTGTGTGTGTGTCTTTTCTTTTTCTTTTTTTAACTGGACATGCAGTTAGGGAAGAAAAACTCTTATCAGTATATCAAACAAACCCATTTTGTTGCAGTCAGACAAAGAAAAAAAATATAGCTTCAAAGTTAAACTTTTCTAAGTTTAACTTTGGCTCTCAGGCTCTCAGAATGAACTCTCTGAAGGAAATAAAATTGCACAGACAAACTAGGATCAAACCTTATGTCAAAGAGCAAATGCTTTGAAACCGAGACGAGCCGTCGCACTTAAATGTAGCTGTAACAAAGAAACTGTCTGGCTGTATTTCTTGCCCTTAATAATTTAGAAAATAATTGTGAATCAAAGCTTATCTGATCAGGAGGGACTAAACAATGGTGTCATTTTTCTTTACAGCAAAGACCTTACGGCATTGTGGAGCTAAAACCCAAGCTTTTCCCTGTGAGTGTGATTTTTTTTTTAAAATAAATTCTGACTATTACTTTTATTTTAATGTAATTATAAAGGGTTTGTATCTCTCTTTACTCAACTTTAATGTCATAAACCTGCTTTCTGAGTTTTTTTTTTTTTTTTTTTTTTCCTCAGGGTGACACCATTCTTGAGACGGGTGAAGTTCTTCCTGGTCTCCCTGAAACACATGGCCATCACTGAACCTGAAATATTTCATTAATTTTCTTGAGTTTCTGTTGTAAAAAAAAATGTATATTGCAAAAATAAACTGTGTACTTTATGCACAAGAACATGGATCAAATGTTTGTAGAGAAATTCTTTTAACCAGAAATATTTGCTGATTTTTGATTTACTGGTTGCTCACCTGTCAAACAGCAGTTGTGTTAATTTATAAAAGTCACCAATATAAGGTATGGAAATAATTTAAGATGTGAAATTTGAAAGCATGCGTTTGGGGGTTGGATGTTATTCTCTGTGATGAAGCCATACGGCAACATGAATATCTGCAGCAACTTTAGGAAAACAAACTGGTTTGGAAATGCTCATAAAATAATGTGTACAGATAAAGTCGTAGCTGCTTTTCCTTTGTTGATTAGATGTAATCTAAATCAGGGCGTGTTCGAAGTCATTTTTTGAACATAGTTGCGGACAAAATTGTATTTTAAAATATTTCTTTTTTCTCTCCAAAAATTTCAAACACCTTTTTTAAGCATTCTAGATTTATAAATGAGAGCTGTGTTTTGCTTTGAACACAGAAACTAATTCATTTTATAAAACCCTTGACGCTATTAGTCATTTTGTGTTTTTATTTTTGTTGGATAACCGCCTGCAGTCTCAAGATCCTTCAAATTTGATGGTCTTTTGGAATGAACCTTAATCTTCAGCTGACCCTCGCAAGTTTTCAATGGGATTCAAGACAGGGTTTAGAGCACATCTATCAATAATGTGCATTATGGAGTTAGCGTTCTACCAGGAGCAATGGATGTCATGTTGGAAGGCAAAGCGATAATCCAAGTCAAATTTTGTCACAAACTCCTGAAGGTTTTGTTTCAAATTTTTAACACACGCTCACCCTTTGATTATGATCCATTCCTCACTTGCAGGATTTTCTTTCATTGAAGGATCCCCACCACAGCATGTCTTATTGTAGGTTTAGTGTTCTTTAGGGTATAGACATTCATTTATGTGTGCAAAGTAAAAAATAATGCAAGTGTCCACAAATTATATGCTCTGCTTAACAAACTTAAAAAACATTGCGAACGCGCTGTTTTATTTTGAAAGGCGGAAGTTGTGCACAGGTCTTCCCGTTGTCAAGCCTGCGTTATGAAATGTGAGGAAGGAAATATTTAACGATAAATTTGTCTTGGAATGAGCGAGTTTCTTCAAGGAGAGAAGGTATAGTTAGTTTTCGACCATATACGTGTTCAACAAAGTAACAGGTACATGCTAAACAACTTTTCCTAAAGCCGACTAACTAACCAGCTGTAGTGCTTGCTAGCCTCCATAGCTAAATTTAGCTAGTCTGCTAACTTCAATCGAGTTGATCCTTAAACAACAGTTTCCAGTTAGTTTTCCCCTCCAGTAATATAAATGTCTTTTCAAGAGAACAGTACACACGAACCCCGGGCTTAGCAATTTTAGTGCCCGTAATTCTTTATGATTTCTTACACTTGGAAGGAATCATGATTGTAGTCCTTACCACACCTTTTTAATTGTGTGGGTATTAAACAGAATAAATTCATTTTGAGCTACTAAAGTTTTAAGATGGTTGGGTTTTTTTCTGTTATAAATCCAGTTCCAGTGACGTAAGTCGTTCTTTAACAGTGTAGTACTATTTAGGATGTCATGTCAACACTATAATACGGCATTTGATCGTGTGTGAACCCAATGCTGTTGATCAAAATATACAGTATTTCTTCTATATTTGAAGGGCTTGCTACAGCTTTAAAAAGCTTTAATATCCGCAACTTATTGTGGATATTTTAAAGGATGCTGGCCGATTTGCTAAAGTTTGTCTCAAAAGCTTCTAAAAATAATGTTCTCTATTTTTATAAATGCCCACTATATGTGTGTGTATATATATATATATATATATATATATATATATATGTATAAAATAAAAGAACTGCAACTTTATTTTTATTATTAGGTGTCAAAATAAAGAAAAATAACCTTTTATAAACAGAGAATATCTTAATTGGAACGTTACATATTCAGTGAATATTCCATGCACCATAACATTATTGTAATTCTGTTGTTGATCATCAGATAATGCATGTAAAGTAACTTTATAAAATCTACTAAGTCTATGGTAGGGTGTTGGCATGTGGCTCCAAAAATACTATCTACCTACTGGAAGTTTCTCCAATTAGCAATATTTTGGTTGGAGAATGGATCATTACTTTTCACCTTTTCTAAGATGCCCGAATTGGCATCAGAACATTCAACAAAAGGAAGTAGTAGTAAATGAAGCATACTAAGATAAAACATCAAATGCAAGTTTTTTTGTTATGGCAGCACAATATAATGCTAATGTAAAGGTAACTGCTTGGATGTGAAATGCCGTACTGAAATTGTTCATCCACTCTTGCTCTCTCTGCTGCTAAAATATTTTTTTAATGTTTGTTCAAAGGCCATTAAGATGTAAAAGTAAAAAAAAAAATCACTGAGAGACACCAACTAAGTTGTCTTCATTTTGTCATGCAAGTCTTTGAGAAACTTAAAAAAAAATAGGGCTTTCGGGATGTTGTGAAATTGTTTCATGACTGTTTTTTTTTTAACTTAATTTTTCCAAAATGGTCAACTTTCCTTTTTCCTCATCAGATCATGTCAGCAGTCAAGGTTGCCCTACAGCACAGCTCAAAGAGTGGAAGGCGTAAAACCTCCAAGACAATGTCTGCAGACGTGTCTCCAGACTCCAAGTGCCCCATCTGTTTGGACGTATTTCATAATATGTCCTACTTGGACCGCTGCCTCCATAAATTCTGCTTCCGTTGTATTCTGGAGTGGTCGAAGAACAAACCTGAGTGCCCACTGTGCAAACAGCCATTTAGTTCAATCTATCACAGCATAAAATCAGACGAGGACTTTCAAAAATATGAACTGAAACAGCAGGTGGAAAATTCCTCATTTGGTTATTTCGAAGGAGTTCGGTTTCGATACCGAACGACTCTCACTGGGGTTCATCGACAGATGAGAAGAACCTCTCCGCCTCCAGATAACGGAGTAATGTTTGAAGCTTCCTCCGATTTACCCCAGCAGAGACGGGATCGATACATTCGCCGCATGATGATGAGGTTGGCGGCTAAGAGGAGAGCTGCAAGCGAAGGCAGAGCCGTGAACAATGTCAGGGAGCAAGAGATGATCAACTTTAGAAGGGAGCTCTACCGAAAGGGGGTGAGGGTGAGGAATGTGAGGGACGGTGGGCGCTCCAGAGACACATCCGCTGAATTTTATAGAAGAAATCCTGCCTGCCTACACAGACTCGTCCCGTGGCTAAAAAGAGAACTGATGGTGCTGTACGGGGCCCACGGCTCTTTGGTCAACATAGTTCAGCATATCATCATGTCACGCATTACACGCTACGATATGGAGGACGGGGCCATCCAGGAAGAGCTCAGACCTTTCCTGCAGGGTCGGACAGAACACTTTCTGCACGAATTCATCAATTTTGCAAAGTCCCCCTTCAATATGGAGGCCTACGACCAACATGCCGTTTATGATTGCCCTGCACCCTCCTCCAATGAGCACAGCAGCTCCAACTCCTCTGTAATCGCCATTTCAGAGGACGAGGAAAACTCTGCAGAGATGGAACCTCCTGGGAACTCGGCATCTACTCTGAGTCAGTCTTTGTGGGACGATGAGACGCCTGGGCCTTCGTATTCAACAACAACAGAGCCCAGCAGGCAAGACTTTCAGACAGTCCTGGACTTGGATTCAGAAAGCAGCTCAGAAGACGAGCAGCAAATGTTTGGGGCTTCTCCACCACAAATTAGTTCTTATAGCCAAACAGATGTTGCTCATGCAGACGGCACCAATGAAGACTGTGCATCTTCTGACGGTGATGACTGTGTCATTGTGGGATATGTTAAGCCTACAACAGAAAGGACTCCAGAGCTGGTTCATCTGTCTTCCGACTCTGATGGCTCTTCTGTTGAGGAGAACCAAGAAGCTCCTCTTCAGTCGCAACACATCCGTTTCACCAGCTGTAGTCCTGCAAATTCACACAGTAGTGATTCCAGTAAGGCTGGAGAAACTCCAAAAGGCCAAACAGACCACCATCATCAGTCCTCCTCTAAAGAAAGACTTGGCTCAAACACATACAATACTTCAACTGGTAGAAGAACACATAAAAGGTTTGACAGCAGGGAAAGGTCTATTGAGGGACATAAATCAAAGGAGAGAGACCACAAGAGAAAGAAGAGCAACTCAAAGAGCAGAGGGCGCAAGTACTCTAGCAAAAGTCCAGTAATTTCTCAAAGCACTTTCAGTTCTCATGCCCGTCGTGGAAACTTCTCAAAAACTGATGGACTGCATGCAAGGAGGGACAGCGACCACAGCTACCAGTCATACACCCATTACAGACGAGAGAGGAATGGTAGCGTAACTCACTACACACAGAGACGGTCCTACTATTACAGCAGCCACAAGTACTCGCACTCCAAGTCCAGGAGCCGCAGCAGGGACTCGTCTCACCGACGAGACGGGAGGCAGTCTCGATCCAGAGCGTTTTCCAGCAGCTGCTCCTCTTCGCCAGAAAGGAAATCTCATCTTGACAAGCCTGGCGGCAAAAGGAAATATAAAGCTAAACATTTGGCAGAACCGTCCAAGAACACCCAAAGTGGCCAAAGTGACTCCATGTCGTTGACAAAACACAAGAAGACAAGCAAAGAGAAGCACCATAAAAGATCCAAAGAGAGGTCGAGGAGGAGAAGCAGGAGTGGGAGCACAGAGGTCGTCGGTGAGCGACACAAGCACCACCATAAGAAGAAGAAGCACAAGAAGAAAAGTAAAAAAAGCAAGAGTTCCGAGCACAAAGCAAAGTCCTCGCCCAATGTCATTACAATTGAGAGCGACAATGAGTCATTTGCCAATCGCAGCATCACGCCTGTCAGTAGAACTACTGAACATACTTTCATCGATAATGCTGCTGATGGCGGAGAAAACCCTGCCACAGTGGACCAAGCTTCACAATCACATTGATGGATTAAATATTCTAGAGCTTGCCACAAGTATTTTGCATCAGAACAGTCTTTAAACTATCAGGTGTCCAGTTCTTTTTTTTAATATTATTTTTATTGTAACTATGTTTTTCCACCGTAAATTCCATATGTCTCACAAACGATGTACGTTCTACAGTTCAAAACAGATTATCTTTAATGACATTTTGTATCAAAACTGTCTGGTATGCCCACCATGTAAAAAGTTATTAAAGGCTGTTTTACATGACAATGCTACCAAGGTAGAGGGGTAAATATTTTTGAATTGTATATTTTACAAGCATGAGCTGTTATTTTGTTAAAATATTGAAATATTGCAATGTGCAGAGGTGTCTGTATATTCAGGGATTTTAAGCCTTTCTGTTGTAATTATGGCACAGATCTACTTTTAACTGCCAGTAATTCAGTTGTTACCATTAAAATGGCACTATGATTTCAAAAATGACTTTTTTTTTGTATCAAGTTTAATTTATGAATTAATTTGAATGGGTTACTGTGGAGGATGTTCTACTGGTGATGTTTATAATGAGTAAGTTATTTGTAGATTCATTATGCACTTACTATTTTTTGCACTATGTTGCAACAAATGGTAATCTAAAGGACACTTTCCCAAAAGATTAACCTATTTAAATCATTATGCGTCTGTCAGAAACACGATAGATATACATCTGCCACACATACTGGCACTTAATTTAAAAAGAGTATTTTCTTTTTTTTTCTTTTTTTTTTTACATTTTTATTCTGAAAAAAAACAGCATGTCAAAACTATTTTCTACCTTTCTTAGAAATTTGTCAAGTCAATTTAAATGATTATTTTGAATTTGAATCTACCAGAGGTAGGAGTAACTTCGGTGGAGATCTTTATCTATTCCTGCATAATCTCAAACCAAATATTTTCAAAATAGTGAAACCGTGGGTGTTTGTGTCTTTACATACTTCTGCGGTCAGAAATGCGTTAAACAAGACAGTTTTTAAAGGGAAAATATTAAATATTACACGAAGTACTCTTGTTTAACTTTATCTCCCATCCAGAAGGGGGCAATCTAGTAATGATATCTCTCAAAAACGGACAAGACCTACACAGATTAAGCAGGCACTGAGATTACGGTGACATCTAGTGGACGGGATAATGGTTTTAAAAGTTAGAAAAACCTTTTTTTTTGTTTTTTTTTTTGGTTAAATTAATATGATTTTTTAAAAGACAATTGCTGGTTTTTACATATGAACGATATGACCTTTTAGAGGTCTTAAATAAAACAAAAGGTGAAAACTATATCCCTCAAAGACACACGTAGTATTGAAACTAGTATGACGTTGATGATACAAAAAACCCATAAATATATTAAAACAAATTTTGCATATTTATTTATATTACAGATATTTAGATTTAAGTTGCAGACGTGTGCTGAGTTTCTGCGTTCATTCATTTTCCAGACTCTTCCTCACCTCTTACCTTTTCTAATCGATAAATAATAAAAGTTTGGCTTGTAAAGGAAATAATTGACATTCTAACAGTCGGAGATTTATTTATTTTTTTTTTCGCAGTGCTTTTATTTTTCAAATGACCGAGCAGGAAGAGAAATACTGGCGCTTCACAGTGCGGACGGATGTTCATGGTGAAGCTTCCTCTATTTGACCAAACCCTCCACTTTTTCTTGCAAGAAGATAACTGTAATGGCGTCCTCCGTCCCCGTAAAGGTATTAACTATCGTTTCATGCTACATTGCGAGCATTGTTAGCTGCTGCTGAACGTTACGTGGCTGAGCTCGCTGAAAGGAGGGGGACTAAGCCATATAATCTATATCAAACCTAGAAGTGAAGGAACAAACATTGTCTTGACGTTAGCATTGTAACTAAGCTACTTTACACAGTAACTTGACTATAACACTTAGCTAAGCATATCTGTGGGAACTCGGAGGCTTTTATTCTGGCAATAAAATGTGTTTATTTTTCATCAGAATTTTAACCCTACCTAAACACGTGGCCGCCTGAGCGCACCCTGCTGTTGTCGCCACGCTTACTGACTGACTGACGGGGACATGTGTCCTAGTCAAACACTACAACGAAATAGGTTTATGAAGAGAACTAAAACAGACTGCAGTGGCCTGAGTTCATGATCAAAAATCTTTTATGATCATTTCAAGGAAGGTTGGTATGTCTGCTCAATGCATTCAGTTAACTACACTCTATCAGCACATGTAGAACAGTTCACTTCATTCCAGGTTACACTGAAGGGGAAAACTAAGAAAAAAAACCAAACAAACCTCTGCCACGTAGCAGTCAGAAGTTTACTTTGGATAAAGGAATATGAACTCAGGCTACATGCCATTCCACTTTCCCTAAACTGTGATTCCATCAAAACAGAACTTTTGGATTTCTGGTTTCTGTATCTATCTAGTAAACCAATTTGTACCAGTAAAAGTTCTGAATATGTTTCCAGTCATTGTCACTGTTTGCTTCCACTTTAGCATCAACAGCAGCATCCTCCATAACACTGGGGTCCTTTGAGCCAAACCCAGTCTCAGACATTTAATGCAACCTGACAATCAGGTTGCTTTAGTAGCAACCTGATTGTCAGGTTGCTGCCTGATATGACTGAAACCCTGTCTCAGACACATCAGGTTAAGTAAGTCCATTGCATGACATATGCAAATCAACATTTGTGCTATTAATGCAACCTGATGACATTAGCCATTGTCTCTGTTGATTTTACTAGCCTACAATTAATCTTAACAGAGAGCTAGCAAGGCTTTTTCTATCTGTGTGCTTTAAAAAAAACAACATATTTTTTGACAGTGTGCTGTGGAGATACCCAAAGATGTACAGTAGATGATATGTTAGGCGTACATAGTTTTCATTTCACAGTTGGGATGGAGCCAGTCGTCACAAACAGAAATTTGCAAGACAGAGTCGTTGTTGTCGAACTAAGCTTGTATCAATCAATCAATCTGGTGGTCGCATTGCTGCTTCTGAGGTGTGTTTCCTTTTCCAGGGTACACCATAAATTTGCATTGGCAGGTGAAGTTCTTTGTTTCTTTATGTAAAGTGTATTAAAGTGCAAACAAAGACAAACCATTGCGGCTGGATGCAACCACCAAAATTAATTCAAAACACAGCTCATATCTTTGTGACTTTTTACCTTGTTTTCTTTTTAGATAGGAATCATCGGTGGGTCAGGTCTTGATGATCCAGATATTCTGGAAGGAAGAACAGAGCGTTATGTTGACACACCATATGGAAAGGCAAGTTGTTTGTTCCAAAGCGCACTCTGTGGTGTAAAGAGTAAGCATTTCATGTGCTCTGTTTTGGCTTCGTGGTGTATTCTGAAAGATTTCCCTGTTTTGCTTGAACAGCCCTCAGATGCTTTGATACTGGGAAAGATTAAAAATGTGGAATGTGTGCTCCTTGCGAGGTAAGCTCTCCTGTGGTGTCAGTGCGCCTTGGGAAAAGGGCCAGTGTTGGGTGTTGTGTGCATGTGTATAAAATGACATTGTGAATTTTGCCAAACGTAGACACGGGAGACAGCACACCATAATGCCGTCGAATGTGAACTACCAGGCCAACATCTGGGCTCTAAGAGAAGAGGGCTGCACTCATCTGGTGGTAACCACGGCTTGTGGCTCCCTGAGGGAAGAGATTCAGCCCGGTGACATCGTCATCATAGATCAGTTCATCGACAGGTCAGCGACGTGTGCCATGCACGTGCTTTGATCAACTGATTCCCGACTCCTCGAGACGGTAGCCGCTTACCAGTATGAAGTGATGCCAAGATTGGAAAAAGTGTTGGTTTCAAAACAACTTAAATGTTGCATCAAAACTTTCCTGGAGGTTAATGTTCAATTTTAAGATCCTTCTCGGGGAAGATTTCAGTGGCCAGAGGGTTGTACAGGTGAATGGGCCGTAGATTGACTCATCACCTCGCCCACCTGCTGCTTCTTACAGCGGGATAAAAGAACCCTTGAAGACTTTCTCTCTTGCACTCTGTTGTCAAGATGTGGAAATTCATGATACTATTGTAAATGTTGGGGAAATGCTTCAGGCATTGTCACGATGAAAACATACTGCAATACACTTGTTATTCATTTGAAATAGCAGGTGTTATTTCAAATGTAAAAAAAAAAAAAATCCACAAAATTTTATAGATTAAAATTATGATTTTATCAAGATTTCCTTCAATAAGAAGCATAGCTCTTACATAAAAAAGACAGCAGCACTTGGAGTAAAGAGCATTTCTAACTATATTTTAATGAGTTTTGCCCAACTGCCAACTTGTTTCAATCCCAATTTGCATTTTAGAAACATTGTTAAGCCATTAAGTTTGACGTACTTCAAACTTCCACAAAATATCAACACTTGTTCATTCTTGTCATCTTATACCTGTGAACATTTTTGTCTCGTTGTTGTTGTGTGCACATTAATAACGGTTACCAGTTTAACGTCAGCATTGACGTCACCATTATTATTGTTAGCACCAGAAGCTGAAGTCACTCAGAATGTCTTCTGTAAATAATGATGATAAATAATAACTAGGTACAACCTGAACCTGTAATGCACCAGCATTTATACCGTTTTTATGAGCAGAGATTGTACTGTAAGCTGTTTTTAATTAGCTTTATGCTACTTGATGTTCAGAGCACTGGAGTTGTTTTGACGCTAAATAGAGACGTAAGCCATGGTGTAAGCCAAATTTGGGTTAATTGGGTTATATATTTAATTTTTTTTTTTTCTAAACCAACCCTCATTCTTCTCAAGCACTGTTTTTACACACAAGTGTGATATGAAGTAGAACAAGTGAAGTGTGACTAGCTAACCGGGTGTTCTTGTTTATGAATGAACCCCTTTGACTTGACATCAGCTGATGTTTTGTTTAGACACTAGGATCATGTTAGAGCAGAATCTGTGTTAACTTTCAAAGTGTTCGGATATCCGTGTCAGGAAGGAAGGAAGATTTTTTTCAGAATGTTTGGTGTGATGTGAGAAAAGCAGTGTTTGCCTTCTGCCCTGCTTTGTGGGGGAAAAAAAAAAAAACTGAAGACTTCTGCAGAGTAATTTTTGTAGCAGTTTGCTGAAGTAAAAGTGAAAAGCTAAAGAGAAAACAAATTGAAAGC
Source organism: Poecilia mexicana (assembly GCF_051168715.1). Taxonomy (NCBI): domain Eukaryota; kingdom Metazoa; phylum Chordata; class Actinopteri; order Cyprinodontiformes; family Poeciliidae; genus Poecilia; species Poecilia mexicana. The sequence goes on along the minus strand of NW_028263370.1, from coordinate 9,341,387 downwards.
GTGATGTTTCAGCGAGGAGACTACTAAAATAATCGTCTTAACTTTTGGGACAGAGATACTTCTATGTATTCCTGTTTTTTGTTTTTTTTCTTTGTTTTGTTTTTTTCCATGAGTCTCTACATCAGGGGTCACCAACTCCAGTCCTCGAGGGCTACCATCCTGTAACTTTTAGATGCATCTCTGCTCAAACACGCCTGGATCAAATAAACTGCTCGTTTCCAGCCTATTGCAGAGAGGAATGAATGCTGGTGAGGGAACTCAGACATTTTGGAGCAGAGGTGAATCTAAAAGTTGCAGGATGGTAGCCCTGGAGGACTGGAGTTGGTGACCCCTGCTCTACATTCATTCAGTGAGATTTTGTTCTTGCATGAGAATTTCTGCTGTCGGTTCACATCGAGTGTTTATACACAATAAGTTGATTTGTAATTTGACAAACCTGTTTAACGTCTTCTTGGTCTGTGTGTTTGGTTTGGCAGTTAGTTAAGAGGAGGATGAAATGTCCGTGTTTGTTGAACGTCTACGAATGGATGTTTGGGAGGTTTTTTCAATACTTGGTGTGGACTTTTGTGGTCTTCATTTGGGCTGTTTATATTAAATAACTGCCGCTAAAATTACAGCAGAGCCTGTTGGTCGACTTTGTTGCATTTTTGTTCCTGTCTAATACTGATAATTAGCAACCAGGATGACTTTGTAAAAATGCTTCACAAATATCCAGACTTGAGCTGACATTGAAGAAGCAGAACCGTACGTATGTGAGAGGATTTTTCAGCCCAAGGTCAGGATGAGGTCAGACTGAATCAGCATTTAGTTGGCATGGTAACATAACCGACTGTGGATCAGCTTAAAGGTAGTTTCAGGAGGTAAACAGGTGAACTTCTAATCTCTAACCTGTGAAGAGTTTTTGCGCCAAGTGCAGTGTTCAGTGTTTTGACATGTAATGCTTATTGAAGTGAGAGGAAATTATATTGGACGTTCAGTTCGGTGCAAAAGTATTCATACCTCTGGAACCTTTGAACATGTTCTCACGTCACAGCCACAAATGTCTGCGTTTTATCCAGATTTGAGCACAGACTTTTTTAAGTGGAAGGAAAACAATGAGTGGGGGTGTCTATTTTGTAGTTTTTATCAAAAAAAAACAAAAAAAATCTGAAAAGTGTGGTGCTGATCTTTATTGAGTCGCATTTTACTGCGATTCCCCTAAATCAACTCCAGTTCCCCTCAGAAGTCCTATGCCTAGTACGGTAAGTGAAGTCCGTCTGTGTGTAAGTTAATCTTGAGATACATTACAGCAGCACAGCAAATTAACGCATGGATGATAATATTTTTGGCAGAGAGTGGTGGGACATTGTGATTAAGTAAAATAGTCTAGATGTGGGTTTTTTCTGATTTCATGCAGTCCCGGTTTTAACATCTTTGCTTTTAGGAAGGACTCTTGAGTTTTTTTCAGAGAACATTAGTAATAAAATATAAATAAAAGAAAAAAATGGTGGTGGAATACACAGGCATTTTTTGCTTCTCTTCTTCAGGTGTTTTGTCTCACATGTTCAGATTGCTGCCACTGATGGTAAAAAAATAAAGATCTTTGTCTTGTGGCTAAGAATTTCTTCCTCAGCTGTTTCTCGCCTCGAGGCGAGCGCTCCGCTATTCTTTTCTTTTTTTTTCTCCAAACATTGAAAAGACAGCCAGTTTAGACGAGAGCACACCGTCTTCCAAGACATGGCTGTACATTTTCCGAGTTCCTATTTGAATCACCGCCCTTGTGACCTGTGAGTTGGCACAAGGCGAGTCAAGCCGATCTTAATAACCTGCTCTCCGACATTTCAGCCTGTGGTTTTGTTGAGTGTTTTGAGGAACCAGATGAACTATCCTCACCATGACTTATTCATCCGAAATGAGGAAGTTAAACATTGGGACTTGCTCGGACTTGTCCCACTGCATGTGATTGCATCGCTTTAGCTCAGCCCATCTCGTTAACTCATCGTGCAGAAGCTGAACTTTTAATAAACAGATGCCTTTGTCTGTTTGTGCCAGTGTCCTGTGTTCCTGTAAATCTAAATCTCAACTTTGCCTTTTTCTTCCATTCTCTCGTTTCAGGCGACGGCCGCAGATCTTTGCGGTTGATTAAATAGCTAACGTTCAGCTCCAAACTGGCCGGGCAGCATTTTTAGAAAATTAAATGTACTCGTCGTACATGTTTAACGGCTGCTGTCTCGCAGGAATAATGGGAGGTTTCAGATATGCGCAACATCTCTTCATTCCTTCATTTCAAAGTACCACACGCTTACCGTTAAGGAACATTTGGTAAATGCCTTCTCGCAGTTTTGCTTTGAAGCCAGCCTGTGTTTGGTTTTTCCTGAATATACCTCAGATTTTTACTTCTTATCAACTCCATGCATGGCACCGTCTTAATCAGACAAGTTGAACAGTGATCGTAGTTCCAGTGATATAAGTTTACATACATGACTTGGCCTAACTTTTTTTAAAATTTGAGCTTGTGTTTATTTATTTTGAAGTGTTTATTTCCCAGGTGGAATAATCATTCAATAAACAAGCTTGAGTGAAAATAAGAAGTAGGTGTGGAAGTTTGATCTTTCTTTAATCCACGCGGAGCCAAAGTCAGTATATACATGCACGCCCCTCAGCATGATTCTGCCTCTACCATGCTTACCAATTACTGCAGTGTTCTTGAGTTCGAAAGCCACACATTAGTGGGATGCATTCATGTATTTTAGCTTATGAGTATAATTTTGACCCGGTGTGGATCAATTGGAGTCCACAATCAATTCAAATATATGTAACCAATTCTTATTTTTGACTCCTTCATTTATGTCTTGTGTAACCATTCTATTCTGCAAAAAGTCATCACAACCCCTACATAGTATTCTTAACATTCAAACACGTAAACAGAAATTGCTGACTGCCCTTTCAGTAATGTTTGCCTTGTACTGCTAATTCCTCGTGGTTGTATCAGGAATATATGAAATATTTCGTAAATATGCAATGTGGAAAATGCACTTTAAATACAAGCGAATTGCAAGGCCAAGGATAACTGGTTTTTCTTGATATAATCAGGCATTGTTCTCGGCTCACGCTTTGTCCCACCTAAATTGTTGCTTTTGACGGGAAGCTTTGCAAAGCTTGCACAAAGTATTTAAAGGCTGACATTAATCATCCAATGAATGCCACGGTTGTGAGTAAGAGATGAGGGCAGGGCATCAGAGGTGTTCATACTTGGGGTGTCTAAGACAATGCTGCTACGACTCTATGATCTCTGAGAAAACACCAGAAAGCAAGAAGTCACTTTCAGTCAGCCCTACTGTAGACCTTTCATTTAGTATTCCTTTCTAGACAAAGAGTGCCATATAAAAATCTAAAAACATGTTTTCATACTCGCAGTGTAAGACGTGAAGAGAACAAAATGTATTCTTCCTTCACCTTCACTGACTCCAAAGCTCAAGGGTTTCATAACTAAAAACCCAGCTGGAAGGCTTCGGGGAACCACAGAAGGCCTGATGTTCTCGGCTCGCTGGGAAAAGTCAATAGGTTATTTGTGTGCTTGCCACCGTTTGTCTGCATTATGAGCTCATTGGAGACAGGATGAAGCTACGGCTGACTCAGCTCACTGACACAGAGGACACTTGTTTTATTTATAAAACAAAAACTGCTGCTTTTCTATCACTACACTTTATTGTCCTGGATAGATGAGGAAAGCAGTGTATCAGTGTTACAATAGACTGTACAAGTCTACGGTATTAGAAACCACTCGATGCATATTGGTGTTGATGTGTGGTTCTTAGTGCTTTTATCAACTTTGCAGTATTCATTTGTGCAAAAATACATATTGCAAAAAGCTGATTGTACTGGATTCAATATTAGCTTCTTAAATAGACACCATGCTGTTTGCTCTCTGCAGAAAACCCAAGGAAAAGCAACATTAACTTTATAAAAATGAAGCACCTGGTTATTTGGAATATTAGCGGAATATTATCACGGTAAACCTTCCCCAACATTATCACATACATTCCTGATGTACTATTCAGTTTAATGTTCAAATTGATGATTATTTTAAAGAGATCTTTTATTGTAATGTAAGATGTTCCACTTTGATGTGGTTGATCTTGATTTTGACATGAATTTGAAAGAGCAGCATTTGTAAATTGGCTCCAGTAAAGACTTTGAGTCTCTCTTCTCCAGGACGACCAAGAGGCCTCAGACGCTGTATGACGGGCAGCCCACCAGCCCACCGGGGGTCTGTCACATCCCCATGGTCGAGCCTTTTTGCAACAAAACCAGAGAGGTGAGTTTGTCTAAAAAATAAATAAAAAAAAAAAAAAAGGTACTATGTGCTGGTCACCTTCCACTGCAGCGAGATTCTGGGGCCAGGCTAAAATAAAACATCTTGACTGAAGCAGAAAAATACACTTTTTAAAAAAAGAATTAGGTGTGCGTGTTTGCGTGTGTGCGTGTGTTTGCCGTGTGTGTTTTTTTTTTGTGGACTATATTGACCTCTCCAGGGTGTACTCTTCCTCTCCCTAGAATGATGAGCAGGTATACCTGAATCTTGCTTCTCAGACAAAGAAAAAATAATAGAATGATATAAAAGGAGTGACAAATTTTAAAAACAAAATTACATTTCAATAATACGTGGCACAGCCAAAATTATTTATACCTTTCTCAATAATCAATCGAACCTTTCTTATTATTGAATGCCATCTTTTTTGCATGTTTCCACTGGTATTTTGAATTATTTCTGATGACGTGCTTCAGGACCTGAAGGCTGGTAGAGCTCCTTGCCATCACCCTAATGGCAATACCGTAGAAGAATGGCTGTTGCCTATCAGCTGTTTTCCTTTCCAGAGGTCAGTAATGCTTCATCAACGGCCAGTTTTCTCAGATGCTCTGTTATCTGTAACAGGTTCTGGTGGAGGTGGCGCGCAGTCTGGGTGTCAAGTGCCACGTGCGAGGGACCATGCTGACCATCGAAGGACCACGCTTCTCCTCTCGGGCAGAGAGCCTGATGTTCAGACAGTGGGGCGCCGACGTGATCAACATGACCACCGTGCCGGAGGTGGTCCTCGCCAAAGAGGCCGGCCTGTGCTACGCCAGCATCGCAATGGCAACAGACTACGACTGTTGGAAGGAGCACGAAGAGGCGGTGAGTGGCAGGACAAACCGTTGTTCCCACTGATTCAGTGACTCGGGCACCAAGACGCTGCTGACATGAGTCAGACCTGAAACAGCTGAGTGCTGTTTCATTGCTAAATTAAATAAGAGGAAGATGTTGATCAGTTGGTGACGGCTATCTCGTGGAAATCAAAAAATATAACAAGGTTCAGATTTATTTATTTATTTTATTTATTTTTTTTTTTCATTTTTGCTGTACTGTAATAACCGACTTGACTGTAAACATCTAAGCAGCTAGCAGTAACAATGGGACTTGCAGATGAATATCATTTTGACCTATTTGTGAAGTCTTGAATTTTCTCAGTGATGCACAGAGAGATTTTCACTTCTCTTTCCCTTAAAAATTTCACTCACACATCTTTTCAAATATGCAGTGTCTGTGGGGCGATTTTTTAAAATTTTAGTGTTGCTGACCCATTAAAATATAAAGCACTAATGGTTGTGGTTGTCACACCTTTTTAATGTCCATGAAGGACTGAGACAGCACCTGCAGACTGACAGAAACAGGGTGATGGACCCAATCTGTCAGCTTCAAAGGTCAAAAATACACGTACATTAGAAAAGACTTGCTCTATTAGCTTCCACACTGTGTCTGCTAGAATTGTTTCCAAACTGCTCAATCCTTCCGTCTTGTAAGCAAGGCAGCATTGTGGTAGTCTTCTTTCATGCAGCTGAATGGAAGAGTGCAGCAACATGTGGAGGAGGGGCTGTTTCTCTGGGATCACATTAAACCTTATTTTTCCAAACTTGCTCACAACTTGCTCCACTGTAGTTGCTGCGTCTAACAAAGGAAAGAGTAAAAGAAAGAAAGAGAACGAGAGAAGAAAAAAAACAAGTAAGATGACATGGTTTATGTGGTTAGTCTTTGTCACTTTACACCAGTGGTAATAAGGAAACTAACCTGAAATATGACATACAGCTGTTCACTGTTCAGCAGATTTCTTCTGATAACTCAGTGTCAGTCAACAGGTTTACTTGGACTCTCCTCTGCCGTGTTGTGCAATAAAGCAATTATTCTGCAATTATATCCCTGTGTCCCATGACAGCTGTCGCGTTTAAGGCTGGGATATGATTTTACAGCAAGTGAAGATGATAATCATTGACTGGATGCTCACGACTGACGTCCTGTTACAGTTCTTTTTGTTATCAGAGAAAGTTTATATTGCTCAAAGTCTTTCCTTGTGTAATGTGCTGCCAAACGTTCCCATCTTGCACAGTTTCGATCACATTTTCAAGTTTTCTTATCATATTGAGCTCTCAGAAGTCTCTCCCCCTGCGCCCCAAGTGATCCACAGTTTTTGCCTGCGGCTTCCTATAGCTTCCGAGTGGCGTCTCCTGTGGCAGCCGCTCTATAAAAACCGGTTGATAGTGGCTGTGTGTGTGTGTGTGTGTGCGCGCGCGCGTGTGTTTTGTGTGTGGGCGAATTTTAGCTTATTTGTCAGTGATCCAGCTTCACTTCCAAGTTCCTGCAGCTGACCTCTTCCCCCTCCTGTTGCAAAACACTCGCCACATCCTTCCGCCCCCTCCCTCCACACCACCACCACCAATCTCTCTTCTCTCCGGCCCGGCCTGCTGCTACCTCTTGGCCTCTCCCTGTTTACTCCCCTCCCTCCTCACGCCACACACCCCCACTCTGCTTGGCCTGCCAGCCTCCGGTGGAAGCCCTGCCAGAGGAGGTTGAGTCACAATGAGTCATGACTTCATGCTATCAAAAAAACCACAAACACAAATGTATTCATTAAGCATGACATGAAAACAGAGGAAGGCTACAGGAGGTAGAAACAGGACGGATGTACCAGAATCCCCGACTGTAATTTATACTTTATGGCATTTTCAGACGTTGTCTGATATGACCCGTGGATATGTAAGACACATTTTACTTGGAATGTGTGTGAAATAAAAACAGGGTTTTTGTGCAGTCTCGAACAGAATGGAGAAGCATTTTAGACATTTAAAATGTAAAAGAAAAATACTAATAACAAAACAAATATTTTAACAGCAAACATGTTTATATTGTGTAATTTGCCTTTTTAGATATTTCCAAGTCTGGTTGATGAAATGGCTGATTTCATCAACCAGAGCATTCTTTGTGATTTGATATTTTCTAAGATGGATACAAAATTATACTCAACAGAGATGCATAAATTAGACACATTGTGGCCAAATTCTAGTCGCTCTGTTTTGCAAAGCTCAGAACTGCCAGTTTCAGTTTCAGCACGTCCAATTTTTCTTTAAGAAATGAAACTAAAACACTTTCCCTTCTACTTTCTGGTCATAGCAACAGTAACAACAAAAACCCAACAACCAAAAGGACAACTTGTATTTCTTAAAAACAGCCCACTGTTACACAGATGTGTCTCCTCCAGGATCTGGGTTACACATATCTTAACAGATAAAATAAAAGTGACTAATTTACAGCATACTCTGCTTACAATTCATATTATAGTTCACTTACTTTTGTTTCTATTTCATGCCTCAGAATTTCTGAGTTTGTCAAAATATTTGTTTACTTCAAGACAGAAAACCCCCCAGTGATTTCCAAGTTAAGGGGGGCTATTATGTAAAATCTGTCTCTTTAAGATGATCAGCTTAGGGTCTTCTTAAAGAGACAGAGGCCCAATTTCAAGGTTTCTTTTTGCAAAGTCAGATTTGTTTTATGTCGTGTTTTTTTTATATATATAAAAACTGAATGTAACATAGTTACTTGGTTTTGTTATATTACATTGTTGAAACATTTGTTTTAGTTATAAACACTCCATATGGAGGTTTTATGAACCATATATCAGAATTTTTATATTGGGACCAAAGGAGATGCCACGCATATGTCAGTCTGAATGAACAGCCAATAGTTCACAGTGGAAAGCAGAGTTAGGTTCAGAATTTCTCAAACCTCTTCTTTCATTCAACTCAGAAGTTTCTATCTGATGGGAAGTGAGACAAGCGCTTCTCAAAAGATGAAAGAATAATAATGAAGTGTCACTCAGAAGAGAGTTGTCATCTGTCTGACCTGGTATGAATTAATGTGATGCATTCACTGTTCAGAAACCAGCTTGTAATTTGAAAGTTTCCACTCAGCTGATATAGTACAGGCTAAAAATGAGCAATTCCAGCCACTAGCGGGTTTTTGGACAGTAAACTGTTCCAAAAAGCTGTGTGTTTACTAGAGTGTCAAGAAAAATGTATCTATTTGTCATGAATATCAACGTGTGGTTAATTTGTCACATTGACTCATGAGTTACATATTTACCCAATCGTAAGATTGGTTTTTGACTTACTGACTTAAAATCTGCAGCTACATGAAAAGTTGTACAGTGTGTGACGGTCCTGAGAAAATTAGCTACTTGCGTAGTTGGCAGCCTGTACACTCTTAGGCTGATGCAATCTTAACCTTACACAAAGCAGCTGTGTAAATGAAAGGAAAACTGTGTGAATCATTTTTTTATACCTCATCAGATTAAAAAAAATGTGCTGAACAAGTCAAACTATTTACCACATGCTGCATACGCAGTGAGCAGATTTCAAATTGTGAAACTTTACAAGTTTACTTCAAATATTGACAAAAACTTAAAAGAAGGAAAATCAAAAATGATTTGTATCTGAAAAAGTGAAAAGAACATCCGACCTGTCTGTCTCTCTTTCTCAAAATTATATGTAAATGGCAGGCTGGAAGGTGTTTACGGAAAGCATTTCAGCTGTATGATCCTTTCCAAACACATTTAAATTGATATATTAATGTACCAGAATTTGTAAACATCCCATCATAATTATATTTCTAAAGCTTGTAATACTGAGCAACAGCTTGTATTTTATTTCCACAAGACAGAATTTTCCTATTGTTTTTATAACGCTGTCAAAGCTAGATGAATGGTGATCAAATGTCATTTATAAAAGAGGGGGAAAAAACATTACTGAAAGAAAACCATATTAAGTCATGACACAAACAATGCAGGAAGTAAAACAGAGATGTGAAAGAATGTGCTTTTATCAGATAAAACCAAATCGAGCATTTTGCCTGATATGCAAAACTCTGTCTGGCGAATAGCAGACGCTGCACATTACCCTGACCACACCGTCCAAACAGTGAAACATGGTGGTGGCGGTATCATGCTTAAGGGAGGATTTTCTTCAGCAGGAACAGGGAAGCTGGTCAGAGTTAAACAGAAGGTGGATGGAGCTGAAAACAGGGAACAAAAGGACAGTGACTCTAAACATGCAGCCCCCAGTGGGATGGTTTAGATCAAAGAGTCTCCTGGAATGTGTTAAAATGGCACAGTCAAAGTCCAGACCTAAGTTAAATTGAGCATAAGCAATCTGAAGGGAAAACACACCAAGATGAAACACAGTGCAGCCAGTATTCTGATGATTTACATTTTAGGCACCAAAACTATCTTCTAACTTAAATTAATTAAGATAATTTGTGTGTGTTAAATAACAAAATGATTTTTCCGATTTTTTTTTTTTTTTCTTGCTTAAATTCAAATGGTTAGACTTTATTTTTACCTTTTTTTTTTAATTGAGACTGGAGAGAAAAATAAAATCTAGATCGGGCTCACAGCACTTCCTCAGGACCTTATTTGGGGTTATGACACAGGCATTCAAACACATAACCCACAAACCAAAAGTGGATACAAAAACATGCAACATGCAAAAAAAAAAAAAAAAAACATTGATGATTTTGTTTGGAATGCAGAAGATCAGTGACATTTAGAGGAAGAGAAATTTTCATTGCTGTAACGCTGCTGCCATTCTTCCTGTTTTTCAGGTCTGTGTTGATAATGTCCTGAAGATGATGAAGGAGAACGCAAACAAAGCCAGCAGCATCCTGCTGACTGCAATACCGCAGATCAGCCAGATGGACTGGACTCAAACCACCAAGAACTTAAAAGTAATACTCCAACAAAATGTCATTAACATCTGGCGACAGCGTCTGCTTGTTGATTTACAGGGTCATTCTTAAAATTGTCTCCTGCTGCCGTTTGTTGTTTATTTTCACCAACCCAGCCACCAAAGATGTCAATGCACAATCCCCTTAAATCTCTGTCTGTAAGACAGACTTTATGATGTTAGATGTTGGTAACATTTTGTAGAAGTAACTGCAAGCAAGTACAGCAACAAAAAGGTGTAGCTTAAAAAACAGAGGCTAGACACGTTTTATTTTTATTTTTTATGGCGGAAACATTCCTTAGATGCATTTTGAGCAAGTTTTCTAAAATTCCCAGAGTAATTAAAATCATAGGTAGAATAAGTGTTTAAATGGCAACAGATATTTCTGTCTTTTTTTTTTTTTTTTTTTACTTTAACATGTACAGTTGCGTTTAAAATAATAGGATGTTTATAGAAGGTGGGAAAATTTTATAATTCCTCCAATAGCTTTTATTTGCATACATGCAAATGCACCGAGAAAAACGTATTCAAAACATCGAGGACATTCCATTCCGGTTATGATTTGATTGATTCCGATGGCATTTTTTGCATTTTCTTCCCATCTTTCTCGTTACCATTTTGAGGCACTTGACCTCATTTTAGTTGGCCTATAGTTTTCGCCACCTGTATATACTTTTACTTTTCCATTCAACTTTTTAGTCAGTGCCTGGGACAGATTTTCAGAGGACTGTGTGATAACCAGCACATACAACATCTCCTTAAATAGGAGCCAGCTGTTTGAAACCTATTTGCTGATTGAACTCCATGTCGCAGGTGTTTTAACCTTGTGTAACTGAACGATTCAGTTGCACAGAATCAGCAGCATGCACGTGACGATTGTTGGATTTCTATTTTATTGTCTACTACACCTACTAAGAAACTATTTGTCAGATAAAGTGATCACGTTAGAGACGTCGGAATTCCGTCGTTCCGTCTCTACAAGTCACTCCACATCTTCCACATCGCCAAAACTAGAATAACGTGTGAAATGAAAGGTTAACGACTCTTCTTCTTTTTCTCACAGAATATGGCTCAGTCTTCAGTAATGCTACCGAAGCATTGAGTGGGCGTAGAAGACATGAAGCAGAAAAGAGGAAAAGGAAAAAAAAAAAATACCAGGCACCACGTGCACGTATCCCAGCACGGACGGCGGACCCTGACTCTGTCTGTGGATTCATTATCGGTGAATCACAAGAAAAGTGCCTCACAGGAATAATGCACCTCTGTTTGTTTAGCTGGAGTCTCACTAGGTCACCTCCTCAATTTCTACACGCATCCCGAAGCACTTCTTCAAACTGATTCACAGGTCATTTCTTGTCCACCTTTTGGTAACTGCATTTGAAAAGTCTCGAAATTATACTTGATATGTTGCAGACTTATATTTTTAGTATTTTATAAACCTTTACACTTTCTATATGTCCTGACTCTCAACTGTCCGTCTTAGTTTCAGTTCCTATAGAACGCAGTCTAGCACATACTGATCAAAGTCCTTACCACAATATTCTAAATGCCCACATAACTCTTAATATTTGGAATGTTTTTCTGCTTCTAGAAATTACATCTTCTGATCTTCACTCTTATCCTCAGCTCTTACTTTGTATATAGTTGGCAGTAGAATTTGCACCCATATTTGTAACCATGCTCAAACATTTCATGTAGAGATTTATAATCATTTATTGAACTTGTATGTTTGTCCCATATATTTCAGTAAACCGCATAATTCATTTTGTATCTTTGTGATCTTTGGCCTTGACTTTCCATTGCACTGTATGCTGCACAGTATGCCTGAGTCACTTAGATTTCCTCTTTTTTTTGTAGGCTGAACTGTCAATCCATCATGCATGAACAAATATCTGAATAAAGTATAAATCAAAACATTGAGGTCTTTGCTGAGTTTCTTAAGAAAAAAGGAAAATTTGAATAATTTTTAGTAGATTTGATCACTTTGATCCGGTTGATGCTGTAAATCAGGATTTTCCATTCGTTTCTCTTTTGACTTGTGAGCTAAACTGATAAACGGTTCAACAGATTAGTGCAGTAAAACTTACTTGAATGGCACCTATTAACTAAGTCAATTATTGCAAATGCGATTGTCACTTTTTGTATTTTTAAAAGATATGATTTTTTTTTTCCTCTAACAGAAAATGTTATGATAAACATCTTTTTTCTTTTCATTTTTCTTTGTATTCACAATTTGGATGCCCAGTCATGTTGTCATTCTGGTATATACATATGCTACCGAAATACAAAATAACTCACCATGTTTACAACATAAGGTCATCACACTGCGAATAGACATGATCAAGAGCACAGCTGCACTGATCAGGTTTTTCCAGGCCAATTCAGATTTCACCCTTTTTGTTCCTGTCATCTATAATGCATAAAAGGGAAACGTGCTGCTGGTTCGGGAAACTGGAAATGAAGAAATTACAAGATTGTCGTCGTTTGTCTATCCGAGTGCAAGTCTCTGGCTTAAAAATGTTCATGAGGCCACATGCTGTTGGACTTGGACCAAAACTGATGACAGCTAATAAGTTTCTGCATTTACTGAATAAAGGGATGAAACAATTTTATTTGACCCGCATATTAAAGGTAAACTGGAAAATGCAAATCTCTAGCCACTTTAATGGTTTAGCTCCAGTCCAGAGCATAATTGCTAAGAGGAAACATTTCAGCTGTTATTCACCTGCACATACAAAAACACTTTTAAAAACAATCAGGAGTCATAGTCCATACGTTCCATGTTTTAATTGCACTACAATGTTCAAAACTCCCCAGTGTAATGAATATCCTTAAGTAATTTCTTTATTTTATTTGGTTGTAAAGACAATAATTCACCTTTGTGACAACCTGAAGCATGCTTACTCTCTCCTTCAGTGTTTCAAACTCATAGATAACTTTTTTTTAAATTAAAGTGCAAACACTAATTATACAAAGAGATAATATCTCAATGTATTGGTTTCATAATAGTGCATAAAACAAATATGTGCAACAAGTTATGGCTTCTAAATCAGCTTTCTTCATTAAACAAAAGTTTAAGCAAAATATATTTCAGAAGAACAGTAAAAAAAAAAAAAAAGCATTTCATGAACATTTACAAAACGTTATTTAAAAAAGATTTATCATCCTAAACCGATTTCTAAAAGTAGTCCATTAAAAGTCCTGTTGTATCCTACTATATTATGAGCATCTCGTTAAATAATAAAAAATAAATATAAATTAGGGCCCTTTCGGGCCTTATTCACGGTTCTCAATCAGAACCAACTGAATTAAATGATATTTCATCTGAAGACAGGCCCATAGTTATAGAGTGTCCAGGGCAGCAACAACATCCGTGTGGCCGTTCTGTCTGGCCAAATCAACCGGGAGACGGTTGTCCTTGTCCCGGGCCTGCCGGTCGGCCCCGGCTTCCACCAGAAGCTTCACCGTGTCCAGGAAGCCCGTTCGGGCCGCGTCATGCAGCGGGGTCGCCCCTGTGCTTCTGTCCGCAACGTTTGGATCCGCTCCGCTCGTCAGTAAGAGCTGAGCCACCTCCGAGCTGCCCATCATCATCACCTTCAGGAAAACCGAACCAGGCGTTTTTAATTAATGTATTATTTGATGCAAAGGCCTATAACACTGAATAAAATGCTTAAAAACAAAAACAAACAGTTCCTGGCGAATTATTTAATGCTCAATGGACACATGCGGGGAAATAGAATGATCTGCGCATTTATTCATCTAACGAAATTAATCCCATTTTATTAGTTTTCATTGATTTCTCGCTAGTACGCAAACAAAAAGGGTGACCCGCTGTTGGACTTGCGCCTTTCAGTCGACCGGCTGAACACCGTGATACGCTGCAAACATTTTTCTATGCCAAACCCGTCTACACTGTTAAGGTGACCGAAAACCACCATGTGCTCAATAATTATACACTGCAAAATTTAATTTGGAGCATATCTGCCAAAATGGTGCAGTGCGCCCAAAACGCTAAAAAAAATAAATAAATAATTTTTTTTTTAAAAAATGACAGAAATGAAATACTCACACGAAATTAGCTATTGTTCTTAATTTTATTTTTTTTATGTATTGGTACTCTATAATTTGCTTTAAAAACACATTTTCTACATAAATGCACTAGGAACTGACTTATCTCGCATCGACCGTGTTTTCTAGGTTACATGCTGTTTTACCTCATCTGTTAAACGTCTGTTTTACCACAGTTAGTTTTACAGTAGGCCCTGCAACGCTTAACAATAATTTGACAGTTAACACTATAGTACAAACTCAGCGAGTTAGTTATTTAAAGTGCTCAAAACTTGCCAAACAGGATTTAGTACCGTCTTTGTCAGAGTCTACTTTAGAAACACGCTTAATATTGGATCTTACATGACTCGGATATATTACAAATTATTTGCAGTCAGTATATATTATATATATATATATATATATATATATATATATATATATATATATATATATATATATATATAAGAATAAGGTGTATATTCCATTCATTGATTGGTTGATTGATTGTCTCGACGGCTGGTAAATACTCCCTGTTTTACAGTCCGACCACAATGTTAAGAGTGAAACCAATGCCCGTCGCAGCTTTAAATAAGGTAAAAGTTATGATGAAGTCAAAGGTTCCCTGCGGTTTCGTTTCAGCTCAGAACGCCGCTGACATTATCAAACCCAATTATACATATATAGTTTTATTCGCCCTCCTGAATAACCGTCCATTTTGGAGTACAGATTATAGCGTTGTCGCTGCCTCATCTGCCACTTGTTATCCCGTCTGCTTTTGAGGTGCACTATTTGTACACAGAAACCAGACTGAAACAACTAAAAGTATACGAAATGCAATAGATGCATATAAAATAGACATCACTGTTTTTTCTGTTTGTTTGTTTTGTTGTTGTTTTGTTTGTTTCTCGCAGATGCTTCAGGGAGGCACTGACCTGTAGAGCGGTTCGTCCAAAACTATTCACCCCATTAACCGGAGCCCCATTTTGCAGCAGAGACTTCACCTCTGCCGTTTGTCCCGTCGCTGCGGCTGTGGTCAGTTCATCCTCCAAGACCATTGTCAGCGACGATATCCGTCACTGTCCTCCTCTGACAGGTACCCCGACGGCGATGCTTATTTGAGGAACAACCAGCTCACAAACTCGTCCGAGCTCCTTATATATATTGGCGCCGATACTCACACAGCTTTAAAAATGAGTGTTCGAGGATTTAATCCCATAAAGATCGTCTCTGTCTTCGTTTTGCTTTTTCTTCACTCCGCCGCAAGAACCTCTGGGTTCGGTCAAAACAAACAGCGCTCGTCCACCGGCTGTCGGACGGTGTGTGTCCGGGCTTGTCTTGTATTTAATGAATGGGCAGCGTCATCATCTGCTGGGTGGCGTCATCATGCGCAGCTGGGCTGTTGCGGTATTGCGCATGCGCGTGAGTGTGAAACTCATTCCTGCGCAGTTACTCAGTTAGATTTTAAACCTGTTGTAGTCGTCACCTGAAGAATAAAATAAAGTCACAAAAATAGAAGTAGAGTTGAATAAGAATAAAAATAAATCTTATTTACGAAGGATAAAATCCTTCAAATGTACATTAATACATGAAAACCAGAATGAAACAAAAGTACAGGTAAAAACTAATCACAAAAGAATCATTAATATTAAGCAAGGAAAAAATAATAAGCCAAACTCGTTAAATTGAGATCAGCAAGGCAAGAAATAGTTGAAATGACAGCAAGTTGCAGTGCACAGGAATGCACACTACGACTAACATGTGTCCCCCTGTTCCCTTAAAATAAAAACTAAGTTAGTAGAGGGCTATTTAGTGTAAAGTCATCACCCTTCAAATCTTCACAAGCTTTCAATCACAGTGCTAATCATACAGGCTTTAGCCAGGGTATTCCAAGTACATTTCAACATATTGATGGTGTTATAAGCATAATATTTTTGCAGAAAATCTTTACCAAAGTTGAAAAAAAAATCATGAATGGGTTTATTGTTGTTTGTGCTGACTAAATCATCCACTTAGTTGTGCTGGTTTAATGTTATTGCACTAGCATACAGTAGATTGCTATGATATCATCGACCACAATATGTTGTATGAGAAAAGTTAGAATGCACTTGTTTTTTTTTTTAGAATTCTGCAGCTAAATTATTACAATTTCCAGTCTAATTTACAAATGAAATATCCTTTTCTTGTGATAAATTTAGAACAAGATATTAGGCCTGCCTTCATTTGTATGTGCAATGATTCATATAAATTTTAGTCGAAGTGTTATACTGCAAAACATTACCTTATCAGAAAGATTTGCTGAGTTGTTACTGATTGGATTTGTTGCCATTTAAATTTTCATCTCGTCCTACTTTTTTCTTGGACTTTCAGTGCTTTGGAGAAGTATTTGCTCCGCTTGCAGATTTACTCCCTGGTTGTTTTTATGCCCTACTTAAATAATGCAGACCATCAAGCTAATTTTTTTTTATTAGACAAAAATAACATAAGTAAATTCAAGATGAATTTTTAACCTGTTTTTGCTGGGAGCACCATCCTCGGTGACAACAATGACCCTGAAGAATTTGAAATAATCAGCTTTACATCTCTGTGGAGGAATTAACTGTAGCCCCCTTTTCTTTGCAGAGTTGTTCTGTTTTGTTTGTGCCACATTAGAATATTTTTGAGCATTAACGTCTGCCATGTAACTTCTGTATCAGGTTTACGCCCTGAATTTGACCGAGTCACTACAAAACCTTCTTACTGACTAGCTTGTTTACTTTGGATCGTTGTCCTGCTTGTGGAACCCATGTGGGCTTGAATTTAAGGTCACAAAGTAATGGCCTGACATTCTTCTTCAGGTTTTATTTTGCTTCTGAGCAGTATTTACGGTTTCCAGCTGCTATGCCAACAGGTCCCACTTTACTGAAGTAACTCCAAACCATCACACTCTTTATGTTTGACTGAGTGTATGATGAATAAAAGTCTCTGGTATCATTAAGATGTTTTTGGCAAATTTAGGGAAGGCATTTGAGTTGATTTTGGGTTTCACTTTGACCTTTTGGAGGTTTTGCCGAGTCTCTTTTTGTATTAGTGAATCATGAACACTGATCATAACTGAGTCAACTTAGGCCTGCACTGCTTAGCTGTTCATTTAGGTTCTTTTATGACCTCGTGGACCAGTCATTGGACGGTTAGAGTAACACGTGCATCCATGTGTGGTTACGCTGTTTCTTTATTTGTGGGTAATGTCGCTCACTGTGATTCATCAGTTTGTATGAAGTGTAACCATTTCCTGCATGATGGATGTCAGGGATTTTTTTTTCTCTCAATTGTTTTTGAATTCCTTTAGATCGGGGGGATGATGTGTTGAATTTTGACCTACTTATAATCTACTTCTTGTTGTTGCAAGAGTGAAAGATTTCTATATAACACAGCTGCTACTTGAACAATTTGCTTGGGTCCCCAAAGAAAATTCTGCTTGTGGCCCAGTTAACCTTTCATGCAGCTTTCTCAGGGTTGTCTGCTGAATGTGGTGACAGGAACAGATCAGATTAGATTTCTTGAAGGAGATCTGCTTTGTTATTGTACATCTGTTTTGGGAGACATAATCTGACGTGAATCCCAACTGCAGACATGCACAAACTATCTGATGTGGTAAAGAGATAGAAGAGCATGCTGGAACACAATGGGTTCTCCAGCAAAGTAGCTCAATATTCCTGATTTTCTTTTTTAATTAAATAAGCAGAATGAGATTTTAACTGTATTTAAATAAGATAAGGAAGTTACTTTTATGTCTGAGACTGGGTTTTAAGTTAATTCCGGTGCGTAGCGATTAAATCCCTTTTTCTAATGTTGTCACAAATTATAACCTACGAACCTAAAAAGCCATTTAAGGAGATTACCCCAGACAGATCCTCCCTGAATCAATAGTGACTCAGACACTCAGCTGTATGTGCATGAAGAAACACGCTGCAGCCCTCTGTTTTGGGTTGATTACTGTCTGAGCAGCATGCAGAGACTTGCTTTACATATGTTGATAGCGGGATGGAGCGGGGGATGCTGACTCATATCTGAGCCAGATGAAAACACTAACAAAGCAGTGGTGTCTGGCACCAAATGAACAGTACTATAGGATAGGAAAAGTTTTCTGCATGTGTACACACAAACCGGGTGACCTGTATCATGAGTCATTGGGCCAGTTTGGCTCGTTTAGCATACAAAGATAGACCGTCAGTAATTATAGTGCAAATAAATGTCATGTTTGCTTATACCTGTTTGGAAAAGATTACTTTGACTCAAAACATTAAGTCAAAAAAAAAAAAAAAGATTACGATTCTTTTTAGTTCTTTGCAGTTTTCTTTTCTTTTTTTAAAAAAAAAAGAAAAACTAACTATGAAATGTGAATGGATGTGTCTAAAAAAGCCATAATGTAACAAATCTAATAATCATACAATATGGTTGATGTCTCAAGGTTTCACTACTTCCACATAATGTTCATTAATCAAAGTGGCACCTATTCAAAGTGCACCAATCCATCCTACAAGAAAAAAAAAATCTCAGAACATGACGTCACCACTTCCATACTTCAAATCGGGCGCGGTGGTAGAGCAGCGACCCATATACAGAGACTTTAGTCCTCGATGTGGATCTCATTGATTCGAGTCTTGGTCTGGTGATTTTTAGCGTGTGTCATAGCCCACTTTACTGTCTGACCACTGATAAATAAGGTCACTGGAGCTAGAGAAAACTGAAAAAAAAAAAACCCTTAAATACTGTATTTGATCTGAACTAAAAATAAAAAACAGCAAGGTCTGTGTCCCAGCATGCTTTAAGAAATGTAATTTGGATTTTTGCAATATCTAGGAGTAGGATTTTCTTCCATATGGTCTTATAGTTCCCCTTTTTTTATTTGATTCTCAGAATTTCTTGTTAAATGTTCTTAAAGACACACGATGAAAGCATTTCTGATTACTCAGCTCGTGTGTGGGTAGCTGAATTGTTCCTCATTTTTCAGTCAAACGAAAACTAGAAGTTGTTCTTACAATTTGTCCTCATATTTAACACATTTATGGTTAAATAAAAATATTTACGGTTAAATAAGAATATGTAATTAAATATTAAATCATTTTTTTTCTTTGAGACCATTTTCAAAATGTGAAACATTACAGATTAAACAAAATACATAATCTAATATTTAAAACTTCTCAGATTTTAAAGAATGTTTTCTGTGGCTTTGTTAAGAAATCTACTAGTATTTAGAGAGTAATCCTGCCATTGCTATTACAGTAAAATTATTACAAGGTTTTTCATTACCCAGGTATCTCAAATGAAGCGTGTATTTATGGGTAAAATGAAAGAGCTCAAGATCTTTGAATTTTTGTTGAGTGTTCAAGTGATGGGACAAGAATTGGGAAGTGGAAATAAAACCAAAGCCACAATCTTGTGATCCTCACAAGATTTATGACTTTGGAGTCAAAAATAATCAGAATCCTGTCCGGAGACCAAGGATCTCTCAGAGAGAGTTTCAGAAAGACCTGGAATTAGTTGGTTTGGCAAACGGCACACTCACTACACAAGTCTCCACTGCAGAAAGAAAAGCCTGAGGCTTGCTTAAAGATTGCGGATGGGGATCTGGATAAGCCAATGAAATACTAATGGGTCTGGTCAGATGAGAGCAAAATGAAACTCTTAGCCAACAGACAAACTATGTTGCCAAATGTCACCATACAACAGTGACATTTGGTTTTGGGAGAACCAGTAAATTATCTGCTAAACTGAGCTTAAAGTTATGTGGACATAACTAAATCTCAGATTACACAGAAGATGCTTCCAGAACCTTCAAGGTCTGAAAATGATTTGTTTTCAATAGGTAAGAACACACAATGCACATGACTACATTTTTCATACAGGGCACATCTTAAAGCTGCATTATTTAAGATTTATGTAAGATTGTTCTGCACATACAAAATAACTCTCAATAAACATGTTTAATTAGGAACCACTTCAGTGGAAACTAATAAATAAATAAACAAACAAACATATTAGCAAAGAAAAAAACATTAAAACCTTGCTTTTTCCAGCGTGAGTGACCAAGAAATAACAACCATTGCTTTTGTTGCCATGCTTTTGTAATAGTGGCCATTAGTTAATTCTCTTCAAGTAGCATTCTTGGCAATATTGCTGCAACAAATTCAAATAATTGGTCTGAATGACTGTTCTAAACAGGGTCATTGACTCACTTGTTTATTTGATTATGACTTTGAAACTTTGGAGATTCTGTTTCTGCTGTGCTGCTGTGTTAATTTTTGCCCTACAATATATCAGTGCTACAGCTGCCAGACCTTTTATAGCATGTTGGTTTAGTTGCTTAATCACACAGCCATCACAGAGGCTTCATTGTTATCCCTTTGCAGACACTTGTAATTTTACTTTAATATTTTCCCTAGGATGCCTTCTTCTAATATTTGCACGATAAAAATCGTAGGACAAAACAGTTTCTAATTTTAAAAACATTTACTGTAATTAGTTTAATCGTGTTCTACTGAGAAGTGAGTGATGGTGACGAGCTTCAGAAGAATGTCCCGCTTTTCTTCTGTGCCTACTATATAAGTCTAAGACAATTCAGTTTCCGTGGATAAGTGGGCTTTGACACTGAACTGATTTTTCGTAGCCGTTCAATAAATTGGAGCTTAGTTTTAATGTTTCTTACTTAATAAGAAACATTTCACATTTACTACAGAAATTTAATATTTTTAAGACAAATGAACAGAAATTAATATCCATTAATTACAAGCTGAAAGCGTAACATCAGCCGACGGCTGAAGAAACTCACTTACATTATAATACATCCGCATTAGTCATCAGTCATTAGTGCTGATGATGACTAATGCAGTTCATCAGCAGCACGTTGATATATGTACCGTTGCACCAATCGCCCTATTAAGGTTGCAGCGGAGTAACTGCATGCCATATAGTCAACAAATTTCAAGTGAGGTGGTGCCCATCAGTAGATTGTGTCAATAGACCTAATTCTCAAACCGTTTGTGTAAATGTGAGCAGACGTGCATGGAATGTGATTTTGTCTCGAAGTCCAGCCTCTGTGGCTGAGTGCGTGGGTGGAGGTGTGTTGGCCTGGAAGTCCCCTTCGTTTGTGTCTGCTTGTGTTTGTGAGAAAAGAAGACCTGCTGTTAGCGTTGCAGACGTGATTTCGAGCGCCATCGTTTCAATCAGTTCTATCGCACTGAAAAGTAAAGCAATCCATCTCTCAAGCAATAAAAGAAGGGGGAAACTAATGGGTATTTTTAAAACTGACTAAAGCAATCACCAAAGGTTTTCTTTGACGGGGTTGACATTGTGACATGACATCACCATGTGGGAACATTCTTTTGGCCATAAAAATGGTTGATCCAGAAAGTCCCTTGTTCATTGCCAAATTTAGTAGTTTGGTTGTGGTGAGCGGTGACGCGAGCATCACTGCAGTCTGTTGGATTGATGGAATTTCCTCAGTGTCTGGTCTGCATCTTTCAGCTTCACAGTGTTCCTCCTGAAAACCCTTACATAACTTGGTTGTTTTATTTATCTAAAAAGAAAAAAAAAATAACGTATTTTTGAAATTTGATTCCTACACAGTTAAATCTCTGCACTAATACTGCTGCACACCCCAGCAGCTGAAAATGGAAATACCTGTTTCTAACTACCAGCGGATTAAGTCACATCCAGCTCACCCTCTTTTGTTGCTTTTCTAAATGTTTGACTCCACCAAACTCACCAGTAAATCAAATATAAACCGATTCAGTTGATTTTTTTTCTCAATCATTTCCACAAAGGGAGAGAAAACTAGTGAATCCAGGAAAAAAAAAACATTCTTAACTGTATTTTTGAACCTTGAGGTATTACGTGTGCTTTTAATTTGAAAGATAAGCCGTCCATTTTTACTTCACCCAGGTGAACACCTACTGATGAGGACCTGGTGACTTGAGTCACCAAGGGGAGTTGACAATCTGGGAAAAAAAAAACAATGACTGGTGAAAAAGGAAGGGATTTAAGAGAGCAAAGGGGACCAAAAGGAGACGATTATTCCTCGCCTTGGCTACAAGGTTAGGAAACCAACAGAGAAACGACAGCATCTACACTAAGAACAAGCAGTAACTTTAACAGGAGAAGGAGATGCACCAAAAAAGAAGTGGTACCAGCCACGGTTATGGGAGTGAAAAAAACAAAAGAAAAGGGTGGGATCTTAAACTCTGCTCATGGAGTAAGTACTATGCTCCCTCTCAACCGTTGTTCCCAACCAGTGATGTTCTGGAAAAACAGCACCGAAGGACTGAATCCAGAGAGAAGGTGCAGAATATGTGCTGTGTTATTTTTTTACACACTGCCTGGGTTCACAATTTTATTGCATCTACTGATAGCCTCTCATAGCTACTAAGCACTTCTACACAGTGTGTGAAGTTTCACTGTGCTGTGTTAAGTGGAAACTCAGCCCGACAAACCTCTCATATTGTTTTAAAGCAGTCACATCTTTCCAGTGTTTCACAGACAACTGAATAAATGCTGAAACTGTTTTCAGAGATATTAAATATTGCACATTTCATGCTTTAACTGCACAATATTTCAATAGTCATCTTTGTTATTGCTGACTGACTGATTCAGAGCTCCCTCTGCTATTTGCAGTGTTCCATTATCACAGACCTGCTGGACTTGGGCAAACATAATGTAGTGCACTGTCTGGCAAATAAAATCAGAATACAGAATTTGCTTTGAAGTCAGTAGTGCATCTTGGGTATTTTTGACTTTTTAACCAGAGTGGAACTCATCTATTTATCCACTCATGATAATTAGCATTGCAGTGTGATTTTTCACACAGATATAAATCAATGTAACAGTGCCTTACAAAAAGTATTCATACCCGCTGAACTTTGACAGTTTATTATGCTGCCACCATAGCATGACTTTGCTGAACTTCAATAGGATTTTATGTGATAAACACATAAAATAGATTTCAAGATTTTTAATAACACCTAAGAATTCCCAAAATTTTGGTGTGCATTTACTGTACATTCAGACCTCTGTGGGTTAAAAAAAAGAAAAAAACAAAATCGATTTTCACACTATTTATTGCTGCAAATATGTTTGACACAGTTTGATGCCTGTACAGATTTAAATTTTTGGACCATTCTTTTTGCAAAGCAGCATAAAGCTAAGGTCAGTTGCGGAGCATCTAAAAATATTTATTTCAGTCGCGCCACAGATACCTATTTTTACACTTTGATTGTTTTTCTTTTTTTTTTTTTAAAGTATTTTGATTGAATCCATTAGTAGCTCTGCCTGTATGTTCAGAATTGTCATCAAACTGGGAGGTGAAACTCCTCCATAGTCTGAGAACTCTTTCAGCTTCTAACTGGTTTTTCCTTCAGAATTGCTCTGTGTTCAGCTGCATACATCAAGTCTGACGAGGTCCAGTGTCTCTGCTAAAGAAACCCATCCTCACAGCACGATGCCACCACCACCAACAACATGTTTTACAGTTGGTATACATTCTGGTTGATGAACAGTGTTGATTTTGCTCCTCTCATAATGTTTTGTTTGTAGGTCACAAAGTTCAACGTCTCACGTGGAGTTACAAACAGCACGTATGATGACTTTCTTTTGGCAATGTGGTTCTTCTCAGAACTCTTCCAAAAAAAAAGTACATTTTATGAAGCGTGTATTTCTAGGGCAATGTTTTTTTTTTAAAAAAAGCATTGTACTTGTTTTTCTAAGAGACCCAAATGGAGCTCAAAATGTAGAGACCTATACGAAAAGATACTTTACATAAAGCATTAATAAAGAAAAAATAAACATGTCCCCCATCAATCCCAAAGCCAGACCGCTAAAGGCAAGTGTTGTTCAGGTTTTAGATGGTTTTATGGTTCAGCTCTTTGGATTCTGCGCAAGTCAATGACCTGCCGAGGAAGAAATGCAACCATGTGAATCAACTTTGTTTGAGCAGGGACACATCTTAAAAATGTGTTTAGGTTTCCAAGTACCAGAAATAAACACCTATAATGCATAGATGCAGGCTCACAACTTAACATGCTCAAGTTGTGTTTAAATTGAAACGTCTTCAATGTTTAGCCAGAAGACAAAAGAGACATGGCTGACTCTTAGTTGTTTTAACCGTTTTAGTGTTTCTACAATAAATGATGCACAGTGGGTTATACTTTAGCTGAACTGTTAAATAGTTTTGTCAATTCAGAATGTATAATAAACTGTGAACATTACTGTTCATCTAGAAGAGACTGTGTGTGATCAGATGTAGAATATTCTTCCTCGCTGTAGTTTTTCCTCTTTGTTGGTCTGAGAACAAACAGGCATGTTTAAAATGATGCATAGAAATGCTGAGTCAGAGTCGTTCAACAGGTTTGGCGTTTTAGTTAGCTCCTCCACTGTGACACACATTCATTCTTACTTCGACTGAGAAAACTGTGACTGTTGCGTGTGTGATTAGAAACTGGAACGAAATGCCTCTTATTCACAAGTTTAGGCACTGTATGAGCAAAAAAGAAATGGCGAGAGTTGTGCTGTATCTACACTTGAGTTTATTTTGTCGCAGATGCAAAAGCACAGCACAAAAAAAAGTTGAGCCACACTCCCGTCCAGCCACAGATTTTAAGTACGTGGCTGTGGATCTGGGTGAAGAAGGAGGTGAGGCAACTTTGAGGCGCTGACACATTGTTGGTGTGCCAGTCACGTGTGTGTATGAGCTGCAGCTAACACCCACAAATGAGCATCTTAAATCGCTGTGGGATAAACAGTATAATATAGGAAGCGTTGCATGGCCAGCCACAATTATTGTTCCACTGGTAAAGATGTATGAAAAGCGTTAAAGTAAATGTATCTTTATGTGTTTTTCCAGGACGCTCCCAGCAATAAAGAAGGCGTTTCAGCAAGCTAATAATTAACAGGGAGGGTTGACAGCATGTCTCCTTATAATGACGGTGATTACCATCAATGTGATAAGATATGCTAACACGAAACGAAACAAGTGGCTTTGGGGAATCCTTGACCGTATGACCTGATGCAACATTGTGCAGCAGTATAAACAGGTATTTTACATTTCTTTTTGTCTTTACCCATAGTTCGTCTGACTCCTTTATTTACATCGTATGCTCGTTTGCGGTTGTGCTTTGGAGCAATTGTGTGGATATAAGATCCTCATGGTGCTACGCAGGAAGTGCAAGAGACTGCACTGGGATAAAAAAGGGGAAAACAATGACTCAACGCTTTGCTGTCATCACCACAACGTGTACGTGACACAGTGCTGTACAAGAAGTCATCTACGACTCCTATTGTAATTTGCTTCTGAGGACGATCAAACGTTATTCCTGGAACACTTCTCACACAGGACGTTGTGACACAAATGGCTTCACCGAGGTTAAAAATAGGAGAGACACGAGAGCGTCGGAGACGCAGACAGTGACAAATAACTAACTAAATTTGACCAACATTTCTTGACGTTTGTTCTTTGACATCAGAAGCTCTTTCAATTAACAATAGCAGCTTTTTCACTCAGTTTCAGTTCTCGTGATTATTTAGGCTTTGTCTGTCAGGGCCATTTAAAACCTTGAACTGTTCTAAATTTTTATCACTTTGCGACCTTCAACGTCACAGGGTTTTACTGGGATTTTATGTGAAACTCAAAATAAATCATAACTTGGAAATGGTAGAGAAAATGATTTATGTGAACCACCACTGGGTCAGCACTACATATAATTAAATTTTGCTGCAGCTACAGCTGCCAGTCTTATTGGGTACAGTATGTCTTTACTAGCTCTGCTCATCGAGAGACTGGAGGTTCTGCACATTCTTGTTTGCAAAATTCTTTGAACTCAGTCAAACTGGATGGATAGCATCTATCTTTCCTCAGATTCTAAATTGGATTTACATCTTGAATATGAATGGACCATTCTGACACATGAAGTTGTCAGGATAATTTACTGAAATAAATTGTTTTGTGCTTTGGCTGTATGTTTAGGGTTGTTGACCTGCTGAACCATCAACTCAGTTTCAGACTTTTTGTAGCTTCTGATAGTTTATTTTTTCTTCTTTTTTTCCTCTTACCTGTCTCTTATCTCTGTTCAAAAAGTAGATTTGTCAGATTTGTATTTGTGAAACAGTTGTAGACCAGATATCATTTGCATTCCACCTCATAATTATAGACTTCTTCGTGTTGACCTATCAGATAAACTCTCATTAAAAGCTTTTTATTTTTTTATGTTTGTAGATAAATTTAACAAGTCAATTAAATACATTTGCAAATCGGTGTTTGTACTTAACGTCTGGATTTTACAGTCAGTATTTTTTGTTTCAGAAGTTTTACCCTGAGGTTAATTTTGAAAGCCGTTACACAAGATCAGCTCTTCCCCTCAACGAGTTCCTGAAAAAGCTGGTAATATCCGGCTCCACAGCTGTGTGGGTTGCTGAAAGGCCTTCCGGCTTATATATAAAAAAGTATTGTTTGGTAATGTTTCATTACGGGTACAGTGATGGCATTTTATATAGAGAAAATCACATTAAAAGTAACAAGGACAAAAGTAGAAGTTAGACAATTTAGAAATTGGTCTAACTTCTGTTAATCGAAATATATTTAAAATATGTTTGTCAATTCCCGGTGGTTTTTATTATTATTATTGTTATTATTATTATTATTAGTATTAGTATTAGTATTGTTATTATTATTGTTATTATTATTTGTAGAATGTTTAGCAGTTTTACCATGCATGAGAGTAGAAAGAAAAAAAAAGTTCCGAGTTGGTTGACGTCAGTGTGGAGTTTTTACAGTCAGCGAGGATCTGGGAAGTCACATCATCTGCTGGTATTTTCTGAACTCCATCTAACTTTCAAAGGATGTAGATTTTAGGCTTCCATCAGCCATCTGTAAACCACAATTATCAAAATTACCAGAAATAATAATAATAAAAAATAATAACTTATCGGCCTATGTGTAGTGAAACCCTGCAATATATGAGTTTTGCTTTTCAGTTTAAATTACTCAAAGGTTTTGGATGATATTCTAATTTCCTTTTTCGCTAAATGAAAAGTGAAACCTGTCTCTAAGCAGAATATCCAAGAGGTGAAGGTTCAGTGACTCATAAGCTACATGTCATTAAAGAGACAACTTGAGCTGTGGCTGATACTACTTACAGCCTGATAAGAAATTAAAGTTTAGATTAGATTGCTACCTTAACTTCCACAATTTATTTTGCCATCAGGAAGCCTTATTAATCTACACTCTAAATTGTACAGAAGGCTTTGGTGTAGTTTTTCCGTGGCCACTAGGAGGCATAAGAGAGACGACTTTAGGTGTGAGGACAATGCAATTCAATTTCAATTCAAGTAGACTTTCTTTATTCTTTGTGATTTTTCACTTACAGCGAGAGAATTTGCTCTCCCTCATATTCATGAAGCCTAAGAAAAAAAAGAGAAATTGCAGGAACAAAAATAAATAAAAAAAATTAATGACAATAACTTGCCTGAGCAGTATTACACGGTTTTGAATAAACAGAAAAGTAAAAATATAAATGGCATTATAGTAAGGCACCTACTATAACTTCCCCACCGTGTTTACGTATGCGACAGGAGATGCACAACCTCTTCACTTCTGTTTTTTCTTTTTTTTTACCTCAACAAATTGTGCAGGCGTAGACTCTCTGAGTGACTGTGAAAAGAGCAACGTGATGTGTTTTGAGCTAAATGTTTAGCGTCAGACTCAGCAGCGAGGGGATGGAGAGGCTGCAGCCATGCATGTGGCTTGAGCCTCTCAGAGAGATAATGTGTGTAGTCGCCCGCCCTCCTCCTCCCGCATCAGCACCATCCCTCAGGACTGCATGAGACGTCTGGGGGAGCAGAGGGGTATAACTGGGGAGATGGCGCAGTCACTGGCCCATGTAATAGAACGATAGAGAGGTGGGGCGGATGCGCACACTCATGCATGCACACACACACACACATCCACACAAACACACACACGCACGCACACCCACACACACACGCACACACACACACACACACATTTGTAAGTTACAAGGTGAATATTTTGAGCAGAGTAACCAGGAGAGCAGAAGTGATTCATTTCTTTTTGTTCTTCCATCTTCTTCAAGTATTTGTGTTTGGCCAAAGTTATGCATTTTTTTGTTTTGTTTATTTACCAGATTGTGCTATGAGTTTAACTTTCACATGTTTTTTTTTTTTTTCGTTTTTAGCAACATAAAATGGGTTGAAAAGACTGTCTGACCCTGAATTTACTAAAAGATGGCTTGAATAAGAAAACAGTACAGTGAGTTTCTAAAGAAGAAACATTTGCAATAAAATGAAGATGTTTATTTTTACTTTAATTATGCAATAAAATAAAAAAAATATGCATTATTTACACTATCAACAGATAACTGCATGGCAAAATTCATAAAACTGCACAGCAAAATTTAATTCAAAGAATAAAAGTCTTGAGTGACTTTAATTCTTTGATCAAAGTTGAAATGTTGAACATGTATAGCACTAGCTT
This sequence comes from Poecilia mexicana, assembly GCF_051168715.1. NCBI lineage: Eukaryota > Metazoa > Chordata > Actinopteri > Cyprinodontiformes > Poeciliidae > Poecilia > Poecilia mexicana. The sequence goes on along the minus strand of NW_028263370.1, from coordinate 9,312,751 downwards.
CATTTCAGTTTATTTTCATGTCTTTAATTCACATAAACATAATTTTGAAGCTGCAGTCGGTAACATTTAGAAAAATATGTTTCTTACATGTTTGGTAAAACTCTCACTGCACTGTGACCGTGTGACATGAGACAGATGATTTGTGAAAAGACCAAGCTCCACCTCCTCCATGTAGTCCTACTGCCAGCTACAGAAATACACGCCTCTGTCAGAAACAATCAATCAGAGCCAGACGGAAGATCTTAGTGTTGTCAATCACCCTTGCATATGCGCATCTCAACATTGCCAGTGAAAACATATGCAGACCTCAGGTTTGAAATTGGACAAACACTCAATAATTCATTGAAGGAAAATCAGTAAATTCACAGGAATACATTTGGCTGGTCTAACATATTTATTCATGTTTAACAAATGAACTAAATGTATACAGTGCTTTGCTAGTCAAACTGACCAATATAATCCCTTTACGCCAAAGTCCCATTGACATGCAGATTACCAGGCTCCTCGGGGTCAAGCATTTTGCCCCTGGGCAGTCGACTGTGGAATTCTGGAATTGAACCCACAACTTTCCAACTGGAAGAGAACTCCACTTCCCTCTGAGACCAGATCGCAATTGTCTAGTCCAACACAGGAGTCAAAAACGAAGGCCCGATTGTCTGCCAGTTTATGTGGCAGCAGCACTGCAAGCGTCATGTGAGAAATTCCACTTACAGTCAGTAAAGGCTAAGGCATAAATCACCATTACTCTCAGATTGGACCCACCCCCTGTTCACTCCACAAACCGTCCACCTGCGGATGAGACGCCCTGCTAACATGTCACCACTAGATGGCACTGTACCAGCAGCAATTCCCCCCTTCTCAGAGCACACTGACCTTATTCCCTATCTATCTAATTACACATTAGACCTGTAATACGCCATTCCGCATCCAGAGGCCTCAGATGAATGGCTTCCCCCTCCCTCCCTTCCTCTTTTCATTTCTCTCTCTCTCTCTCTCTCTCTCTCTCTCTCTCTCTCTCTCTCTCTCTCTCCCATCTTTTCCTCCTCTACCATCCCAGTTTTCACACTGTTCTGACCAGCATACCTCAATTACTGTCACGGGCAGACCACAACATTGGGTTGGTGGGTGGAGCGGGGTGTAGGGGGTAGAAGGTGCATGAAGGGAGGGAGCAAAGAGGGGAGAGAGATGGATGCGATGGGAGGAGGAGACAGTTGGTGACATACCAGCACATGGTACATGTTTACAGGTGTGCTCGTATGTGTGCGGGCATGCGTGCCTGCTTCCCGACTGTGCATTTGTGCGTTTCTTTGACATGCCCATGGGGCAATTGCTTGCCACATGCCAGCGCTGTTGGAGCAACAGTGCTGTGACAACAACGATTTGACATTTGTGAAAGATAAATATATTCCACTTAGAGTGAAGCTGTTGCCACTCACTAGTGTGGCTGAAAATATATATATATATATATATATATATATATATATATATATATAAAAAGCTGAAAAATATAATGACACTAGTTGCAACAATCATTCAGACATTTCCAGTCCGCCGCATTAACTCCTAACTGCTAAGTTTACAATTTCAGTGCTTCCCTAATTTTTGTGATGGTCCAGATGTTTGTGTTAAATACAGTTGCAAAACTTTGAAAGCTTTGTTGTAGTAATTATTGGCAAATGTCAATGAACTGTGCAGACTTGCCAGACTCACTCTTGCATTTGTTCTCAAGGTGGGGCAGATGTTTGGATATATTTTAATAGGCTAATAGAAAGTTTATTCTGGAGTAAAACTCTGCAAAAGTTAGAAAGGGTTTGAGAGAACAGAAAGCGAAAAATGCACACACAAACAAACAGAATGGGTGCAGTTTTACTCCAAATCCAAATACTAACAGTAATCTATTGCTGCTCATTCACTCCCAAAGCTTTACACTAGCGAGGACAAGAAGTGACGTTCAGCCTCATTAGGATTGGGCTTTGGCCTACAATATGACTAATTTACCCTGAAAAGGGCTTAAAACTGTGCAAAAACACAAAATGTTCAAAAAGTCTACACATTTGTTTTTCTCTGAAAAAAGAAAACAAAACGTAT